>NW_020291593.1:933485-1533485 GCF_003184755.1 Aspergillus piperis CBS 112811
AAAAAAAAAAAAAAAAAAAAAAAAAAAAAAAAAAAAAAAAAAAAAAAAAAAAAAAAAGCAGAAACTTGTGTACAGATTTGCGGCAAGAGTACATTTCAACAGGTGTGGTATCCAGTAGGACGCAGGAAGAATGGTGGTATGGTATATTAACGAAGGAAAGAATATCATAAATCCACTGCCGTTGAGTAAAAAAAGTATGGGGAGGGGAAAAAAATCAATAAACTTGCTCAAACCAAACAATCAGCAAATGAACATGTCAACTGGCACGAGGTATGCACTATCAAATGAGAGGTCGATGTAAGTAGAAGAGGGGGAAATGCATCATAATATAACAGTATCAGTCGTCTCCGTATTGAGACAACCGAAATTTCAAATGTCTATGGGCATGAATGAGAAAATGGTGTATAGACAGTTTATGCTTGTATTTGCGGTCCAAATGGCCCGTCTGCCGTGTCCCGAGGGGATTCCGAGACCAAACCGTCCGCTGTGCTTTCCGCGTCCTCTCCGAAGGAGTCGTGGGCATAATCAGCAGGCTCCGCATCGTGATCGTAACTTGACCTACGGAGCAACGGAGGCGTACTCGGCGGCTCTCGCATCCTGCTTCCACGAGCTGGAGCGGCCTTGGGCGTCGTGTCGTAATTCCTTAGAGGCCGACTCGCCGATGGACGCCTGGAACCCATCGTCGCGGAAGTACCAACGGCCTGGGGTGAAGCCTGTCGAACACTGGAGGCCGGAGGAGTCAAGAGGCCTGACAAGAAGGAGCTTGCATTTCCGGACTTCGACGGCGTCTGTTCGGAAACATGTGAATTGGAAGTATCTCTTCCCTTACGCCAGTTGCCCCATGCCGCTGCAGCTGCGAGTGGAAGATTCCGCGGTGACGCAGTCAACTCTGCCAAGGAGGAGAGGCTAGGAAAACTGTGTCCGGAATGGATTCTTTCTCTCTCCTGTTGCTGCATCTGCAAATTGGCCTTCAGACGGATAGCGGCATCGCGGACAGCATTGCGGTCGAAGGAAGGTTGCGACACAGTGGTGATGATGTCCTGGAGGTCATCAATGCGAACACCCAGGAGTTCACGCAGCCAATTGATTTCTGTGTCCTTGTCTTTGATCTTGTTTGGAGCGTCCTTGTCAACGGCAGCCACTTCTTGTTCCAGCTCTTCGATGCGAGTTTCACGCTGCTGCAACTGATCCTGAAGTACCAAGATTGACTCCCTCAAGGCTTGAGGCGAGATCTTCTCAGGCATGGTGGATCCCTCACGGAATGCCAATGAAGGCGAGTTCGAGTGCGCAGGTGCCATAGCAGGCGCTGCCTTGGCAGATTGAGCGGCCTCGGCAGCAGCACGGGCAGCGGACTGTGCAATTTCGAGCCTCTCCTCGAGATGATGAACCCGATCCTCCA
The DNA here is from genome assembly GCF_003184755.1 of Aspergillus piperis CBS 112811. Taxonomy (NCBI): domain Eukaryota; kingdom Fungi; phylum Ascomycota; class Eurotiomycetes; order Eurotiales; family Aspergillaceae; genus Aspergillus; species Aspergillus piperis. The sequence goes on from NW_020291593.1 coordinate 934,885, forward strand.
AGTGTTTCACCTTGTCATCGGACAAAGCCAGGCGGTCGAGCAGATGGGATTCCGTGCGCTGTCGATCTTCAGAAGCATTGTGCAGCGCACGCGCGTGGCGTTCTCGAAGGTCATTGAGCACCCGTTCGTGCGTCTGCCGTTGTTCTTCCACCGCCAGTTCCTTAGCTTGGACAGCAGCAGCCAGATTGTTGGCCCTTGTTTCATTGGCTTCTTCCAACAGCATCTCGTAGCGCTCCCGGGCAGTGTCACTTTCCATTCTGACGTTGTCCATTTGACTCTGGAGGCGAAGGATTTGTGTTTCCAACTCAGCACGGACAATGTTAACCTGGCTGTTAGCAGCATCCAGATCCGACTCTAGCGAGTTCCTGGTACGTTGAATCTCAACGCGACTGCTCTCACGAGCCTCATGGAACTCCCGCTCAAAGCGAGCCGCCTTAAGCTCTAGATCATGGTTTTCGAGCCGCAGATTTGCGACGAGCTCTTCAAGCCTGGCATTCTCCTGCTGAGACTGGCCAAAGATGAACTTCAACTTGGCTGCCTCGCGCTCCTGTGCTTCAAGCTCATTAATATCCTCCTCGAGCTTCTCACGGAGCTTCACCTCCCGACCATAGGCTGCACGAAGCTCATTGTATTTGGCGTTCAGTTCCTCCTCGCGTCTGCGCCAAGAAGCCTGGTCCCGGGTAACGTCACGAGTCACGGTTACCATCTCATCTTGAAGACGATCAAGCTTCTCGCCGAGATTGTGTCGGATACTCAAGCCATCCTCCAAGCGCGTCTTCAACTGGCTGATTGTACCCCGTAGTTCCTTGTTATCCGCCTTGACCTGCTCAAGTTCAGCCCTAGACTCCTCGCTATCCCGTTTCCAGTTGTCGCTCGAAACGCGGTACTCATCCAGGGTGCCCTGAAGTGCGATGTTCTTGGAGGAGAGCTCAGCAAGAGTGAACTGAAGTGTCTCTTGCTCTTTCTCAAGAGAGTCGGCCTTATGCTGGATGTTCTCGAAATAAGGAATCTTTTCAGCCTTGAAGTGGAGCAAGCGGGACTCGGCGTCCTCGGCAGCTTCACTATGGCGTGCAGCATCCTCCTCAGCGACCTTCAGAAGCCGCTGGAGTTCCGCAACAGAGTCCATAGCCTCTCGCCGAAGCTTGTACTCCTGATCGGCCCGCTCATCAGAGAGCCTAAGCATGTTCTTGAGACCATCGATCTGGAGCATAAGGCTTTCAGCACCGATCTCCTCTGCTTCAGAGGGTCGCGAGTTCTGCTGGCTCAGTTGGTTTGAGATCAGGTCTTGGATCATTGTTCTCATCTCGTCCACAGGATCTTGCGACAGCTTCTGTACAGTCAAAGCCTGAAGAGCAGAAACGCTTTCACGAAGCTGTACGAGCTCGGAAACTGTTTGGTCCTTCCCCTGCTCACTATCGCGAGATGCGAGTGCCTCCAAGAAGACAGTCTTCAGCTTATCAAGTTTCTCCTTCTGGCGGAGGTACGACCTGGTACTGTATGACGCGTTCTCATATACATCATCCTCATCATCAGCGTCGCTATTGTCACCCTCAACAGATGCGCTCCACTCCAACTTGGTGCGAGGGCCGGGTGCGATTGACATGACGGACTCTTGAATAACACCAAGCGCACGCTCAAGCGGCGTTAGTCGTTCATCGATGGCAGAGCCGACGAGGTCGTTGATCCGACGGTCAAAGAATCTGCTCCGGTTTGCCAGCTTCTCATCCTCACCAGAAGAGATCACATCGTCCCAGTCACTGATGTGATCATTCTGGTTGACCAGATGCCGCACAGGAGAAGGAATGCCAGAACCGACTCCCTTGGAGGGGGAGACAGAGAATTGAGATTGAGCATCGAAGTCGAGCTTAGGTACATTCAAGGTGTTGGCCATCAGGCCACGTCCAGGGCTCGGGCTAGGAGCTTCGCTCCTGATGTCGGCAGGAGCGTGTCGCTTTTCTTTAGACGGATGCAGGGCAGACTCGGGAATGCGATCACGAGGTTGAGGCGTGCTCAGACGTTCAATTCCAACATCCGAATCATCATTCAACTGCTCCATGATAGCATTAAGCTCCTCATCGTCAGGCGAGTCCTCGGCCTCATCGGCATGGGCCTCAGATAGCATAGGCTCACGCTTAGGTGAAACCGGAGCTTTGGAGGTGGCATCGCTCTTCCCATCATCCACCGGCTTGGGGGCAGGCGTCGGTTCCCCAGCAGTAGCCGGCACATATTCGGGAACAGAGGCTTTGAACTGGAAGGGCTTCGCAGTGGGTGACAGGAAAGCGTGCTTCTGGTTATCTTCGGTAGACCCTTCCTGCTCTTTGTTGCCAGCATTTCCTCCTTCGGCGGATGCCGACTCTGACTTAGGCTGTATGTCGGTAGCCGGTCCTGACTCCTGGACTGCTTCCGTACTCTCGTTCTTCTTATCAAACGGTGTCCAGGTCGACGCTTCACTAATGGGGGTATCTTTCCTTTCGGCGAACTTGTCATCCTGAATCGAGACAGGCTTCTGAATTGCTTCATTGCTGTCTCCACCTTCTGGCTGTACGTTTTCTTTGCCTTCAGCGGGCACACCGTGTGCGCTAGACACTTGCGATTGTTGAACGTTACCAGACTCTGCCAATGCGTGCGACATGCTGAACTGGGCCTCTCCATCTGATGCTTCATCGCCGCGACGTGCACGCTTATGGCGGTCAGTGCGGACTGGGCGTCCGTTGTCGTTTTCGGCCTCCTCTTTACTGCTCTTGTCCTCCGCAGTCTCATCCGGCCGCACGATGGGAATGGCCTTGGACTTCTTGTTGGAGGCCTTTGATGCCTCCGAGACATCAACGTCGTCAAATATCTTGGTCCTGCCATTTGCAGTTTCCTCAGACTTCGTAGGGAAGCCACTACCAGTAGGGTTGAAAGCAGGAGCCGCGACATTGAGAGAAGCGGTCGAAAACTTAAACTCGCTGGAGCCAGTGTCTTGTGTGGACGTATCGTTGACAGCAGCACTGGGCGTGAAGGGGGGTGCGGTAAGGTTGAAAGCGCTAGCGGAGGGATTGAAGCTGGGCACAGAGCCAAATGTGAACATGGGGTTTCCAACAGCCGAGGGTTGGAAGGCGTTTTCTTGGAAGGGAAATTGCTGTGATGGGATTGAGGCAGTTGGGTTGAACTCCTTCGCATCGACGTTGAAAGTAGAGGACGAAAGCTTGGAACGGTGTCCGCCTGTATATGAGCCAGCACTGGGCTTCGGCTCATGCCACGGTATGTTATTCGCAAGCGGACCATGTCGCTGAGGCGTTCCAGAAAGACTCGGGTTTGTATCGATATCCGAGCCATCATGGACGTTACCTGCTGCGTAATCGCCGCCGTAGAACTGGTGCATGTGCTGAGGGTATTGTTGGGATGCAAGAGCGTCCGCCCCTGGGAAAGCCCAACGAGATTGCAGGAGCTCAGAACCATCGAAATTGTGAAGAGCCGGCTCACGATCACCTTCATCAAGCTGCCGGTCAATAGTCTCCTCCAGATGATAGCTAGGCGGGATCCTGTCCAGGCCCTTCTGTAGCGTTTCGCTCAGATTATGACCACGGTCGTGGCCACGAGGGGTAGGCTGCGCGATCTCAACAGTAGAGGCGTGGAAGTGATCAGGTCCCTCCGTAGGGGTGCGAATGGGACGTAGCAGCTGACCTTCCGCGACGTGATCCTGCAGCTCATGACCACCGTAAGCCTCCTTCGGTAGGCCTGGCTGTTCGTTCAAGCCAGGGTGGAAGGCACCCTGCTCGTTCAATGGTGACACGGGAGACAAAATCGAGCCCAAGTGAGGAAGCGTTCCAGGAATGGATGCGGCGGGACCTGCTTGTCGCGCATTAAAGAAACTCTGAGGAGTGAGCGAGCCCTGAGCAGGAGGAGTAGGTTGAAATTGCATAGGGTATCCAGGAAGTAGGTTGTTCTGGTCGACCCCGAGGAATGGCGTCTGAATGCTGAACTGCGAAGCCGGGGAAGCCAGAGTCCCCAGACCGGCGGGGTTTGCTGGCTGGCCCAGCTGCGGAGAGAAATGATGAGACAAAGATAGAGGATTGCTAGCTGCTGACCCTGTCGGGATCGGTGGCGACGATACAAGACCGGGGAAGGGGGCCATCTGGCTCATAGTAGCGGAGGCCGGGGATATTGAAGGTTTGGGTTCATCCAAAAACACACCCAGGGCACGCAATTTCTCTTCCTGAAGATACGCAACATATGCATCCCACTCTGCTTTGTCAGGAATGCTGACCCCATACCTCCCGTCCTGTCTTTCCTCCTGGACCTCTGCCGGGTCTGGGAAAAGCGGACGACTGAGGCCGCCCAACTCAGTATCAAACACATCCTCCGATCCGACGCTGAATCCACGGGTGTCGTATCCCTGTTCTTCCCAGTCTCTCAACCGTTGTTTGACATCTTCCACCGTCAACAAACGGTATCCAGACTCCTCCGTGCCTCTTTTGTCGTCACATGGCAGCGAGATGAAGCATGCTTTCCCACGCCAAACTATCTTCTTCCTCACTCGTTGTGTCGGCGTTTGGCTGTTCCTGTCGAGCGCTGGGCTTTTCACGGCTTTCGGCTCGGTAGGAGTATCAAGTCGGTCCGTAAGGGATGGGTCTGTCGGGGTGGGAGGAAGCGGCTTTTCTATCGTAGGAAGTGCCTTGTTGGGCCCCTGTTCCACAAGGGACTGTGCTTCTGTTGAATCCATTGTGATCGGCTGAGGGTCTTTATCGTATGCGAAACCCCAAAAGTCCTCCTGTCGAAGGGTATCTGCTCGCTTGTGAAGATAATCTCTCGTCCGTTGGCGTGGAAGACTGCCTTCCCGGCGAGCTGCTCTTCGATTTACGAAGTCAGCGAGGGTGGGAGTCTTCAGGAGGTCCTCGTCGCGAGGATCTTGTTCCAGGCCAAGCCAATCGTCCGATGCGTCCTCTGCGAAATAGTTTTGTGCCGTAATAAACGAAGGTGCCTCACTACCCGAATCGTCGCTCAACCAATTGCTTCGTTCGGTTCTGGGCTGACCGGTGAGGTATTGATTAATCCAATCTTGCGTAAAGTCCTTTATCGACTTCCCACCTTTCCTACCAAAAATGTCTCGGGCTGGAGACCGGCTGGAATTACCGCTGTACAGTTGTCTCGCTGAGCTGTCCCGGGCAGACGGTCTTAAGAGCTCGGGATTGTTCGATTCGGAACCGTTACGGATGCCACTGCGCATCGATACCGGAGAGCTATTTCCGGAATCACGATCGACAGGTCCGGCTTGACTCAGTGACCACGACAGCCTCCGAGGACTCGGTGCAGCATACGGTGAGCCCCAGGCGGTGGTATAGTATATACTACTTTCCGCTCTTCGGTTCTCCGGCGAGGTTGACGAATCCCAGGCGGCCCGGTATGTGGAGAAAGTAGGAATAGTATTCGGGGGATTCGGGGTGACGCTGCGGCCCCGGGGGGAGCTCGACCGGCCAGGTGATCCAGCGGCCGAGAGACTCGACGCTCCTGGCGTTGCGGAAATGGAAGTCAATGGCACCGTCAGCAGGGAATCGTCACGGAGGACGGACGGATCTGTAGAGTGCTGCGGCGACGGCGAAAGCGCCGAGTTGGCGGAAGATGCGGAGGGACCTAGATCTAAACGTACAACAGCATCGAGATACGATTAGCCTCTGGACTACTAGATTGGAGGTGTGACGGGAACGAGGAAGATGACTGGCAGGAGACACCGCCATAGGGAGGTGGATGGGGAGGGAAGATGAATTGGAAAATGTGGGATTGATGCAGCCAAGGTAACACTTCGACAGGCAGACACACCTTCCGTTTCGACTCCTGCAGCAAGCACTTGCTTGCTGCTCCCCTTATCGTCCAGAATGTTGAAGCATGGAAATCAAAGCGCTGAGACCGAATCCACCTCGCCGATGAGCTGTGATCGACACACGAAAGGAGGGGGAGGGACGAGACAAATCACACGCTTGGACGAGAGCGCGATTGGGGGGAGAAAATGCGACCAGTGAGTGGTACCTATAACACCGTGGAATTTGGGGGGAGGGAGGGTGGAGGGGGAGGAATAATCTTCAGGGGCGGTGGGTAGTTCCGAAAGAAGATCCCCAAACAGACATCCGCGGCTTGCGGGCGACGGATCGAGGACAGAAAGAGAGAGAGAGGGAGAGAGAGATTGAGATTGAGAGAGAAAGCGAATGGATGAACAACAGATCACAGATACCTAAGGTATGCGAGGAACTTGGGCATGGCGCATCCACAAAGGACAACTGGATTGAAGTTGGAAGAAGACAAGGATCAAGCGTTGCGACTAGTGATGGTGGATGAAAGTGGTAGTGGTGGTGGTCGTGGTAGTAATCAAAGAGTAAGTAATTGAGAGGCGGACCTTAATTTTTTCCTGTATGAATTTTTTTTCTTTGCTTTTTGGCAACTATTTTATTTTTTCCCTTTTCCTTGGAGTTGGATCGAATCAGTCTGGGGCCATGTCACGATCCGCCAGCAAGCAAGTCCGTTTTTTTTTTTTTTTTGACTTTCAAAGCTGCACAGGCGCGTGAAAATAACAAAAAAACTTAACGCTAAACTACCTAATCAGACAGTGGAGAGCTGCGAGGGCGACCGTTGGGGAAGAAGTAATGGTATGGTAACCAGATATCCGCATTGGGAGCGGATTCTGGCCTCACGACCTTCAAGTTTTGGCCTTAGTTGGACAACTAGTGAACCCGGTTAAGCATGAATTGGGGATAGTGGTGGTCCTTAGCCTGGCATAGTGCCTCAAGCTGGCCAGCTCAACCCGATCTTCATCTCTGACCGCCATCTACGTACGTGGTGCCCGGCTGTCTGTAGGTACCAACCTTACCCAAAACTCATGCGAGTCAGTGGGTATCAACTCTATGCTCTGCAAGGCGCGGGGGGTCCTTGAGTTTGGGAGCAAAACAGTATCCGTCTGGAAAGACCCTCTCTGTCTGGCAGCCTGCAGGTTGATGGATCTTCCCTCGCTGCTCTCTCTCTCTCCCCAGCCTGCCTGTGGAATATGGCATCCACCCGCCAGCCTTTGACAATAAAGATATTAGATGGATACCCGACTGGATGTCACCCCCCCAGATTTGTGCATTCTCCATTCTTGTTTCCCCCCCTGAACCAGTTGCTTCCCTTCCCCCAATAGATAACAATTACTTGGTTGACGCGTGGGTTCCTGTGGTTCGTGTCTGCATTCAGGGGTAAAACAACGCTACTTCAACCGAACCACGGTTCCCTCGGTTGCCCGTGACTTAGCTAACAACTTTCCCAATTGGGGATCTTCCAATTGTGCCCAGCCATGTCATCGGTGTCAGACTGCCATGACACTTATAGCCCCATGCGCGACAGCCACCACTTCTGATTTTTCTATCTAAACCTCTCATCAAATGTCTGTCCATTACGTCTTGATAGCCGTCGCATCTTCCTTCCCGGTATCTGACTACTGCATAATGTCTAGTTGCGAATCCATCTGCCTCTCCGTATCTCTGTGGCGGAATTTCTACAAGCCGAATCAAATACTACTAGAGAAATCCTCCCAAGATTTGAAAGACTTGCCTCGATGTTCAACATGGATTCGATACATATACATATAGCACAGCAAAGGCTGCCCGAGAAATAGTAGATACATATATAACAGATCAAGTCACTGTGCGCCAGACTTTTGGAGGTGCAGCATCAGACTTATTCTATTTCGGGTTTCAACAGGTCACGTCGAACTTGAGCTTGCGGTCAGCATCGAAAAGTCCCCAGTGTTTCTCGTCCATGGACTGGCCATTGTCACCCGTGCTGTTGGGCTTCCACACCTCGTCGAAGGCCTCGAAATAGAAGACGTCGGTTCCCTTCTGCAGCATGGGGCATACCGCTGATTTGTAATACTGCGCAGCATTCTGAGTACCAGCTTTAGCAGCACCATAATCGGATCCACCGTCTAGAATAAGCAATTCATCAGTTCTTCTGCATCTCTACTAAGAGGTTGGGTGATGTTGTCAATATAACTCACCGGTGGGCCAGCCAGTTTCCCCATTTCCAAAGCGGATATTGCCCGCATTAGCTCCGGCAACCTGCTTGATATGGTTCTCGGCCTGCGTCATGTCATAGGAGTAGGTACTGGGAGCACTGTTGACGTCTACATCCTGCCAGTAGGCGAATCCATTGGCCAAACTAAATCATCATGGTTAACTGAGATTCAGAATACGACTATGATCGGAAAAGGGAGGCTTACAGGTAAGTGACCCCTCCTTGGATGATGGGATCGGCAGTGCCATCCGCAAATTTGTTCCAGCTATCAACGGTGCCAACGGTAACCGAGGGGAACTGGTTCTGCACCTGTTGGATTTTGCTCAGGAGTGCCTGCGCAGTGAGAGTTCCGCGGTAGAGAACCTCAGAGCCTACAGTAATAGCAGACACAACATCTTCATTCCCAGGGACGACCTGCTTCAGGGCGTTGAAATCCTGGTCAAAAGACTGGTCGTAATCCGCCCTAGAACACACCAGAAGTTAGCTTCACGGAGTCCATGTAAACGATTCAATTGATGACATTGCCGTACCAGACTCCCAGAACGACTTTGAATCCCTTGGCCTTTGCAGCGGGTACGATATTTTGAGCAAGATTGCAGTCACTGGCTGAGTATGTGCGGACTATAGTCGTCACGCTTTTGAGAGCATCAAAGTCGGCTTCGTAATCACTCGTAGATTTGCAGCTGGAATCAGTGTTCTTATTACCTATGGCGAGACCCAGGGTGCCACTAGCGGACACAGCCGGGATTGCTGCCAAAAGGGCAGGAAGCAAGCTAGTAGAGACACGCATGCTGGAAGGCGCGGTTATTTCAGTGACAGGTTTCGAGCGATGTATACCGATTGGTGAAGTAGCAAGAGCAGCTGCTCAGGGAAGGACAAGGTATATGAAGAGAGTGTGGGAAGTCAGAACCTGAGGTTTGGCTTCTTTCGAAGGAGAGTGAAGAACAGGGGAAGCTCTGTAAAAGGATGGCTCGTTCCTGACTATATGCAAGCAACCGAAATAGAAAGAACAAGAGAGGAAGGATTGGCAGGACTTAAGTAAGAAGGAGTTGCACGGCAAAACGTCAGAACTCGGAAAGACTGTAGAGTCATACTTACTTGTACAGTACAGGGTACCTCCAAATGGGGTACGAGACAATGAATGAATAGCTAGACTTGCCTCCCAGTGGGAACAACTCCGAAAGTCAATTGAGGGAAGGGAACTGGCGCTTCACAGCCAGGGATTCAATCGCCGGAAGAGACCATTGTTGGAGTGACCAGACTCTTGAAGGGTCCATCTACAGTGGCCAAGCCAGGGACGTTAGCCAGAAGGCGCCCAGTGGAATAATTGAGATACTACACTGGATGTTAATGGGGTCCTTTATCCACCCCTGCCATTCCGGGGTCTCCGGCTAAGATCTCCACTGCAGGCGGCAGGGTCTGGACCCTTGGGCCTCTCCAGCCCATTACCGTCCCAAATCACTCTTGCTTATTCTTCTTTGTTCCCTTCACTGCAGAAATATTACTGATCGCACAGTTATTCTGGGCATTTTAGTATGCACTATCTCGCCGATCTAATTCTGGCTATACCACAGCCAGAATCGAAACACTAGTATCGTTAGGAAGAAGCAAAGAGAATAAAGCTCCCCACTCAAATTCTGCGAGATTGGCCTCCGTTCCGGTTTCATCCCCCAATTATAATAATGTGAGGCGAACTTCCCATGTCCGACGATCTCGTCTTCTCGAATCCCTCCCCACTTCCATCAATAAATTTAATGAGAGATCATCTCTTGGCCACCATCAATCAATCACCAGGAGTTCAGACCACAGATGATGTCATTAAGAGGGCCCTATAACGCGTACACCGGCCATGAACCCTGGAAATATGAGCCACGGTTCACTCAAGAACAGGTGGGTGAAAGACCATTATTGTTGCTGCTAAGAAAAATCCCGCAATATTCGTTCTCCCACTTCCTGATCCATCATTGTTACCAAAGAGAAGCTTCCTTACTCATCGCAGTGGCGCGTCTATTACCAAGGTTGAATCCCGCGAATTGTCTTGATCTAGACCGCTTACTTGATTGTCCTCCCTTCATCCGGGTTGAGGCAGTATCTTGCTATTACTCTAGACACAAGCTGGGAAATGTGAGCTCATTATTCTTAAGTCGTCGGTTTCGGGTACTATATACGAGCAAGCAAACTCGAAAGGTCCGGTGCAGTTAATATTGGCTCACTGTGCTTCGTCAAATATTTAAAGACCTGTCCCTTTGCGATCTTCAAGGGCAATCAATCATCAAAACCAGGAGACAACCAATGAGGGAGAACGTGAGTGTGCCTCCTACACCTGGCCATGAATTGTTCATGATCCCTGAGGCCTTTTTATGATGCTTCTATTTCTTAGTGTTCACAGACGCAGTGAAGCTATGTATGTATGTCTGTAGAGGCCATTTAGCCCCCAGAATGTCTGTGGTGTATCCCTTACGCCACCTCTGAACTCTTAAATTCAAATTTATCAGATCAAGACAAAAAGGAATGATTGAACTCTAGATATGGTTGATAAGAGAGAGTCGAAGTAGTAGAAAGAAGCATCGCGCCCTTCTAGACTCCGAACCCAGCCAGGACTAGTCCAGTTAGTGCCGGGTGATCTGGTGGTGGTCCGAGCGTCCAGAATTCCCAGCGCAGCACAGAGACCACCTTGCCCGTCGGGAGTCGAAGCACACCTAGCAAGCCCGACCACCACCACCACCTCACCTGGATCTTTTTCGAGGAGAACTCCACCAACCTATTACCGGATTTGGAGTCATCAACAGCGAATTACCCTACCCATCATGCGATTCTCCGCAACGACCCTCCTGATCACGGCGCTGGCGTGGTTCACCACCGTGACCGCACACAACATCCAGCTCCGGGCTCACTCCCGCGAATGCTTCCACGAGTCCTTGCACAAGGATGACAAGATGACTGTCTCTTTCCAAGTCGGAGACCGGGAATTCGGAGGCAGTGGCAACCTGGAGATCGATTTCTGGGTAGGTTCCCTGAGCAGCATGCGGGTTGTCAATCTCCGCGCGGATACCGTTTGGGATGTTTTGATATACAATCGAGCTTGCAAGGACACGAAACTACTTTGAGGGATATAGTCACTAACATGTGATTGACATCAACAGGTCGAGGACCCCCTTGGTAACCGTCAATACTACAAGCACGCCATCTCGTCGGAGGACTACTCGTTCAACGCGCACTCGGACGGCAAATACGTCTACTGCTTCAGCAACGAAGGATGGGCCTCGAACTCCAAGGAAGTCTCTTTCAACGTTCACGGCATTGTCTACGTTCCCGAATCGGAATTGGCGCAGGATCCCTTGGAGGCGGAAGGTAGGATTGCAAACACCCCGAAATCGCCTATACAAGTCTTCGGCGACCGTATGAGCTAACCGCTATTGATTCCTCGTTACAGTCCGCAAGCTCTCGGAGGCCCTGGCACAAGTTAAGGATGAGCAGTCGTACATTGTTGTGAGAGAGCGGGTTCACCGGAACACGGCCGAGAGCACCAACGCCCGTGTGAAGTGGTGGAGTATCTTCCAGCTGGCTGTGCTGATCGGAGAGGGTATTTTCCAGGTGTGGTGGCTCAAGAGATTCTTCGAGGTTAGTGAAGCCCTTCTTGTGTAGCCAGGTGAATAAGGCTAACAATAGAGTGATGAACAGGTCAAGCGTGTTGTCTAGAGTGATTATCTTACGAGCGTGATAATTGTAAAGGGCATTATATCATACCCTTGACATTCTTCTTATAACTGAAATTATGGAACCTTTTCCCTCTTTCCTTCCAATCCCAATTGACCAAATAAAATCATCTGGATGATTCTTATTACCTTGGGATATACTATCCAAATGTACGAAGCATGTATACAACCAAAAGTGAACCAGCGCAGCATTAGATTCCTTTAGCGCCATTCCTACAACATAAACCCAATAGCCTTATCACAAGCGAAACAACAGTATGAATTACTAGTAGTAGTAGTAGTAGTAGTAGTAGTAGTAGTAGTAGTAGTAGTAGTAGTAGTAGTAGTAGTAGTAGTAGTAGTAGTAGCAGCAACAAAGCAGGGATCCTCCGAACGGGCCTCTTACTAGATAATAGTAGTAGTACTACCAATGTACCACCACCCCAGGAACAGAAGAAAACCCCGCACGAGCCCATCACCCAAACAAAACAATCCTAACGACAGGGTCCATCATACCATCACATCACATTCCATCATGCGATAAGAAATTTTAAGAAATCAATCAATCCATCCACCCATCCATCCTACACTCCATCATCCCCAAAAACCAAATGGACCAAATAACAAACACCTCCAGCTTCGCCTCCCAAGCAACCGACCCCCTCTTCTACCTCTGCTGGCGGCGACAATCATGCAACACCTGCCTGAAAGGCGATGTACCTTGTAGCTGGTGCGCGGTGGTAAGTCCCTCATCATTCTCTTTTCCCCCAAACTGAACCACTTACAAAAAGAAAATGCAGTCCTCAACCTGCGTCCCCAACCCATCCCTCCTACCCATTCTCTCCCCGCTACACTCATCGCAGATCTGCCCGCTCGGGTCCAAAGAGCGGTGGGAGCTCCGCGCAATACCCTTCGGGTGCTATGTGAGCACGACTACGTTTCTTACGGGCGTGGTGGGGGTGCTGGGTACGTTGGCTGTGCTAGGGTTGATTGCTTTGGGGGTTTGGGTTGTTAGGGGGGTGAGGAGGAGGGGTGGGTGGAAGGGGTTACCGGTTGTATTTGGGAATGGGATTAGGGGTGGGAATTGGCGGGGTGTGGTGGTGTTTTCGCGGTGGGGTGGTGGTAGGAGGGGGAGGGATGGGGGTGGTGGTATACTTGGAGAAGGGGAGGATGAGGAAGGGGCGGGAGGGGGGAGGAGGGCTGGTGATGGTTGCGATGGTGGGGAGGATGAGAGGAGGCCGTTGTTGGGGGGTGGGTGATATGTGATATGTGAATGTGAATGTGATAATCTGGGTTGTGGTTACACAAGGGATAAGGGGGATGTATGGAGAGCTTTTTATGTCAATGTTATGAAAATTTGACTGGCTTGCATTTATTTAGCAGGTCTTAGTTATCTTCTGATTGCTGGTTCAGCCTTGGACAACCTGGCTGACACGGTACTCGACCACAGTAGGCTTGCCCTTTTCGATGTTGAAGCGTCCCTGGGCGATGAAAACGCGGTTCTCGAGCTCCTTGTAGCGTTCGCTGCCGGTCTGTGGTGTTGTTGTGGTTTGTTAGTTTGGAGTGTTCGTGTTATCCGGGCTGGAATGCGGTATATCTCACCTCGAAGGTAATGTGCGTGACTGGAATACTAGCATTAGCCTCTGCTGTCGTTTTGTGTGAGTAAGATACTTACAAGCACTGTTGAACGGAGTCGAGCCATCAGGAGCAGCTCCGGCGAAGACGGCCTGCACTTCGGGAAGCAGGGTGCAGACACCAGTGTAGTTCAGGTAGATGAGCTATAGTAAATGACTGGCGTTAGTTGCTACTCTCGAGGGAGTTAAAGAGCCCGTTACGTACATCATCGCCATCCTTAGGCCTGTAACTCACTAGTTAGAAATGAAGCGTATATCTGCAACAAAGGAATAACGTACTTGATTACGCCATGCGCATCCAGGCGCAGGTGCTTGCCGTCGGCATCCGCATGGATGTAGTCGTTGCCAACACCGACGAACTCGGCGTCAAGAGCAGGAGAGAATCCAGGCGCGCTCTGGACAGTGCCGCCGGTCATGGGCTTCAGTCATGCTGGATGGTTAGTGGGATGGTCTTGTGAGAAGGAAGGGAAGATTGGGTGGCTGCTTACGACGACCTGCAGGCTGTTCTGCCGAGATGCGCTGCCTTGAAGGAATTAGCCAGTTTCCTGGAGCTATGGCCCTTGTCTGCTTGGTATGTATCTTTAGGACTTACCGACGCCTAGCGGAGCATCGATTGTGACCTATGTTGGGGGACAATGTTAGTTGTGCTTAAGCACGCGAGGTCCTGTATCGGAGACTGTACCTTGAAGGTGAAGGCGGGCTGGAGGGTAGGGAATTCGGACATGTTTAGTTCGAGTTGACTGATGCGACGATGTTCCAAAGCTGTGTCAATCTGTATTATGCTCTTGGTGCGTGTTGGAAGAAGTCGAGCAGCTGATAAATTCCGGACGTTAAGCCCCGCTCCTCGGTGAGGGGTCAGGGACACATGTTCCACAAGCAACGGCCAGCCTATGGCGATCCCCCATACGGTGATACCCGGAGTGATTCTGATCGCCGCGGGTTAAGGTACTTCGGGCAGTTTATTTACTGTCTAGAACTATAGAGGACGGAAAAGTGAGCATTAGGTACCACTACGACTATCAACTAGAAAGCTTAGAAAAGCTACTTAGCTCAAAGTCACATGCTTTGACAGGGTTGCCTGATCTGGCTAATATCTCTCAACTATTATTATTTCTGAACTACGAAGCTTTCCTCATTCACATTCGTACCACTGATACTTGTCCAAGTCTGCTCTTGTGGGCCGGATGGCACACCATCAGGTGCTCTAGCCAACTGCAACATCTCCTTACAGACCCCTGTTTGTCTACCAGATGACTCTATTAGTATGTAAAAGCTGACTTTCTAGTTACCAAATCGTAACACTTTCAATCACCTAATCATGAACCAGAGACCACCCGAAGATGGGGTACAGAGGCAGCATAGTGTCCTCCACTATCCAGTAGATCAGGACCACACAGCCTATCACGACTATAGTTAAACCTGGCTCGGATGACAGTGCGGCCAGCGCGTCAACCTTGGGGGTGAAAAGAGGAAAAAGAACCCCAAAATGCAGTCGATGACTAAGACCCTCCGACAATCTGATTGTCGGTTTCAGGCACGTGGGCCGTTTAGACGACGGTACAGGCTGCGAGTACCTTACATTAGGGGGAGGACCTTGACTGACACTGCGGCGCATCTTTGCTACTCCATACAGCGCTGATTTGTGTTTCTGGTATGCTCAACAGCTGACCTGTTGAATTGAGTCCGACTGATACTCCGGAGTCAGATGTCCAAAGCAATGGTGTGTCTCTCGCAGGGTCAATATTTAAATGCCAGCCAATTCACCCGTGTTCCTCTGCTCTGCTGGTCGGGTTCCAAACAAAACAAAGTGGGTCCACACGCTACCTCGCGCTTTTCCGCATCGGGGCGGTAGCTGTGACGTCGTCGACGATCCAGTTCAACAAATCCTCCATCTCATGTAAATTACCCCCGGTATCGCTATTTTTTGGTCTTGTTTTTAGCTTCGTTTTGGCTTTTTCACATAGTGTGTCGCGTGCTCACTGTGTGCTTCATGTCTGACTCTATTGATCAAGGTTAACTGGTCTCCCGCATCGTCGGGGTTTCGCCTCCTACTCACAGTCTTCCCAATGGTTCCGACTCGTCTCCTTTCAGCGCTCTCGCTGCTAGGAATCTATGTTTCTGCCTTCCCGGTTGTGGAGCAGCAACCTCTAGGTGACGGTCTCCAAGATGTGTTCCAGTTCGAGCAACCAAATGCCGATGCAGAGTCCTTCCGGACACTTTCAGGCCGCTTTCTGCACATAACAGGTACCTCTTCCTTTCTTAACCTACTCGATGTCAGAGGAAAGAGGGCAGAAGGGACAGGCTAACCATTTCCAGATCTTCATCCAGACCCCCTTTACGAGCCCGGAACATCCGACGAAAAGAGCTGCCACAGAGGTGAGGGCTCCGCCGGGTACTATGGCGCCGAAGAGACTGAATGCGACTCGCCAATTACCCTCGTTAACGAGACATTTCGCTGGATCGAGAACAACCTTAAAGACAAGATTGACTTTGTCATCTGGACCGGTGACTCTGCACGGCATGACAATGATGAGAGGAATCCCCGCACGGCAGATGAGATCGTCCGCTTGAATCAGTTCATGGTGGACAAATTCACCGAGGTCTTTAGCGGAAAGGACACCATCCCCATTGTTCCGACTTTCGGGAATAACGATGTAATGCCGCATAATATCATGAAGACCGGTCCGAACCGGTGGACGAAGAAGTACCGCGAAGTCTGGCACAAGTTTATCCCCGAGCATCAACGTCATAGTTTTGTCGAAGGCGGCTGGTTTGTCTCCGAGGTGATCCCCGATGAGCTCGCAGTTATCAGCTTGAACACTCTATACTTCTTCGACTCCAATTCTGCCGTCGATGGGTGCGATGCGAAATCGGAGCCCGGCTATGAGCACATGGAGTGGCTTCGGATCCAACTGGAGATGCTGCGGACACGTGACATGAAAGCCATTTTGATAGGTCATGTTCCTCCGGCAAGATCTGGCAGCAAGCGCAGCTGGGATGAAACATGCTGGCAAAAGTATACACTATACGTGAACAGATTCCGTGACGTCGTCGTTGGCAGTGCATACGGGCACATGAATATCGATCATTTCATGCTGCAGGACAGTCGCAAAGTGGACATTACTGCCAGCAGTGAGTCCATTGTCTCGTCCGATCTTTACGATGACTCAGGAGAGATCTCCATCCAGTCTCGTTATGACTATCTATCCAGTCTCAGGAAAGACTGGTCTAGTCTACCGTCTCCACCTGATGGTATGCCGAAAGGCAGCTTTCTGGCAGATGGATGGTTCGAAGAGGAACAGGAAGCTGCGACGCGCTCAAAGAGCTCAAATCCCAAGAAGCAGAAGAAGTTTCTCAAAAAGATTGGCGGCCCCTGGGCCGAGAGGTACAGTGTGTCGTTAGTGTCACCGAGTGTGGTGCCGAACTTCTTTCCTACGCTGCGGGTAGTCGAGTATAACATTAGTGGCTTAGAGACCAAGATTTCGGCCGACGCCCCTACCTACAACAACCTGGGTATGGCGAACGTGGTCCACGATGAGGATGGACTTTCGGCCGACAAGAAGAAGAAAAAGTCCAAGGACAAGGTTCCCAAGCCCCCATCACCGACTGCGCCTCCGGGGCCGGCATACTCTAACCAGGCATTGACCTGGCTTGGATACACTCAATATTTTGCCAATCTGACCGAGATCAACCGTCAGATGGCGCAACGCCACCAAACGTCGGCAGACGAATTCTCTGACTCTGACCAAGACAATGGCGCTCGTGAGCTGAATCTGGCAGATGTCTTTACGTTCGAGGTCGAATACGATACCCGAAATGACAAGATCTACAAGATGGAGGATCTCACCGTGCGGAGCTTCTTCAAGCTGGCGAAGCGAATTGCTAAGAACAAGGCGGGTAAAAACGATATCTGGGTTGAGGATGCGACCGCCGGAGAACTCGACGCGAATGCTTCTGGTACCGTCGACGATATCGGAGACGAATTAGAAGTCGAGAAGAAGAAGAAAAAGAAGCATAAGAAGCCTAAGAATCGAACATGGAGAGCATTCTTGGAGAGAGCTTTTGTCGGAACTTTGGACCGTGACGAACTTGATGATATAGAATAATGGTACCTGCTTGCCTGTTCACGGGCGAGTTGGACAGGAGGTATACGACGTTATGGCTGCGACGTTTCCCTTGCTCTTAGCTTATCTGTGTTGCTGCAATGTATATAGTGCTTCAGTCATAAAGATCACTTTTGGAAATAGATCGCTGCTCGTATTGCTTCCACTCATTTGTCCTTCGGAAGAGGCGGTGGGGAACTGCCGCGGCAAACTGTTGCAGATGCAGGCTGTCGGTCATCATTCATCCATCCACCCCCATCTAAATGATCAATCAGTCCTGTGCTTGTGGTATGACAGAGCCACTGATATCATCTCCTTTCATCTCCGGTTGTAATTGAAACCGATCGAGGAGCCAACCTTCCACACAGCCCCATGGAAGACGCACAGATGCTTCTGATGCCACGCTGGCAGATGGCCGCCAACTGTCATCATCCAGTGCTGCCGGCATCCTCATGCAAAGCCTAACGCTAAGAAGCGCGCGGGCGCCGAATTTCCACGCTTGCAGTTTAGTTGAGCGACCCGGCTCAGTGGCGGCTCGCTCATGCATAGAAAGATGGGTTTGGACCCGCGCTGGTCCTTCCATCTGCAACACTGCTCGCAGGCCATGTGTGACTTTTGGCTGCCAAAAAAGAAGAGGCTGGCGACAGCTGATCCACTGTGCTATTCCTATCTCATCCTCCCGGCTGGATCAAAAGCTGCACGGCAGGGGAAATCAGCAGTTGGGTTCTGACACGTATCGAACTAGCTGATGCGCTGTCCTTCCGCCTAATGCCTACTAAGTCTTAGGGACGGGACCATCATCCAACATGCCACATTGCCCTTCGTAATTCCTTTTTCAATTTCGGTGATGGTGGCCACCCAGAAATGACGTCCCTCACCGTGGCTGCAATTGGTGCCCGATGTCTCATCTCCGCTTGGAACGGAGGCGAGGGCAGAATGAAAATTGACGAGCACAGCAGGAACTAATAAAACCAATTGACGGCGTTCTAATTGATCGTATTTCACGGAGTACTCTCTCTTTCTACAGAAGCGGGGGTCCATTCGCCCTATATGTATAGTGGAGCTTTGCCGCATTGATTCGCACGGCATTATACCTCCGCACTGCCGTGGCTTCATCCACTTGGCTGTGGCCAGGGAAATATCAACGGGGCAGATAACCTGCCCTTGCATCATTATTGCTCCGCACATCCATTCATTATCGCTCTAATCCCACATTCTCGCGCAGCTGCGACCGAGTGCCCAACTTCAATTGGGACGAGAATTGACTTTCAGAACATTGACTTTTTGTGGTTATATCTTCTGTTGCCTCACCCAAGCAGGCTCGTTTCATGGGATAGCGACTTCAAGCCTCGAGATAGCTGCCATCACTTCCGGCCCCAAACTCGTGGGCGGTGCCCGCCCATCGCTGGCAAGAAGCACAGACTAACGCCTTACCTCGCCTAGTTGCACACGATGCATCAAGACTCCCTTCTATTTCACAACGATCAGTTCCTTGCCCTTTGTTGTTTCGAATGCCCCCTTCCCCGTGCCTTGCGTTCCTAAATCCCACCTATACCCTTTTGTGCTCCCACGCCCGCTTGACTATCACATTCTTCTGCTAGCATAGCCTTGCAGGCTGAGGAGAGTTCTCATCTAAAAGAATTGATCTGGATGGTTTCCTTTTCGGGTTAACGATTTGCTATTTAAGTCTGATTGCACTACGGAGTACACCCGCGACCTGATCCTCGCTGATTCTCCAATTAAAGACCACTAATTGCTGACATATGTAACATACTTGCTTTTGTTTTCCGGTGGAAATTGGCGGCTTTGTACTTTCGTCACTAGGAGTCTCTGCATGTACAACTGATCGGTTATTCAGTCCTATTCGGAAGCGGCACCGAGAGGCGTGGGCAAGCCACAGATACGACGAGTCTGATTTTGAGACGGGCGCATTCAACGAAGGACTGCGCTTGCAATTGAGGATTTCAATTGCGGAACTGGCAACTTAATACCCAAACATATCGAGCTTTAGGCGCCAGCACGAGCATGGGAAGCTTTGGTGCATGCGACGGCTGATCCAATTCTAAGAACCGTTTGCGCGCGCGTCCGAGGTAAGGCTCCCGACCCCTTGGCGCTTTGCATGTTTCACTCCGATGCATCTATCTTTCATATGAGCGCGGTGGGCAAGCTGCCGCCATTGACTGAGAATTCTTAAACGGCCCGATGCTGTGGGATCGGTCTTCCCCTCTAAAGTTGTTGTTCGGTTACACTTGTTCGAAACTTGTTCTGTTATATACTAGATCATCATGGATATGACTAACTTGGCAGTGGATTGCCCTGTGATAGAAACCGGCTCCCTTGCTTTGTGGATGGCTTCCTCCGAAGTGGACCAGAAGGCCTTGGGCAACTTTGCGGCCATGACGGGCCTCGAGAACCCGTTCCTGTCCGCGACGCTGTACAAGATTCTCGGGTTGTCTGTTATGCTATCAAAGAAACTCCTCCGTGCACGACGATTGCGACGTCTGGACCCGACTCGGGAGACCAAATCGCTTCATCTTTATTACCATATCATCTGGCTTTCCCGCGAGGGTCTTTTGATATTAGAGGAGTTTGTCCTGCCCCTGGTTGAGGGATGTATGGAACTCAAGATTCTAGCCTACAAGTTGCGCGCCTCCTTCTATCATATATTCGTCCTGTTTCAGAATCAGCCTGCTGTCCACACGCCGGGTATCGTCAGCCTGCCCAGTAGTACACCTCTATTCAATGGCGTTACTGAAGCCGAGTCACCATCCAAAGATTCCAATTCGCGATATTCATTCCAGCTGAAGCCCGATACGATAACGGTTTCCGGGAAGCCCAGTTCCGCCTCGGATAGTGCGCCACGAGGCAAGGTTACGCAGGCACCCCCGGGCTTCGCGCCGGTTCAACCGCCCAAGTCGACCTCCTCGTTTCTCCTCCCTGCACTCGACTACACCCCCACAGCTACCGCATGCTTCAATCATGCTGCACTCTTGGCGGATCAATTCCTCCCAGGCTCGCACCCACTCCGCCTGTCCATCAAACTCGAATTTGCTGCCTACCTCTACGACTGCCTACATGACGCCCATGCCTGTCGACGGTTGGCCAAGCAAGCCATTGCCGATGTGTACAATGCGCAGGAGGGCATGGACGACGAGAGCTTCGAGGATGCGGCTGAGATTGTGGGGATTTTGGGCAAGATGGTGAAGCGGGGAAGGAACGCAAGCAGTGCGGGAAATAGCACCACGGCTTTGAAAACACCTCGGGAGGAGCGTAGTGAGGGCACTCGAACGCCGTCCTCTCAGACAACGTCGAAGAAGCCGGCAGCGCGAGTGCCGAAAAGCAGCTCCTCTCCGGCGCGCGCGACCAAACCGACGACTAGCGAGGGCATGTCACCCGCTGTGCCCGACCCCACCATGATGAATCCCATATGATGCCTTTTTGCTTACAACCTGTATATGCTTCTTCTTGGACCTACGGGGGAGTCGCGCATGGAGCGTTTGGCCTGTAACTTTTACTTGACTTGTACGTGTCTGTATCATCTCTGTACGGAGTTGCGGCGATAGATTGGAATTGGGCATTAGCTCACGAGGAGCTGTGGTCAGTATGAGCGATTAAGTGTGATGAAAAGCTCAGGTGGGAAGGGCAGACCACCAGCCAGTTGTGATGGTGTAGATAGATAGATCTGTGCGATACAAAGGATGTTGTTGATGTCATGCACCCCACCCACTTGTGTGTGCTTGTCTGGACAATAATGGACCTACACTTGATACTAGTTACTAGTAGCAACAATTGTCAGTCTCAAGCCAATGGCCATGCGGCCGGATGGATTCGATGGATCTCTTGTTGATGTTGCAGTGGAGGCCAACGCATTGTCGCCTGAGGCAACCCCCCACCCAGGGTCCGGTGTAAAATACCATACCGGGCAGGACAGGATAGATTACCGGCGAGGCAGCAGTTTTCCCATTGACTCCTGAATGTATATTTCATGTTGAGTGAATGAGCAAATAGAATTGACTGATGCCTGCAGGGGGGCAACTTTGAGTGACCGAGAGGCGAAAAGTCAGTACGCAAACGGGCAATTTGTTTCTATACATACTTTTTTTCCTCATCGACATCGACACGAGGGTGGATTACGACGACGACCCTTCTTGGCGCACCACCTGCGAGGCCATCCATCGCCAGCAAAGAAACAAACCTTTTTAGCCATTGCGACCCTTTGGGTTCTGTCTTTTACGTCATTCGACGGGGATCGTCTCCTGCAGCATCCGGCAGTATTATCTTTACAATCCCATCTCCAGCTGATCTTGATCTTGCGCGCAAATCAGATTCCCCTCTTCGTCCTCCACGTCGATTTCCTCCTTCCCCCACCACCACCAACATTAAGTTGTGTTGTTCTGCTCTTCGTTGCCGGGGGCTCGAGTGCAAAGAAGGACGCGCCTGCTTTCCCTTCCCGACCGTCCGACCGCCTGATCGACATCATCGCCCAGAAGCGAAGGACCGCAGATCCAGCGCAAGACCCTGAAAAAAGAAACGCACCCGAACGAGGTCCTGCCCCCCAAGGTTGCGCGCGCAATCACGTCTGTCAGAAGACACTGAACGAGGCTGCGACGCATCTATACATACTTCTTTACTTACTTGCATAAACCCTCCGAACCTTGAAGCTCTTTTCCAATTTCCACTATTTTTATTTTTTTTTTTCCTTTAATTTTGATTTCCTCGCTGGCAATGAAGCTGTTCGTTCTTGAAGCCTCTCAAGCACGCGGGATCCTCATCGGCTGTTAGAAATACCTCTTTTTTTTCTCTCCGAGGATTGTGGATTGGAAACCCAAACGTCAGGCCTTCGTCGGTCGCTGACTGTGGATGATGCGGTCGGGGCTTCAGAAACCTGGGGCCATTCCATTTCTTGCTCTCTTGGTCTTTTCGCTATTTAGTTTGGTGCCGTCGTTCGCAAAGGAATGGGATTTCTACAACGTCAACCTGGGGTATATTGGCTATCGCAATGACGTTCGACGTATGCATTCCTCATTTCTTCTTCTATCATTCCCCCCTCCCCCTTTTTCTCTCCCCCCATGTGTTTGGCTGAGTCAGACAAGCTAACGGTTGTGCTGCTGCAGATGTCTCTCGGGTAAAAGATAACTGGGCCGATGTTCGAACAAGATCTCGGGTTTCTGGGAGTAGCTGGAAGCCATGGCTCCTAGATGGATATTATCAGGGGTTCTATGAGCGCAAAGCTCGTCCGCGACGTTGTGCGGTGGACGCGCCGTCTCGGAGCTCTTTTGAGGCTGCTGCCGTCTTCGATACCGATCCTTTGGCATTTCCGGCCCGAGAATCCTCGGCTTTCACTCGGGGAGTCCGCGCTTTTAAGGCATTGGTTATCAGGCAGCCGGATGAGTCGCATTCACTTCCGACCTTTGCAGCGGAGGGTGATGCCATCGAGCAATTACCTACGCGACTCAGTGCCCTCACCAATTCCTCAGTTACACCAGCTGCTCCTCTCGACGACGGACCTTTCGGGGTGTCGCCTACCAGCAATTTCATGATACCAGCCACCAGCAGCGTGGTTGATGTATCTCGATGGTTGCTAGGGTTGTCCCGTGCCTCATGGCAGCAGGTCTGCCGCGCGGGGAGCGAGTATCTGGAGAACATGACTGCTTGGCAAGCCCGCCAGCCCAACTTCGACCTCTCACAACACGACAACCACACCACCTCCTCACATCCAACAGTCCCACATAACCACACACCCCGCGAACAACCTATACCCCCGAAAGCAGTAGTCGTGAATAATAGAGACGACACCGCTGACGACGCCAGTCAATCAGCATCTACACCAATCGCCACGCCGCCCCCGCCGGCTCTCTCCCCCAACAGCACCGCACCGACTGCCGGACAGTCCAAAGTCGCGGGATTCCAGCAGGAGACCGAGCACATGCGCCGGGGTAGCTGCATGGCCATAGTGATCGGCCTAGTGGTGGGCGTGATGTGGTTTTAAACACACCGACCCATCCATCCTCACTTCAGTCATAGAACTGATTGGCTGGTTGTTTGGCTGGCTGGCTGGCTTATTATGATTTCTTGTTTGCAGATTTTTCGCTCACACTGTATTTGGTTTCGTTGTACATCACTTGCTGGGGGGAAGTCTGATGAGACACCCATTTTGTTTTCTTTTCATGCCTTTACGACTGTTGGACGGATCGGATATAGGAATGGGATGGGCTGGACATAGGAGCAGCCTGAACTGGCCTGTCGGGTGCAGTATGCCAATCAATATATAATAATCTTCACCGTGCGATACTGCAGTGGTATTCAGATGCGTATATATTAGGAAGTAGGGCGGCGCTGTAGATTAAAGTCACATGCTATTTAAGTACTAGCAACTCACGTCCACACACCTCAGATACTAGTATATTCTTTTCCATGTAGTACTATCATCCACCACCACCACAATCAACATACAACATATATAGTACTACTAGTACTAATATACTACCTATACAACCCCACTGATCTCACCCCCTTTCCCCTCACTGCACCTCAACCCAACACCATTCCCCCAAAAAAACAACAATTCAACCCTCATCTAATGATTAGCTGCTAGTAACAGCAGTAACCCTCTTCATCCTCATCCCCTGCACCACCGCCAACACCCCAATCACCGCCACGCACTCCAACACCACCGCCAACTGCCACGACCTCGTCAACGCCTCATTCAGCACCACCAACACCGCCCGCTTCGCTTCCCCAGACAACCCCTCCGTAAGGGTCGAAATCCCCCCAGACAACAACCCACTCACGTCAAGTCCATCACCCACTGCAGTCCCCTTTAACCCGGCACTGAGCTCGTTCGTGAAGAGCGCTTGGGCGACGGCGACGAATATGGACCTACACCAAACATACATAACCTTTATCAGTACCAGTCTCTTAAAAAACACCTAGAACAAAGGGAAAGGGGGGATGGAGGGAGGGGGTTTACATACGCCCCCACCGTCTGCGAAAACATGACCAACCCCGACCCAATCGGAATATCCTTCAAGGGAAGTGCCTGCTGCGCCACCATCAACGGGGTGACACTACACAGACTGGACGATATGGCAAAGATGATTTGATATCCGATCCATTCCCCTGTGGGCGTGTCGACAGTGAATGTGGTGAAGAGGCCTGAGCCCACGGCGCCGAAGATTATGGCGATCCCCATGAATATGTCCGGATGGCCGACTTTAGACATTAGGATCCCGCCCGCTAGGGAGACGATCGTGCTGGTTATTACCCATGGGAGGGTCCAAATGCCGGATTGGATCGGGGTCGCGGATTTGACGCCTTGGAACCAGCTGTTGTTAAGTTCCAGGGGTTAGTTGTGGGGTGGTTGTGAGAAGAGGGAGGGAGGGGAAGGGGAGGGGGAGGTACATGGGAAGGTAGTAGGTGAGGACGAAGATGGCGCTGACGGTGCAGAAGCCGAAGAAGGATGCTGCTGAGACGGTGCGTTGGGTGAATACCCTTGAAGGGAGCATCGCGTTGGGACCTTGCCATATCTCCACGCTGATGAATGCGATGGCGAGGATGCCTGCGAGAACTAGCAGGACGACGACTCGGGCGTCTTGCCAGGCGTATTTGAGACCGCCCCATTGTAGGGCGAGGAGGAGGCAGACGATGGATGGGAGGAGAGCTACGAGACCGAAGAGGTCGAGGGTCTTGAGGAACTCGGTCCAGGAGGTGAAGGCTTCGTGGTCTCGTTTTGGTGGATGGACGAGGAAGAAGAAGGCGATTTGGATGACGGCGCCTATGGGGAGGTTGATGTAGAAGTTCCACCGCCAGGAGACCTTCTCAGTAAGGACACCTCCGATCAAAGGTCCGAATGTCGTGGCGAGTCCGCGGGATCCTGAGAGAAGACCGAGGAGGATGGGGCGTTTGGCTGGGGCAACGAGGATGGGAACGAGAGAGAAGGCTGCGACTAGGAGTCCGGAGCAGCCTACGCCGGCGATGGCGCGGCCGATAATGAGGGAGTGCGAGTTGGGCGCTGCGCCGCAGACTGCGGATCCTACGAGGAAGAATAGCATTGAGATGCTGTAAATCCAGCGGACGGAGTAGCGGGCAAGGAGCTTGCCGAAGAGGAGCTGGGTCGTGCAGATGACCATGGTGTAGACGCTGCTGTACCAGCCGACATCGCCCAGCGAGTGGAAGTCGTCAGAGATGTAGGGCGTCGCTGTGGCGATGATGGTGCTGTCCTAGATGTAGGGTTTGCACGTTAGTATATGTGGTACCCAGCTGAGGATAGCATACCAAGGTGACGAGGAAGATTGCCAGACACAAGGTTGCAACTGCGAGATAGGATTTGATCCCTGAAGGGTATTGAGAAGCTGTAATGGCTGCATTCTGACTGTTGTCTTTGGTCTCATTCTTGTCAGTGACCTGTCCTTGAGGTTGCTGGGCCTCAATGCTGGGCAGGGAAATGCTATCGGATCTCTCCATGTTGGAGAGCCTTGGATTTGAACGAGTGAAAAGGTAACGAGCGACTGATTGACTGACAGACTGGAAGAACGATACGTTTTAGACTGACACGGTGAGTTTAGGGGAACAGCCCATCATAACAAAAGCCCGAATCACGGCCACAAGACGCGTTTAGTCTCATCCTGCCTAACAAGGCTTGCAGGGTTCAGTAAACTAGTGAGAACTCATGAGACAGGGTTGTGATAGGTAGGAAGGAGAACAAAGAACCGCGGAAAAAGCAACTAAGCACTGCATTAGACCCTTCTCCACGGCAGCATTCGAGCCTGAGTTCTGCCTATCCAGAACATGAGGTGCTGACAGAAGTGATTGGGTTGACGCAAAATGAAGCCGGGTATACCATCCTTGTCATTCTCCACCCCGAGTCTCACTTGAAAGATGGAGCGATAGAAAGCACGGAAATATCTCCACTTATACTAGTACAGTGCATCGATACCACGCTGAAACCCCACTACATCCACTACATTAGGCATTGGATGTCATCCAGCCACCGTCGATCTCCGTTGCCATTGCTGGTATGGCGTGTCGCTGTATCCCAATGTCCGAGGTTCCTCCATTAGTGGAGAACAGCGTTGCGCGATCACCGAGGATGACCGGTCCTGGTTTCTGACTCGCTGCGATGTGCTATGCTATGCTAGTCTCCAATCTAGATCTCAATGGGTGAAGCCACATACATACTCGGTCTTCACCACCATAGCTGCTCAAACTCACTGCTACAGTGTCATCTCAAATCATGATGAAACGAGACATACCAAGCAACGTCCACATTCCAATCCCCGCAGCGCAGACATCACCAGGAATGTGATCAGACAGGAATATTTAAACTCATTCAGCATCCATGCTAGACCAAGTTCACCCTTTCTTCCTATTTCCCATTACTATCGAATACATCCTACTAGTATACCCGAATACCCTATAACAATGAAGCCACCTACCATCTTGGCCACCCTCCTCACCCTGACCCTAACTGGGCTATCTGTGGCTGATAAGACCTGCACCCCGAGCTTTGATTACTGCTCGGATGTGCTGTTGAATGATAAGGGTAAGACCTACTCCAACTATTCCAACTATATGTACTATCAGGTCATATAGTATCTACTTCTCCATCTGACTAGCTGATGCTAATATGAAACCGGTATAGGCTTCTCTCAATCTGATCTGACAGACGCCCTCCAAGGCACCGGATATGAGAACCAAAACCTGACCAACATCCTCTTCCACTGTACGAATCCGGGCCAGGTTGGCCATGCTAAGCTGTGTGATAACGGGTGTGTGGACCCTCCTCAGGAGGGCAGCCATGGATGTGATGGTTAAAGGAGATGGCATGAGGACTTGGCTAGTACTGGGAATGGCGGACATATAATAGTAACAAATTTATTTCATTATTTTTGTATGGGTTGGAATCAGGTTGAGGTTGAGATTGGATTCACATACAGAAGCACCAGGCAGCCCGGGCCACGCGTGACACCAGTTGACGGACGCGCCCGCGGGAAGTTACCTTTGTATTTTCCCATCCTTCAGTTAAGAAAGAGGCTGCGGCACTCATTGTAGGTTGCGGGTCTCTGTGACATTCAGACTATATTATATATCATATTTAAAATCAACGCTTTATTATTATCTTCTCGGTATAACAGGCATACATGCGACCGCTACATCACACAGACTCAATTCCTAAGTAGCCTCCCGAACGCGCAGCCCGCGCCATGAACCTTCCCCCAACTCCCTGTTGCGTCTGCCGCTTAAAAAGGCGGGGATGTGACAGGTCTCAACCTAGTCTGTTCATGATCTCTCTCTTTACCCATTGTAAAGTGGAGCTAATGCCAGCCAGCCTGTGGAGGATGCAAGAAACGAGGACTCGACGAACAATGTTCCTACCGGCCCGAGGATATGCCTCCCGCCACGTACGTCTGCACGTGTATAGTATGATCTTTGAATCAACTAACATCCTGCAGCTCTCATAAAAAAGCCAAAATATCTCATTCAGAGGATGAGAGTCGCTCTCCCTCTCCTCCGAGGCAGCAGATCCTGCCACGGAATACTTCCAATGTTGCCCCGCGCTCCCAGAGGAAGCGTCGGCGGGACGAGTCCTCTCCTCCCCGGCATGATCGAAACCGACATGACTCGGTGGAGGTATATTCTATCAATTCAGATGACAGCGACCCTCCTAATACTCCGGGTACCGGGATCAATGCCCACATTGCGCGCCTGACCCGGCTGCAGCAGGCCGTAGATGCAAGAACAGGCCGCGTCAAGACTGAAGCTCCAATCGAAGATGGCATATTCTCGTTGCAAGATACAGGGCCAGATTGCGTTCCTCACTCCACCATTGCCGAATCTCCAGCCCAACTGCCCTCAGATCTGATGGACAGCCTGATCGCCACCTACCTGGCCCGCGACTACGTGAACTGGCCTATCTTCGACCTGTCAGACTTTCAGTCGGCCTGTGAAAAGGTCCGCGACGTGCAAGACCTCACCGCTGGGTCGAGTGGCTTTCACGCCATACTCATGATGATTCTATGTCTCTCCGGTCTGAGATACCGCCAAGTAGATGAAGCTTATCTGCAGTCCCTCTTCAACCACGCCCAGAGAATGACAAACAGCCCAGACTGGCAGAGCACCCCTTGGGTGCGTG
This sequence comes from Aspergillus piperis CBS 112811, assembly GCF_003184755.1. Taxonomy (NCBI): domain Eukaryota; kingdom Fungi; phylum Ascomycota; class Eurotiomycetes; order Eurotiales; family Aspergillaceae; genus Aspergillus; species Aspergillus piperis. The sequence continues at coordinate 963,467 of NW_020291593.1, forward strand.
TGCAATGTCTCTTCTTGCAATGCAAGTACCTCAACGCAACAGGAAAATCCAAACAAGCTTGGGCACTGATCGGCTACACCATCCGCACCATGCAAACCCTAGGATTCCAGTCCCAAGCAACCGCCCGCAACGGCCGAGAAAGACAGCAGCGCGAACTCGGCCGCAGGCTCTGGCACAGCGCAATCATCCTAGAGCGAATGCTAGCACTACAGCTAGGCCTACCGCCCCAAGTCAACAACCCACTCCAGGTGCACCTCCCCACACACCTAGACACTGACTACATCGACACCGTCTCCGGAGGGACGCCCAACTCCAGTGGAGACCGGCCTTCAATTATCGAGTTCCTGGTCGCATGCGCCAGACTCTACACCCATGTCGAAGACATCACTGCCTGGGAATCCGAAGCAAGAACCCGACCAGACACCTGCGCCGCGAAGAAACTCCTCGCCCTGGACATCTCCCCGTTTCTCAAAACAGACGCTCTTCTCTACGACTGGCAAACATCTCTACCCTCATTCCTCCGCACCGGTGAGACCTTCGAACTAGCGGACGACCCCATAGTCCGCCGCCAACGTCACACCCTGCACGCCCGCTACCTCTATCTCAAACTTCGACTCTATTGACCTCTCTTAGCTCTTGGCCTCGCCCTCTCCGCCAAATGCCCCTGCCGCTCAAACAAGCACCCTCACATGTCAGAGACTGATCCTTCTTCATCTATCAACTCGCCAATACTAGTAACCATCGTCCGCGACACCTCCCTCAAATGCGCCGCCATTGCCGCAACCCTCGTCGACTTGATTGAAGAAACCGAGGACGGGCTGCTCGACGGCGGCCCGGACGATACCTGGCGCAGTACTGGCTCGCCCTACTGGGAGAACGTGGAGTATCTTTATGCCTGTGGGATTGTCATTCTGGCTGCGCGGTTGTGTCCCATTCCGGGCGTGGCGCCGCTGAAAAGGGCCTGGACGAGGGTTATCTCCTTGTTGGCGAGGTATGAAGGATTCCGAGCTGGGGAGTATACTCGTTTTGCGAGGTTGGGGAGAAGCACGCTCGAAAACCTGGCGGGTGCGTTGCAGCGGGATGTGGGTGATGCGATGGTGATGGGGTTGGATGGGGAGGTGAGGGCGAGGTTGGTGGGGAGGACGAGTGGCGGTGCTGTGGATTCGTCCGGGGTAGGGCGTAGGCAGAGTCAGGGTCACAGTCAAAGTCAGAGTCAGAGTCAGAGTCAACGGAGGAATTTGGGTTGGGTTGAGAGTTTGTTGGTTGATTTGGTGGGAGATGATATGTGATGTTGATAGATACCCTTTGTTTTTGTTTGATGGCAGTTATGATTAAATATTATAGAACATACTACTATATTAATCGGTTTGATGTTACTGCTTATCTACTTTATGTTAAGAGATTTGAATCACCCCTGCTGCTGGATAGCCAGTGATATATCGCTTGGCCTACTAGTACTTGGCAAAAACGCCGTTTCGACAACTACTTAGTACTTCAATAGTATCTATCAGATAGTATCCAAACCCCAGCTACCATCACTTGGATAATATATAGCTAGGAGTATACTAGTATTTTCAGCCCATTTTCAGCACTAAGCCCCGAAAAAAATCCCATATTATTAGCATTACTATCAGTAGTTACTTACTACTTCGAATTGAATTTCCCACGAGCTCCTCTAGTACATTGACTGAGATCGACTTATGTAGATCTCCGTCATCGCGGGTGCGGTGACCCAGCCGAGTTTCCTATCGAATACACTGCGACCAAGGCGACCAATACGAATGCTGCGGATCCCCCGTACAAATCCGAATATCAAGATAGAACTCATAATACATGCATATTTACAGTATATATATATACACAACCCTAGACAGCTGTCTCCAGCTACTGCTTCTTCTCCGCCTCGTCGATCAATGTCTCCATCTCCTGCTCTGTCCACCGATGAAACAACTTCTTCGGATCCGACAACGACGCGTCAGTCTGGACCGACTGGACGTGTAGCACGGGAACATCAAAATCGTAGACATCCTTCCAAGGCTTATTGCTTGGGAGCTGAATGTCCAACTCGGTGTAGTCGAAGGGACGGCGCTTGTGCAGCTTCGTGACGGTGAGTTTGGCGGTGTCGCAGAGGCCGCAATTGGCGCGGGTGAAGAGAGTGACGCGAGCAGCGGCGAGACGGGCGGCGGTGGGGAGCATGTTGCCGTAAGTTAAGGAGATCCAGACTCTATTGGGCTGTCTCAACTAAGTTGAAGTAAATCAATCAAGGGTATAGAACTTGGAAGATGGAATCGCGGGGAAGAGCAAGAATGGATTGAATGACTGGAACCTTCGAGCTCTCACCCCCGGCTAAGCCCGTTTGGGCCGAACCTCAGCGGCGGTTCTTCGACCTTCGATGTCTGCGACGATCGATCTTTTCCCCCCCATAGAACTCATATCTCTTCCCCAGGAGATACCGTTAAACCGTCGGTCTCTCTCTTACTCAGCTCTGCTTCCTCTCATTTCAGTCGCTTCCACCCCATTTCCCCCAGCATGGCCTCCAAGTGTGTCCATAAGGGCTGCGGGAAGGAATTCACCGACGCCGACGAGCCCTGCGTCTATCATCCTGGCCCGCCGGTGTTCCACGAAGGACAGAAAGGTATTTAAACAGAGGACTCCGAGGGGGGACCTTGGGAGTAGTTTAGTTGATCCACCGTCTATCTGATCTTCTTCCTGACTCAGTTCCACTCATCTATCTACTTAAAACATGATCGGATCCAACTTACTAATTGAAACCACCCCGCAGGCTGGAAATGCTGCAAACCCCGCGTCCTCACCTTTGACGAATTCCTCGCCATCCCTCCCTGCACCACAGGCAAACACTCCACTGTCGACGACACCCCTGTCGAACCTCCCAAACCCGCCGCTGAAGTCCCATCCCCGGCCGCTACTCCCGTCCCCAGCGCCGCCGCCGCTCCTCCCCGCCCCGTCAACTCCCCCGCTATCCCTCCCCCCTCGAACGCGCCCACCCCCGTGCCTGAAGAACCCGAGTCCGATGACCCGGAGCTAGCCATTCCCGCGAACGCGACCTGCCGTCGTCGCGGTTGTAATGCAGGCTACGATGCGAACGTCTCGCGCGACGAGGAGAAGTGCGTGTACCACCCGGGCCAGCCGATCTTCCACGAGGGAAGCAAGGGCTGGTCATGCTGCAAGAAGCGGGTGCTGGAGTTTGATGAGTTCTTGAAGATTCAGGGGTGCTCGGAGAAGAAGAAGCATCTGTTTGTGGGGAAGGGGAAGCCGGCGGGTGAAGAGAAGGTCGAGTCTGTTAGGTGAGCTACCACTCTCTTTCTCTCTACAGCTTGCGGCCGCTTGCTGCGGATTGGAAGAGTATACTAAGATATTATGGATGAACAACAGGAACGACTTCTACCAAACCGCCTCCTCCGTGAACGTCTCGCTCTACCTGAAGAAGATTAATAGAGACACCGCCAAGGTCGAGTTCAAGGCCACGTCGATCGAGCTGGACCTCCCTACGACGGATAACAAGCGCTACACGGATTCATATGAGTTGTTTGCGCCCATCGACCCCGAGCAGTCCAAGTTCCGCGTGCTGGGCACCAAGTTGGAGCTGACCCTGGTCAAGGCCGACGGGACGAGCTGGCCGGTGTTGCGTCGCGATGATAAGTGGTCGGGAGAGAGAATCCAGATTGGAAATGCTGGACGGGTGTAGTAGCAGCTGCCTTTTTAGATATATACGTTTTATAATGGTGAGGGGGGGAGGGCTGGGGTGGAGTATAGTTGGTATGAGATATGAAATAAAAGTGATGACCGCATTGAGAAAGAGTGTCTTTTCTTATCTTATCCGGAAGAACTGAATAAGATCAGCCTTAATCAGCAGGTAGACATGTGCCCGATATAGTAAGGTGCACTGGCACAGTCAATCATCATACTTGGTGCAATCCAAGGGCAGTCTTATGAATCCATTCGATGAGACAGACTGCGTAGCAGTAGTAGTATCGCAACTCCAGCATAGACAATAAGCCTGGGCCCAAATGCGCATGCCATATGCTACAACCACAAGCCCTTAAGCTAATGAAACCACGTGACACACGGATTTCAAGAAACCCAACTTCACCGCTGGCACATGTATACACCCCAATATCACTTTTCGATAGAGGAATATATATAAGATGTACAGCAAAGACAAAGCCAACCAACACCCATCTACGAAGATTCTATATAATCCTCTATCAAACCCCATTCAACATAAAGAACAAAGTTTGAAAGGAATGTAATGTACCGCCTCCTCCACAGCTCAAGCGCATGGGGATTTTATCCTTTCGAACAAAAAACCCTAGCCAAGCCATGAATTGTAAGGGAAAAAGGAAGACGAACTGCTCTGCAAGGCTGGGAACGGAGGAGAAACCCATAGAGAAAAAATCCCACACAAGATAACCCTCAGCGAGCCGTACGGTGACGGAGCCCCGGTAAAAGATTTACTAAATTACTTGAAGGTAAAAGTAAACCGCTACTGATGATGAAGAAAAGAAAAGAAAAAAAGGAGGGCGAAGGGGGGGGGGCGGGCGGATAGGGGGGGGTTTATGTAGGGGCTGGAGGGTGGGGACGCTAGGGGCTAGTGGGTGACGAGGTGGGAGGGGGTAGGGTTGGGGTTTGGGTTGGTCACGTGGTTGGTTGGTGAGTGGTTGTTGAAGGGAATCACATGTGATTGATTGAGGTTAGGATTGGGATCGGTGAGGGAGGTGGGGTGGAGGTGTCCTGTGTATTCTATGTTGTATGGATGTTTGTATTGGGTTGTTTGATACGGGGTATTATATGGTGGGAGTATATCGATGTTTACTTTATTGTGTGTATGGCTTGTGAGGTTATATTGTTCCTTGCAGAGGATGCAATGGATTAGATATCATAGGTTCGCAGCGAGAGTGTTCAGGCTTTCGTGCAATTTACGCAGTATATAGACACGTTTGCTTGGACGTTATTGTCAACAATGTAGGACATATGTGGAAAGTAGGCATACTTTACTGGTTGGCTCGTAGCTACTACTCTATTGTATCCCTATAATCACCTCCTTTTTATTATACTAAGGTGCTCCTACCTATTTCTCTACCATTATCTTATCTATGTTGCGTATTGTTCTGTACTGTATCCATCAATACGCTGCCACCATACGCTCAACACACCCCTGACCCCTGATGCCGTCGGCCAGCATCACTGATGGTGATACTGATGACCTGCTGTGCCAGGACCCAATATCATCCCTCTAAGCTTCCTCACGAGTCTTCATGCCTTATTCAGCGGAGGGGTAACACTGGCGTCATCTCAACGGATGGCCAGCCAGTTGGTTGGCTGCGGTGCAATCCTCAGAAGGCGGAAAAGGAGGGGTTCAGGGCCCGCCGCCGCCTTCCAATCAGTGAGTCGCTGGCACGAGACCAGCGGCGACATCTTCTCCTCCTCCTCTCCTGTTCTCTTCCTCTTCGTCATTTCTCTTGCGCCTGTCTCTGAGAGTATCAATTGCCGGCCAATTTGTACTCGTAATCACCCCTTTTCGGACGGCTCACGGACCACACGGGAAAAGGAAAATCTCCTGTTCTGTCTATCACTTTTTAGTAGGTACGTGGGTACCCTTGTTCTACATGTGTGCTTTAATTCAAGGCTATGCCTTATCATGCCAATAACTAGCACATCGCTTGAATCGTGTGGCTGACTTTGCGTGGAAGAGTTCTAGAACGGCTAGACCCTGGTCGACTGTCGCGTATTGTTCGATCACCGCCATTTTTTTTTTTCTTTCCCTCCTTTCAACCCCTTGGATTCTCCCACAACCGCCATAATGCATGCAGAAGACCGCAGGCCCTTTCGTCACATTCCCCTATCATACAATCATGCCGACTCTCATGCCTCCGCGCTGAGGCTCATCTTGACACTCAACCCGCACTGGGAGGGACCGGACAACAAGATCGAGTTTGTCCGGTTCACGGATGGCATCACCAATACTGTGTGTTCCTCGCAATGTTCTCTTCGCCGGTGCTCGCTGTAAGAGGCAACACCGCCATTCTATGGGACTAACGTGGCTTCAGCTTCTTAAAATCATCAATCGCAAGCCTGGCTTGACCGAGGAGCAGATAGACCAAGAAGCAGTACTGATGCGAGCGTACGGTAACCACACAGAAATCCTCATAGACCGCGAAAGTATGCCACCCGGGGTCACTACTTGCCCCTCCTCTCTGCCCATTGCGACACTTGCTGAGTAGATACTTCTACCTATAGGAGAAACGAGATCCCATGCTCTTCTTGCCAGCCATGGATTAGCCCCTCCTCTCCTGGCGCGCTTCAACAATGGCCTCCTGTACCGGTTTCTCCGTGGCCGCCCAGCCAGCGCGGAGGACCTTGCCACGCCTGCCGTCTGGCGTGGTGTGGCCAGGAGACTTGCGCAGTGGCATGCGGTGTTGCCCATCAAGGGAGCTGCCACACCGCTAATGCCCGCCGAGGACGTGACCCTGATGCAACATGTAGATGAGGCCACGGCACACTGCCAGAAGTTGAAGCACGAGGACATCTCCGTGATCACCCCAAAGCAGCCTGGGCCGAGCATGTGGAGTGTGCTCCAAAAATGGATCCTTGCTCTGCCCACGACCACGGAGGAGCAGCGCCAACGGAGACTTAGTCTGCAAAAGGAGCTGGAGCGGGTTGTCAGCGAGCTAGACGATGGAAAGGGCCTAGGCGATGGTGGAGTACGTAGCACTAGTCCCTGTTATACGGAACGACCATTTAACCTCACACTAGTTGGTTTTCTCTCACTGTGACCTTCTTTGCGCGAACGTCATCGTGTTGCCCGAAAGCGCCTCTTCGGAAGACGAAGCGGCCGTTGTCAACTTCATCGACTACGAATATGCCACCCCTTCACCTGCCGCCTTCGACATTGTCAACCACTTTGCCGAATGGGGCGGTTATGACTGCGACTACAACATGCTGCCCACCCGTTCTGTGCGACGCGAGTTCTTGACCGAATATGTCAAGAGTTACAGCTACCACAAGGGTCTCCCGGAGTCATCTCAAGGGGAGATTGTCGACCGACTCTACGAAGACGTTGATCGGTTCCGAGGCATTCCCGGACTCTACTGGTATTATCCCTTACGTGTTTTTCATATACTACATGCTAATCTAAACAGGGGCGTGTGGTCACTCATCCAAGCCCAAATCTCACAGATCGACTTCGATTACGCCTCCTACGCCGAGGTCCGTCTCGGCGAATACTACGCATGGCGCCGGGAGGTAGACGGGTCGCGGACCCAGGCAGGTGAAGAGATGCCTCTCCGGGAGCGACGATGGGCTCAAGAAGCTTAATCGATGTGACCGTATATAAACACCTCCCCGACTCTTCGTATACCTCCCTCGAAATCTGTTTGAGATAGCAAGCGATGATCGTTCCAGCGATAGCATAAGCGATTTAGAGTCTGGCCGTCTGTCAGAGTTTAACAAGATTTTGTTGATGGGGGTGCGGTATCCTCTAGGGACGGGATACAAGATGCACGAATATTTATATTCAACATATTCTTTCCACGATGATTGTGGAAATGCTGTTGGGATAGACATGACTATACCGCGGCTTTTGTCCCTTTTTCTTGTCTATAGTTACGAATGTTTGATAGATAATATAATCATTTTGTCATTACACAGATAAACATACGTCATTGCTTCAAGATGTTGTCCTACCAACCAGTTTTCTGCCACAGATACAGGCTTGGCTTTCTAAGGATCAACAACCTCCAAAGACACTTGAGAGAATCAGATGGTCAGTAGCAATCCACCCATTTGGGCACGGACCCAATTATAGAAATGGGTGGGTCACGGGCGCTAACGTTCGTGACAGCTGAACCGAGTAGCGACAGCATCTGTATGATGTCCTACTTACTCTCCAAAGAGACATGACGTCTAGTCTCTGCGTTATGTTTGAGAGTGTTGCGACTCTCACTGATAGGTTGAGAAAGCATAGTTGAAGTCGAAGCTAAGATAATATATGGAACACCGTTGGTTAACCATCGTCGTGTGCACCGCCACTGTCTCCTACATATGGTCGACCACACATCCTATCCCCCCAGCGGCTAGATTCTATTGATCCTAGAAATATCTACGTAACATTCGATAAGAGATCCCTGTTGGTGTACCTTTCCATTAGGCATCCATGGTTCGGCTCCGATGATGCCTGTAAGGTTTAAGCCACTGCAATGTGGCTTAGACATGCAACTCCGGATACCATTTTCTACCCTTGAAACCACACATTCTATTCTATTTCTGAATGAGATAGCATAATAATCCCAATCTATCAAATCCTCAAGAACAAATTGTTATTGCGAGAATCACCTCAAAATAAACCTTTCTCGCCAGCATCACAACCCTCCAACGCCCACCCGCAAACATACTAGTATAGACCCTGGCCGACCCTGCGGCTACACTAACACGCTCACTCGATAGCCGCCCCCTCTTCTTAGTACCCTAAAGCACCTGCATCATTCTCCGAAAGAAAAGCCCCCCATATTAATGATGGCGCAGCAATACACTCCCCAAACTACTAGTACTTAGTACTACTAGTATGCACCTTCCCGGTACTCATGATTGGTGCCTGTCACACAGGCGCTAATCTGCATACCCTCACACCCTCTCAAACATTCAGCTTGAAGGGCGCTTGTGATGGATCGTCGCACCGCCCTCGTGTGTCAGTCAGCTGCGATGCACCAATCCCAACCCCTCTACTAGTTCCTAGCTCTCGTCCCCCCCCCGCGGCAACTGACTATGCTCTCGTCTCAGCCCTTCGAATGATTTCGATCATCATGCACCTGCACGGCTGGGCTGACTGACTGACTGGGCTAGACTATACCTACAGGGTAGGTTAGTAGGTTACGTTAGCTATGCGTCCGTTTTTAGTTATTTAGAGGCGCCGACAGCCTTGTCTTTCGTCTTTTGCTCTGTTCTTCAATCTTCCTGTGTTTGTTGTGTGCATTGAGTTTCTGGGCATTTTTATCTTCCGCTACTACTTATTATACATCGTTTTTACTGATATCTTTCTGACACGCGCAGCTACATCCTAACTAAGCATGTCCGAGCTCGTCCGCTCAACCACCTTCCAAACACCTCAGGAATACTACGCCGGATTTAAATCCAGACCGAATCTGCAAAATGCGTTCTGCGATATCGATGACGAAACTAACCTTAAGGCTTACTTGAAGCTCTTGAAGGATTCTCAAACGCGTAACTTCGTGCTCGACTTCGGGAATGATGATGCTTGGTGTGCGGTGAATTTGGGGCAGGAGGATATTGCGGCGATGTTGAGGAAACCTGTATGTGCTGTCTGCGGAGTGGGGGAGATGGAGTGCTGACGTTGATGGCTTAGAAACCGAAGTGTTTTGGGACGAGGTGGATGTACGTTTGTGCTTTCTAGTATTGCCCCTCTGTTATTAGGATTGGTTGTTGACCTGTGTCTTTCTAGTAATATCTGGGCTCCGGAGCAACAGAAGGATTTGATCAAGACTCTTACGAATCACTATGGTGTTTCAGAGAGGCTGCAGGGGTTGATGTGTACGGATCCGGTGGAACGTCCTTCGAAGCCTCCTGTGCCTCCTGAGCCACAGAGGAATAATTTTCGCTCGAATAATACCGATCGCTCTCGTCGGTCTCGTCCAGATGATGTGGAGGGGAATGCGTTACAGAACTTGAGACATCCTGAAGAGATTGCGGCATTGGCGGCGTTCAGAGGCATTACCTTTGGCAACGTTATCGATCAGATTTGGCACTTTTGCTCGGTGGACTATGGTTTAAAGTGTATGCTTATATCTTTGAATTCATTGAGGCGGTTACTAACGCAGATTTAGATACTTGTATTGGGTACAATTCGCTATTTGTTATTCCTCAAACAGACCAACATAATGGGAAAGAGTTGCCGGATGGAAAGCGACTATGGACCTGGTTGATCTTATGTAATGATGGTAAGTTTGCTATTGGAGACACGAGGATGTTGTGCTGACTGGTCAAGGAACGGTTATTTGCATGCAGGAGAATCCATTCCCTGGTTTGTCTGGGCCATCGGAGAAGGAGCTGCAAGCTGTGCTCGGCGTAGTCCGCAGGAACATCCAGCTCATCTTTGCGGGCGTTTCGAAACAGCACTTTGCTTCGTCTGAAAGTGACTCGTTGGTTACTATTCGAGTAAGACCGTTCTTTGAGGGTGGTCCAGAACAGGTGAGCATCAAGCAAGAAGATGGGCCGAGCTTGTTGTTCTACTATATATTCGATGACTGGGTTTCATCGTATGCTCTCGTTGCACAACGCGAACATAAATACGGGGTATCCCTCAACAGACTTGTAAGTCCATGGTGATGGCTCTTTACCTTCTCACACGCATACATTAACACTGTTCAGAGGCAAGACATGTTATCGAGACCGGAGGTTGACCTGGTCCATGAATTACATCGGCTGGGCAGACAGTTGGCCGTCTTGAGACGTCTCTATCAAAGTTATGAACTTATCATGATGCGTATACTGCAGAGACAGCGTCTGCTGCGTGACGAGGCCCGGTCAAATCGACTTCCAATGGCAATGGGACAAAGCTTTGCGGAAAACGAAGTTGGGGATACTCGCCACTCGACGAGGGAAAGTTTCAGCTTTTCAACTCTAGATGCCGATGTAGGTGTCCAGCTTAGTCCGCCTGCTGTAGCTCGATTCGAACGACTGCTCGATCGCATCAAGCTATATTGTCTGTCGGAGATTGAGAGCTGTCTGACAGAGAAGGAAAACCTCACATTCCTTGTATGTTTCTCCATCCTGGAACAGAAGGAATATACTGACCGATCACTAGAACTTCAACTTGATCGCCCTCAAGGATTCGCAAGCCGTTGAGAAGCTGACGCGAATCACAATTCTACTCGCAAAAGTGACCATCCTGTTTTTACCAGTCAGTCTGATGACTGGTTACTTCTCCACCGAGCTTCGCAACGTCAAGGGCGAATATACGATCAATCAGTACTGGGTCAGCTTTGGTGTGATCTTGTTCCTGTCGATGGTCCTGCTCTGGATTTTTGGATACGCCAGCGACACCGTGGAAGGCAAGACAATCTACCAATCGTTGTCCCGAAGTTTCTTCCGCATGTCGAAAGACCGGGTTTCCTACCGTAGAAACGAGACATCGGGCGGCGCAAGCCATCGATCTTGACGCGTCGAGTTATGTGTTGCGATAAGAGATACCCAGCCTTCAGCATAGATAGAGCTTCCTGCACAATGCGCAGCCCTGCACACGAATGAACAGATTACAACTTACAAGCACCATGCAAGCGAATCCGATGCTATAGATCTCGAGAAGAGACCAGTCACATGTCTACTCCACTGCTGCTACTTTATTCCGCAGTGCACGTTTCGAATGGCTCATGACAAGCCACTGCTATGTAATCTGTTTGGCCGAACGATGTTACCTATCGGGTGCATTCGCCCCATCCAAATCAGGGTCCATCAAGACCCTACCACATGCTCTCGCGATTATTCTCCTGAGGCCCACACCAGTAGCACGAGCCATGACGGCATGGCCTCGAACAATGATGGAAATCCGATACGGGGAATTGCAAATGCCACGCCCCCAGGAGTCACGGGGATGATGCGGCAGTGGCCCGTCGCTGAGGATCGCTTGCTTATCTGGCACGAGGGATGAATAATAGCATGACGCGTAGTGAGCTGAAAGTGGCCCCTGTGGGTTCCGAGGGCTTGCACGAACCCAAGTGTTTAACGCAACGGCGTACTTTATGCGCGTGACGATTCGTCAATCTAATCAGGAGAGTGATTAGTGCGATGGCCACCAAATTACGGAATTTACCCTGAAATCATCCTCATCGACTTCCCAATGTTGTAGGGACAACTGACCGACAGGCGTGAGCACAAGACATCCATCGATACCCTTCTTGACTTGCACCCCATAGTAGTGCCACCGAAGGCGATCCACTGGGACGGGGTACCCAGAAAGCCTTGTTCGGGAACCTATCAGGTGTCCGAGTGGGCACCGATCCGGGTGTCTGGACCTTTTCTCGGGACCAAGAGGGGCCCAGGGGGGCAAAGGAGGGAGACAGATAGATACTAGGCAAGAGAGTATGCTGGGCAAAGCAAAGAGGCTGTGAACGGGTAGCAGCATTAGACCGTTGTGGGCGACATGAGGATAGGCAACGATGAAGCCCGTTTCCATTTGGCGTAAAAACGGTACGGACTTGTTTCGTGGGTAAGCCGATCTCGAGGCAGCAACAGGGATGTTGAATTGGTATCAACCGGGAATCCATTGACGGGAAACACCGTGTCCTCTTCTTTTCCTTTCGGGAGCCGCAGTCTTGAGCAGGAGGACACCACGAGAGCCTCGTCGAGACGGTCTGTGTCTGCTGGATGGTATTAAGTATTAGTGGTAACCTCTATTACTATCCTAGATTCAATCTATATACACTGTTTGTCTTCAATTGCAAGCATTGTGCCTGTTTGTTGCGTAAAAGACATCCTGGTAACAGAGAATAGAATACATAGTTTGGTATTTTTGACCAGCTGGTTTCGTTAGTGACGGAAGCTACGCCGAGCGGCTGAATTTCTCGACCCAAAATTCCCACCACCTCGTCAAAAAAACCGTCTTTCTGGCGTACGGCAAGGGAAAAAAGACCTGAACCTGACCGACCTGACTGAAACTAACAGAACTGACGGACTCTGACTGAGACTGACTGACTGATCACTCACTATCTCCAGCTTGTCTCTCTAACTGTCTTGTGTCGTATCCACGCCTTCCAACTCTCCCTCTTTCTCCCTCCCTCTCTCCTTCTCCAGCTTCAATCGCAACCTGGTAAGTCTTGCTATATTCCCCCTTCCTCTCCCTCTCCCTCTCCCCGGCTGGTTCCTCTCCATTTTTGTCACCCGATCACACACCTCTATTCCCTTCCTCTCCTTTCCTTAACGGCCACCGCTTTCTCCCCCTGATTTGTCCTGCCCGCCGTGTTTCCCCGGCGTGACTACCTTAACCTGATTACCTTCGCCCCTCGTCCACCACTCCATTCCATCCGTCATACCACTTGCCCTTTTACCCTTATACTATACCTTCCCCCTCCTCTGCCCGACGTCACTAGGTCTGTGTTCTGTCGCTTGACCCTCTCTGTCTCTCTCACTCTCTCACTCTTCTCCCCTCTCTCTCCGACCGTGCGGTGTGGATCTCGCACACCCTGGACTCTCTTGGTCAGATTGATTCTAACATCGCATTCTCATCCCTAGACCTTTGAATCTCACGCAACCGTCGTCATGGGTCTCACTTTCTCCAAGTTGTTCGACCGGCTATGGGGCCGCAAGGAGATGCGTATTCTGATGGTCGGTCTCGATGCCGCCGGTAAAACCACCATCCTGTATAAGCTCAAGCTGGGTGAAATTGTCACCACCATCCCCACGATTGGTCAGTCCACCTCTTTCTCCCTTTTCTCGGCCCAGACAAAGCAGAACTTGGCATCGATCAGTAGTTGGGCTTGGCTCAGCGCCGAACGGAACGATACTGTGCTTGGAAATGCAATTCAATCCACGATGGGAAAACAACAAGACTGACAAGTGTTGTTTTGTGCTGTGCAGGTTTCAACGTCGAGACCGTCGAATACAAGAACATTCAGTTCACCGTCTGGGACGTCGGTGGTCAGGACAAGATCCGTCCTCTCTGGAGACACTACTTCCAGAACACTCAGGGTATCATTTTCGTTGTCGACAGCAATGACCGTGACCGTATCGTCGAGGCCCGTGAGGAGTTGCAGCGCATGTTGAACGAGGATGAACTCCGTGATGCCCTTCTCCTGGTGTTCGCCAACAAGCAAGATTTGCCGGTATGCTTGAAATCTATTCCCATCGCAACAACGTGAAGGCCGAAACAATGGATATTAACTTTGGCTTTCTTTTCCTTTAGAACGCCATGAGCCCTGCCGAGATCACTCAGCAGCTTGGTCTGCAGAGCCTCACCCGCCGCCCCTGGGTAAGTTATATGCCCCTCGCATATCGACACCTAAGGTGTCGATTCCCGAGTATCCACTCAACTAACGCGCTTGCTTCCCTTTTCTAGTACATCCAATCCACCTGCGCCACGACTGGTGACGGTCTGTACGAGGGTCTGGAGTGGCTTGCTGAGACGCTGCGGAAAACGAACCGCGACTAAACTGATCATCTAATGAGTGGAAGAATACCTGGAAGTTTGTGAACCTGGGAGTTGCGGATGCTGGATGGGGAACCGGGGCCGGCAAAGTCACCTCGTGTAGGGGAAAGGGATTATGCTTGCTAAACTTGGTGGTTCTTGTATGTTCTCTAACGGCTCTTCATTCCTCTATGCTATTAGCTTTTACTTTTTTTTTTTATCATTTCTTTTGTCACCCTGGCGCCGCCCGATTCTTTTTTTTTACGACTTCTTCTCTGCCTTTGTGCTTCTCAACCGCATGCCGTTTCCTTCCCTCCCTTTCTCTCGACTCGACTCGACCTCATGCTCGGCGCAAAATAAGGGAGGGAACGGGAACAAGGGACAAAATGGAAAAGGGAAAGGCAGTATATCCATGGACTGGGCTGTGATGCATTTGGCCCCGAGAATGAGAATGAGAATGTAGAACGAGTGCATGTAGTGGCCGGTTTTTTATTCTACTTTTAGTGAGTTGTGATAACATTTTATAAATATAACATGACTATGACTATGACTATAACTATAGCTAGTATTATCGAGTGCAGTCTATCCATCTTTCAGGTTCCTCCGTTTCCCCCATGTGTCGAGTCCTTGAACGAACGCCCCATTACCACATCCCACATCCCCAAAGCCAATTATCCAATACGATCTTGGTTGCTCTACTATATATATGAACTGATATACTATACTACCATGTATATACAGTGTATATATATGATCATTAACTTCACCTCACCTACATCCCTCGACAACTTGACGACGAACAGGTGCTCCCTCCCACTTCTGCGTCTTCTGCTGCACCAGTTCCTCCCCGCTCACCCACCACGCCGCAGCACGAATAATCTTCAAGACACATTCCAACTCCTTTTGATCCCTCGGCGCATAGATCATGACGAACCCCGTCGGTACAGTCCTCAAATAACACCACCACCAGCTCTCCCGCGTTAATGGATGTCGCTGACCCCAGCCCCGCTCGATCACTGCTTTCACGTCCGCCGGATGCAGCGTCAAATGCAGACTTCCGTCGCTGGGGTGCGCGTGACATACTTCTCCGTTGCAGGTGCGGCGGTGACGCCATTGTTGGTTGCGGGACATCATTAGTGAGGAGATGTCGCGGTCTTTGAGCGTGCCTGCGCTTTGTTGCTGGGGTGTGTCGGTGCTGGAGCAGAACATGCCCGTGCTGTGTTTTTCGAAGCATGAGGTCCCTTCGTAGAGGGCGTCTGGGTTTTGGGATACTAATTTCTGGATCTCGGTTGCGAGGGTTTCGTACATGGCTGGATTGGCCTTTTGGGTCATTTGGCGCTGGGGAGCTATCCCGGCGACGGTGGGGCGTGGGCCATGGCGTTGCGGGAGGTTGTTGGAGTTTAGGAGGCCGGTCTTGGGGAGGAGGGTTGGTGGGAGGGAGGGCGGTTGGAAGGGGTCCCGGATTGTGAAGAGTCGGAGGAGGCAGATGCGGAGGTAGCCTGTTGGGGTCGATGGAGTGCCGCCGGGACCGAGGGCGAGGAAGGCTTGGTAGTCTTTGTGGATGCGATGGAGGAGGAAGATGGTTGGTACGAGGAGGATTGGTAGGAGGAGGAATATGCTGTCCAGGGGTGGACTGTAGGTGTGGTTGGTTGTCGGGTGTTCCTGTTTGGTGTTAATGGAGGTTTGCTGGGTGGTAACGAGGAGGTACGGACCATTGTCGTCAGTTCGTTATTCACCCTGCCTTATGTAGTGAAGACTGGCGTTGCTTGGCTGGGAGGAAGGGTATGGATGAGTGGTATAGATTCTATCTCAATTGACTTCGAGTCGGGAGAGCTGCATACCTCCGGGAGTATGTGATTCACTCTCTACTTTTATAGTTAGTCATCGGCATCAAGACCGCAGGTGCCACGATACTGGACTGACCCAGTTGGTATTGAATGGCCGGGGAAGCAAACAGTGCTATCCGTCGGGGCATCGAGACCTCCTGATCAAGAACCTGAACCTGCTGGATGCAGCGTGCATGGACAGGTGGGCCAATCATCACCGTTGCATCACACACCGCAAGTACCGCGAGGCGAAAGCTGCCTAGGCGACAAAGAAAGTTGATCTCCGTTTATAGGGTAATAGCAACTCTCAGTGTCATAATTTAGTGTGCGGTAAACAAAAGGTGTGGCCATCATGAGATCTTGGAAACACGAGACGGATCGTCGTCACTGTGATGTATGACGACAGCCATTCCAATGGGAGTGGTCTCGGGAACTAAAAGCAAAGCAAATATTAACTAGACTAGCGAGTTAGTTTCCGCAGCATCTATTCGGTCAGCAACGGCATGCCGACCCAGTCAGCGGGTGACTTTTCCTATCCCTTCTAAGAGCTCTCTCACGAGGCAGTGCTCCCAATCCAGCACATTCTTGCACAATGGGTTCAGGTCTGGTCTTTGCTAGGCTTTCGTGGCTGGCGGTGGAATGTGAGTTGGTGTCTGGGCGTGTGGAGAGAAAGCTGGGGTAACTGTGGGCCCGTGGGTAGGGTCACGCTGGACTCGATGCTTGCTTTTCTTTCTCATGAAAGAGGCTCGGATCGATCCTGTTGGAAGTTCACGACTGTGTTGTCAGTTATATTGGGTCAATTGACAACTGAAGAGTGATCTTACCGCTGTTGCCGAGGATTCGTAGGAGATGGTCATACCTAGAAGTCGAGTATAGTCTAGGTGAGGCGGCCAGCGTCGGATCAAGAAGATAGTGCAGATGCGCCTTGCAGATCAATGGCAAAGGCACGAGGGAGAATGTTCCTTGTGTGTGTGTTCTGCCTGGTGGTTGTACTTCCTGTTGTTCTTGTCTTTCAGTTTTGGTGGTTGCTTCTTTTGGCCTGATCAGTCAAACTGATACCTCAGGCGACAACATGCCCGTACTGGACTAGTCCGTGACCGTGAATTGCCTCTAACCGCATGTGGACAGCACAAGACATTCCACCCCAAAAGGGACTTTCTTTGTATTTCCGGATCATTTGAAGGCAACTACTTCATTATGGCTAATCTTGAGAGTACATATACACCGTCAATAGCATCATCAATCCCATCTCTCTCCGCCATTCATGGCACCTTACCGATTCAAGACAGCCTCAATGTCTTGCGCCAAGCCGTCCTGCCGGGCTAGTGCATCAGCACGGCCGTCCCTTGGGCAACGCTTCCTGGCCGATCTACCAAACAGCTCGCTACTCCGTATGTCGTTACCTGTCGGTAGCTCACTGTTTTGTTGATATCAAGATTGATACGGGGTTGTTCTCGCCATCGTCACCTGTTAACTTGCTTGAGTTCCACTAGCCTTGATCCGTGGTCACTCTGGGGTTTCTGTGGCTGGTACTGGTTTGTTTGTATTCGCTGCTATTATAGTAGTGGTATACCATTCTAACTAGCACTCCGTCGCAGACGTGCGCAATAGTCGCACGCCCATTCTCGGGCCCAGTCACGCTGAGTCTACACTCACTGCAGCAATCGAGCGCCCAGTCAGAAACAAAGTCGACTGCCGAGCATTCTTTTTCTCCGAACTTGATGCCGTTCTATTGATCGCCTGATCCACTCGCATACCTCTGACGTCGCCACCAATACATACTTTCTATGCGAACATAGATCTCCGCCATGCCTGCCCGTTCGAAGAGGTATCAGGTCAATGCATCATCGCCCTATTCGAGCGACAGTCGCGATGTGGTCGACATTGAGAAGCAACCATCGAGGCCGAGGCGCCACTACCGTCGCGATAGCTACAGCTCGTATGATTCAGACATTGAAGATGACTCGGAAAGCTCCTCCTCGGTGGCTTCGTATCGCCCCATGCTGAACAGAGCGCCGGTGGCACCCGTGCGACGTTCTCGCAGCAGGCCAGGCTATCGCATACCTAATCGGATCATGAGATGGCTTTGTCTCGCGCTACTGGCCTTCTTGGTTCTGTTTATCTGCACCTTGTTTCGCTTTACCTTCCTTTCAGCTGTCACTCGCGTCAATGTTCCATTGCCGAAGCCTGCTGCAAAACCGGCACAGTGGGAGAGTTTCCCTCTATTGAAACGTTACCATGGCGGCATCCGGTTCTTGGTATCGCGAAGCGAACAGGTGCCAGAGTATCCCAACGATAATCCGGAGATCTTGGGCGTTGTAAGCGCGGAAGGTGCAAATGATACCATCATTCAAGCCCGGGACCAGACATTGCCATTGTCGAGCTCTATCTTCAACCCTTATCCCGACTACTCATCCGCGAAATATGTCAAAAAGTACGGTGAGAAGCGTGATTGCTTCCTTGACGAGGACGAGAACCTACGGATCCCTCTGGTACATCACTATCCGGGTGTGCCTCGTGGGTTTCCAGATGCGATCATGGGCTCCAATGAGATGATCGGTATTCAAGACGACGTTTGCTTTGACCGTTTTGGGCGTCTTGGTCCTTACGGTCTAGGCTACAGTGTGCGAAAGGGTGGTATCGGTGCAGGCCTCGAAGGCGATCGTGAAGGTGCGGAGCGTGTCTGGAACGACGTTCCGCCAGTTGACTTTCGTCGCGTCGACTGGGCTGCGGCGCAGAATCGATGCTTGGCTTCGAACAGCCACCGGTTCCGCGATCTTCCTGCTTCACAATCCGACCGCTTCCGTACTATGACCGTGGGTGCACCAGACACCAAGCAAGCGCCCCAGGACGAGGCACGGTCTGATGGAAAGTCCTATCTACCCCGGACCGCATTCGTGATCCGCACGTGGAATGATTTTCACTACACCCCGGATGACATCCTGTATCTACGATCCCTCATTTCCGAGCTATCACTTCTCTCTGGCGGCGAATACACCATTCATTTCCTGGTCCAGGTCCGGGACGAAACCCTCCAAATCTGGGCTGACGATGAGGTCTACGAGCGCGTGCTAAACGAGGCCCTGCCAGCCGAATTCCGCGGCATGGCTACTCTCTGGTCCGAGCGGCAAATGAATCTCATGTATCCCGGTCTAGAAGAGACCTGGGCCCGCGGGCTATCCGTGCACGGCGTATACCGCAGCACCTACATGCCCATGCAATACTTTGCCCATCAGCACCCAGGATACGACTACTACTGGAACTGGGAAATGGATGCCCGGTACACCGGCCATTGGTACCACCTCTTCGACAAAGTCATCAATTGGGCCCGAGCCCAGCCACGCAAGGGTCTCTGGGAGCGAAACGCTCGATTCTACGTCCCCTCAGTGCACGGCACCTGGGAAGACTTCCGGCAGATGGTCCGCGTGCAGACCGACATCGGCACAAACAGCCCCAACAATCTCTGGAGTGCCGCCGGCGCCTCGCGACCCGGTCAAGACCGCACCCCCGAGTCCCTGAAAGCGCAACAGCAACAACAAGGCGACAAGCCAATTTGGGGTCCAGAACGACCTAACGAACCCGACATCCTCGAAGTCCCCTCGGAAGGCATCCCACCCACCACGATCGACAAAGACCGCTACGAATGGGGCGTCGACGAAGAAGCCGACCTCATCGTCTTCAACCCCCTCTTCGACCCCGAAGGCACAACCTGGCCTCTCCGCGACGACGTCACCGGCTACGACCACTCCACCGGCCCTCTTCCTCCCCGCCGTGCCTCCATCATCACCGCCTCCCGGCTCTCCAACAAACTCATCCAAACCATGCACCACGAAACGATCCACAAGCGCCACACTATGTTCTCCGAAATGTGGCCTGCCACGACAGCCCTCCATCACGGGTTCAAGGCCGTCTACGTACCCCACTCAGTGTACATTGACCGCCACTGGCCGACTCAGTACCTTGAATCGGTATTCAACGCTGGCCGGAACGGTGCGTCTGGTGGTGCTCGCACGTCAGTCTTCGGCGATAGGGAACATAACTTCCGCGGCTCGACGTGGTTCTACTCTGCTGGGTTTGCGCCGAATCTGTGGAAACGTTGGCTGGGGTATAAGGTTGATAATGAGGGGGGTGAGCAGGCCGAGTTGGCGGGTGAGGGCAGGATGTGTTTGCCGCCGATGCTGTTGCATCCGGTTAAGGAGGTAGAGATGATTATCGATGATGGGGAGGAGAAAGAAGATGAGTAGGTTGGTTTTCACTGATAGATGGATGGGGTTACATGATTAATCGGTAAATATGTGGCGAAATGGCGTTGGAACTCTGGATTGGATGATTAATGATTGGATGTATATGATGGTTATGCTATAGGTTATGTATGTATGTATATGAAGAAATATTTTGGATATGATGTAAGGGGCATGGTAGGAGAGAGGTATTGTTGTTGTTTACTAGACAGATATTCTATCTGGAACGGCTGACATTTTGATTGTTGTAGTCTCTGTATAGTATAATCATCAAGAATTCATGATTGGATACTAGGTATATCTAGATCTAAACCAAGATTATCCCAATCCCAGATCTGATTCAGGTCACTCAGATCTAGGTCCAACTCTAGGCCCGTGCTAGGAATACCATCCAGTCCTAGTCCATTCGCATATGCGTGCATATCAATAGGTGTACTGTCTGAGGGGCCATGTCTTTCCAGCAGTCGTGAGACTAAACCATTATCCTGTCCACTGGTAAGAGTATCTTCAGACAAAGAACATCCTGCATCGTCAGAACTTCTAGTGGTAGACATTGTAGCAGGAGACCTCTTCGACCAGACCACTTCCCTCTCCTCGGCAGAAAGAGAGATGCTACCCACTATCTTCGCAAGAACAGCATAGCAGGTAGCGCCAGTTTTAGCCGTTCTGGCGACATCTTTCAGTGTAGTCAGGGCTAGAGATATGCACTCGAGTACCTTCTCCCGCTGAGGAAGGTCCCGATGTTTATCATGGATAAGTGCAGAGCAGAGATACGCAGCCGTGTCGAACATCAGAAACGGCGCGAAGTGGAACTTTCCGTTTGCAGGAAGGAAATGTGATAGGAGTTGCTGGGCCGAGAGCATCAGGTTCAGGGCGCAGGATACTGCAGCTGGTTGGAGGGACTTTTCGAGGGTGGGTGTGTTTTTGGTGGTGGTGTCGATGGTGAGGCAGGGTTTCAGGGGCATGAAGGTGACCATGTGGGCCAGGGCGTGGAGTTGTTGGCGTTGCATGGGTATGTAGGTGTGGATGTGGTCGTGGGTGGTGTCGGGGTCTTGGAGGTGGAAGATTGGGGGAAAGGTGTCGGTCCATCGGGTGACTTCTTGTTGGATGGCGATGGCTTGGTTTGGAGATAGGATGCCGCTCATCACTCCGGGGATGTTGGAAATTCTTTGTCCTAGCTGATATTGGAGGGATATGGATGTTACTGGGGACGGGGTGTATGTTTCTGTGTTGGGGGCTTCGAGTCGTAAACTGGGTATTTCGAAGGAACAGCTGCTGCTGTTGATGATGAATGGGCGTGATAAGAGGAGTGAGATTTGCCTGTGGCGTTAGTGTAAGGTATTGCAGAAGGGATAAGGACTTACCAGTCCCAGGTGTAGAGAAGACACCATATCCGTCTTCTCATTTCCCGTTCGAATTCAGATACCTTTGCTTTGGAGGAACTACGATGCATTCCTACTCCGGATTAGTATCCGACTGGCTGGATGTATGGGGCACTGACCTAGTTCTTGGGCCTCGTGGATTGCAGCTCCCAGTGCATGCCATGATTCGACAAATAATGCTTCAGTCTTGTACCATATTGCCCCAAGAAAGAGTTGTTGTACTTGCGTCAATCCACCTTTGCCTGGACCAATGGTATTGCTGAGCTGCTTGGCAGTACTATGGTATTGTTCGGACAGACTGGTATAGTTTTCGCCCAGATCAGTCTCCAGTTGCTGCCGTGTCTCGACATCCAGGTAGAGAATTGCGCATGCGCAAACATGCAGCAGCAAGGCTGTAAAGGCGGGCGTCAATGACTGGCCATTGGCTTTGCCCGACCACCACGTCGCATAGTCGTGCGAAAAAGTCGGTGGATAGAGGCAATAGTACTGGTCATTCATCTCACTCAGGAAGTACTGCACCAGGATATATAGCACGAGTCGCACAGGTAAGCAGGCTATCACGAAGAGCCGTCGCCACATTTACCTGTATAAGGTTTGGGGGGAATAGTGCGAATTGCTTTTTCCAATTCGGGCGATACGAGTCTTTGTGAGGGCAATAATGCGGCTGATTGCTGTAGCACAAAGTACTTAGCATTTACATGGTCAATTATAGGACCTTGCAGTCTTACATATTGCTCAGCGCCACTTGCATGTGGATCGTCGTTATCGGGGAGGTATCCCAGCATGCGGAAATCATGCTCGGTGGCGATGCCCGACACGACTGAGCCACGAGCTTCCGTCGGGCTTTGTCCATCGTCTCTCGCAGACACATCTATCGTCCTGCGAGCGTCAATAATGGTATAGGAAAATTGAGGCATTACTTGAGCGGACCTTGAATCATTACAGACAGGCTTAGTCTTGAGCACCTTCTTCGGTGTGAATTTACAGAGATGGGCAATCCTTCGTGCTTGGCAGTGATTACAAGGCCATTCCCGGCTACACTATATATCGTGGTGTTAGCAGATGTACTCAAGCTGATTGAAATTCATGATAGGTTCGGATGCTTGCCTTTTGCTTCCGACGCTGACACTCGGTGCATGCGGTAGCCAAGCGGACCGACTTTCCGGGAGCCTGAGCTTGGACCATATCAGCTAGGAGGATTTGTGACTGAAGGTGCAGCGGAGCATTCCCGGATCCTGGAAACTGGGATCGATAGTGAGGAAAGAAGCAAACTAGATAGGACTAGTGGATGGTGGAAGTATGAAGAGTCGAGATCCAGTGACCCACCGGCCAGCCCTGTCATGTGAGGATTAGTCAGGATCTGCCTCACTTTATCGAACTATAGATTCCTGGCGAAAGCAAATGACCCTCTTGTCTGCTTCAGGTTCGCTGAATCCCTGATCGGTCCCAAATTGTTTCGGGAATCGTCTCTAGAGAACGTGATTGTAATCCTGAGCGCTCGTTTGAGCTTACGCAGTTGGATCATGTGACCCTTCTGAATTGTACGAGACTAAGTCATGTATTTCATCTTAGTTTGCCAGCGTGTCTGTCATTCTCATAATCTTCTAAGAACAACAGGCCCCATTGTAATGATCAACTCTCGTATGACCCTAAACTAAACATAGACATACTCTCAAGTATATTCAGTGTTTATCGAACTACTTACCGAAATCCTTTATTAATATCAACAATACTATAACAACAAAGATCTATACTTGTCCAACCTACTATCTTTTTAGATGATACCGTGTATCACTGCATCAGAGGCCTTGAAACTCGTCTATTTTATTTGGAGGTGATGCTCTGACTGAAGAGGCTTTGAAAGACCGAGTAGGACTCAAAGTATAGGCTGTATAGATGCCTCTTAGAAATGTCTTTTACAAAGGCATATGTCGAATCAGTTATACTTATGAACTACAATTCTATGGGCATCTCTATCTCTCAGCACTAGCATAATGTACAGACCAGCCCAGGTACAACAGTCATGAACTGAAATATTGAGATATGTAATCTTTCAAATGATGCATATAGCAACCATCTGGTATCATAGAGAAGTCATAAGAGTATGTATCAACTGCCCGGTGCAGTTGAATGTTTCATCAAATTTTGTCAACTACACGGTCAACGTGCCAACTTATGAGTCTCTAATCTAAACTAGCAAGGTACTCAAAAGCCAAGAGTAGACGAAGGGATAGGCTGGTGGTATCATAAACATGCAAGATAGAACTAGACGCTTTTTATGAACAAGAGCATCCTGTGGTTAACTGGATGCAAAAAGATTTTCAAAGGATACCTATGTATATACCTAGGGCCACATATGCGGATTATGCCCCTGTCATTCATGATCTAACAGCTATCCAGTCACATCCTTCCGCCAACGAAAACAAAGATCGCCAGTCTAGTTCCCCGTCATCACCCCCCAATCCCCCTCCGTCCACACCAGTTTCATCCTCCAGAGCTTGATCTTCCACAGCCCATTCACATCCGCGGGGTCTTTAGCCACATCGATCGAGTAAAGTGCACCGCTCGTCAGCCGGGTAGTGTCGGGCTGGTTCCCCTGGCCTGTGCGAAAGTGCTGGGCCAATGCCGAAGCGGTCACTGTCGCGGTCGTGCTGTCCTCAGAGGGAAGGTTGATGCGCACGTTGCTAAGAAAGTGGGTGGTGTCCAGCTTAGAGACGTTATCCCAGCTGCCAGACTTGATGGCCGCGCGGCCCTCCATCACGCTGCCGTTGAAGTCAAAAGCGGCGTCCTCGAAGAAGGCGGACTCGAAGAGCGGAAGGTCATTGCCGTCGAAGGAGAGGACGGCGCGGTAGACCGGGTCCACGATTGCCTCCCGGAGGGGGAGGGCGGGGAGGGTGGTTGGGAAGAAGGACATGGCTTGGGAAGGGAGGCTAAGTTTGGTAGGTAGATTGATTTAAATGTCTTATGATCCTGTTTCACCTTGTTTGGGCTTTCTTGGACTTGGCTTTGGGTGTAGCGCTTGTGCTTGTGGGAGGGGCTTATATACCATCTTTTTCTAGCAGGACTACCGACGGAGACTCTGACAAGGCTGAAAATGATGAACAAAGAGACCGGAGACCGAAAATGAGGACCGAGTCTCCTTCGGTCGAGGAGGTAAAATCCGTGGCTAATCTCCGTAGCCCTATCCGGCGCGGGGTCGGGTCGGGCCGATGTGCCAACTCGCCATGACATGCTGCGAAATCCTCATTGTTACCAGGAATTGGCAAATGAGTAAGATTATAAGAGATCCTCCAGGAGCTCATGCTCCATGCTTCCCTGGGCGTAAGCCTTGCCCAGCGCTTGGAAATTGCTTGTCTCTTCTTGGCTTCCTTCCCGTCCCCGGTGCCGTGCCGATCCCGACCTGCTCAAGCAGATCGGGCAGAGGAAGCGCAAGTCTTCCACAAGCCAGGTGTTGGTAATGGGATGTGGAGAGGAGCTTGAGTGGCAGTGCTTAGCTGTGCGTTGCTGGCGAGTTGTACTAATACAATTGACGTTAACTAGTCATCGTTTAATATGTACTTGTGCTTGGAGCATATGTCCAGTTTGTGCTCCCGGAGTCCAAGCTTTTGAGTTGCTCGGCCTTCTTCCTTTAGCAAATAGACCAATCTGTTATAGGCGAGTGGAGCTATAGCTGGGTTATCATTAGAGACATGTCGACCTTATTTCGACGCCTGTAGCTACCTAATATACCTCACTCCCCGTGATAGGGAAGGAAGTGGAACGTGAGTGGATGAAGGACAGTGCATAATAAGGCAGCAAGTATATAGATCTGGGAGGGAAGTTTTATCTTTTACATTTGCTACATGATTGCTATATATGATCCGTAGCAATCCAGACAGACTAATCCGGTGGTCTGTGATAGGACTGATGCCATTCGTCTGAATCCATGCCTCAGGCATAAGTTAATGACTTAGGACCCTCGCGACAACCAGTCCCCAAGCCAGGCTTTACTAGTACTAGATACCTCAAGGTTTTACTACAATTCTTGAATTCTCCTTGCGGGCAAAGAACTGCAACCTGCACAGCCATTGTCGGAGTGATTAGTGATCCTCGGCTCCTGCGAATAATGATTAATGATCATCATTTAAGGTGGTTATAGTTATGTTTAATAATCATCTTTTCTGATTAACTATGTGGCATGGCGGCACGTCCGAAAGGCTACTACATAGACGTCATGAATTATCTCTTGGATATAAAGCGACAACCAAATCAATCTGGTATATATATGTAAAAGATTTGCAATTGCATGATCCAAAGTCCAATTCATCCAAAATGTCTTCAATGATAGTCAATGGGCGGTACCCTCCTGTCAACGGCTCTACCCTAAACGATGTGACTTCTGAAGAACGCTCAAGCGCCATCGACTTTGTCAACCGTCACAACTTTGTATTCGAAGAATTCGACCATGCTAAAATGATTGACACCTTCCTCCAAAATGCTACTGTTTACCATAGCCATGGTACCATCAGTGAGCACAAGCAGATGAAGGAATTCTTCGAGAAAATCTACGGATTCTTTATTCCGGGGATCTCCCGCAGTGCCACAAACCACATCGTTGATCGTGATGAAGATGGGGGCGTGATTGTGCGGTATCAGGAAATGCTTATCCGTTATGGTTGGCCTGGTGATGACACGGCTGGATTCACTCGAAAGGATGTGGTTAGAGAGAATGGATTGCCAGCCATATGGTGGATTGGGACCATCATCGATCGGCTTCGAATGACATCCAGCGGCTGGAAGATTCATGAGCGATATCTCGGAACGCCTTTCAGGAATGGCGCTCTCGATCTTGATCGTGCCCCTGAGAGAGTGTCATCAGTGTGACTGCTCTTCACATGGGAGATCTTAGCTTTATATATTTATATTGGTAACTACTGATTGCTGAGTTGTGCAGGTTGTTCTAAAAGTGTAGCTGCAGTTGCCATTACTCAATTCAACTAACAGCACACACCACAATAGCACCTTGAATATAATACGTAAATCAATCATATAATCTATCCCTTGTATCTATAACAAAACATGCCAAACCAGCCCGAAATAGTAACATCATATATACAAACCATGAGCACATATACACAGTAGTGTAGCATCTACAACCGATGCTGCACAGCCCCCATCTCCTCCTCGACCTTCGCCTTCGCACTCCCCACAGCAACAGACTGCACCTTCACCTCCCCAGGAACAAAATCCAATCCCGGCTCTGCTCCCTTAAACTCCAACCTCCTGCACAACTCCTTCCACGACTCCAACCCACGTCTCGCATGCTCCGTCACAACCCCCGTCCCCTTCTCCGCCAACGTCCGACTAAACAACTCCAACGACACCCACCCTTCAAACCCAGTATCAAAGAATGCTCTGGCAGTCTCCTCAATCGGCAAATATCCACCGCGATCCTCCTCAAACGCAAACAACCTCGCATTGCGACTCCAGTTCATCCGCACCGGCTGCCCCTCCACATGGAACGGATGCGTCTCATCCAACGGCCTATCCAGCCTCTCTCCATCAACTACCTGCACGTAAAACACCTTCTTGACATCCACCGTCTCGCGCAACTTCTTCAGCGACGCAGCTAGATCTGCTTCCGCGTTGACTGTCTTGCCGTCCTTCCGGCCGGGGTGCGCATATACCCGCCCCGCAAGGTTAAATGTATCAAGACAGATACCGAAGTTAGGACGGTCCACAGCCTCAACGATCTCGTACGCCTCGTCCCACAGGTTAACCCGCGTGCCCCAGGCCAGTGCCTCGTATACGAAGCGGAACGGCGGGGACTGTGCCAAACCAATATCTGCGAGGCGCTGGAGGTCGCCAACGATCACGTCCCGGTCACCCGTGGTTTGCTGGGCGGGCGCAAAGTTCGAGGGCACCTGGATCATGTCGGTGTCGAGGGTGCGGGCGAGTTGGAACCATGTGGGCAGCTTCACGGTCAACAGGTACTCAGTTTGCTTGCGGTCGACGAGACCCTCGAAGAAGGAGAAGGGCTGCAGGCAGATGATGGTGAGGTTGAGGGTCGTGCAGAGAGCGTGCACGGCGTGGGCGGCAGCAATGTGGTTGCCGTTGAAGTGGGTGTTTGCGTAGTGGTCAAGGTCGTCAAAGAAGAGCTCGATCCCGCTGTAGCCGTGGCGGGCGGCTTCGTGGAGCTTCCAGGGGAGGGAGTGGATGCCTGGGCGGCCCAGGGACATGGAGGCTATGCCGAGACGGTTGGGCATTTTGTTGTCTTTTTTATCTTTCTTTGGTATCTTTTGAAAGGGTTGTGTTGTGTGTTATGGGAGGGGTGATAATGATGCTCTTATAGAGAACGACCCAGTCCTTGCAAGATAAGGAATGCCAAAAAAAAAGTACAACTAGTTCATCAATCAATCAATGTGATTAAGCCGCGTCAACTAGTGGATTGCACAAACCTTATCGGGTGATCCTATCTAGATGCTGTGCAACCGCAAAAGAAAGCAGAAGAAGCAAAAAGGAAATCCAATTCGAAAACAATAATTTGTGATCTGTCGAAAAACAAAAAGCGTACTTTTCTTCTCCCTCAAACAGGACCAGGAACAGGCAACATACTTTAACCCATCTAACTTAGGGTTGATTGGTGTTCCCCAATGCAAGAGAGGGGGGAAGAAAGGAAAATTGGGGAAATTGTCCGCCCGCCCGCCCGCGGCAAAGCGCTTTACCCGCGTTGCGTTTATCCGGGGGTAATGTATCCCCGGCAAAGACTGTGTGGTCTGTGGGACGGGTGTGGGCCGATGTTGTTCGAGTGTGTGTGCCTTACCCCGTTTCTTTTAAC
The DNA here is from genome assembly GCF_003184755.1 of Aspergillus piperis CBS 112811. Lineage (NCBI taxonomy): Eukaryota > Fungi > Ascomycota > Eurotiomycetes > Eurotiales > Aspergillaceae > Aspergillus > Aspergillus piperis. The sequence goes on from NW_020291593.1 coordinate 991,885, forward strand.
CCGCGGATGACCCCGGAGCGGCAAAAGAGGAGAGGAATGGTTTTATTTAACCTTTATCCATCCCTACTTACTTCTTCACACTTGTGCCTTTTATATGATTTTGAGTTGGATGAGTCTTGGGTGTGGCTGATGCCGAGAGAGTTTGTTCTTGTTTAACTTTGAATGAATATCAATTGGTATTGGCATATTGGTATACAAGGTTCAGAGTATAGGTAAGTAAATCCATGTCGACCTAACGGTCGCTATCATCTAACTAGCAATCCAGGAATACTGCAGTCGTTCATTCCTTCCGGCTGGTATCCTCCACCTGCTCAACACCCCCCTTGGTGTAGCCCGACTCCTCGAGATCACGACGGAACCGCTCTTCGTCTTCGTGGATCTGCGCCAACACCTTTGCGTGGGCACGCCACACGGGCTGAGTCTGGAAGAGCGGGTCCATGTTCTCCAGCGGGATACCCTTGGTCTCCGGGATGAGGAAGAATACGAAGGGGATCGACAAGAGCATCAGACTGGCGAAGAAGAAGTACACGCCGTAGTCCATCTTGGCGAACATCTGCGGCGTGAAGCGCGAGATGAGGAAATTCCATAGCCAGTTGGACCCGGCAGCGCACGCCTGGGCCAAGGACCGGATGTTGGGATCGAACATCTCCGAGTTGATGACCCAGGGTGTGCCGTTCCAGGATGGCGTGTAGAACGCCGTCCACAGGTAGAAGAAGAAGATGGCTGCGACACCGCCCCCGTTGAGGTGGTCGCTCTTGTTGTGGGTCGGGTCCACGACTTTGATGTATGCACCCACAATCCACATGCAGATGGATCCGCCGGCGGCACCGATCAGCAGCAGCAGCCGGCGGCCGACGTGGTCGATGAGGTACAGCAGCCAGATGATTGTCACCACAGTCTTGACCACGCCGAAGATTCCCGTGGTCAGAAGGCTGGAGCTGTTGCCTTTCAGCCCGATGCTCTTGAACACGGTCGGGCTGTAGTAGTTGATGGCGTTGATGCCGGACCCGTTTTGCCAGAAGAAGAGCATACTACCGAGGAACAGCCGGTACAGGATACGCTTGTTCGTCCAGGCTTCCTTGAGAGGCCTCCAGAAGCCAAGCCCGATCGTGGAGCGCTGCTGCTCCAAGGTCTGGTCGATGGCCCCGATCTCCTCAATCATGTAGATATGGTCGGCAGGGATCTGGCGGATCCAGCAGAGGTTCTTGATGGCCTCCTCGCGGCGGCCACGCAGGAACAGCCAGCGAGGAGACTCTTTGACGAAGAAAAGGCCGATAATCAGCAGGCCCGCTGGAATCAGCTGGATGGCAAAGGGGATCAGCCACTGCTTGTGGCTGGGAGCCATTGTTTGCTCCACTCCGTACTTCTTGAGTCAGCGATGATCGTAGATTGTAAACATGTTGTAGGGGACACTTACGTTGATCCAGAAACCCACGAGACCGCCGATCTGCCATCCTAGCTCGTAAACACCGACCAGCCGGCCTCGAATGGCAGGCGGGGCCAGTTCTGAGATGTAGATGGGCGTGAAGTTGGAGCCAGCACCAACGCCCAAGCCAGCCAGCACACGACCGCCGTAGATCAACCCCAGACCGCGGTCGCCGTCGGCACCCAGCATCAGGCCCGCCCCCAGAGTGAAGATCAGAGCTGACAGCATGAGACCCCACCTACGGCCCCAGAAGTGGCCGATGGGATAGGCAAAGAAGGCGCCGAAGAAGGCGCCTGCCTGGTAGCAGGAGACGATGTTGGCACTGACAAGGTTTTGTTTCGCAGTGGTCATGGAGTCCCAGTGGAACTCATTCTTGAAGGAGTCGAGTGAGATGGTAGTGCCGATGAAAGCACTATCGTAGCCGATCATACATGAGGTGAAGGAGGCAACCGCCGCCAGGAGGTAGATACGCCAGTTGTAGACCTCCTTAGGCGTAGGCCGGTCCTCGACCATTGACAGAATAGACATGATGTCTGTCTGTCTGGACGAGATGATGATGGATGGGTAGCAGTGAAGTTACAATGATGACCGAGGTAGATTGTGTATGCAACAGTCTGATAGAGAATTAGAGGATGGGAGTCACCAGGGCAGGGTTATATAGCCCTTCCCCGGACAATCGAAATCTGGGGTGCGGAGAAAGACTGGGGGAAGAGGCAAAGGATTACCCCAGATATCAGACTACGCCCAAGCGATTGTTGGGTAAAACAAAGGGCGGCAAAACAATCTCTTCTTTGCAAACCAGAATTCAACCAGAAGGATTCTAGAGAGCAGGGAAGATAGAATGGGATGGGATAGGATTGGACATGGATAGACTTCACGAGAGAGTGGACGAGCCACGGTCAGGCCTCGTGTTGCGCACTGGCCTACACTGCAAATTTTCCGCCACGGGGGAGGATACACAAGCTTGGGAGCCAGATAGGGGAAGGGAGACGAGAGCCATGGCCGGGTTGTGGGGGGCGAAGGTGAGGGTGTAGGTAGCGAGCCAATTGTTGTCTACTAAGTGAGTCTATACTGTTGTTAACTGGCTCCCTCCGCAATCGGAGGAACTGTCACGGGATGAGAAGCGAAGATCGCAGAGATGAGCCAATGACAATGCCTTATTCCCCACGGGGATGCACTGGCCAGACACCGATGTTTAGTGGGAGAGAGGAAAGTTCTCAACGCATGTGCGCTCACGTGGACTCAACCAGAGAGCGAATAAGAAGGACGGTATTGCCACACAAACCCTAGCTCTAGTAGTACTAGGTACTAGTGTGACATGTAATGATACCAATACTAACCACTGCAATGCAGCTAGATATCATATCCACTAGACCAACAACAAGAACTACACCGAAGGACTAATCAGTCATTCATGACTCGTTAACCATCACTGTGTGTAATCTCGCCTACAGCTCTTATACTTATACCTCCACCTCCCACATTTCATCAAATATACTCCAATACCCCGCTCGGCACCTCGGCACCAGTCCCCAGCACCTAACCCGGGAAAGCGCTCAGCCCCGGCCAAGTCCTTAGCCTACCCAAGACCTGCGAACAATAGCCTGCTAACCCTACCTACCTACCTAGTCCAGGGGACTGGATCGCATTACTCAGTAAGAGGCAGTCTAGGTAAAAGTCATCCCCGATAATCTCCATAGATATAACATATGAAGTAGAATACTTAAACCTACACATTCATTACCCATACTACCACCACATCCTCTATTCATACTTCCTTCCTCCATCTACCAACCCTCACTACCACCACCCGTCACTACAAACCTCTCCCATACATACATACATACTACTACATCTCCAAAAATGGAACTGCAAACTCCCACCCCCAAATCCATCCTCCTCATCAACGGCCCCAACCTCAACCTCCTGGGCACCCGCGAACCCCACATCTACGGCAGCACCACCCTCTCCCAAATCGAGTCCTCATGCGCCGACCTAGCCACCTCTCTCTCCTGCACATTCGCCTCATTCCAGTCTAACCACGAGGGCGCCATCATCGACCGCATTCACGCCGCGCGGGGCTCCGTCGACGCGATCATCATCAACCCCGGCGCATACACACACACCTCCGTCGCGATCCGGGATGCGTTGCTGGGTGTATCCATTCCGTTCATCGAGCTGCACGTGAGTAATGTGCATGCGCGGGAGGAGTGGAGACATAAGAGCTTTTTCAGTGATAAGGCCAGTGGGATTATTGTGGGTTTGGGCGTGCAAGGGTATAGGGTTGCGGTTGAGTATGTGGCGAGGAATTGGGCGCCGTTGAAGAAGGAGGGGGGAAAGTTGTGATTGTATAGAGATTCTACCTTTTCATCTTCTACTTTTTTATGAGAATTGAGGGTGTGGTGGAGGAAAAGCTTGTTATGTATGGTATGATATGGGTATACTATCGGTGCAATATGCATATATGTACAGTTCAGGTCGTCGTCACTCATCGTGGCTTTGCTAAGAAGCCAGCATTCTCTTTTCTTCTTCCATTCCTTTGGATGGGTCACTTCGTCAGGTGAAGTGATACTGGGCCGTATATCATATCTACAATGACCATATTCTCTCTTTCAGTGCTGTTTGAAGAGAGAGGTAGAGCGGAATATGGATCGGCGGTTGCAGCCTGTCTGCCGTCGGAAGTTAATATCAAGGATTTAATGGATAGCACTCAGTACATACCTTACTGCAGTCAACCGAAACTAGGCCGGTGGGTTAGAGGTGAAAAGCAGCAGTCGATTGTCTAACTGCTCATCTCTTTCCCTCTGCTTGCGACCCCCGTCGGACCCCGCCCACCTCGCATGGTACCTGCTGCTGCGTCTGCGCCAGAAGGAACGGCTCCACTTGGCTCGAGTACGAGTACAGCTCCGGCACCCCCGCCTCGGGCACAAACCCGAGGTTCTGCATAAACTCAGGCTGATTGTCCGTCCTGCAGCTGTTAGTAAAGATTGATTTGCAAATTGTGATAAACTCACTTTTCAGTCCCATCCAGCGACGCCAGTTCATCAAACAACGCGTCCAAGTCCGGTGCAATCCGCGGTCGTCGCGGCGGCCCGTATCCGTCAATGTCGACAAATGATCCCAAATTGAGACTGGTATCACCGTATGGAGGTGGGTACTGTGGTGCAGTGGTGTGGAAAGGCGAGGTCAGGTCCGGCATCAGTGGTGTGCCTGTACCGTTGATTGGTTTCGTAGAGGAGATGGAGGAGCGAGGATGGTGAGACAAATGGTTAGGAGGAACAGATTCTTTGAGTTGAGAGGAAGGGTGGGCGGTCTCGCCGCTTTGGTTGATATTCAGTGACGGGGCAGGAGTGGGGATAGATAGTGCCACATTGTCATCGACCGTGGGTGTTCGCATCCACCCGTTCGAAAAGAAGGCATCTGGTGTGGCTATGTTGGTCCGGTTGTCCTCCAGCATGCTCACTCGTCGTGCCGGCTCGCCCGCGCCCAGCGGAGCCTGAGCGAAAGCGTGAAGCTGACCCGTATCCCGGTTGGATAGGCTTCTCGGTCGGGCGGGTGCAGGTGTTATCGATGCGGGCAGGTCCGGAGTCTTCTCCGGTAAGGTCGTGTCAGGCCTGTCCTTGATATGCCAGACGGTCGCCAAATGTGCAGCAAAAGATTGAAGTTTACTTTTGAGGCCGGGGTCCAGTTCAAAGGGCAGCGGTGCCGCTCGTTCTCCGGCCGGTGACAGACCACTTGTGAGAACCAGACCAAACGTAGGACAAGTGGCAGAAAGACTGTAGTTCTCCATGTATGTCTGAAGTAACTGGAGCAACCGTTTCGAGCTCTCCGTGGCACGCTTCTTCAGCGGCATCTCGGACATGTTGCGGTCGCTCCGCTGCAACGCAAATTGCAGGCTCAGGTTCGTAGCGACGCTCTCGTACATCATCTCCAGCCCAAATATGTGTGGGGAAGCCACCTTGATCGGTGTCGTCTGCAGATCAACGCGATAGCTCTTTGGGAGTGCCGACACCCAGAGTTGGAGTTGTCGCTCCAGCGCCTCCAAGTGTGCGATGGGGCCGGTTGTCGTCTGTTTCAAACAGCACAAGTCGTTCAGAATACACATCAGCGAAGTGAGTCGGTTAAATGTGCTCAAGGCGTGAAGAGGTCCGCGGTGGAATGAAGCGCGCGACGGCTCGACTGGGCGCAGTCCCGTCTGGTCCTCCCACGGGTGCCACTCCTCCAACCCGTCTTCGTTAATCGGACCAATCTTGATGAGCTCTGCCTTGCGCAGCGATGGCACCTGTCCCGTCTGCATCGCAACCAATGTCTCCAAGATGAAACATCCCAGGAAAACGTGCTTAGACCGTGGTGCACTTTTACCTTCCTCCGCGCTCTTCGACTGCCCCGTGGATTGATTCAACCCAAGGCTCTGAGCAATGCGAACAGCCTGTCCGACTAGTAGCCATGCTGCTGACCAGTCCTGCTGGCCTAGCTTTACCAGTGACAGAATCAGCAATGCCTGCACGTGACCGAGCTCGTGGTTCCCATTTTCCTCGGGTATGAGGCGTCTAGCCGTGGCGTACAGCTGCGCTGGATCAGGACGATCACCAGCAAAATCGTTCAGTTGTCGCGTGGTGGAAATCGAGGCCTCCTGGATGGAGGCCAGCGTTAGGACCGCCCACAGCGCGGCGTAATCGCCAGAACCTGGAGAGGTGGCGGAGATTTGAGCGTCGTCTTCATTATGACGGAACGCTGTTCGTAAAATATCGTGTTTTTCAAGGATAGGAAACCAGCATTGTGTGTAGGAGAAGTAGATGTCTAACAAGGGCCAGGCGTTCGAGGGGAGTTGGGGGATAGGAATGGGAAGCGAGGCCTGGTCGGGCGGGCGCTGCGCCAACCTACCCAGCGACAGGCTCGATACATCCTCCCCTAAATCGTTGGTTGTAGCCGTTTGAGTCGCAGAGTCCCGCGTAATCCGTACTCCGGAGGCCTTAGCTGTCGATACCGCGGACGGGGTCTTGATAGGAGACACCACCGCCAAGGACCCTTCTCGCCCTTCTCCCAACACGTCTGGAAGATTCCATTCCAGCGCTTCCGCTGACAAGACGCTGCTTCCTTCAGCATCTTGCGGGGAATCACTCTCGCCCGGTAAACGACCTGCTTGGTCCTCTTCAGGTTGTTCCAAAAACGTCAACAGTCGCTCGATCTCTCTCAGGACGATGCTGTTTTTCCACGACGACAACAAGGTATCGGATCCCTCTGCCTCCTTGCCCATCGTCGCCAGATGGCTGGGAATATTGGCCGCCTTCAACAAGGCGCGCACCACCTCCTCACTGCCTTGAATCTTATTGAAGACCAGTCCCCATAGTAACTCGAGGGTGCGAATATAGCCGGTCGGAAGGCCTCGTTTTTTAGGATTGGCCTTGTAGGTGCAGGGCCGCGAGAGCGAGGCGCAAGTCGAGCACACGGGCTGCACGCCATCGCATTTGTCTTTTTTGGAGCGACAGCTGTCGCAAGCCCGGGAGACACGTTGGCGTTTGGGGTTAGAGGCGAAGTCATCTGCAGCAGGACTCTGCTTGCTATTTTCCTCGACGTCAGTCAATCGCCGCTTTGACTTGCTACCAGGCCCGGAGGCTTGGCGCGTGTCGTTGTTCATGATCGTCTATCCAACGGTCCACTAGATGGTAATTCCGGACGCATGTTCATCTTCCATAGAGGGTGGCCGAAGAGATGAATCCTTTGCCGGCGGCAGGTAGTACCTCATAAATTGGCCCTTGAAGGCCGCCCCACCGCAGGAACAATTAGGCGAGGGCCAGTGAGCGGGCGACTGCGAAACACAAACAGGGAAGGGGGAGGAAACTAAAGTAGTGTCGGTCAGATAGAACAGGGATGATGAAAAGGCAGCTAATAGAGAAGGGGAAGGTAGTAAGGTCAAAGTAAGACAAAAGGACGGACCGATGGGGGGGAAGAATGGAATATGGGAAAAGAATAGAGGAGAGCGAGAGGGAGAGATCTAAGAGCGGAGAAAGGAAAAGTTGGCCGGACATGACGGCTGGAGGAAAGTTGGGGAAAAGGCCGGCCCTAACTTCTTACCCGCGGGTGGGAGAGCGTCAGCGCCCGCCCCCATAGGCCACTTTTGCTGCATCGCGATTGGGGAAACTACGGTGTAAAGCTAAGTGCTACTGGTGGTGGAAAGTGTGAAAGGCAAAAAGAGGTCAAAGAGGCCCATCAGAACCCACGGATTGGAAACGCTAAGTGTCCCCGGTGGACAAGATGGAGTAAAGCGCCGGGGATGGGGGGGGATCCATTTGGTAATACGAAATCAAATGTAATCAAATTATGAATCCTTCTTATGTGTGTGTGGATTGTGGATTGTGGATTGTGGATAGTTGGAATCATAATGTGGGAGATTTTGGTCCAGGTTCGGGAATTAGGAAGTTGTCCGAAGAGCCTGGGGGTGAGAGGGAGCCAAGTGTTAGTAGAACTTGGGGAAGAGAAGGTGTGGAGAGCCATTCAGATTCCAGCATTTTCAGACCCTTTACCTTTCCCCCGTCTACCACTACTATTACTGGTTAACCCAGTCTTGTGTCGCATGGCTTATTCCAGCCGCACCCAAAGTGCGTGTGCATTTCAGTATGTAACTAAGAGTATTAGATCAATTGCTGCCTGGGGATTGAGCTGCTCTCCCCGCGGGGTATCGATGCAGGACAAGGAACAAGGCACATCCCAGTTAACTAAACTCAGTTGAACTAACTCAAGTCTACTGCAAAGTACTACTACTAAACTTTCCTTAACAACTTGGTTGTTCGGCCGCCGGAGTCATTCCGGGTCATCCGGACGTGGCGGTAACATGAGGTACGAAAAGCATACGAAAAATACGGCCCAGCGACGGCAGAGCCTTTGTCCGCAATCACTTTTGGAATTTGGAGAGCCAAAAGTGTATCCACTCGCTCGGCAGTCGTTTCTTCCCCGCGGTTCGATCGCACTTCCGTCTTCCTCCTCACTACTCACTCTTGACTATTCTACTAACAGTAGTTATTCTCCATCTCCACCTTCTCGTCAAACACGCCCAGTCCCTTCCTGGCACTGCAGCCACTCCAGGTTCGTCCCTCCTTGTCCCTTCCCTTCCCACCCCCCCTACACTACACTACCTCCTTAGCTCATGTCTCCCCACACTCTTGGGTTTTGAGCATTTCCCGCCCTCTTCTTATTACGTCGCTCACACAAGTAGTTGGATTGCTCCTCCGCAGGCTCATCGTGACCTTTACAAACCAATGCTTACCTTTGAATGCGCCCGGTCGGTCCTGCAGGAACTAATTCTCGGCTCTCGCGTCCTACGCCATGCGTGGGTCTAATAATCGCCCTCTTCTCAGTATTGTGATTTCTCGTGTATAGCCTGAACAAAAATTCCTGTGCACGACATGTCCATCCTCGTGAATCCACCCAAACGCAAGCTAGACGAGCTGGAAGGTCCGGTCGAGCAACAGAACAGCAGGCGCTTGTCGCATCTCCCTTTCACCTCCAATACACCCCATGCAGTAGACCCTACCCCCGGCAACGATGCTCCTCCACGTCCCCGTGTCAATTCCGCTCCTCAGACGGAACACTCAGAGGCGTCGCCATGGTTGAACGCTTCCTTGCGCGAGCTGAATTCAAATCGTCAGTCGCCAGTCTCCTTTGACGGGCCTTTCCAGGCTCAGAGGAAATTCGCTCCCAATGCGTCCATTGTGTTGACCGGAATCCGCGGCACGGGAAAGTCCAGTCTAGCGGTCATTCTGGCGGCCACCTCGGGTAGGCGGCTGATCGATGCAGACCGGTATTTTCAGCAGGTGACCGGCCGTACACGCGCTTCTTACAAGAAGGAGTTTGATCTGGTCGAGTATCGTCAGCAGGAAGCCAGGGTGATGGAGTCCATGCTCTCTGAAAATCAAGAGGGCTGCGTCATCGCATGCGGGCCTGGGTCCATGGAGCGCAGCGGGCAGACGTTGTTGAGAGAGTACGCGAAGACCCATCCAGTCATCTACGTCCTCCGAGACCCCGAGAGCATCCAGTCTTATCTGAAAGCGTGGAACACAGACAAAGTTCGTCGTTTTCTGGAACTCTCGGGGCCCATCTATCGCGCATGTTCCAACCTCGAGTTCTTCAATGTCTCTGAGAAAGGCATCGCGGACCACCCACTTCCAAAAGACGGCCACCAGGACTCGCCATTGGAATCTGAGCTTGATCAGCGAGTACAAGCAATCACTCCTTTCCTGACCCTCAAACAACTACAGCGTGATTTTCTTTGTTTCATTGCGTTCGCAACGGGCGACACCACGGACCTCAGCCGTCATAACTCATCGTTCCCTCTATCGATGCAACCAGTCGAATCACGCACCTACACCTATGCCGTGACCGTCCCTATCTCATCCATGTTAGAACGTGATCTGGACATCGAGGAGCTAGAGTCGACCTCCGATGCGTTCGAGCTGAAGCTGGACGTCGCCGAACCACCTTCCTCCCATCTCGGTCTGGACTCGAGTTTTGCCGATACTATTAGTCGGGCGGTAGCCAATGTCCGACGGAACACGGTCGTTCCATTAATATACAACGTGGAGAGTAATGTATGTCGTTATGGCTTGAGCGCAGAACACAAGGATCCCTCGCGGCGGTCGGATGCAGAGTACCTCAAATTAGTTCAGCACGGTCTACGATTAGCCCCGGAGTTTGTGACAGTAGACATGTCCTACGACGACAAGGTACTTTCACAGGTCATAGCCTGTAAAGGGTCGAGCAAAGTGATCGGGCACTTTGCTGCCGTGCAGCCACCGGCGCGGGGCTGGGATGACGCACAGTATATGGATCTCTACGAGCGAGCCAAAAGGTTAGGGTGCGACATGGTCCGGCTGACACAGCCGGCGGTGACGATTGACGACAATTTTGCCGTGCAACGTTTTCGCGACTACATCAAGTCCCTTCCTGCCCCGCAACTCCCTGTCATTGCGTACAATACAGGCCCATTGGGCCGGTTGTCATGCTGCTTCAACCCGACATTGACCCCTGTCACTCACCCATCAATGGTCGCCGAGACACAATCGAAAGGCTTGCCGTGTATCACCCTCCGTGAGGCACAGGAGGCGCTGTACGCCTCATTCACTTTGGACCCCTTAAACTTCTTTGTTTTCGGTGCCAACATCACCTACAGTCTGTCTCCTGCCATGCATAACGCCGCCTATAAGCGATGCGGAATGCCGCATCACTACAAACTTCACCAGTCGTCGTCTCTGCGAGGCCTTAATGAGTTGGTGGAGAACCCGCATTTTGGTGGCACCAGTGTCAGCCTGCCGTTCAAAACAGAAGCCATTCCGCTGCTGCATTCCATGTCTCCACATGCTCGAGCCATTGGCGCCGTGAACACGCTAATCCCTATTCGGAGGCTGGGAGACAAGGCCCTCGACGCCGATAACTCCTCGCTGTACATGGAGAAGAGTCGTGCAGGACCGATCAAGGCCTTGCATGGAGACAATACCGACTGGATCGGAATTGGAAATTGTTTCCGGAGAGGCTTGTCACCCGCAAATGCCATCCGCCCGTCATCTACTGGGCTAGTTATTGGCGCGGGTGGCATGGCCCGCGCAGCCATTTACTCCATGATACACCTGGGAGTGCAGAATATCTTCGTCTACAACCGGACCATAGCGAATGCCGAAAAGCTCGCCTACCACTATAATCGCCAGAACCTCCCTTCGCCAGGCCAGGCCGGGTCAGCGGCACGGCCTCAGGTGCACGTGCTGCGAACTCTACAGGACAGCTGGCCTGCCAACTACAAGCAGCCGACCGTCATCTGCTCATGTATCCCAACTCACAGCATCGGGGGGCAGCCGGCCCCAAATTTTGAGATGCCAGTGCAGTGGCTCGAAAGCCCAACGGGAGGCGTGGTCGTGGAGGTCAGTTCAAATACCACTGTGTTTATGCCCTTCTTTATGAACGTTACTAACCAATATGTAGCTGGCGTATAAAACGCTCAATACCCCACTGATGAAACAAATCCGAGCACTTTCGCACCGTGGCTGGGTCGCTCTGGACGGACTAGATGTCCTCCCGGAGCAAGGTTTCGCCCAGTTCGAGCTATTTACAGGTCGCCGGGCGCCGCGACGGCTCATGCGGACCGTAGTCTTGAAGGAATACGAGGGTGAAGAAGGCCAATACGACGAGCAGGCGATCCAAAGCCGGATTGAGAGTCTAGATGGACAACCCACCTGAAGTGCTCATTTCAAGAATATGCCATTAAAAGCCCCAGCTATCTAATATCGCGTAAGAAACGCCACCATTGGCTGCCCGCCTCCGGCATGACCGTACCTGGATGGTCCGTCAGTCAGCATGCAGCCACTTCCGCGGGACTTTTTTCCTTTTGGCGCACGGTGGGAGGCATGTGGACGAGCAATGCTTACTGAACACGAGCATGCACGTACAGGCTAGGCATGGACGCCAGTCGCCGCGGACAATGCAGCAAACGGCAGCATTTATATCTAGCACTGTCTGTCTGCACCCATGATATGATATATTTGTGATGACTACTACGTACGTATACTATCAAGAGGATCACGACTATCGTTCCATATACAATCAATGACAAACACGATCAAATATGAATGCCAAGATCCCTTTCCTTAGTAAGAGAATAGTAAGCAAGAGACATAGAAATTACTTATTACAGTAATAGAATCCTATGCAATGTAAGACGATGTGTAGTAAGAATGGTTAAGTAACTAAGTCGTTAAGTGATGCTGTATTCTATTTCCAACTAGATCCCTCGTACTGGGTTGGTCCATCTAGTAGTTTGCTATCTGCTACATGATCTGCACATTCTGCTACTATCCCTAGTCGGCTTACTGTGATCTTCGTCCTCAATTCCATGCAATTCCCTGTCACATAGCGTAGTAGAATGCATTACTATTATTATTGAACGCTTGATACAAAAGCAATTTACTGCTTTGGTCTGGCAGGATACCGAAAGTGGAGAGAAGGGAAGCTTCCATCTTCTGTCTGTAAGTGATTAATCCGTGAGATGAATATGGTATTGTCAAGGTTGTGGGCAACTCAGCAAGATGCTCATATATTGCACACTCAATGCAGAATGTTTGAAGAGAAAGTTTTTAGGGAGAGAGGCATGCTTCTTAGCGCGAGGTATGATAGGTAATTCATTAAGTTATTGTAGGCTGCTTAGTAGCTAAACGCTTCAAAACTAACACCTTGGGGCTGTGCGCAGAGTCTCACATCGGCAAGGACGTACCATGCCAATACTTGAGTATTAAATCCAACCCTAACCCAATACAGCACCAGCCCAACAATACATTAAAGTCCCAAGCAGCAGAAAATATTCATCCATCCAGTCTTACTTCAGCTCCACAAAGTTTCCACACGCCAGGCGCGAGTTATCCGCCGCATGCACAACCAGTGAGAGGTTTCCAAAGAAAGCAGGCTCTCCCTCCACATTGGAAAGGAACCAGTCCGTGTACGTGGTGGTAAATTCCTCGTTGTCGGGCGCCCAGATCGGTCCATGCTTGCCGCTGAGGTCGCCGACTTGGCAGGTCTGAGGCGCGCTGATGTCGCAGGGGGTGGCATCGCCACGGCCGTAAGGGTCCAGGTGGGCGCCAGTGCTGTAGCAGTTGCCGTCCTTAGGGACTGGCTTTTGATGGATGTGGTAGACTGATCATTTCATAAATAGGTCAGTATAAATGTGTAGGTTTGCTATTAACTCAAGGTTTGAGTTTGGGTTCCCGTATCTAAACACACAAGCCCCATATGATGGATCGATATGAAGGAGCGGGAAGAAATGGAAGTAGACGTACCCAACTGCTGTTCATTATCGGGGATTCCCCAGAAGTGCGCCGAAACAAGGACACCCACGCCGCTGGGCTTAGGCAAGATGGTCACAGACCCGCGGACAGTGGTGTTATCCTTGGGCTGTAGCTGCGCGTAGTAGGTCACATCATCGTTGTCAGTGACAACGGGTGCATTGGTGTTCGCCGCAGCCGTGGCAGAGAGGCACAAGGTAGTTGCGAGGAGGGCGGATTTGAATAGCATCTTTGTTTTCGCGAACAAATTTGGCTTTCTAAGAATGCGTGAGCGAATTAGTGGGTGAGAGGGTTTGAGCAGGTTTGCGAAGGATTTGCAGGTAGGATATAAGTATATAACTCAATACAGGAGGAGAACTGTGGTACCTGAATGAAGAAAGAACGACGATCGCGGTCAACAATGGACGAATTCGGCGAGTTAGCAGTCAGTGTCTTTGTTTTCCTGTAACCCCTCTTCCCCCTTGATTCCGGGGCCGCTTTATAAGGGACCATGCGTGGCGGTGTAAGGGGACACATTGGTGAGACAATGATCCATTCACACACCGAGTGTATTGTGAATCGGTGGTTGCATCCCTTGCCATGATCCGGATTTGTTGGTTCCGGATTGGGAGGCAAAGCTGGATGCCTGGGGATTATTGGAATGTCCGTGGGGGCCGTCAGAGAAACGGTTTCGGGCAGGTTACACCGGCATTGTCCTGCTATGCTATGGATTCCTTGGAGATTGAGAGTTGAACTGAGTTGCTGTCAAGGTTGTCAATGGCAAGGTTATTCTTAATGTTAGTTTTCAGGCAGTCACGGGGTGTCGATTTGGATCCCCTCTCTGGGCTTTTATTGGGCTTGCTGACTCTACATATTCCCCTGGCACGTTTAGTAGTGTGCCTTCTTGACCTTTCATATAACTCAGTTGCTTGTTGTCTTCCTGCTCAGCATCCACCATCCCTGACTTTTTAGCCATTGAGTACATGTGAGCAGTCTAAGACTACGAAGCCTGGGGCGAGTACGTAGTCTGAGTGAAGCAAGCTCTGACGAGCAACTCTGGATGGCTTGAGAGTAAGAGCAACAATGCCTTGGATTTCCAAGCAGGAATGTATTTCAGCTAGTTCTGTGGCATGATTGCTACCCCTAGACATGCCACAGTTCATGGCTTGACTGATTTTCTCTCATTTGGCAAATGTTTATTCACAGCGTTCTAGACTGTGTCTTGTGGATGGCCTCTGACAAACTGAAATGACTGGCGGAAAATCTACTTGTCATATTAGAAACTAAACCAAACCAGCATAATCGAGACCGTATACTACTTACCATTATTGGTGGATATTGTAGCGAAGACACAAAGGTGTCAGTCACAAAAATCAACCTAGAAGCTATTTGCCATATATATATTTCACCCGCATAGCCATCAACAGGATGTCCACTTTATGTTGCTGAGTTTGGGGTGCTTTTCCACTCTCAACAAGCAAAGACATGGAGTAGATAGTATCTTTCATCAGAAGGAGATGAGAGGCATCAACACTATGCGGGGTAAGTGTGCCGAGAGATCCTGGGCTTATCAGGATAACTTCCCAATTCGGGCAATTTAGGCGCTGGATCATCGCCAGGCCCAGACTGGAACTTCCCCCTCCATCCCATCATCGGTTGTATTTGTTGATGAATGATCGACGGCCACGATGGACTCCTATCAGTGACAACTGACAGCTGCTGCTGCTCAACACTCCACTCGAGACTGCCACGAATAACGTCCATAGACGAGAAACGAGTGGGACTCGCCTCGAGGTCCCCATATGATCCATCATCCCCGGACTTCTTTGCGGTCCACTGCGTCCCATCGGAGCATGTCCATCTGCTAATTCTCCGAGCGGGTTCCGCTCCCCCTCGTCAGCTGTGGTCAACAATGGAACTATGGGTCCAATGTGGAGAGCTCGGGGTATTTATACAACGAGGGGCTTGTAGACTTCAACTTGGCCCTCCCGCCCCAGCCGCTCCATCTCTCGACAACATCTACGAAGATACAGTGACATTGGACTACTCCCCGTCATGTCTCTTGCTCAAAGCAACTACGTGATCCAGCTCCCTAAAACACCATCCTCTATCGGTCCGCTAGATCCTCGAGCTATTGCCCAGCGATGGATCACCGATCTGGAGGTTCTTCTCGCCACGGGGAACTATTCCCAGCTAGGAAGCGTCTTCCATGAGGACTCCTGGTGGAGGGACATGCTCGCGTTGGTCTGGGACTTTCGTACCATCCAGGGATGCGCGAAGATTCAAGACTTCCTGGCTGCCAATCAGCCTCGCGCGGGTCTGTCTGCTTTGCGTCTTCAGCATGAGGGCAAATTCCAGCCTAGGATGGAAAGCCCCGCGGAGGGGCTGAACTGGATAAACTCCATCATCTTCTTCGAGACTAGTGTGGGGCGTGGCTCCGGGGTCATTCATCTGACGCAGAACGACGCAGGAGAGTGGAAGGCATATGCGATGTATACAAATCTGCAAGAATTGAAGGAATTCGAGGAGCCATTGGGCATCAGAAGAGCATACGGTACTATTGAGACAATGCCTGGTGGACTCAATCAGGGTAACTGGCTCGAGCGACGCCAGAGGATAATTGAATTCAAGGAAGAAGAGCCTACGACCCTCATTGTTGGAGCTGGTACGCAGACCTCGCCATTAGTGCAATAGAAATAAGCTAATTAGTAAACTTTTAGGCCAGGCAGGTCTCAACATGGGCGCTCGGCTCAATTCTCTCGGGATATCGCATCTCATCGTCGACCGGAATGAACGTATCGGAGATAATTGGCGGAAGCGCTATAGGGTGAGCTACGCTTGCTATACACATATTCTGACTCGCCATCTGACCTGTACTCATAGACCCTCGTGACCCATGACCCTGCAGAATTCACCCATATGGCATACCTTCCCTTCCCGAAGAACTGGCCGCAATTTACCCCCAAAGACAAACTAGCCGACTGGTTTGAGGCTTATGCTATGATCATGGAACTGAATGTTTGGGTTCACACCTCCATCAAATCTGCCGACTACGACGATGCCCAGAAGCAGTGGACTGTGGTGGTCGTCCGCGGCGATGGGAGCGAACGTACACTGCGCCCACGCCACCTGATCTGGTGCACGGGGCACTCAGGAGAACCCTTGGTTCCCAGCTTCGAAAACCAGTCGCAGTTCAAGGGCACAGTATACCACGGCAGCCAGCACACAGATGCATCCCACTACAACGTAGCAGGCAAAAAGGTCGTCGTGGTCGGCACGGGAAACAGCGGCCATGATATCGCGCAGAACTATTGCGAGAATGGTGCGCAGGTAACTATGCTGCAACGGCGTGGGACCTATGTCATTACTGTTGAGAAGGGTATCTTCATGATGCATGAGGGTCAACACGAAGATCACGGGTACGTCTTATCCCTGTCTTGAACCCGCACGCCTCTAACTCTTGCAGACCCCCTACCGAAGAAGCCGACCTGCTGCATGAATGTCTTCCATTCCCTGTTCAATTTGCTCTGGGCGAACATTTCACCCGGCGCGTGGCGCACGCCGAGCAAGATCTCCTCAGTGGCCTTGAAAAGGCTGGTTTCGCACTGGACTTTGGCGTCAACGGTGCTGGTCTTGGACGTGCATATATGACTCGCGGCGGTGGATACTACATCGATGTTGGCTGCAGCCCGCTCATCGCCTCGGGAAAGATCAAGGTTAAGCGTAGTCCAGAGGGAATCTCTCATTTTACGGAATCCGGGCTTGTTTTGAAGGACGGGTCAGCCTTGTCCGCCGATGTCGTGGTCCTCGCGACTGGTTACGACAATATGCGCACGACGGTACGGAAAGTACTAGGTGACCGTGTTGCGGACCGATGTCGAGATGTCTGGGATTTAGACGAGGAGGGAGAAATCAACGCAGTACGTACTTCTTCCCGCTTGCCCCAACTTTATCATCACTAACAAGCACTTGCTATAGATGTGGCGCCCCAGCGGACACCCCGGCTTCTGGTATATGGGCGGAAACCTTGCCTTGTGTCGGATCTATTCCAAGTTCCTGGCTCTGCAGATCAAGGCTATTGAAGCTGGCTTGGTGAGTGATGAGCAGATACAGGCGCAGGCTAAACTGTGAGCTGGTAAGTGGACGAGCGATTGTCTCGGATATGGGAATCTAATAGCGGCGGATAGAGCGAAGGCGGATCTGGAATTAGCGTTCTTGTTAGAATTAGGTATTCAGTAGAGCATAGTGAACCATGATACTTTCTGCTACGTTAACGGAGTATGAGAAGCATTCGAACCTCGGTAGCCATAATATGTCTACGTAACGAACCTGTCTGTGTTGTAAAGTATACCTCCACCTGTTAAAAGATCAGAATTACGTCGAAATCAAACAAGCATACTATAACTAGTAATACCTGAGAAGTAATGACAGACAAATCACTGACTAACTCTGTCTGTACGGAGTAGACCTCCCAATTATGATGTTCACAACGGCCCGCACAACCACCAATTATGCACCTGACTCAGCAAATGCAAATTAGGGCAGCGCTAAACCCAAAGCCGCTAGACCCATCCACACACAAAGCGGAGTCGTAACGGATTTTCTCACGGCCCTCCAAGCGCGGCGCCCGGCCTGATTTTCTTCCCTCTTTTGATCTTTTGACCCGATATTCAGCGCAGAGCCACACCATAAGGATTTCAAGTTCTTTTGGAAGACTGTCAGCACCATGTCTAAGATCACAGTCGGTATGTTACATCTTCATCCCAACAACGGCAACACTTGAGGTGTATGTGTATGTGTATGGTGCAGGATGCTAATGGTTTTTTGTGTGAACAGCCGGAGTGCGCCAGAACATCGAGCAGCTGCTCAACTACTCTCAGAATGAGAAGAAGAGGAACTTCCTCGAGACCGTCGAGCTTCAGATCGGTCTGAAGAACTACGACCCCCAGCGTGACAAGCGTTTCTCTGGTACCATCAAGCTGCCTACCGTTCCCCGTCCCAACATGACCATCTGGTATGATACCACCACCACCACCACCACCGGAGAAATACCTTCGGAATGAAGGGGAGAGAGAGAAAGGATAGAATACTGATGTAAGGATAGTGTTCTTGGTGACCAGCACGATCTCGACCGTGCCAAGCACCACGGCATTGACGCCATGTCCGCCGACGACCTGAAGAAGCTGAACAAGAACAAGAAGCTCATCAAGAAGCTTGCTCGCAAGTACGATGCTTTCCTTGCTTCCGACACCCTCATCAAGCAGATCCCCCGTCTCTTGGGTCCTGGTCTCTCCAAGGGTGAGTTTTCCCCCTCATACCTCCCTTATAGGGGTATCGTGCTAATGAATGAATAGCCGGTAAATTCCCTACCCCCGTCTCTCACGCCGAGGACATGGCCAACAAGGTCAACGAGGTCAAGTCTACCATCAAGTTCCAGCTTAAGAAGGTTCTCTGCCTCGGTGTTGCCGTCGGCAACGTTGGTATGACTGAGGACGAGCTCGTCGCCAACACCATGCTCGCCATCAACTACCTTGTCTCCCTGCTTAAGAAGGGTTGGCAGAACGTTGGTAGCCTTGTCCTCAAGGCTACCATGTCTCCCCCTAAGCGTCTGTACTAAGCGGGTCGCTTTTTCTCTTTTCTCTTTATGAATAAATAAAAAGGAAAAAGTTTATGTGTCACGCTGGGGGTACGACACCCTTTTTTTAGGGACTGGGATTCTGGGGTTGTGTTTCGTATCATAGTTTAGCTACTTATGGTGTGGGTTATAAATGTGATCCTGGGTTTTGGTCTCTATTTGTCTTTCTTACTTAGTTGGAGGTGGTGTGGTGTAGGTTTTGTATTGTAGACAGTAGTATGGTACAGTAGATACATAGGGTGTATAGTATGGTATAGTATCATTGCATTCCAGGCATCAACTCCGTCCGGTCCAAAATCATTCCCCTCATGCCGATGAATTCTCGGAGACTCTCCCACTCCTCGCCTTCCTCTTCACCTCGCATGTAGATATCCTTAAACCCCCATGCAAGCGCAACCTTGTCGAAGGCAGCCCGCTCCTCTTCACGGGTCCAACGGTGTCGCAGCGGCACACCCGGTTGCCAAGTCACCCGCTCCATCTGGTCATTCGCCGTCGTGATGGCCAGGATTCCAACCGACGTGACTCCCCCCATGTATGCCAGACCCGCCGCGAAAGCGATACCCGTCGCTGTGCTCGGATCCATAGTGTTCTGCAGCGTCGAGGCCCACGAAGCAAGGGTATAGCAAGCCGCAGGCGCAGCAGCGATTCCACCCAACGGAACAGCTGCCCTCTTGAAGACCTTGGCACGACGGAACGCCGGGGTGCTATAGGTGGTGTCGATGATGGCCAACACTAGCGAGAGGTTGCGCTGGGCGATAGCGACATCGAGAGCCATGTCCGCGAGCTCGACGGGCACAGCACTGTTGATACTCTTAGGTTTGGCCTTGTGGTATCGGACAGGGGAGCTGTTCTCCTCGGGGACTGGTTTGTTGGCGTATAGATGGAAGATCTCCGGGAAGTGGTCGGGACGTTTGAGCATAGCGTGGATTTTGGTGTAACAGGTCAGGGCTTCGGGGGAGATGAAGACTTTCTCGTCTGTCAAGAGGTCATGGACGGATTTGCAGAGCTGATCAATGATCTGTTCGGGGGTCTTTCGGGGCAGTGTGGTGGTGGTTTGCTGCTTTTGTTTCCGGGTAGCGGCGTTCTTCCCTTCCTCTAGGTCTAGGAGGGATGAAATCTCGTCTGGTTGTTGGCTCTTGCCGGTGTCCTGCTCCGGGTGGACCATAGCTTCGGCAATTCGTTGGCATTTTTGTAGCAGTTGCACGACCCCGTCGTTGGGGGGCACAGAGTCCGTTTCGCTGAGTTCGGCACATTCGTGGGCGATCTGGTCCACAGCTTCTTCGAAGTCTGCTGGTGTGAGGTGGTCGGATTTGCTAGACTCAAATCTCCTACGGATAGGTGCGTATGTAGTCGAAGTCAAGAAGCTTTTCGGGCTTCTCTGGGGTCGCAATTGGCCTGGGCGCGCGTTCCGGGTCAACGGACTGGATGCATAGGATCGTACGGATTGATGAAGGGGCGCGGGAGGTGCGGATAATTGGCAGATCTGGCTGGCTAGAGCTTGCGACCGAGAGCTCTTGTGGCCCCTGAGGGCAATGCCTCTTGTCGGGAGCATGGTTGTTGCTGTTATTGTGGTAGTGGTGGTGAGGGAAAACTAGATGGGCCAGAGAGAAAGACGGGGAGATGCGCAAGGCGGCGAGGCCACCAACTGAATTACTGCCGCCACCAAAAGCGGGTCTCCAGGAACGACTGTCTGGCGTCCATCGACCTGACGTCCCTCTGGAACTCTCCTGCTTCTCCTCCATCAGCAACGCCCCGTAGGCAGCTGCTTTCTTTCAACACCACCCTTTCTCTGGCAACAGCAGGCCTCAAATGATCCAGCCAGCCCCAGCAGATTAGATCCCTTCGTGATCGGCTACCCACTCATTACTCCCTTCGGATTGCAAGCGTCATACTTCATCGTCTACAAACATCATGCCTCCCCCTCCGCCGCCGCCGCCGCCGCCCGGAGGGATGGGAGGTCCTCCCCCACCTCCTCCCCCCGCGGGGAATCTTCCCAGCAGACCCTCTGGTTCAGAAGCTAAGGGCCGGGTAAGAAGACCTTGTCTGCCAGTCTAGGCAAGTTGTCGACTGCTAATGCCTTGTATAGGGCGCACTGCTTTCCGATATCCACAAAGGCGCAAGGCTCAAGAAGACCGTGACCAACGACAGGTCGGCGCCCATGGTCAGTGGTGGAGGAGCGAAGTCTTCCGGTCCTGCAATTCCAAGCGCTCCGCCAGTTCCGGGCATGGCGAAGCCTCCGACAGGGCTTGCACCACCCGTCCCTCCGGCACAGGCAGCGAACAGGCTACGAAGCAACAGCGATACTGGTTCAGGGGGTGATGCAGTGGCGGGTGCCCCGGCGGCGCCTCAACTTGGAGGCCTCTTCGCTGGAGGCATGCCTAAGTTGCGCAGTCGGGGAGGTGTTGACACTGGAGCTAATCGGGACTCGCCATATCGATCAGATACGGATGGTTCGCGGAGCGCTCCCCCGCCCCCTGCTATGTCCGCCCCCAAACCGCCAGGTGCTCGACCTCCACCGCGTCCTCCTGCAACAGAGTCGCCTCCTACTCCTCCAGTGAACCCGTTGGTTGCAAATCTCCGGAAACCGCCCCCGCGACCGGCTTCCAGGCCGTCATCGACAGTTTCGACTGCGTCCAGCAGATCCGCCCCTGACGCTCCCCCGCGCGCACCTCCACCATTGCCCGGCTCCGCCAAAGGCCCGCCGCCGCCTCCAGTATCTACGAGAAAACCCTCTGCTCCTGCTCCTCCTCCACCTCCACCTCCCTCAGCTAGTCCAGCGGCACCTCCGCCACCACCTCCGGCGGCTGCTCCCAGACCTCCCCCGGCGCCGGCACGCTCTACACCTCCTCCCCCTCCTCCTCCCGGCGCGTCCGCTCCACAGCCGCCGAACGGCACAGCTGCTGCATCTATCGCCGTACAAGCTGCCAGAAATGCTCTCGGACATGCGCCACCACCACCTCCTCCCCCACCAGCGGCCTCGGCCCCATCAGCCCCCCCTCCGCCTCCTCCCAGTGCCCCTCCCAGCGAGCAACCGTCGCGGCCATCACCTCTGCCGTCTAGCATAGCACCTCCTCCACCTCATCAACCAGACCGTTCTACCCTGGACCCGAGCGCCTATACCCTCAGCAACGGCGGGCCGTCACCGGGAGCAAGCCCTCACAGTCCAGGCGGACATGGCATCATGCGGGTGGACGATCATCGGTTCAAGTTCCAGAGCGAAGGCTTATTGCCCAAGCCTCGACCATTTGTGGGAGGCACCAGGCGGTATCGGGCTGGACGAGGCAGCAGTGTGCCATTGGATCTGAGCGCATTGATTGGGTAAGGGAAGTGTTGCGGCGAGACGCGTGGTAGATTAGTATCTTTCTCCAGACTTGTGGATTCGCTTAGCAATTCGCATATTGTTAGTGATCGTAGGGTGTTTACGGAATGAAGATTGGTCTTCAGGTCAATTGCATTACAACCTGCACGCTCTGTACGTAGTATATGACATTATACCAATCTGTACCAGCTGAACTACTGGACCAGATAATACATAGTGAAACAATCAAAGCTTCTTATCTGATCAATCAATCAAACGTGATCGCCAATGCGCAGCACGGGACAGCTCCCATCACGTGATCAGTGGGCGCCGCATGGAAGCTGTGAGGATCCGGAGAAGCACGCCGCTGCAGTCACAACCTCCCAGGCCAGACCTCGCTGCTGTTCTTCTTTCCACCGATATACCTTGTCCCTCCGATTAGCGCGTCCTTTGCACGGCTTCCCTCATTTGTACAGAACAGCTGGCCGACTTCGGAGCTTAGTGAACAGATTCCCCTCCAGCTTAACGATCGGAACGCGGCGACGAAGTATTTGCTGCGAGTCAAGCTACTAGCTTCAAACCTAGTGCAAACAGAGTGCAGTCGACTTTGTTACGGAACTGTGTTTATTCTCCAGATCGTCTTTTCTACGACTTGCCTGGGCTAGGTGACCTTGAGTGGTGGTGCATTTTTCGTTACTTGGATTGTTTTTCCGTTCGGGATATTGGTGCTTTAAAGAGTACTTCACCCTCGCACATCTGATCATCATGTCGCTTCACTCTTATATCAACAGTAAGTTTTATATTCCTATCAGGACTCTGCTGCATGTCTGGTATTCAGTCCCTTGGTCAGTGCTAACGCAGTTATTTTCCCCCGGAGTATAGAGAAAGTATGCATCCTGACGGTTGACGGCCGCACTCTGCTGGGAACATTACTCTCCACCGACCAGCTAACGAACCTGGTTCTCCTGGATACGATCGAGCGAATCATCCGGACCCCCGACGACCCAGAACCCAGCTCCCAGATTGAGCATGGGCTGTATCTGATCCGAGGCGACAACGTTGTATTATGCGGAGAGGTTGACGAAGCCATTGACAACGACATCGACTGGACGAAGGTCAGGGGAGAAGTGGTCAAAGGCACCAAGAACGCATGAAACAGCGGGGAAGTGATGTTTCGATGATTATCTATATGACAAAGGGATTTTTTTTCTTTGCAGCAACAAGAAAGGAAAAAAAGGATGAGCGTTTTAAGTGTATGATGGGAAAGTGGACAAGAGTTTCAGCGTAACATTGGTGGCTAGTGCGTATATGGGTCAGGCGGACCCCCCTCCTTCTCTTTGTGGTGGTCTTTTCGTTCGTCGATTAAGGGGAGGGGGGAGTAAGCGCGTGCCAGTGTCAGTGTGCCGACCAGGGGGGGATGTTGTTATGAAGGCGAAAGAGAGAAAGCTACTACGCGCGCGACAGATTTACAGGAGGGGATTGGTCGGTACCAGATGATCCGTGGACAAGATCGGTGCGTCGTCGGGCGGGGATCCTTTTCTCGTGAGATGAGAAAGAGAGAGTGGAAGAGCGAGAGAGCTACAAGTGGGACGCGCATGGGCTCAAAAGGGCGCTCATCTGATGTGATGTCGCGGCCAAGTTTAGCGGCTCGACGGGAGTACTTGCATTTGGGAGTTGCATGGAATCAAGGAAAGGAATAAAAAAGGAAGTTTGAGATTGTCAAAACAAGGCATTGGAATGGCTGAAGGAATGGGAGAGGGAAGCGAAGAGGGGGGAGATGATACTACTAGTAGTAGTAAGTATCCAACACTCCTGCGCGGCAGGGTTCCATTGGACGGCAGTTTCATTGGGTGTTGGGGGGAAAGCAGTGAGCCGATGTGATTGAGGGCGCGGGATGTTCAGGGCAGCGGTTAATATGGATATGCAAGGTGATCAGCCCTGGATAGAGACCGCAGGGGAGAAAGGATTGTGGAGGGAGGGGAAAGGGAAAAGGACATAAGTTGACCATTTAACCATAATAATATCATAATCAATATGAAGAAGAAGCAAAGTCACTCATCACCTGATCTGATAATAATAATCAATATAATGCCTTGTGGCCATGTTGCATTGCATGCACCAAGTACTCTGTAGTAACTAATAGCCATGCAGCAAGTGGCACATGCATCATACATACAGTACCAAGCAGGCAGCATCTCTACTACTACCTACTATCTATGCATTGTCTTGTGCTATTCTTATACCTTCCAACATTTATTTAGATACAATTACTTATGCCACCGCAGACTGCATTGCACTGCCCTGTGCACAGCTAGTAATTGACTAAAAAAAATCCATCCGGGTGAACAACGCAAACGCGTCCCAGATTCCATCATCCAGTTCGGTTACGATGATGAGATTGATTAGTGATTACCAAGTACGTATTATTCGTTTAGGGAGGATCTGACGCTGGCCGTTTTCGGATTTACGTTTTGTGGTTTGGGTCTGTCCCAGGTTTTCCAGGGGCTCGTCCCAAGTGGTTGGAGATTTAGTTTAGCTTTAGTTTTGGTTTTGGTTTTCCCCCTCGTGAGATTTACCCTTATTATTCCTGCCTTCGATTTGATTTTAATTTATTATGGAGTGCGTCTCGTCTTTGCAGGTGGAGAGAGAGTATATCGTATGTATGAGATTTTTTTCCCAGCCCAGGGACTTCCTCAACAATACAACCACCACCTGAATAATAATTAACAATCTAATTATCATGAATTGAATAAATAATAAATGAATTCAAAGCATGCGAAAATAAATCTAAATGTGACAGCCTGCCCCGTTTTCTCTGCCGCCCGCCCCGCCCGTGCCAAGTGCGGCCCAAAACCCGACCGTTCAAGTTGAAGTTGCAGTTCAGTTCTCAGTTCAGTTCAATTCCCCTGATCCTCTCTTTCTGCCTCCCTCTCTGTGGCTGTTACCTGCTCGGCGTCCCATCCTCTCCTCTCCTCTCCTTCCCCCCCCGTACTATCCTCCCTCCCTCCCTCTCTCCCTCTTACTACACTCTGACTCCTCTTCCTTCCTCCCTCTCTCCTTTGCTTCCTATTCTCTCTCTCTTCCCTCCTCTCTCCTCTTCTCCTCCGCGTGTTCTGTTCTTATTCTTCTGCTTCTGCTTCTGCTTCATTTCTTCGTCATCACCTCTTCTGCTTCCACCAACATTCCTCCAGACCGCTTCAACTCAACTCTGCAACAAATTCCACTTCCCCTCCTCTTCCCCCATTATCTGACGCCAATCTTCCCCGGTCGCTGGGCGACCGCCACTTCCTACTGCCTCTCCGCTATCAACTATACTGTGCCCTCCCTCCCCCTCCGGTTCCGAGCGCGCCCTTCATGTTGTTGCGACCGTCCCAACACTCTTGTCTATACCCCGGGGTCAATTGGTCTTTCTAAGCGCTAGGATTTCCCTCTTCTTCCCGCTGGCATTGTTAGGCTAGTCCGTGGTAGCCCGACTTCCTTCCTCTCTCCCTCCCTCTCTTCCTCCCATCTCCTTCTCGATTTCTCCCTCCCCCTCCTACTTCCTCCCTTACTCTCCTCCCCAACCTCCTTCGTCCGCTTCTGGTGGCCAGGCCAGAATGTGGCTCTACCGTGGCGTCCAGTCCGCTGTATTCTACTACGCCACCTGCACCCCCTGTGCCAACACCCTAGACCGCCACAAGCGCAAAAAGGAAGCTGTTCGATCGCAACGCGAAAAGGATAGGATAGATGCTACCGTCACCGACCAACCGAGGCCTTTAGCACAGCCCACCGCCTTTAGTACCAACCCAGGATGGGCCGAGGAAATCGCTCTCGGTCCTGGTCCTCCCGCTAGACGAGGTGGTCACCGCAACGCCCATCGCCGGACCGACTCTTGGAATACCGGCATATCAGCAGACTCCACACAGGATGTGAGCCGCGGGGGCAATTCGGCGAACAAGAAGGATAAGAGCGGTTTGAAGCATCCGTTGGGCGATCGATGGAGCCGCATGCGAAATCAGCGCGAGGACGAACCGTTATGGGGTCAGGATGTGGAGGTCAAGGGTTCCTCCGTCGGACTCTCAGGTCGCGGTAAAGCAGATGCTGGCTCCTCCAGCAAATACTACATTGCTCGTGTACCCCCGGTCAACGACCTTCATCCTCCCATCGTTAGTGGACCCAAGAGCCGCGCCGAAACACGATGGATGCTACAACCCCCGCCCAGTGCTCGAGTGATGGCTGGCAAAGAGCGTTCTGGCGATACTGTCCGCAACAATGACCCTAGTGGACAACGCGTAGACGGTGACCGAAATGTCAACAAGCCCGTCACTCCTGCCCAGCAGCTCCCTCCCATAGCCACCCAACCTGCCGAAAAGAAGATTGCCCATAAGCCTTCCCCGCTTCGCATGGCCCCCGACGGCTGGTACGATCCAAGAGCCGTGGAGGACGATTCGGAAGGAGACGACGAATTCTCTCCGCCCTCATCGCCCAGAATGATGTTCGGACGTGATCAGGCCAACTTCGTAATCTCCCCATCATTCCGCTCGCGCTCGGATTCATGTTCTACGCTGTCATCACCTGGCGATACCGAAGTGGAGTCTCCGCGGGTCTCCTTGCATCAGCCCGGGACCCCGACGTCACGGCCTGTCTCCAAAGCAACTCAAGATAGCGGTAAACATTTCCCTCCAACGATCTCACAAGCCCTATCTACCTTGCAACGTGACAACAACAAGGTTCAATTGTTGCATTTGGAAATCAATGACTCGCCTGACGATATCGGATTAGGTCATCTTGAACGCCTCCGACCCTGGCGTTGGAGTATGGATATATGACCCTAAAGATCTGTCCGCCTATCCGCATATCGCCCAGGTCACTTGCCTGAGGGCGTGTCATATTTCCTTCGTTTTCGTGCATTGTTGAATCATGGAAGCCTGCTTTGCTCTTTTTTTTTTCTCGTCTTGCTCATTGGGTAGCAGAAATACCCCCTTTCTGTTGGATTCCTTTTCTGTTGGTGTGTTTTTGTGTATGTTTCGGCGTTGGCAGCAGCTAAAAAGCGTTCCGTTTTGATGCCCCTTGACCCATTCCATGGCAGATATATTTCTCGTTGCATCATACTGAACAGCATGGGAGTTCCCTAACGTGTGTATGCATGGCTGGGCCAACAAACACATAATCCTTCATCCACTCCCTCCTACATCGGGCCATGAAAGACTGTTCACATCATCATCCAACTGACTCACTATCCTTTTTGACTGGCTGCATACGCATTTTGCATTATTGCTACTCTTGCTTGGTTTTGACTATTGTGTGTGTGATGTTCCCGATTCCTCTGCGCAGAGTACTATCCCTAGTCTGTTTCCTCTTTTCCTATATCTTTGCTTGCTTGCTTTGCTTTGAGCCGAATTGTCGTGTCTATCTGTCTGTCCTTGCATTTGCTCTCTTTCTCACTTCGTTCGCTCTCTTGTTCTCCGACCTTGACCTTTACCTTTACCCTTCATGTATACTACTTTGTTTTAATACATATACTTAGATCGTTCTGCATAGAGCTGAATGTCCGTTATGGTGTAGCGTAGACTCCATTGAAATGCATGTATAGTATATAATATATACTAATGAATACTCTGTATGGGGTAAGTAGGGTAAGTAGGGTAAGTAGGGTAAGTATATCCGCGTCTAAACAAGATACCCAATCAGGAAGGAAGTCCGTCAATCCTGAATCAGTCATAGATGTTAACAGGGCTACTTCAACTGTAATTACTTTCCTAAAACAGAAAGAACGTGTTCAGATCAGTGAACATACCCCACATGCATACATTAAGGCATTGTATACTATCTAACTTGTACAATACACCACAGGTATTAAATTACGGAACTAGAACGAGGAAAGTGACTACTACTACTACTACTACTACTACTACTTATAAATATCATTGACATATTTGGATGCATTCCCCTCCTTGAATACTATACGGGTATGGGGATTTAGAAGATAGAGCAGGGCAAGCAAAGATGCATGCTATTCCTTTACTATGCCGCGGCGGTAAGTAGAAGATAGCTAGGTACGTAGCTTGCTAATTTAGTTGGCTAGTAGTTGGAGGGAAAGAGAATAGTCTTTTTCAATTAGAAAGATGGTGAAAATGATGATGCTATGATTTCAACTCGGATATGTTCGTAGTGGTAGTGGTAGTAGTGTTGCTTTGCTTATAACATAGTGGTATGACTGGACAATAGATTGTTTTTTTTTCTCTGTCCCAAAAAGAGTAAAAAAGCACGAGAGGAAGATGAGAGGGAAAGCAAAAATAAGGGTTTCATATAGTAGGGTCCCTGTCCCATGGCCCCGGGAATATCATATCACATGCCCAGCACTCAATGGTTTCGTGGATGGTGTTTGTTTTCCTTTAGTAGACCTTCTTCTTCTCGTCCATACTCAATTGGCCGGGGCCCATGTTGACCAGGAGGAGAAGACCTCCGCTGTAATGAGCGCATATTGGTTAGCTGGCGTTTCTTGCGAATGTATCGGAAGGTAGTAAAGGGTAGCTTACACAATGGACAGGATCTGGAAGAAGTCGTACTTGGCGAAGTCCTTGTGAGGGTGGTGGGGGTGAAGCTAAAGTAATGTCAGTTATTGCGCATCACATAAATTTCCTGCCATAGGCCGAACATACAGTCCAGAAGTTGTTGACCAGGACGTTGAACACACTCAGCAACACAACCAGCATGATAGCACTCCACTTGGCCTTGAAGCCAACAATGACCATGACACACGCGACGAAGCCGAACAGGCTGACAATGATGCGCCAGAGACTCCACTGGCCCGAGAAAACGAACCCGATGAAGAGGAAGATCAACAGCACACGACCAGCGAACTGGACGTACATCTTGCGATCCTTCTCATCGAGCTGGGGAAGACCGGCGGGGACGAACTTCTTGCGCACCCACGAGTCGGAGAGAACCATGAGCAAGCCACCGACGACACTCAGGTTGCGGAGGAAGAAGTTGAGGTCGAAGATCAATCCGTAACCGAGACCCTGAACAATGACGACAGCCAAGAGACCGCCAACAGCGTACTCCGTGTGTCTACGGGCAATGACCATGAACGAGCAAGCTGCCATTGCGATCATGTTGACGATAAGGAAGGTATGCGTGACTCCCCAGGGAACTGTAATGCGACAAAGCCCAAGTTAGAGTCGATCTGCGATCCGGCCCCACGGCGGGTGCGACCGGATATAGGAGGGACGGGGCCAAAAGCCATGCTTACTCTTCCGGTAATCACGAAGGTATAAGAGTTGGTCGTTCCATTGGGTAATCATGCGTAGACTGTCCTCAATGAAGGTGACGACGATCAGAAAGCGACCAATGGCTGGCAGATACCTGAACAGCAAAGAAGCCACGGTGTCAGTGACAAGTCCTTTTTCCCGCATGCGAGCGATCGAATACGCCTCTTTCAGCACGGAGGCTGAACCAGAGTAAGACTCAATGATGTCGAAGGGCTCACATACGGCTTGACAGGGTCGGACATTGTGTCCAGCCAATCCTCAATTTTGCTCGTCTGTTCGCGGACAGCATCCAGGGGACTGGGATCGCTCGTTGCCTCTACCCGACCAGGACCCCCAAAGGGGTTCTGGTGGCCGAAATTGTAGCCTGCAGTGCCACGGATTTGTGCCATGGCGAGAATAGATAGAGTCGAAGGTAGGAGAGAAAAGCGACCGCGAGAGTGGTAGAGGGACGAATTGAACCCTCCGCAACTAGTCCGAATAAGGGACAACAAACAAGGGTTCGAGCGGGTGCCGAGAGAGGTTAGGTGGCAAGCTTAAGGTCTCGTAGCAGGGAGGGGTGGCAGGATGGAAGGCAGAGCAACCGAATTGCCAGGAAATGAAGGGTATAATATAGAGGGAAAGAGGAGGAAGAAGAAGAGAAAGAAGAAGAGCCAGGCTCACGGAAGAGGAGTTGAAGATGGATGATTGCAGCACCTCCGCGGTGATGGAGAGGAAGGCCCGTGACTGCTGTTCAGGCCACGATGACCGGAACTCGACACTAAGCCGGGAGAGGCATAGTGCGGTCCCCAGCCCGGGAGGTTCGACCCTGGCCCGTGACGCCATGATCTCCCTTTTAACACTAACATCTGCGTCTTCACACTGCATAGCATACTAGATCTCCCCCCCCCCCCCCGGCTCCGCGGGAGATCTCTCCTCATTCTTCACCGAAAACCCCCCTCTCCCTCACAGCTTGAAGCTTACAACTACCTCTAGTTGGCCTCTTCCTTTCACCCTACATTGTTGAGGGCTTACACCCACCCCCGAAATGACCATAACCCATGCAGCGGAGTCCGGTCGGACATAGCCCCCCACAGTCCCAACAGGGACCGAATTTTAAGTCGTTCGGCGGAGGATCCGGCGTCTGAAACCCGATCATCGTGAAACAGGAACCCTCCAACCTGGCACACTCAACCAGGGCAGGAAGGAGCATAAGACCTAAAAAAAGATCTTGCGAGGATCCTTGCGAATAAAAAGGAGAATTGAATTGTAGTCACCTACATAATTTATGGAGTTTAAGGACAAAACCAAACCCCACAACTACAGCAGCAAGAAGCAAAGAAGGTTAAAATAGAAACACATAAGATGCCAGGTGGCCCTCCATAGAAAAAAGGTAAAAAAAGGAACCATCCACGCTCGCACTGATATCACATCCATAGCCATCCATGCTATTTTCGCCAACACGGTCGCCATGCCGCTCGCG
Source organism: Aspergillus piperis CBS 112811 (assembly GCF_003184755.1). Taxonomy (NCBI): domain Eukaryota; kingdom Fungi; phylum Ascomycota; class Eurotiomycetes; order Eurotiales; family Aspergillaceae; genus Aspergillus; species Aspergillus piperis. The sequence goes on from NW_020291593.1 coordinate 1,022,754, forward strand.
TACTAAAGAGGTATTTCGAAATAGTAGGTAAGACACATCAGGAAAATGTTGGCAAATGTTGCCAATTTAGAGGCGACCCAAACTTGCCATCTGTCAGTCCCATAAAAGGAGGGAACCCCAGAGTGTGCATGGGCCGAGTACAGTGCCGGGCTGCAAAAGGGGCAATCCTCCGAGCCAATAAGCATCATCACAATATTTAAGAGACAAAAACAGGGAACAGCGAAAAAATAAGGAGAATCCAAGACTAAAATAATAATAAGAATAAGAGCAACCGAGCATAAGATGAAATAATACATGAGATCTCTTTTTTTTGTTGGGGAGTTTTGGGTGTTTCTTCGGTCAAGTCGTTGCGTTTCTGCCACCGTTGGATCTCTCGGTCAGAACAGAGCAACTCGCCAGAATACATGGTACGTTTTTGGTATAATGGAGTGCCCCAAACGCCAAAGCCATGAGTAATAAATACAGTTCAGGATATCTAGGTGTCCTGAATGAATCACAGACAAGCATGCCTCTCGGGGCTAGCTTCGTTTTCTGTCTGATCTATGGAGGGTTTAAGCAGCCCAGTCGGAGTCCAGAGGGTGGCCCTTGACATTCGAGCGAAGGACATCGGGAAGATAGGTGGGCGTCACCTTGACCTTGGGCTGCTCAACAGGGGCGGGAGCAGCAGCAACAGGAGCGGGCTGGCTTTCAGGAGCGCTAGCCTCGCTCTCGTCAGTCTTACCTCCCTTCTTCTTGGTCTTCTTGCTGGAAACGGTGGTCCACTGGTCCTGGACACCGAGAATGCGCATCTGCTCCTCCTCGGACGGAAGACCGGAGTCCCATTCCTTCTTGGGGGCAGCCTGAGCGGCGGGAGTTTCGGACTCAAAAGTGTCCAACAATTCCACCTTCGGGGCGGGGGCCGCCTTGGGGGCGCCGTTGGTGACTGCGGGAGCAGCCTTGGTCTGCCAAGCGTTGGTCGGGGGAGGAGCCGGCTTGATGCCAGCCTCACGGCGTTCAGCTTCGCGAGCCATGTGGAGCTGCTTCTCGAGCAATTTACGTCTCTGCTCCTCAGCCTCCTGGACCTGCTGCTTGCGGGCCTCGTTCTTCAAACGCTGCTGACGCTGCTTCTTGGTCTCAACCTGCTTGAAGGACTGGGGCTTCTGCTTCTTGGTGGCATCCGAGGACACAGCACCGGTGACACGGAGAACCGACGCGCCCGGGGCGGGCTCTTCAAGCATATCCGAAACATATCCAGCGGAACCAGTAGTGGCGTTCACCATGGGAGAGCCAGCGGGGGAGAGGTCATCGTCGGCGTCGGCTCCGGTAGTGGACGAGGTGCGAGTAGAGACACGAGAGGTAGAGCGCTCGCCGTTTTCAACCTGAGCGGCCTTGGTCTTCTTCTTCTTCTGGGACTTGCTACCACCAGCGCTGGCACTGCCACTAGACTGCACGGGAGTTCCGTTCTTCACGGCGGCAAAACGCTTGGCCATTTCCTTCTTGTCGATCTCCTCATCCGCCTCCTCAGACTTCGAAACAGCAGGCTGGACGGCGGGCTTCTCCTCAACGGGCTTGCTAGGGGCAGGTGTAGGTTCCGGGGACTTCTTGGTCTTGCGCTTAGGCTTCTTTGCGGCCGGCGCAGGCTCCGTCTTTTCCACGACGGGCTTTATAGGGGTCTTGTGCTTGGGGTTCGGGCCATTGTAGTACCAGCCCAGGCCACCTGCCACGACGAGCAGGAGAGCCCAACTGATGTAAGGGTTCATCATCGTAAAGAGCTATGACACGTAATAATTGTCAGTCTGCGAATCACGAAACATTCAGGGAGGTGATGCTGGACCCGCAACATACATTTAGAATAAAACCTGACGGACGTAGCAAATATCGTTATAATGTCTCAAATATAAAAGACGACTTCAATCACAGACGGAACGTCCTGAAGTGGTCTACTGGCCAGGCGCGTAACGACGCTCGGCGAGAAAGGAGAAGAAAAAAGAATAAGGAGATCCAACAAGGATGTCCAGAAACGAGGAAAAAAAAGAAAATACAAGGGAAAAAGAAAAAAGAAGTATAGAGCAAGCTTCCGCAGATCCTCTTCTTAACCTCTAATCATCGAGTCGTCGAGACACAGAGGGTGGTTGGAAGACAAGGGGAAAGAGGGCAGGCCAGTCGCGCGCAGAAAGGCCAGATTGCCTCGTGGACCTTCTGGATGCTAATACCACTTGAGCTGTAAGTCGAGTCGCGATGAAGCCAGAAGGAGAAAAAAGCTACGGCTCTGCAATGCAGTCGATAGCTTGCAGGCAATTGAGTGCGTAGCCTATGACCTCAGAGTCGGGAGTTGGTTCAAAGGTTCCGACTGCGCTCTGCGGCGAAGAAAGATGGTACTGGTAGCGAGAGTCGGGATGAGGTAAGGGAATAACGGATACCTAGAATCACCGAGCGGGCATCGAGGCACCCGTCAACCAAGGAATCGGGGATTGGGTGACAATGGGTGGGCAAGGGCAAAGGAAGATTAGGAGGAAGGTGAGAAAGAGGGAAGGGTTGAGAGAGAGAGAGAGAGAGAGAAAAAGAGAAGAAGAAAGGAGGAGGGCGGAAGTGGAAGAGGACACGGTCTGGAGAAAGATGAAGGGGTTGTCATGAACTACCTTCTTAGTGTCCGTCCGTGAATAATAAATTACAGCGGGAAGAGGAGAGGAGACGGTTGATGGCCGTGGTGGTGGTACTGTATCTACGCAGTATTGCAGTCACTGTGAGGCAGTCAGGACTCGTATTGGTAATACTGGCTGCCTGTTTGACTTGGAGAGTTGATCCACTGAAGATCAACATCACGATTGATAATGGATCTCTCATTCAGGATCGATGCAATTAACCATTAGGCTTTCCCCAGTAATATCCTGTCACTGCATAGTTGTTATCCTTTTGATTAAATCAAGTCAGGGGCTGACATGCTTGTGGCGCATTTCAAGATCTAACGAGGCACCATCCCCTTCGTATCGGCCTGGGCTGTAATTGGACTAAAGGTGATCTTTGTGCCTCTCTGTCACTCCAAAACAATCATTACACCACAGACAGTGTGCCGTCCGTGAGGCCTCACTGACCATTCACACTAAGGAGAACAGCAAAGGCCAACCAGTTTGATATTAATATCAATAAACTAACGGATATTAGACTCAATATAGGTGTGTATTCTTGAATTAAATCGGGTGGAGGACACTATCCCAGCAGGGAGATTACGCGGGGGAAGATCTTCCACAACTCTCAAAGCTGGTTCGACCATTGCCCATGCTGCAATGTCATGTCTTTTCCCCTGTTCGACGGGCGTCTAGACGAGTCGACGGAAGATTCCGTCCTCGAATGAAAGATTCCATGACCCCGGCAACTAGCTCAAGCGGTAGTTGCTGATAGGGTTGCAAATAGTCCACCAGGTGGCAGAGCAATCGAATCACCAAACTAAAAGTGTTTAGACTAGCCTGCAAGAACAACTTTGATTTCGGGAGAATCGGCAGTTACCAGTTACACTATGACAGGCACAAGTAACGGGTGTACCTCACAGTAATTTTACGAGAGTAATACCGGCTCCCGAACAGGCCACGTCTCGGGTTTCTCGCTCAGGCCTCCCCGGAGGTCCTTCCGTTGTGCTCAGAGCAGCTTGATTTGGAGAGAGAGTATCTACTACCTATCATAATGGACGGGAGATAATAATTACATGTAGCATATCTTTTGTTGTCTCTTCATGATTTATTCATATTATTCAATAATGCAGATTTATTGATCATATAGAATAGATCAGATCAGAAGCAGGAGCATTAAGGCATAACATACAACGCTCTAGACCCCTTGCAGAGTAACCATGAGGCCCATTGAAAATGTAACCCCAAACAAAGCCATTTGATTAAAAAGACACGGTAGAGTGAATGATTGGCTACCGCAGTCCAGGATATCGATGTGCTGTGATACTAGTACTAGGGTTACTGACACGCGCATTGTGCCTGCTGACATCAATGCTGGGAGGGCAGATGATCCGAGCTCGCTACGGACTCCTGAATCTGTCCCAATATCCGACACTCTCTCTCTCGGAGAAGAGAAGCTCTAAAGAAGACTGGCTTGGTGCTGCTAGCCCTGTAGGTATTCATGCAACTCCCCATGCTTCGGGGATAATAACTTCGACCGACGTGCATCCTCACTTATGTCTATTGTGAGGACTAGTCGTATATTAATTACTCTTACCCTATGTCAGCTCCATAGTATGGTAGAGCAATGCAGGAACTAGCGATTAATTCTTTCGATCGCTCAGTATGTAGTCTAGATAGTTTACTATCTAGATAGCTAGCTAGTTATCTTGGACAGTCGGCATGACTAATAGCATATCCGTCCGTGAGTCTAGTAGTATTGAGTTGCTGCTTGGGGACTCGGACAGATAGCTGGAAGTGGAGAAGCCATGATAACGCCGGCCAAGACCATCCCACTTTCCCCTCCATCGCCCGAAACCCGCGTCATTGCAAAATCTCCAGCAAAAACCAACTCGGTTTGTACCACAAAAACAATATACTTTGATTGGATAGTGGCAAATTCGGCACGCGAGCTGAAGCTGTAGCAATGGCACCGAAAAAGATCATCATCGATACTGATCCCGTATGTTCATCGCTCCGTTCAATGATCACCATCCGAGCTCCACTTCTGCTTCAGAATGTTTGCTAGTTACAACCTGTGCTGATAGTCCAAACAGGGTATTGATGACATTCTTGCCCTTCTTTTGGCATTTTCTGCCGAGCCTGAGGATGTTGAGGTTCTGCTAATATCGCTTACTTTTGGTAACATCGAGGTGAAAAGGTGAGCTTGCGCCGTCCGTCGCTCGATAGTACGGCCCTATACTCACTCAGATAGCTGCCTGCGCAATGTTGTCTCCATGTTCCACATCCTGGAGCGGGAGATGAAATGGCGTCGCGAGCAAGGTCGGCCAGAAGGGTTTGGTACTCTTCGCGCTTCTCCTCCAATCGTTGCTGTGGGTGCAGAGGATCCTTTGGAGGACCAAAAGATGCTTGCAGATTACTTCCGTGAGTTTCGCAACTGGCAAGTCCTCCTAATCAAGCCCGCCATGCTAACCCTTCTTTAGACGGTACGGACGGCTTGGGGGGTATTCATGCCAGTGTACGTGAAGCACGCAGAACTACAAACTACAAAACTTGCAAGACTGCTAACACACGAATTCTCAGCATCCCCACCTCACCCCCAAAGAAGCTTGGGAGCATCTCTTCGACCCTTCCTCTGACTCCCGCGAGATCAAACCCGTCCCGGAGGGAGATCCGGCTCATCGCTCATTCATTCCTTCCAGGCGTCCCGCACACGAGGAGATTCTCCGTGTCTTGAGGGAAAATGACCCTGACACCGTCACCCTCGTGGCAGTCGGTCCCCTTACTAATCTTGCGTTGGCGTCTGCTGCTGACCCGGAAACTTTCCTCCGCGTCAAAGAGGTAGTGGTGATGGGAGGAGCAATCAACAAACCTGGAAACGTGCGCGTTGGCCTGAATCCTACCCCGTTTGGGGATAAAAAGAGTCATGGGATGCTGACATCTTCTAGGTTACCCCAGCTGCAGAGTTCAACACATACGCTGACGCTGTTGCGGCAGCAAGAGTCTATGCTCTCACGTCCCCTTCTCCCAGAAGTACTCTGCCGCCCGCAACGAGTCTCCCCGAATATCCTCCGAGCCTCAGCAAACAGCTCACTCTTCGCACATTTCCCCTCGATATTACGCTGAGACATGGTGTGACGCAAGGCCAGTTCCGGCAAATAATCACGCCGCTTCTGGAGAGTGGATCGCCTTTGGCTGAATGGGTGTCTGCCTTTATGGCTCATACCTTCCGTACACTTGAGAGGCTGCATCCGGGGCACGTGGGCGATGCCGCGGACCTTAGTCTGCACGACCCCGTATGTGTCTGGTATGCTATGACCGCAGAAGATGAGGGGTGGAAACCTTCAGCGACGTCACCAGAAGACATTCGCATTGAGACTACTGGTCAGTGGACGCGGGGCTTGTGCGTTGTCGACCGACGGAACCGACACCGCATTGAAGCTGATGAGGAGAGCGCAAGTGATCACGGCCTGTGGTTAAGCCTGAGGGCTGGTAACCGCGTGTGGAGAATGGATGGCTCTCCGGTGGAAGACACCTTTGGTGAGGTGCTTCTTCAGAGACTGTTCACTTGAGGTAGTGCCGAGTAGACTAGGACTGCACCACCCAGTCACCACTGGGGTGCATTGTGAATAGGCAACCTGTCAGCTTCCGGTCCCGTCGATGTCCGATTACTATCATATCAGTCAAGCGGAAATATATCCTGTAACTAGCATTAGTCAGTTGGAATTCAGAGCTGTTGGGGTGTAAGCCAACGTGACGGACTGTCCTGTCTGGTACCAGCCAGTACGCACCAGGCTATTCCAGAGTTAACTATACTACACTCCACGTGTGATCAAGTATCTCCACGTATACCAGTAGCTAGCCAAGAAACAACCGCGTAGTGGGGTGTTACCTCAGCTGTTGCACCAAGCGGCCGTCTAATCGTACTGAACCGCTTCGGATCATCCCATTTCAATTAACGAAGCAGCACATAAGTCGGCGGGGAGAAATATGCGGCACGGAGAGCATCGCATTGTCCGATAGATACGATTGGCCAGAGCCAATCGAATAGCAACAGAGAGCATTGGCTTACCGTGACAAGCGGCAGTCCATGCAGAAACTACAGGTGCATTGCGGGGCATGTGCTTCCGTGTGGTAGTTCTGCCCCGCTATTGGGATTTGAGAATTTGCAAGAGGTAATTAAATGGATGCGTGGACGATAACGATGGTGAAAGAGCTGGCATGGCGGCCAATGGAGTAGACGGCAAGGTTGGTAACAATGGAGCAACTGGGGCGTGTCTCGGGCGCTTGGCCTAGCTGAGCATAACGAGTATGATGCGGAGAGTTCCCGGGCAGCAGAGAGGACCTGTCTGTCCGAATACCAAAGGGGAAAGGACCAGAGAGAGGCCGACATGCACATGCGACCCCGTGTGGCAGGAGGGTCCACTGGTTGGGAGGACGGCTTGCACGTGCTCCAATGCCCCCTCTGGACGAGAACGTCGCCAGGCTTCGACAAGCGGCCGAGGTGAGATCATGACCATTTGAGTCCCGAGACGTATTCTCAGGCTTTGCGGGTCTGAGATGTTAGACAGATCCACTTTATGGACACCTTCGATTCCTGACGATAGTGAGTGAAGTCGATGAGGATTCATGGTGTGACTGGTATTTCCCTTTGCCCACTTCCCCTCGCTTCACCTGCCTGGGTTCTGTCACATTGAGGAACCCGAGCATTGCTTGAAGATTGAGAGACATTTTCGGGAAGTTATGAGACTGGTATCAATCGAAAAGGATCCGGGGTCAGCCCGGTGGCGACGCAAGCCTCTGCGCTCTTTAACGGCACCAATTAGCGTGTCGTGTGCGTGAGCGTGGTCCATTCCGCAATTTTATCTAGCTTGTAGTCAGGCTTAAAGGAGTAGGGGATCTGAACCCCATCTTTAGTAAATCGGCAAGTGTAGGTCGGAATTGGGAGCAGCTTGGTATCTAGTAGTACCTAGGAGGTATCACTCCGGCACCCGTGGCTTGTGGGGATTTCCGATTTCATGAAGGGGGGCATGGTAGTAGTATGCAAGTAGACTAGATACTAGACCACAAGGGTGAGTAGTCCACGGTAGACTGGTTAGGAGGAGTACCTTGAGTTAGGTACCTGGTAGTATGGGAATAGAGGACTCGAAAAGTAAGGGACATGAGCCGGCAGCTTCGTACAACCCATAAGAACTCTGGACCGAAGCACGAGCCCCAAAAGCGTCGGCGGTTTGGCCCCAGGCAACCGGTCTCGTGCCCCCCATCCGGCGGTGCTGTTGGGCCAATGACGGGCCAGCAATCTACCGCGTGGGCTTCTTTAAGCACGCGACACTTGGAATGGCCCTCCGCTTCGGGATGGCCAGTCCCAGGCCCGTCCACGGTTATACTACTAAGTACTCCTAGTACTATTCCTACTAGTACTCGGGTCTCAACTCTACTAACGTAGTACTGGAGAGAGGTGTATGCGCATGCTGGCTGCAGCAAGCAGCAACTACTACTAGATAGGTAATGAGCAAGCTTCCCGAAAATCCAGAATTCAACGCCAATCCCTCCCCCCCTCTCCCTCGTCGATCATCCCGATTAGAATTTGGGAAAAAGTAACCACTACTTTTAGTCACTACACCGTAGAAGTACCTGTTTCTTATCGCAATTCCACTTTCCCCCGACCTATTACCTCCGGTCTACTATTGCCTCGTTGTGTCGCCTCTCCCCTCCCTATCCATTCATATAAACTGAACCCAGGTACCAACACTTTGGCAGGGCATTTATCCGTGCGTCTTCCTTTGTGCAGGAGCCCCAACTCTCTAGCACCAGCTGTTCACTTCTGGTCATATTGCTTTTTCCTAGATTCAATAACCATTTCTGCTTCTTGCCCGTCCAACTGCCACTTCCCTTTGCCTCTCCTCTCTTGTCCTATCCTATCCCACTTCCCCTATCTTCTTCATCTTTGACGGCTTACGATTGTACGACACTCAACGGGTTGTTATCCAACTTTGCTCCACCATTGGTCCAATCTTACTTTTTTTGACTTGACCATCCACCCTATTAGCCCGTCTAATGGAAGAGTAATCATCGGGTTGACTTTGAGCGTTTCACTTCCACAGAGGCCATGTCACGCTCTCGTCTACCACCAACCCCTGCCATGTCGGGGGAGTTCATAGTCAAGGACAATGCATCGGTGGACGCTTCAGATCCATTCGCATTGCCTCCAGCTGCCATTAGTCCATCCAAGATGCAAGCTGCTAGCAGAAGGCCATCCAAGTCGGATCCATCCGCTTCCTTTCCAGCGTCTCCAGCATCGCCGAATCCTGCACTGGGTATCATGGCAAATTCCCCGCGTCAGACTGGTGTCAAGAGACCTCTCGAAGACTTCAACCTTCCACCACCCCCCACACGCGCTCGCAAAATCATTCAGATGAAGCCCAAGACGCAAAGTCCGCCAAAGCCGACCGCAGCAGCCAACAAAGCATCCACAAAAGAGAATGGCAAAACGCCAGCAAATAATGGTGCCTCGGCCAACTCCAAGAAGAAACAACCCAGCGCAACTAGTGCAGCGGGCCGAAAGATTGCTAGGAAGACAGCTCACAGTTTGATCGAACGGAGGCGGAGGTCTAAAATGAATGAAGAATTTGGAACCCTGAAAGACATGATCCCGGCGTGCAAAGGACAGGACATGCACAAACTCGCCATTTTACAGGTTTGCCTCAACCTCAGTCTTCGACGACCCCTGTCCTTAAGCCGGTCGCTAACCGTACCCGATGACCTAGGCAAGTATTGATTACGTCAATTACCTGGAACAATGTATACTCGATCTGAAAACTGCCGGTAATCGACACACAATTGCCTCGCCGCGAATGCCTCCTGCCCCTCCTTCACCAACGTCTCCGGAGGCTCTGGCAGAAGAGTCGGGCCTTTCATCGGCTTCCGTGTCTCCGGAACTACCTCCCACCGATGCTGCCACGGATGCAATCTCCCCGGTGTTTTCTCCCCGAAGTGGTGGTCCTACCGGGAATGCACCCAATTTTTCGTCCATCACACCAAGCCCGGCTCTGGGCCCAACCCACCCATCCGACAATCCGTCGCGTTCTGAGCGTGGCTCCTGGGCTATGTCTTCTTCCAGCACCTCCCCAGTGATCCAGCCTAAGTATTCCATAGCGTCTTCTGCCGATGTGGATCACGAAGCCTCCGCTGCCCTACTAATGCTGAACCGGGACTGCCGGGGTTCTGTCGGCTCGGTCCACGACGTGCCCACCAATTCCACTACCCGGCATGGGCATCCCCACACTCAGGACCCACAAAGGAAGATCGGGATGAGCGTTAAAGACTTGCTTATCTCCTAGGGGTCATGTGGCCGGCTCTCTCTTTTCACCATTTTCACAGTCACTCATGATTTCTCCTTTGTAAGGTACGGTGATCGATTGGCGTGCGGAATTTTGATATCATGAACTAGTAATGAACGGTTTGGCCCGGTGCTGTTGGATTTTGCTTCTCGTTCTTGTTCTGGGCACTTCAGGTCATCGTTTTAGGTCGGCGGGCTGGTCCAATGCGAGTTAACGGTTGTGGTTATGTTTTGAGCGCGGACTTTGTCTTTAAAATAACCTCATTTGATTTGTCTGGCAACGTATCTTGGGAGGATTGTCTGCAAGTCTGCCATGTCAGATAGAATCTAGAAGAGTCTGTTATTGTTCACAGAACTTATCAATAATCTTACCAGAAGATCACGCGCTGAGGTTATCATCTGAGCCCATAACAGCATTCCAGGCTACATTCCAACTCAATAACATGAGGATCTCTTGACTAAAGCCATGAAAGACAACAAGGCGACGCCGAGTACTATCCTCCTCCCCACCTATACGGTCGTCCTAATAAAGTTTAACCTACTTCCTCATGACAGCCCATTTGCTTACTACACCTACAGCTCCTAATTTAACTATCCACGATGACACTTGAAGCCCAGACCAGCCAAGCACGAGCCAAGCAACACTGTCGTACTTTTTGTTTCTTTCCTCCCCTCTCTCGCGGCCGACTCTCATGATAGAAAGTCATTCAGCGCGACGATCCCAAGTCTTGTCTCGACTTTGTATCTAGCGCACCATCTAGAATCCTAATCCCTCGTAATCACTTAACTAACATGACTTAAACAATATCTGATACAGGAAAAAGGATGAGGTGGTGGCGATAGCGACCCCAACGATCCATTTCAATCCAAAGAATGTGCCGCACATCCGACATCTGCACCAATGATCGATGGAGTGTATACTTTATAAACGGCCATTTCTCGGCTTTTTCCTAAATTGGGTGGATGCGTGTAATAGTTTTGTGTCTAGATGCGGCTATCGGTGTTAGGTTCTTACCCCGCACGCAACTGGAGGTTCGGCTTCTTTGGTGCTTCTAGGCGCATTCCATCTACCACCTTGCTTAATTCTCTTTTGGGTGCTGGGAATTGCTGGAATGTGGTGGTGGTGCAGAGAGCAGTTTGGTAGGACGAGGCGATTGGTGTGATGGTGAAGATGATCATAGTTGAAGAATATCTGTATTTGCTTTTTTATGATTTTCAGCCTGTTGAGATGTCATTCACACCATAGCAACTAAGTACTAACTTTCTACTGAACAGAGAGGGGGGAATAGATATTCCGCGGAATCACATCGAAGCTTTCGCTTCGCTTCTACTTACTCAACTAGTGGACGCGAGCCTCTTCCCATACCGCTTTCTTGGAGTGGAGGGCGCCCGTTCCAACTACACAAGCATTTGGAGGCGAATGTAGTTCAAGCAGACTCGCTTTTTGCCAAGCCCCAAGACATGCATGAATCCTGAAGGATTTTCTGGTGCGGAGTAGTAGATAGTATCTAGGGGTAAAAGGGAGGGAGAGAGGGTAGTAGTAGTAGTAGTATTCATCAACAGCAATCTGTGAGGCAATCAATGACAGCGGAACATTATGTGCATGGCATAATACATGAAAACATAAAAGTGAAGCAACTAGTGTAGGTACGGCACATTTGCACAAAAAGGCACTACTTTTCTTTTTTGGGGGGGAAGGGCTCATACACGTAGTAAAGGATGTTCGCACTGCCTCTATGGCCAAGATGAAAGGCAATGCAGACTAACCCTTGGCTCTGTGGATGTGCTTGGGTTTAGGGCGCGGTGTGGGAGAAGATCTACAAGTGGCAGATCCACCCTCCACTTTGGGTGGGATAACACTTGGTCGGGTGAAAACTAGCCAAGTTTTCTTATGACGTTGCTCGGACTAACTTTTTGGCTTTTTCTTTCTTTTGGCGGTGACTTTTACAAGAGGAAATGGGTAGAGTATAACAATAGCGTGAGATTTCATTCAGATTGATTTGCAATCTGCCTGGGGAATTTGTAGATCATTGCAGTGGCGCTCTCCCGGAGTCTCTGGGAAATCCCGTGAGGACTATCGTTCGAGGCGAGACGAAAGGAAAAGGGCAAAAAAGGCAGCCCTCATTCACGTTCAGACAGGCTCAGACTAGTGCAGGTTAGTGCACTCCACGGGTGCCCCCGCACTGCGGTGCCGCGCTATCCACGTCTGCCCCGGTGACCCTTTCCCGTGGGCCTTCATAGTACAAAGTAGGGCTGCAAACTATATATTCCCTCATTACGCCACAGCCTCTCTCCCCTTCCCCATTCCCGTCCCTCCTCGCACACTCACGCACCACCCGTCATTTGATGGCACCAACAATACTATCATCCTTCGGCGGCTTTGAAATCTTACCATGTCCAACAAATTTCGTTCCTTGCAGCGAAAGAAGAACGCCCGGTCCATCGTCTCCGAGGATCCATGGAAAGTCGATACGCCTTTCGGACCGCCCCGAATCCCACATTTCCCAGGTCGAGGCATGCGACGCCTTCGCAGTACCCTCCAGAAACTGTCGCCCTCTGCACGAGCTGAGCGAGAACTCCTCAGGCAAAAGAACCGGTACAAGATCCCCTTGACTGAGAGGAATGTCGATGCTCTGGTCACAGAGCAGCTGTTCACCGATGCTTGTTTTCCCCACAAACATAGCAGAGAGTTGCAGATCTCTGCATGGCTAGAGCGACTGTCCTACTGAGACGCGCCATCCTTACGTACTTCCTCCTCTTCCTGCAACTCCTTCTGCGGGGAATACCATCGAACACCGACGCTTCCTTGCGCACTTACCTTCCCGCATCTTCTCACATGCTTGAATGAATACTCTGGGAATCAGCTTCAAGGGATCTAGTTTGTGAAGACCTGTTTAGTCGACTGTCTCAGCACTCTGTCCGACCGGTATATATGGAAATAGTTGTTCACTCGGCTTGAGGGTTTGTGCTTGGCATAACGGTTGATCCACTCGACGATGCAGCCATGCATGCAGGTGTCGGCGCTAGAGGCGAGACACTCGGGACATACTAAGCGTGCGTTCTCCTTCCTCTTGTAAAGCAAAATAAGAAACCGTGTTTCAGCGAGCAACGCCCGGGTGGTCTAGTGGTATGATTCTCGCTTAGGGATACAAACCCAAGCATATCTGCGAGAGGTCCCGCGTTCGATCCGCGGCTCGGGCCGTTTCACTTTTTGTTTTTCTCGCTTGACTCCTTTGCTATTATCTATGATGATGATGAGGACGATTGAATTCTCTTCTTTTGCTTCAGCAGTTCTGTTCGAGGGAGGGAGCCCTTGATTTGCGGATCTACGGCTTAATGGGTGGTTGATTGATCGGTTGCTTTCACCTGGTTGTTCCTCGGGTTTGTCTGTATAGCATGGTGCTTGGGGTGATGGAGTGCTTATCTTAGAGGTATCCTTTCGTGTGTTGCTAGAATGTTATAATAGTTTTGGTTGGTTTCCTTGTCAGGTGGCTGGAATTAACATACAACAAGGCTTGTGGCACTGAATATGCCACTAATTTGATGATGCGTCCACTACTGCAGGAGCATACATTAAGGTCCCATAGTAGTATGCACATCTATAAGCATCACAATGTTACCAGAACATATACATCACCGACAAACCAACCCACAACCTATCCACTGCCACACAATAAAATATATGAATAAACAGTACCAACAACTACAGTTGCGCCTCCATGCCCCTGCATCCCCCAACGCTAGTAATAGCGAACAGGGGTTCATTCCCCAGCCGCGCGGTGATAAGATGAGGGGTAAACTAAGTAGCCAAGCAGCTGAGGGGAAAGAAAGAAAGGGAACATCTAACCGCCCAGTTCAACAACAACTCCACACCCTCATTCTTCCTACATTGCACCACCAAGTCTTAGACCAAGACAACCAGCTGTATATATAATGGTCCAACCCAAGAAAGTCGCCATCATCGGCAAGTTGTACGCCCTGCCACCCAACCTATAGCCATCTACTAACATCCCACTACAGGCGCCGGCCCCTCTGGACTAGTAACAGCCAAAACCTTCCTACACAGCTTCCCCGAGGGCACCTTCATTCCCAGCGTCTTCGAGAAAAACAGCCGAATTGGTGGTCTCTGGCCCACAGCAATTGACCATGGCGCTGAGCGACGGCTCAACCCGTGGATTCGGACAAACTTGAGTCGGTTCACGGTGGCTTTCTCGGATCTGGCGTGGGAGTCTGTCATCGAGGAGGGGGAGCTGTCGATGTTCCCGCAGGCAAGACAGGTAGGGCAGTATCTGGAGAAATATGCGAATTTGTATATTCCCAAGGGGGTTTTGAGGCTGGGGAAGGAGGTTGTGAGGACGGTTCGAGAGACCGATGGGTTGAGGGCGAAGTGGACGGTGCAGTGGACTTCGAGAAGGTGTGTCTTTTTACTCATCGTTCATACGATGCTAGTGGCTAATGGCTTACAGCATAGATGCAAATGGCATTGAATGCAACGGACCTGAGGTGGAATCGGAAGAGTTCGACTATCTGGTCGTCACATCTGGATACTTTGCCAAAGCTCACTTCCCGGATATACCTGGTCTGGCTGGGGTCGCTGATAGGGTTGTCCACAGCTCTGAAGTGCAGACTATAGACGAAGTGCAGCGGCTGCTGGAGAGGACTGGGTCCTCGGGTGGGAAGCTGGTCGTTATTGGGGGTAGTATGTCGGGAGTAGAAGCTGCTTCGACAGTGGCGCTTCATCTATCTACGATGGACTACAAACCCCCGGTGATCCAATCCGGACGAGACTACGAAGTCCATCATATCTCCTCAAGGCCCTTCTGGACGATACCTACCCACCTTCCCCATGATGGCTTCCAGGATAATACCAAGACACAAAACATGCAATTCCTCCCCCTTGACCTCGTCTTCTACGATCTTGCTCGACGTCCTCCCGGCGAAGTCGAGTACGGACTCGGACCGCTCTCCACAGACCGCATACACAAGACAAACGCATACTTCCGCTCCATCCTCGGTAGCGAGTACTCAAAAATCGGCAGCTTCGGAATCCCCAGCAGCGAGACTGAAGACCCGCAGCCATCATGGATCGGCATAGGAGACGACTACGCCGAATACGTGCGCTCCGGCTTCATCAAGCCCACCATCGGCCGAGTATCCAACATCAACAGCCCATCAACCCTCACCATCACCCTACCCAACGGCAACCAAGAAACCATATCCGACATCACCGCCATAATCACCGCCACCGGCTACACCCCCTTCTCATCCCTCAGCTTCCTCCCCTCGCCCGTGCTCTCCACCCTCGAATACTCCACCACCGACCCCTTCATCCCTCTCATCCTAGACGGTAAAGGCACCTCACACGCCGAAATCCCCGACCTCGGCTTCGTCGGCTTCTACCGCGGCCCCTACTGGGGCGCAATGGAAATGCAAGCCCGCAGTCTCGCAAACACATGGGCCAAAGACCTCTCCTTCACAGGACCCTACTTCACCAACGAAGAACTCACCCAAAAAGCCAACGAACGTGACCTCCTCCGCACCCTCCGCACTACAACCCTTCCCCGCAGCCAATTCCCAATGGGCGACTACGTAGGCCTTATGGAAACCCTAGCCCGTGAGCTCAACATCCCTCGAGCTCCTATCCCATCCTCCACCACCAATCATCAAACCAATCCCTACAACCACAACGACACAATAAACCACGGCCCCGTCCTCCCCTCCCGCTACATCCCCACCCCCTACCTAACCCCCACCCCACCAACAGACCGCCTCTCCACCCTCATCGCGCGCGAAAGCACCAACACCCTCAAATCCCTCCACCGAACCATCACCCCCAGCCCAACAAACTACAACCTGGGCATGGGAATGGCCATATTCCGCGCCCTCCACGGACAATGGACCTACACTCGCACCGTCACTCACATCCTACCCTCACCGTCACCATTACCAACACGCTCATCTCATATCTCGCATGTCACAGGAACAGCTACCTTCCACCCTCGTCGTACATCGAGTATCTGGTACGAGAAGGAATATGTATACGAGGAAGGCCACATCAATGAGAATACCAATGATAATGACGGTAACATTGAGATGATGAAGAAACGCTACATCTACCGCCTCACCGAAGGAACCTGGAGCAAGAAGAACGGTCAGATCCTCATCTGGAATGTGGATGTTGATCCGTTTCTCGCGGGGAAGTTCTCGCATGGGGTGTTTGTGGGGTTGGCGGAGAAGGTAGTACCCACTGCTTCTGCTCCTGGCGTTGAGGAGGATACTACTACTACTAATACTAATAGTGGAAAGGGGAGGGGGAACGAGTCGAGGTATGTGGTTCGGGCTGCGGCGGGGGCGAGACCCATAAATCAGGAGAAGGAGAGGGATCCGAAGTATGAGTATGTGTTTCGGATGGAGGGCGTGTCGGTTGTGGAGTGGGAGTGTGTGGTTAGGGAGAATGTGGTTGGGGAAGGTGGTAGTGGTGGTGGTGGTGGTGTTGGTGTTGAGGGTGGGGGGTTGCTTACGAGGACGGTTTATAGGAGGTGAGCTGTGTAGTAATTTCCTTACACGTATATACTACTTTCTTGTAGGTACGATTAGTATGTCCGGTATAGGTGAAGAAGAGTAAGGGTATATAGGATTGAACCTAAGTTGAACTGCTCACGTAGTCCGCCAATGCCACATGGCTTACATCATTATCGTAAATCACACAATACTTCAATCAACTAATGTCGTGCATCCTCGACGGTAACAGCACTGGGCTTCTCCATCCCCGTATCTGATTGTGTCACGCGCATTTGCTTCTCGTTAGAGAAGAGGTCTTCACCCTGTGTGACGTGGTTGGCTCCGCCGAAGAGAGCATCAATCTCCTCCAGCGGCACCTGCTTGGTCTCAGGGACAAAGAAGAACACAAATAGAGCGAGGAGGAAGCAGATGCCCGCGAACATGTAGAAGGCGTAGAAGCCGCAATTGTTGAGGAAGGTAGGGAAGAACTGCTGCACGATGGCGTTGGCCACGTTTTGGGTCTGAGTTGCCATACCCACGGCTTGGGCGCGGACGTTCATGGAGAAGACCTCGGATGTCCAAATCCAAATGGTAGCGCCCCAGGAGGGTTTGTCTGTTAAGATGATTAGCAGGGGGTTCTATGGAAGCAGTGATCGGTGGGCTTACAGAAGAAGATGAATAAGAAAAGTAAGAATACGATCGATATGCCGACAGGTTCTGTCTTTGCCCCACCCGGTGATGGTGTTTCTGTTTCAACGGCTGCGACAATAATCATGCAAATGCCCATACCAATGCCACCAACGATCAGGAGGAACTTGCGTCCGAATCGATCGATGATCCAGATGGCGTTCAGAGTGAAGATAATTCCAAAGGTGGCATTGAGTGCGTTGATAAGCGCAATCTGGTTAGCGCTCTTGAAAACTTTCTCGTAGATCTTCGTCGAGTACGTGTTCAAGGTACCCTGTCCACTGACTTGCTGGCCGGCGTTGATGACAAGAGCCAAGTACATGCGCTTGCGGAGGGACTTGTCCTTCCATAGAGCGGCGTAGGTGCCAGAGATAGCTTCCTTTTCGTACTCGATAGCCTCGCGGATTCTGAGCAGCTCGTCTTCAACCTCGTCCTCGGTTGCTCGAACTCTGCGCAGCGCTCTGCGGGCCTTTTCGACGTTGTTACCGCGTTGGATGTACCTGTGCGTGCGTTAATAAGGGTGCTTCAAGTGGGTTCACAATAGCGCTTACCATCGTGGCGAACCGGGAATGGTAGGCAAGATGAAGAGAATGATCACAGGAACCAAGAGTTGGAAGATGACGACCATTCTCCAATCCCACTCGCCCAAGTGTGTGGAGTGCTTGGTGCACGCGTAGTTCACCCAGAAGCAGATGAAGGAGCCAACCGAGTAGAACATTTGCCAAAAGGTCATGATCTTTCCACGAATCTCCGGGGGTGCTAATTCACCGATATAGATGGGACCCGCAGCTGAACGAGGAGCGTCAGTAAGACTGTATCATCTCTGCTAAGGACACCGGTGGCAGACTTACTCAGTGCGATACCCTGGCCAATACCGATGATGCATCGTCCGGCAAGGAAGCATGCAATGTTACCACGAGGCGCAAAGCATTGCATGAATGTAGCAGCGACGACCAAGACGCATCCAATGGCCATCCCAATCTTGCGACCCAGAAAGTCGGCAATGGGACCGCCCATGAAGAAGCCGCCAACAATTGCACCCACGGTGTAGGCCGTGTTGACACCTCCGATCATGTTCTCGTCAGGGTCATTGAAGTAGGCCACCCAATTGTCCGAGCCTTGTACGGAATTATAAACGGACGCATCGTAACCGTATAAGACCATGCATGCTGCTGCGACGAGGGAGATGAACCTAACGGATGTTAGTATAGTGACCCTTTCCACACGGCAGCGAAGCATGTGTACCAGTTATAGGCTCGTTTCGATTGGAACGGATTGACTTCAAAATCGTAATCGAACATTGTGGCAGTAGAGGTCGTAAGCGACCTGAATACGCCTTGATAGCAAACTGAAATTATTCCCAAGTGGGTGGTCAGCAGTCCATACAGCTGCCCCAGCTAGTCGAGACTGCCCAAGAAGAACAAGGGGCTGCAGTGGTGTGTGTACAGAAGAAAAGGTGAGAAAGGACTGCGTCCTGCGGCACTAGGTATATATATCCGACCTGGTAGAGGCGCGCCAGTCATGCCGCTAGATAAGCTACCATGCCGCGTGCCAGCAGCCAGGTGGCAAGCGCTATATTAAGCCATAGGGCGCTATAACACCAGTTCCAGGACTCGTGTGGACGCTAACGCGGAGGCATTCTTGGGGAGCTGGGCTATCAGAGGTCCTAGCATCCAGGATCGGTCAGTATGTAGGGCACGGCATTCGACCATTCGTCTCCAGGATTTTGTCGGTGGTGGGGTATCCGGGGTGGGCCTCACGGGGAAAGCTCAAAGTGCCATCCCCGGACTCCCCCAGAACAGGCCATTGTTGGGGTAGTCGTAATGTGGAGAAATCTGGGGTCGAGATTCGAGGAAATTTTGAGCCAGGCGCGGTAGATATCCACAGGTGTTTCCACGAATCAGCAACGCGAAGGTTGGTAGGAGGGCTAAAGAGGGTCCACCAATGGAATGAAACAGGGGTTATGATAGGACCAGCGCCTAAGCTCCTGTATGATTCACATGGAGGCCAAGGGAGAATTGGGGGAGGCGGGGAGGAGAGGAGGAGAGGAGGAGGAAACGGAGGGAAGAACAGGTTGGGCAATCCGATGGTGACGGGCTGGGGTCACGAGACAAGGTCTTGATCCCCCTGAAATTAATCTCGCCCGATGATCCATCCCAAGCTAGCTCTCGTATTCCTGTCAGGCTCTTCAATTCCGCACGCTTATAATTCATGGCTCTCTAGAACCATCCTCCTAACCCAATGGTTCGTGCCAGATACACATGCCAGAGTTGCCGGGCTGCTGAGTGGATGATACGCGACAATGCAAATGACACCGGATACGAACAAATTGAATTGGTCTTAGCGCAATTAGCGCAACAGCCAATAGCTCATATGAAGTACTTTTGACGGAGAGGCTAGCATTCCTGTGCTACTTGGTCTCGTCCTAGTTGTGGCCACCCATTAGCTTGAGAAGCAGGTGCCATTTCTGCGCAGGGCCAGAACAACCACCATTATGCGGCACATTTCTATACACTGCAGTTTATTCATACTATCATACTTCATAGTGACTAGGACATACATTTTCTTGATAACAGTCATAACTTTAAGACCGTATAACTCGGCCGCGAACTTCAGTTGAAATAGCTCTGCTGAGAAGTCGCCCTTCGGGAAAGGTTGCCCTCCGCCACTTTGAAATTCTGATCTGTGTTCTCGTTGGATTGAGAATTCGTGCGATAGTTTGATCTTACCGCATGTCTTCGCATGCTTGCATTGCGAGCTCGTGGAAGCACCGGGACTCTAGTGCCCAGCTCTGGCCCATTCTGATAATCTTCGAGATCGAAGATGTCCTGTACTCTCCTACGGTGATCTTTCATGAATGGCCCAAACCGCCGGAACTTTTGCCGGATCACCGTATCATTGCCTGTAGGGGTATTGGCCCCGTCGACGGCGCCATTGTATAGACGTTGTGGATCATTCCACGCTTTAGAAACTCCAGGGAACAAAGACGCCAATGCGCCAATAGGATGCATAGACGAAAGTCCGGTCTTTGTAGTAGTACTTCCTGAGAGCTGACTGCGGTGACACATGTCCTGGAGATATTGGTATCGCATCCGAAGTCTCCTATAGATTTCACGCAGCAAGTACAAGAGCGTAGCCGCGAGGATCGATGCACCCAGCAGAGCGCATGTCTTGTAGAATATGTCCAGCTCCCTATACTTCTCTTCTTGACAGTAGCCATGTATAAGCGCCATATGCTTTCGGGGATAACACATGATGCATTGATCCTTCTTATTGTCTGGAATTTGATCCGAAATGCATATCGTCCTCCAATCGCTTCCCTCACATATGGTGTCCTCGCAAGTCGGTCCACCAAGGCTGTATAGGTCCCTCTGAACATAGTATTGACTCACACCAATGTTAGGAGAGATATCGGACGAGGCATCCGTCCTCTTGCGGCGGCTCTTACCATTCTCCATTTTCGAGATGATATATTTCAGGATCCCATGGTAGCCTTGCGTCAGAGGGTTTGATGGAGGTGCCTCCTTGACTCTACTCGTGTCAGTCTTATTCGGTGGCATCTCTTGACGTGACCATCTCCTCGTTCTGTGTTCCTGAGAGGCAGCTTTATGCTGAAGGGGAGCCAACGACCGGACAGAGGCTATCGAATGTTGCAGGTCATCCACACGATTTTCGAGGATGAGCTGCTCTAAGACAATTTCGCAGTGATGCATACCTGTTGATCGGTCTCCAACATTTGTAATCGCCAAGGTGAGCTTGAAAGTCGGTTCAACTGCATTTGGAGGATGTGAACCGCCAACTGTGTTTCTGTTCTGTCTGTGGCCCCTTTTCATGGTCTCCCAAACCCCAGGACACGTCAAGGATACTGCACATCCCGGTCCCTCTGGGCCCTTGGTTGGGGATATTGCGACAAACCTCGAAGCACCAAACAAGGAGTCCGAGCATGAAACTTGGTGGACATCACCTACTGCTCGGTATGGGGTCGGCAGAGGGCCATCTTGGGTAATATTGGAGATAGCTCCCAATACTGCATAGAAAAGTGCAAAAAGGTGCTGTTGACAATACATGAGAAAGGAATAGAGTGAGTGATTAATATGCAAATTTTTGCAAGAAATTGCCTGCTAAAATGCTGTGGAAGAATCTGAGTCAGTCAATGTGATGAGACTATATATACATGGAGCTTCCTGAGCGGTGCTCGTGATGCAGTAAGTCCAGTCACATTCTGGGTATGCCAACTCTATTCAGGAAACCGCAACCCATGCCAGAGAATAAACATGGCTCTAGCATGTCCCATATGAGGGAGAGAGAAGCCTGGCAGTCTCACATTATCTTGACTTATGCCAGACCATGCATAATTCGCCTACACCTCAGTGTAAAGTCCACCATAGCGTTGGAAAACCACATGGACTGAATGAGTGCGAAATAGACTTCAAGTAAAGAGGAATCGAGCAATCTCCTTGACGACTACAATCAAGTTCAAAGTCTGTTCAAAAGCTCATTGAAGACTAATTGATAACTGAGTGATAACTGGTTCAAAACTGGTTCAAAACTAATTGAAAACTAGGAATGCTGGTGTGTTCTCGAAAGTGACACTTATGCGAAGCGTAAGTAACTTGAATTAGAAATTGACGAATAGCGTCTGTAAGAGATAGAGTATACCTTACCAACTGTGACTGACCATTTTGGGTAGCTATTAGCCATCACGTGCTCTCGTGACACCGAGACGCGACTCTTGCGCGCTCAGTGAAGACATCAGATCGTCTGACAGTCTCTATTCAGTCCTTCAACTTGGTCACTATTTCTACAGACAGCGCGAAACGTCCATTTTTTACTCGGACTATACTCAGCAATCTTTACTACCATAAATAGCCGATCCCTGCGCCACCCCCGATGCCCCGCACATACGGCAAGAAAAAGCAGACGCGGCTGGCTTTCGCTCCGTTGAGCTCTCCACCGACGAAGAAAGAGGACTCCGACAAAGAGGATGATCGTCGCGCAAACTTGCGCTATGCGCATCCTTCCATGCCATTCATCCGGAGAGGTCGCTCTCAAAAGGATGGTGAGATTGTATCATAACCACTACGCGATAATCGATACTGACTTAGTGGGATTTCTATAGCCAAGTCTCCGCCCCAACGTACCCCCGAACCCAAAGCAGAACCAGTTAGCGACAGCGATAGCGATATAGAGATCGTGCGCAGCACGCGCAAAAACCCACAAAGAGGATCATTGAAGCGCAAGAGGACGGACGTATCCAGTTCCGAATCTCCCTCCGCGACCCCGCAGAAACCCGCCGCCGATTCGGAAAGCGATGCAGATGAGGTGGTTCCTGCGTCTCGTCGAAAGCTGAGGCGTGGTGTGGCCCCCCAGCCTGCTATCGCAGCCGACGATAGTGACTCGGAAGAAGAATTGGTCATCTCTCCCAAAAAGCGCAGGACGCGCAACGCAAGCCCCGATGTCCCCCAGACACCGCGTCGCGGGCTTGAACAGGACGAATTAGACATAGAAGAAGATCTTCAGGCGCTACAGGACTCAGGTAAGCCCATTTAACGAACCAACTAGACCGTCTTCAGTTCTTGTCGCATTGACAGGTCTGTCTACAGTGGTAAAAGATACCCGCACTCGAGGTCGACTCGCCAACTCGGCACGGGCCCAAAGACAACAACACCTGGAAGCTTTACGTCGTCGGAGGGCAGGAAAGACAGCGTCTGATACCGAGGAATCTAAGAGTGATATTGAGAAGTCGGAATCGGGCGACGGCGACAGCGATGGTGACGGTGACAACGGAAGTGAACAAGAGGACGAACCCGAAGCCCATGAAGAGAGCCCTAAACGGAAACCTCAGTTCCGTACTCGACTAGAAGAAAGTGACGTTGAATCCGCGATTGCGAGCAACGATGATCTAGACCGCTATGAAGACGACTTTGTGCTAGAAGACGATGATGATACTCTAGGGGCTCCCACGGGCCTAGAGGACATCCCCATCGAATTCTCGCGACATGCCTACAAGCAACTCAAGGACTACTTCCAAGACGCAGTAGAGTGGATGGTGCATAATCAACTCAACCCGGCATTCCCTCGCTCCGACCCAGTCTACGAAGTCGCCTTCAGCAAACTCGAAGACGAAGTCAAAGGTCGTACCGGATCACAGCTCGTCTCATCCGTCTGGAACGCAAAATTCCGGAGAGCTCTATTAGCCCGACCTCAGATTGAGATCACAACATTCCCAACAATAGAGAACCACCCATGCGATGCTTGTAACCGCTCAGGCCATCCAGCCTCATTCGACATCAAAGTATACGGAAAAGCCTATTCACTGAAAACACTCGAACCGCTTACCGACGACGACAGCGACGACGATGACAAAGAAGATGACAATGACCACGAAGAAAGAGACCGGGGCGGCCACATCCTACCGGACGAAAACACTCGCTTCTTCCTCGGCCGGTAAGCATCACATCCCATCCCCCTTCCATTCCACCGAATTCCACAGATCCCATACCATACCTGCTAACACCATCCTCCCCACCACCACCAGCCACTGCAAGAACAAAGCAACCCTAGCCCACACTCTAACCCACTGGCGCTTCCACCTCAACGAATGGGTGACCGGCTACCTCGAACACCAGGGATACCTATCCGAGACGAGAGTCGTGGAGCGCAGCCACTGGAGCACGAAGAAGAAAACCAAGTACGCCGTGAAAGCAGTTGAATCAATGATAGCGAATGGCGAAGTCAAGAAGCTGTGGCGAGACTTTCATATTAATTTACGAACTGCGAGAGAAACTACGGTATGTTTTTCCACCACCACCATCATCATCATCGTCATCATTTAAGATTAACGCGGTAGTTGAGAGCATTTGCTGACCATGTCATTTAATAACATAGACTCTTGGGTAGTGAGTAATGCAAGCTGCCTCTGCTTCGCAGTTGATGAGATGCTTTCGATTGCACATATCTGATCCATTCATGGGTGGTTTGTCTGGACCTTATTATGTATTACGGTTTGTTCTTCCCCTGGTCAGGATCACCACTTTCTTCGAATGCGCGCCTTTACACGATTCTTCTGTTCATATTCATCTTGTTTGTCGCCTCGGTTGCGGGGGCTTGTACATTTATCCTTTATGCTATGATACCCTATTTCTGTGATTCATCTTCGGTCTTCTCCTAGCGCAGGGAAAAATGTACGCGGCTCATATAGCTTTCTTCCTGAATATATTTCAAGATCATTCACATTTCATTATCTAGAAACATGACTTCCAAAAATGGTGGAAATAGACATAAAACGAAACGAACATTGTAACCAGGGGGAAAATAAACCAGTATAGAAATACACACATCGCCCAAGCCAGAAGTTCTGGAATCAAAGGTTGAGAGAGGAGAAAAAGCATCAAGTTAAGAGGCCAGAGATTTCGAACAGTAACAAGTGGGCAAGATTTTCCTTCATGTCCATATGGAAACCATACCATCCCTTTTATATCTTCCTCGCGCCAACTCAAATCGATGAGTTGGTTATATTCGCGATTGTTCCATATCCTCAATAGTACACACCTGCTTTTAACCCAATGTAATCCGGATCATGCATCGCTCAATCAAAGTTGTCCGACTCGTTTTCTTTTTTTGTTGGAACAGAAAAATCGACTAGATGTGCATGTGACTTCATCGATGAACGTCACCGCCTGAACGTTGACGTTGCGCTCCCGGAAGACCGCCCGAATTGTGTGAGAAACCAAAGGCCTAACGACAACAGGGGCTTCGGACAGGCTCGATATTAGGGTAGTGGCGGTTCGACAGGCCATGGCAAATCAACTATTCCCACTGTTGCGATCTTCATCTTTGGCCGCGGTATTCATTTACAAAGAGGGTTGAGCGGGCTTCTCTTCACCGGGGGCGCCGGGCGTAAGCATCTGATGATAGAAAACAATGTAATTAGCTGCTGTTCGGATATTTCTCAAGATTTCGAAAATTGAACGGGGGATCCAAATGACGTCTGTATCTCCATTCTTGGCACGTAATAAGAACGGAAAAGAGTTTTCACGTCATCGCCAACTGCCTCGGGACCAGGCGACATGGCAATAACAACAATAGTAATAGCCAAGCGACAAGTAGATGGCCCGACAAAAATGAGAATTGGGGATGGGAATGGCTGTAACGTACCTCGTTGGCGCCCTTGATCATGCCCTGCTCGCGCTCCATCTGGATGTACTGCTCCTCTTCGGCGTAGGCCAGAGCCCACGGGACACCGAGGAGGAAGGCACTGGTGCTGATGATCCACAGCGCCTTACCGCTGAACTGGATGCTGGACTTTGTGAAAGAGGTGACGGAGTTGACGGTGCTGGTGACCGAGCGACGTGTGGAAGGAGGGATCATGTCTTTCAGGGCGTAGAGACGGTCGTAGAAGGTCTCACCATCGACCTCGAGGTCGGACTCGACGGAGATTTCGGATTCTGTAGGTATGGCATGTTAGAAAAGGAAGGCCATGTGTTTTGAACGGCTGCGCCGATGGACGGATGGATAGATGGTTCAGATTCGGCGTGGATGGATAATGCTTCCGGATGTTGTTGCGCGGTGGATGAAGGTGAAGGTGAGAGTGCAATTGTCCAAGCAAAACAAGCGCCCGGTAGAATTGTGCCTTGCGTTATGGGTTATCAGGATACTAACCGGTGTCAGTGTAGTCGTCTTCCTCTTCGTCGTCCGAGGTCAAAAGGACATTGTGCTTGCTGGGCATGGGCTTCTCCTGGGAGAAGTGCTCATCCTCGACTTCGGTAAGCTTGACCATTGTGACGGTGGTTGTAGAAAAGTGGATTATAAAGGTGTATTGATAGTAGAATGAGTCGCAGGAAGTGCGGGCGAGGGTCGAGGTGATGGAATGAAAGTGTTGAGGACGGACGGAGATTGATGGAGGACAGCGGGTTCGACCTTCCGGATCCAACTTTTTTCCCGGGCGGAAACGAACTCAATACGGTAAGGAGCTTCTACTGCAGCCGATGCATCCACGCGACGCCCCAAATTTATACGTTCAATTGTTCCAAGGAAAGGGAATGTTGGGGCAATATATATTGTACATGATTGTATATGGCTATCTCTAATTACATGGAGTGAAGAAAATGGAAGTGTTACATCCCTCTATACCCCGTGAACAGCACAGGTAGTCGCTGCGATGTCGGGGCTTCAACTGCACAGCAAATTACCTCCTGCCCAGCTTCCACCGGGCAATCCGCTCTTGGATCTCCTCCCAGGGGAAAGGACGGAGCCTGTAGCCCTCCAGCTCGCCTTCCTGCAACACAACGGTGGGCCTGCCAGTGCCACGGCCCTTGTTCTCGACAAGACCACCAAAGACTTCCCGAGCAACCCGGCGCAGGTCCTCCACAGTCAGAGCCTCAATGTGTGCGCACATTTCCTTGACACCAACCTTGCGGCCGTGCACCTGGACCTGACGTCCGAGGTCCTCCAATTCCACCATACGTGACTCTAGGTTCATGAGGAGCGAAGAGCGAAGCTGGTTCTTCGCACGGTTAACCTCCTGCGGCTGCAGGGCTTGGTAGCCAGTGTCGAGAGTGAGGGCCTGGAACTCGCGGCACATGACCTCCAACATCTCGGTAGTCCGTGTCGGGCTGCAAGATGCGGAGATACCGAAGATTCCGCTATCCGTGTAACTGTGGTTGAACGCGATACAGCTTTCGACCCATCCGTGCTGGTTCAGCACGTTGGTGTAGAGACGCGAGTACATTCCCTTACCGGGACCACCGGCAGAGAAGGAACCGCCACCTCCAAGGAGTGTTTGCAGGGTTGCCAGGGCATAGATATCAGGGTTCGAGATCGGAAGGGCCTCGAAGGCAAGGTGGATATGGCTCAGCCGAGGCAGCATGGGGTTTGCAGGGGGAGGAATCGGAGGAAGAGAGAGGAAACCACCGGTGTAGTGGGAAGGACGGTTGAGATCTAACGTCGACGACTGCACCAATGATGGGTCAAGCGGCGACGTGGCGGAATTCTGCGAGCCAGAGTTGGAGAGATTCTTCAAGAAGGGAAGCTTGGAAAGGAATCCCGACTTGGGGGAGGCTGCGGTAGTAGTTGTGGTGGATGACGGAGTGAACTGGGGAATGGTGGGCACCTGGCCCTCCTCAGCGGCGGACTGGGATTCAGACAAAGTAGTCTCGATGCCCGTGCCCGAGAGAACAGGACCGTCCGTCTTCTTGTGTGTCTTCATATCACCAAAGTACTGCTCTGTAAGCTTGACGGCCTCAGCGTGCGGCACACCAGCAAAAGCGACAACCATGCGCTCTGGGTTAAAAAAGGTTTCACGGTATTTGTCAACCACCGCTTTGTTGATCTCGCCCAGCCTCTCATGCGGGCAAAGCAGAGGGTTTCCCAGTGTGTTGTCCTTGTAGGCCGCGGTATGAACCAGTTCGGGCAAGATGAGCTCAGGCTTGGACCAGATCTCTCCAATCTCATACTCAGCCGTAGCCAACTGCTGAAGCACTTCTTCTTCGGTGATCAGAGGATCCCGGATAGTCTCAGCCAACAGTCCCAGAGTCGTCGGGACAGCGGAGTTGAAACTAGCAGACTGGTACATCAAGGATTCACGAGAGGAAGCGCACTGGATATTTCCTCCAAGGCTCTCCAAAACCTCAAGCATTTGATCACTGGTGTGCGACTTGGTCGACTTGAAAGCCAGACGATCCATGATGTGGCTCACACCCCGCAGACTCTCATCTTCATAGCGAGATCCGGCATCGACGTAAACTCCGACACCAGAGAAGGGCCCAGGCAGGGATTCCGTAGCGACGCGGATACCGTTGGGCAAAGTGGTGATCTGATCAAGCTCGGCAGGGTCCTACACAGTGAAAAACCAAGTAGTTAGAATTAATCCCAAGTCCGACCAGAACCATCAAGTCAGATTCCCTGCATCGGAAGAACTTACCTTGGAACCGTTCTCATTGACAGTAGCAAAGCCTCTAGACGCGGAACGAGGCACGCGGGCAAGAGGCTTTGCGGACTCAACGGCCCGTAGTACAGAACGGCGCATATTGACAGATATGAATGGATGAAATGGGCCGAGAGTACTCAATTCAAAATCGCTCCCTTTCCCGGACGGCGTGAAAGCTGCGGCGTTTCCGGAGATGTCGTCGTCACGCCGGCGCCCGCAAGGATTTGGACTCAGATCGCTTATCTAATCACCACAGGCACGGCGCACGACGTCAGACTTGTCTGTTAGAAGAAGCAGGATATGATGTCTTTGGATTGACGAATTGTTTTCCAATTGGGATTGTTTGTCTTGTAATTACCCGCTCCTATTTCTACGTATTATGTACCTACAGAGCCTGAGTCATCGGTAAAACTGTGATTTCCAACTTGCACCTGGTTAGTAATGGGAGATCTAGAATCGCAAATTGAGTAATGCGGACAAAGCAGAGACACCATTGACCTCGCCACTGGAAGAAGAAATAATTCATTATCTAGTTCTATAGGCTGTGAACAAACAATCTTGACCTGGCATACTGCTTCACTCTAAGCTTTTCCCAGACCATCTATTGAGGGAGACCTTACTACGAAACTATGGGTGCGCCGCAGCCCAAGCGCGATACCAGTCAAGGCACGAGGCATTGGCCACACTGGCACCAATCTTGATGTTGAGACCGCACAGGATCTGCTTCACAGCGCTTTCAACTTTCTTGCCGTTGGATGTCACCGGAATCTCCGGGCAGACGTCCACAATTCCAGGGACATGACGAGGGCTGAGCTCTTTGCGAATGGTCGCTTGGATGCGAGTTGCGAGGTCAGGCGGCATGGTTGTTGGAGCGTCACCAGACGATGCCAGTTTCACGAAAAGAACGACTGTTTCATCGGTGTCAATTCCATCCCGCCGACGCCCGATACACAGAGAATCTTCCACCTCATCTGCGAAATGTTTCAGAAGAACGTTGTATATCTCTGCGCTACCGAACCGAACACCGGCTGGCTTCAGAACTCCGTCACTGCGACCCAGCATCACTACACCTCCAGTGTGGGGTTCCAGACGCACGAAATCACCGTGGTGCCAGATTGTCGGCCCGAAGACGTCAAAGTAACTCTTGCGGTATTTCTCTGCTCCTGTCGGACCGGGAGGCCAGAACATGACAGGCTGCGCAGGAAATGGCTTCGTACACACCAGATCGCCGGCCTCACCAGAAGTAGAAACGTCATTGCCAGCGTAATCGTATACCGAAACAGCCATTCCCAAGCAGCGGCACTGGATCTCTCCCTTGTAGACAGGTAGGATGGGACAACTGCCGCAAAATAGCGACAAGATATCGGTCCCGCCGGTGATCGAACCCAGCATGAGATCAGCCTTGATAGATGAGTAAACGTACTCGAATGTAGACGGCGCTAATGGAGAACCCGTACTGAAAATAGCTTTCAGTGTTTTCAAGCTTACTGGACGGTGAGGGTGACTGGTTGGATGTAGGGAAGCCTGCTCTAACATGGAAAGGTATTTGGCAGAAGTTCCGAAGTGCGTGATTTGCAATTCGTCAATCAGGCGTGGCATTGCCATTTCACCCTTCCCACCTTCCGGGTCGAATGGCCGAAAAGGGGAACCATCATAGAGCACAATGGTAGCGCCACTGGCAAGACCGGAAACAAGCCAATGCCACATCATCCAAGTAGTCGTCGTGAAGTAGAACAAGCGATCTCCGGGACGAAGATCACAGTGAAGCACATGTTCCTTTTTATGTTGCAGCAGCGTTCCCAGCGCACCATGGACAATTGGCTTTGGTGCCCCTGTAGTTCCCGAGGAATACAAGATGTAGACCGGGTGTTCGGGTCCCAGACTTGCAAATTCCAGAGGGGCGGAAGGGTTGCTGGCCGTAGAAAGAAATGATTTGTAGGTAAGAACCTTTCCACGTAGTGGTACCAAGAATTGAGGGTCCAGTTTGTAGGACTGGATTGTCTCGAATATGACGAGAAACTCCAGGTTCGGCAGCCCCGGCACGAGTTCACGCAATTTAGCATCGGTCCCGTGCACCTTCCCGTTGTATAAAGATGCATTGTCGGCGAACAAGATCTTCGGTTCTATTTGCTTGAGACGTTCTAGCACTGCATGTACGCCAGTATCAGGTGAGACGCCTGTCCAGAAGGCGCCAATTGATGCCGTTGCCAGCATCGCCACAACAGTGTTGGTATGATTACCAAGAAACCCTGCCACACGGTCTCCTTCCTGCAGACCCGACTGTTTCAGCGAGTTGGCACATCTGCGTACGCGGTCGCGCAGCTCCTTCCAGGTCACAAATTCCCGATCCGCTTCCGTGGCAGCGATTATCGCAACCGCGTTCTCATCAGGAGACGAAGACGGATACAGGAGGTTCTCAGCAAAGTTAAGCCTACTCCCCTCGAAAAAGTTGGGACGAGGAAAGAGTAGTTCGTCCGTGCTCAGGACCTATAAGGGAAATTAGCCATCATATATCAAAGGAGACAAGCATTAACAGCAGCCGTTGTGTTGCGCTTCGAAAGAGCGTATTCGTATACTCACATGGTCATATGACTTATGGGCCTTGATGGAAGTATATTTCCATACATCCTCCCAGAACTTGGCGGGCTCAGAGACACTCCACTGCCAGAGATCGTTGTAAGTGGACATGGACAGGCCATGCTTGGCATTGGCGGATTGGATGAAGTCGTAGATTTGGGTACTGCAAGGACTCGAGTGTCGCCATAGTTCCTTGGGTACCGTATCGTCACTGGACCTAGTCATTGTGAAGGATTGTTGACTTGTACCAGCAAATGATGACTGCGACTTTGCTGATCAAACTATAGGTGTACGTAGTAGACGGTGGTCCGGAGTGCCAGCAGGTTGCAGTCAATGTGACCCGAGGTCCTTCCGTCCTGATAGAGTTCAAACCTTTGTGGCTAGTGGTTCGTCAGTATTCGAGACCCTGATTTAATCATACGGCTCTTGTTCAATTGCAGATACCTTCCAAACGTGAACAAGGAAAAAGTTCAAACCGCAACGAGGACTTCCTTTCAGGCTGTTGTGCGTGCTCGGGATGTGGGTGTCCCGATCTATCTACGGAGTACCCCAGAGCGGAAGCAAGGAAGCCGGGGACGGAATCTGCAAGGGATTTCCGCGGTGGGCAGACAATCGCCTGGGATCAAGTGGGGATACAGTGAGTGAAGATATAACTATAGAATTCAAAGTCCCCAGGCATCTATTAACACGTTTGTATATCCTATTTGCTGGTAA
This sequence comes from Aspergillus piperis CBS 112811, assembly GCF_003184755.1. Taxonomy (NCBI): domain Eukaryota; kingdom Fungi; phylum Ascomycota; class Eurotiomycetes; order Eurotiales; family Aspergillaceae; genus Aspergillus; species Aspergillus piperis. The sequence goes on from NW_020291593.1 coordinate 1,054,102, forward strand.
TCATCCAGATATTGTGAGTTGGACTATATCAATCAACCACAACCTCGTCCTGTGACCCCGTCTTTCGTTCGGAAACTTGAGCCGTGACCAGGGTCTCGCCTGAGGCAGAAACATGTACGCTGCAACCTGCAGTCTGTAGATAAATGCAAAGCGATTGATGCAAGAGAATAATAAATAAAAGTGCTTGGGAGAAACTACTAGCGGTGAAAATCCAGGCTGTCAGATTACTGGCATGAATGGCAGTTTCAAGGTGCTTCTGGTGACTAGACTATCACCTTGCGTTGCCCCTTTCTGGGATAAGGGAAAAGTCAAAATACTCGATAGAATCCAGGCGTGCAACGAATGAAAACAAATCGAGGAACTTGCAGAAGGGTCCAGGGGCGGCGGGTATGATTACCGTCAGAATACCAGTGGCTCAGGTACTGGGCGGGTGCACGGATAGTGTAGAACCAGCAAACAATACCGCCCTGTGACAGTGTTCGATGGGTCGGGGGCTCCACTTCCCACCCGTAACCCCATCGTCATTTGCAAATCTCGCCAGCGAAAATTGCGCTTTTTTCACCCCAACCAAACCCTACACAGTATTGCTTTCACTTTACAGTACGCAAGCCTGAGCTCCGCTTCGATTATTAGCCTCGTACCTTGTTTGGTGCCATTATTCATTACTATTCCCTTTGAGGCTGTTTTTTTCTCTTATTCGCGTCACAAAATTCCATTATTCATCTCACTCCAATCTGTCTTCTTCCCGTTATTCGACCTTCGGCGCTCTTCGTCTTCCCTTTCCGACCTCTTTCCCAGCACCGACCCTTTTCCTCCTTTGCCAACCTACCAACCTACAAAAGGTCCTGCTCCTCTAACGGCTAATCTGGTCGATTGATTCCCTTTGGCTTAGGGGTCCCGACAGATCCCGTCGTCGAAGGGTTCCGTGCCCTCTGCTACTGTTCCTCCACGTGCGAAGGTACGTGACCGATTAGCCCCCGGAGTCTCCGGAGTCTCTCGACAAGACTCTTCCCTTTTTCTTCCCCCCTTAGACCCCTCTTCTCTTCGCTTCTTGTCATCTGAGTCCCTGTCTCTGCTTGCGACCACAATCCTTCGGTCGCTAAGCCATTCTATTGTCGCTCTCCCCGCCCCTGGTGAAATGGTGACTGACACTCGACTCCGCCGTGTGTAGGTGACACCGAATCATTGTCATTCCCTTTTGCGCTGGAGTAAAGGAGGCCAGATCAAAGGAATACGCTGCCTAGAAGCAAAAGCTCGCTGGTTACCTTCCAGGTAGTGCTTGCCGTACTTAATTGCTCAAGAGCCGCGGCAGAAGTTCCTTCATTTCATCGGTGCTGCACAACCTTGCTCGTTCCTGTCTAGCTGTTTCCTTGCGATGCCTCGTCGCGCTGCTAGTTCTTTCGTCAACGACCCCTCCAACGTTCCCTCTTCTTCTGCCTCCGCAAAGGGTGGTATCGCCATCAAGGCGTCCGCCGTTAAACCTAACCGCCTAAGTCAGCTATTTTCGACCTCTCCTAAGTCCAAGGCCGAATCTCAGACTGCGCAGGCCGCTGTCCAGTCGGCCAGTGGAATCCTGAACTCTAGCACAGCCACCCCACCCATCAGTTCAGCCTCTCTGTCGCTGCCTACAATCTCTCTCTCCACTGCCACAGCGGATAATCCGAACATGGACGAACCACCGACCACTCTCTTTCAGCCGCCTTCGCCCGAAGAGGCTCGTCGCCTGGCTAAGCAACATGCTCAGTTCGGCCCCATCGGCCACCATAGCCACCGGTACACCAGTCAGCATCCCGGTGGTACCTTTCCGGAGCCTGTGATGGACGAACCCCCGTATTATTACCTTCTCACCACCTATATCAGTTATCTTATCCTAATCGCTTTCGGTCATGTGCGAGACTTCTTTGGAAAGCGCTTCCGCGAAGAGAACTATCGGCATCTTAAGCCCCAGAATGGATATGGCGCCCTGAACAGTGACTTCGACAACTTCTACGTGCGCCGTCTCAAATTGCGAATTAACGATTGCTTCGAACGTCCCGTCACTGGGGTTCCTGGTCGCTATATCACGTTGATCGATCGGGCCACGGATGACCACAACAAGCACTTCTACTTCACTGGAACGACCACTGACACCTTGAACCTGAGCTCATACAACTACCTTGGATTTGCTCAATCCGAGGGTCCATGTGCGGACATTGCTGAGGATTCGATCCGCAAGTATGGTATCGTTTCCCCCAGTACTCGCGCTGAGGTTGGATCCCAGGATCTTCATGTGGAGGTAGAGGACTTGGTCGCCAAGTTCGTTGGCAAAGAGGCTTCCATGGTTTTCTCCATGGGCTTTGGTACCAACGCGAACATCTTCCCCGCTCTAGTGAACAAGGGCTGTCTTATCATTTCCGACGAGCTCAATCATGCCTCGATTCGGTTTGGTGCACGTCTTTCGGGTGCTTCCATTGCCATGTTCAAGCACAATGACATGCGGGATCTGGAGTGTAAACTGCGCGAAGCTATCAGCCAAGGTCAACCCCGTACCCATCGGCCGTGGAAGAAGATCTTGGTTGTCGTTGAAGGGCTCTATTCCATGGAAGGTTCCATGTGCAACCTCCCTGGACTGGTCATGCTGAAGAGGCGCTACAAGTTCCACCTGTTCGTTGATGAGGCCCATTCCATTGGTGCCATTGGTCCTAAGGGTCGTGGTGTTTGTGACTACTTTGGAATTGACACCAGCGAAGTTGACATTCTTATGGGAACCCTCACAAAGTCTTTCGGTGCCAACGGTGGATACATCGCCGCGGATAAGGCAATGATTGATGTGCTTAGAGCGACCAACTCTGGTGTTTTCTATGGCGAGGCTCCTGCTCCGGCAGTTTTGGCGCAAATCATGTCGGCGTTGCGGATCATCAACGGCGAACTCATCCCCGGTCAGGGTGAAGAGCGGCTGCAGCGTTTGGCCTTCAACTCACGGTATCTCCGCCTGGGCTTGAAGCGTCTTGGCTTTATAGTGTACGGCCACGATGATTCGCCGATCATCCCTGTTCTCCTTTTCAACCCTGCCAAAATGCCCGCCTTTTCCCACGAAATGCTAAAGCGGAAAATCTCGGTCGTCGTCGTGGGTTATCCTGCTACGCCGCTGGTATCTTCTCGTGCCCGTTTTTGCGTCTCTGCTGCGCACACCAAGGAGGATCTTGACCGCATCCTAACAGCTTGCGACGAAATCGGCAATGTCCTGCAGCTCAAGTTTTCGACAGGCATCGCGGGAGGTGCCCTGCCGGAGGATGCGATGCCCCCTCCGGAGAAGGAACAAGAGTTGCATCGCAAACGCAACTCCAAGATCATTCCTCCTAGATGGCAGATTGAGGATGTGATCAGACGAGGCGTTCAAGATGTCAAGTCGCCACTTTATTAGTTGGCCGTTTACTGGTCTCTTAACAACCTGCCTTCTGCACCACCGAACCACGTCGATGATTCTCGACGATGTTGTCGCACATATGTCCGGAAGGTGCCCACCACATGAACCAGATCGATCCAATACTGGTCACGCCGCGTCGCTGGTCGATTCAAGGCTATCCCATCTATCCCCCGTGTATCATTAGACAACCCTGCGGTTGTCATGCTTATGTTTGACTTTGGCTCCTACACGCACTACAGAACCGAAACCCAAAGAAGACCATGAATCCCCCAAGCACGGCAAATGCGCCGTAGCATCCCTTACCCGATTGCCCATTGCTTATCACTTCTCTCAGGCTCACGAGTCATGTCATCTCGCTGTCTCAAGGGAACAAACGACCATGACTCGCGTGCCACTGTTTTCTTTTCTTTTCTTTTCTTTCTCTTCTTCAATTCACATGCTTTCTATCCCACACACCCCCCATTCTGTTCTTCCCCTCCCCCTTTGTCCCTTCTTTCATTATTAACCTATAGATATTACTGCTGATTCGGTCCCCCTCACCAAGTGCTGGAGGGCTGGGACCAGAGTGAGCCACTTGCGACTTATTGTTCAAATTAACATGGGGCCATGCAAACTGTACCTACATAATGAGATTGATGAGAGAGAAGAGAAGTCGAAGAGAAGAGGAAGAGAAAGGGGGTGGTAATGAAATGGACTGAACACACACATCACACACAACTGGGCCCGGCGATTCGCGGTTGGGGCACCCACATTAGCGATTATAATTAGATGACTGTTAATATTCTTTTCATGAAAATTTTGATATTTACCACTGGATCCTTGATGCATTTACTCATGATCTTTTTTTTAGTAGCGGTAGTAGTACTTATGTAGATGAAGAGGTATGTCGTGTCAACTGCTCGATTCGATTATGGTCTATGCTGGTAGTGAACAAAGACAATTGATCTATCTATCGATGATGAAAATCTAACGACAGTAGTAGTATGTATATGTATGCCAACGCATGCTCTACTACATCTTCAATCCAGAGCAAAATAAAGCAAAAACAGTGGTCCATATATGCCGTTGCTGTATGTATGCATCTAGTATGTATTGATGGATGAAAGAGAATGCCATGTATAATCCAGGCGAATCCAAAACCCACCCCCGAAACAAAGAATAACCAAAAGCGCCGCCCAAAGGGACCATCCTGTAAGCAAATGCTATGTATGCTCGGCCAAGAATCAAGTCTTCGTCTTGGTGAAGAATATCTGAAATGAAGAACTCCAGTTCAACCGCCGCAGGTGATCGCTAACGCCAAATAAGCAGCCAATAGGAAGATATGAAAGAAAAAACAAGGTCTATTCCCGGTGTATGGGGAAAGGAAGCCATAACGTCGTAATGTTAAATCATGTTCGCCTGTTGGATGCAGGTGCCTGACCTGAGTTGTGTCGGGTACCGGTATGCAGAAACCAAAAAATAGCGACAAGTAGGGTATAGTAATACAGAATGAAATCATAATCAAACTGTACCGTATCTCTCACGCTCATTCTGCAGGAGAGATTGGTTCTCTTCTGAAGAGACAGGAGCATCAGAACGAAGTCGTCGCGCAGGGGACACTGAAGGGATCCAGCCCCTCATCCAACCCCGAACGCGGGTCCAACGACTACGTCCGTCTTTGGGATCCTCAACTTGCATGATAGACTCATCATCCCGGGTTCCGTACATGAGGAATTGCACGCCCATGAGCCCGTCAAAGGCTAGCACACCGAAGGCGCCGAGGAAGAAGGGAGTAGCGCGGGTAACCCATTCGAGGCGGTCGTTGCCATCTGCGTCGGCCCAGCCACCACCGCCATAGGCAGGGAAGTCATACCAGGCGTTGGGATTGGTAAGAAGGGAGGCGGAGTAGAAGAGGTTCCCGCAAAAGGCAGCCATGAATAGTAATGGGGAAAGGCCTGATGTGCTCTTCCGGCAGTAGTTCTTGTATAGTTGGGGCGGCCGCGAGCCAAGGTAGAGGAATGTTGACATCCAGGAGATGATCCGGCCAAGGATCTCGAGAGTCTTCTGCGAGGCTTCGGAAGTTGTTTGCGGCTCTGTCGGGGCAGCGTTGGCCACCACGGCGCAAAGCATTGATGCAAGCAGCAGAGTACGTGGTGACCCAATTGGGAGGCTGGGGCCACTACTGGATCGAGTGATCGAGCGCTTTGAAGAGCTCAATTTCTCATTGGAGTAGGATGGAGATTGCCCGTTGGAAGTTGGCACGGCAGGCTCCTTCATATCTTTCACATCTTTGGGATTTGACGGTAAGGGAGACTCGGTCGAACGAGGGGCGTGATCGGAAGAGCCGTTGTCGGAGAACGAGACGCCTTCCAAGACACTACCCGGGGGCTGACCATATTCCGAATGAGAGAGGGCACCGTAGCCATCATACTGTCCTTTGTAGTGTGTATACCAGAAGTATTGAAAGACCAAAGTCACGTCAACGCAGACATAGTAAGCAGCCACGATGACCTGCCAGCCAGCCTGCCGGGTGAGCAGGGCACCGAGAAGATTACTAGTATCACCCAAACACCACTCCACGAGAAAGAACAGCGACAAGCCAGCCGTCGACTGGATTTGATAATTTTTGTATATTTGTGGGAGCTGGGCGAAGAGCCAGGACACGATGCTGAGGGTTCCGAGAACGGAGGAGACGAAGGCTAACGGTGTGGGGAGGCAGATGTGGAGGTAGGAGGACACGGCCGCGAGGAAGGGAGTTGTCGGTTCACAGTGTTGCGGGAGCACTGCATGAATCTGTTGTAAGAGAGGAGGAGGCATGGCTATTGCTTGTGTCGGGAGTCTAATATCTGTGTGTGACCTGAAGAGACAGTAGAGGTATCTTGGTTGTTGGAAGTATAGGACGTGTCTCTGTAGCGGTATGAAGGAACGCTAGATAAGGGCGATAAGACGAACAAAGCGAAGAAGCCCGACAATATAGTTGGTGATGGGCAATCCCGTCAGCAGCGAGAAGAAAGACGGGGGAAAGGATATGAGAGAAGATGAAGAAGGAGGAAGAGAGAGAGAGAGGAAGGAGAGGGAGGTGAAGGCATGCGCGACAAGGGAAGGGAAGGGAGTCAGTCAGTCAGTCAGTCACACTTGGCGGCCTCGAGATCGAGTCACGAGTTGATTTCTGGGGCTGAGGATGGAGGATGATCCCTATCGCCGCCTGCTGATTGGCTTTCCCCCAGAGGCAAAGGGGACTCGGAATGGAGCGGACTCCGTTCGGCAACAATTTACACTAATTTGGAACTATCTTGACTAACTCCAATCAATAATCCTCATCTTCATTCCGGATCTGCTGGTCTATCCGCATTGGCACCATTGCAGATAATGAGTGATGACTCTCTCTCTCTCTCACAGCTCGCTCTTCCCCCCCTCTTTCCGGTAATCATATCCCTTTCCAGACCCCGGAATCATCCTCTGGTCTGCCTACTTCTGCGCTTCGGTCGGCTGTTCACATTCCCACTGCATTCATCGCTCAAACTCTCCGAGAATTAAGTCAGACTGAGCGTGGGGTGACACGGGCAATACTGAATGATTGCCCGAACGGAAGAGACCATGATAGACTTTTTTTTTTACTCCGAATCACAGTTTTGCCTTCATCCCATGGATGCGAAGGACGCCTTTCCAAGGCAGAGCCCGAAACTTCCCAGACCCGCCCAAGACAATCCCCGGTCAAGATCACGGCTGCCCCGGAGCCCTGACCCACACTGTTTATTGAAGGTTAAATCCAGGCAAAAAGCACAGACAGCACCGTCGATTGCAACCCTAAGCTCCTGCTACGATAGGCTGCTCGTTCGGATTTCAAGCAATACGTACTTCACTGCACCCTCTGTTGAGACATACATAGCTCGGGTTGACGGATGGCCTATCTCGGCCTGCATCTTGTCTCGGAGATATCAGGGATGTTTTCGGCAAGGACCGCAAAGGGACACTGGCGTAGCAGAGAGCAAGTGAAGCCCTTATCTCACTGGACTGTCTCATTATGATTGCCAAGCAGACAGACACAAAGAAATAACGGTGAGAGATAGAGATATGGAGCATGTCGGTCCTCCGTTCGTAGATCCGCTAGCATCTCCCCTACCGGCTGATTAGACTCTTCTCTCCACGATAACCCCCATCCCACGCTATCTATAAACACACTCAAGATCATATGACTTCCATCTATCTTCAGTCAGCCTGAAAAGAATCTCAAAGTGCACACCATCACTCTAAAAGTTTCAAGGGCGAATATGCACGCGATCAACTACTCAAAATCTCAAAAAACCCCAGCTCACCGCCTAATCACAATCTCACGATCGAGGCGCGTAAACCAGGATGTGGATGGCACTAAAACATGCAGGTACAAGGGTCCCCTTCGTCTTGGTGATAAGACCCTGAACTGTCGCCATAAGTTTACATCCGTCATGATGTCAATCATGAAGTCTGTAAATAATAATCCTCAAATTAGCAGACTCAAACCGTACTACACTCCTTCTTTACCATTCCAGTTCACATCCCTCTAACTATCCCCATACTCAACCGACAGAGATAAATACCACTGCAAGACGTCAGAACTATAACACACCTTTATATACCCTCATCATCACAACCTACCATTGACCTATTAACAGCCATCCTATAATAACTACTTGTACATCGCACAATCCCGCCATCAAGTCACACCATCACATGTAGCCATCCATAGATAGACACTCAACCAGAGCACCCCACCAACCACTTACTATCCCACCTCTTCACATTCACCAGCACCTATCCACCCCCTCCACAATCCACATAGACCATCTAGAACCCATCGACTCCTCTCATTCACCTTCAATCGCGTCCCAACGCGTCACGAATCACCTCTCCCATTGGCCAGCACCCCGAAAGTGGATTTTGGCGATTCTTTCGACATCTAGGATGGTCTGAGGATATGATTGGCTTCTTGGGTGGTTGAGGAGTTGTGGATTATTTCTAGTAGGTGAGGGCTAGCTGGATTAGGGTAAGTGGGATGAGGGGAGTGTAGAGATTAGATGATCTGATAGTATTGATTCATCTTTTTGGGTGAGTTCAGTTGGGGTAAGTGTCATTAGTTGTGTATGGTAGGATAACTATGGATGATATTACTTTGTCTTGGGCAATACTTATAAGTACAAAGTATATCAATTGAATAACTAAGAGTCTCTATAGCTAGTAACCCACAGTAAGTCGAAGCGTGAACAGATACAAAGAGGGTATCAAGCATCCAGCATCCCAACATCACTCACTGCACAAGAACATCTAAAACATAATCATAACTCATAACTCGTACCTCATAATACCTCCCTACCACTCCTCCTCATACTGACTCCGACTCCGACTCCGACTCCGATGCCCATGACCATGACCATGATGATGGTGATGGTGATGGTGATGATGATGTCCATGTCCATGACTCGACAACCGCCGATAATGACTGCTATGATACCTCGTATACTCCGTCTCGCGATCATCATCAACCTCCACTTCCTCGACCTCTTCATCACTATCACTCTTCTTCATCTTATTACTGACAAAATTCCCCAGGATCGCACCCCCAACTGCACCCAAGAGTCCATGGTCTTTCTTATGTCCCAGATAATACCCCGTCGCGCCGCCCAGGACAGCTCCGCCGAGGCTGCGCTCGCCTTCTTCTTCACCGGCAGCAGCAGCACCACCAGCGGTGGTAGGATCATTATCGTAGGCGCGGGGTTGCTGTTCGGTCTCCGGGGCTGAAGGAGCAGGAGGAGGAGGGGCTTGCATGTCTGCGGCGGATTGGGCGCTATATTTTCCCGACTATGTCAGTAACACATAACCATGTACATTATACACAGAACGAAGTATAGAATATAGAATGTGGGAGATATATGGGAACAGACTAATACTCAGCATTACTCCCCCTTCGAACAGGCGGTTCGTAGCCCGGTGCCAGACGATCGGGATCATATTGCGGAACAGCAGCATTAGACTCATTATTAACATTGCTGAGATTGGTATTGCTGCTAGCAGCCTGCGGATTCCATTGTGTCGGATAAGACCGCGGAATCTGGCTCACGTCGTACTGAGAACTATAAGCGGGATCTTGATTCGGCAGTGCATGCTGGTTGTAGAACTGTTGCGGTTCGTAGTCGTATCCTGCGTGCTGGTAGACGCCGTCCGGAGGAGAGTAGTATGGAGTCTCGCTGTTTGGGACGGGAGAGGGGTATGGTTGTTGTTGGTGCTGGGGGTAGGGGTCGGCCATTTTTGGAGGTATGGAATTTTCGATGGATGGAATAGGTAGGTTATTGTTGATCTGGTCTGGTTTGGGAATTAATCTATGGTAGGGAATGTTGGTATGTATGTATGTATGTAGTTGCAGTAGAAATGACTGTTATATTCGGAGAGTATATGGATGTCTTGTGAAGATGATCAGCTGGGGCTTGCTGCGGGTCTGGGTGGTGAGGGACTGGCGGCTGACGGGGGTGGGTGCAGGTGACCGTGCCGCACGACTCAGCCTCGCGAACACATACGAACTGATGACTCGGACTTGGCGACAGGGTGGTCTGTTTTTACGCGGTCGGGCCGGCCTTGTTTGCTTTGGCTGGAGTGGAGCGCTCCTACAGGGCTATTGTCTTCGTGATATTCTTGATATTGCGTGATCTATCACGTAGGTTCACCAACAAAGCGGTGTGCTTGGCTGAATGCAATAGTTGGTTGATGAGTAACGAACATGTAGATCTAACATCACTTCATGAAAAGTCGGGGAAAAGAGCACGAGGTAGTGGAGGCATGTAGTCAGGGGTATCCCAGCAACTGTAGAAGGTGGGCTTCAAGACAGAAAACATACAAGCAATGAGAAAAGAGACGGCTCGCAACACTAAAAGACTGAAGCATACAAAAAAGAAAGTCAGAGCGAAATCAAGGTCAGATATGACCGATCACCACCTGTCGGGCTGAATGGGTCGCGCTATGCAAGTGACAGCGCAGGTATGATCAAGTCCCCGAATGAGAGACGGATTGAAAGAGGGACCATAACATAGGCCAACCAAGTTCATGCGTCCAGCACATTGTTAGCCCCTGGCGAACAGAATGACCGATCCTCTTGGAATTTGCGCGAATAACCGGAGTTGCAGATGTGAGCAGTCTAGTGTACACCAAGTACCCGAGTCTAAAGACCTGCTTATTTGCTCGCCGCACTCCGCGTCCTCCGGCCTACCCACTCAGCGAGCATCGCATCCAGCTGGCTGGTCATCTCCCTTAGCCTCTTACTCTCTTCCTTGAAGAGACAGCCAGTAATCGGGTGGTCAGGACCGGCAGGCGGGATGTTAGAGTTGTCGTGGACAATGATAAATAGATCGCGGATGTCGTTCTCGTCATCCAAGTACGACCGCAAGCTAGCATCGCTCCAAGTCGGTGTTCCAGCAGACGCAGTCTCAAACGACGCAGGTACGGCGTCGATGCCTCTGTGATCGCTGTCACCAGCAATAGGAGATAAAGGCGGGGACACCGATGAGACCGAGTGTCTCCCAGGGGATGGCAGGCCTGCCACCAATCCTGGTGTAAGAGGTGAAACCGGCCCTTCCAGCGGAGAACCGCTGAGGGGCGAGTCTAGACGCTGGGGCTGGTAGTTCAACACCTGCTTCGGCGGGAATCTCTGTGGAGGAGACGCCACAGAACGTTGTTGAGAATAAGTGTTCTCAGAAACATCCTCCTCCCAGGTTTTCTGGATGTCAGTGGATGGGTATTCCTGGTGATCGAGTGGAGTCAAAGCTGGCTTCTTTGAAGGACTTGGCACACGGGCAGAAGACAACATAGCTTCCTGGCTGTCGTCAAAAGGCCCCAGGGGAGGAGATGATGGGATATCGTCATCCTCTTCCGATGTTACTTGTCGGATGGTTTGATCCTTCGAACTCATGACTGGTCTCGGCTCTTCTCTAGCATCGACGGGACTTTGAAGACCAGCTTCCTGGAATATGTCTTGCCTAGTTGGAGACATAGCCGAAGGGGGTTGCTTCTGCAACTTGCTGGTCTGTCTCTGCACCACCAAGGGTTTGGGCGATCGAGCAGATTCGGGAGAGGACAAAGAATCCGACGATGTCTTCGGTTGTGGGGATGTCCGAGACAGCTCCGTTGAGGTCTTTTCCGCTTCATCCGTGTCCTCATCGTTAGACTTGGTCTTCTTATCTTTCCTTTTGAACAGACCGCTGAGCATTCCTGGCTTCTTGTCTTTGCGTTTCTTGTCATCCTTGTTCTTGTCAATAGCGCTGAGCGCCTTGTCGATCGCCTCCATGCTGCCGCGACTCTGCTGACTGATTAGTTTCCACACAGACGGAGGTAGTGAGATATATGCTTACCTCTTTCGCCTCACCGGATGAGTTTTCATCCCGAAGCAGGTTGGGTGTCAGAGAGATCTTCTTAGTTTCAACAGTATCATCCTTGAAGAAGGAGTCTGTATTCCGCACAGTGCCATTTCTGGACCTGCTGACAGCATTGTCCGCTGGAGACTGTTAGCTTCCAGTCTGTTATCCCTGGAGAATGTCCTCACCTTCCGTTTCAAATATTTCCTGGCTGGACCGCTGTTTGTCGAGACCAGCGCTGTCAGGCTCTTGCACTTCCTGAATGTCGTCTTCTTCGAATCCTCTATCCTTCGACTTGGGCCTGAGAGGCTTGACGACAATGTCTTCATTTTGACCATCCTGTAAGTGATCCGCATCCTCCCGGGCCATATCTTCGTCTTGGAAAGAAATATCGTCGTCCATTTCTTCTTCGGTCGAGTATTCAACATCAGATGCTTCGATGTATGTTGGGCTTGTGAAAGTAACGGTCTTTGCATTTCTGCGGCGCATTGCTTTCTTCAGCGGATTCTTTGACTTTTCCGAATTGTCGCCAAGCATGGTTGCGGACAACTGATGACATTAGAAAGAACCATGGACTCAAACCATCAGCACTTACATCTACATTTCTGTGTTTATTCAATCTTGCCAACCTCTCCGTGGGCGTCTCAATGTGTTCGGCTGGCAAGTAACCTACCGGATAATTAGCTGATGTTGTGTAACACCGAGGGGTAGCCTACCAATACTGCCATCCTTCACGATCCTAACAAGCCACCAGTAGCTGTTGCTATCGTCCAAGAGAACCATAGTATCACCCTTCGCCGCATTTGCTTGTCCGTCAACGGTCGCAAAAAAGTTGTGAAGGGCATAAACAAATTCAAAATCGATGTCCTCTGGTTAGGGTCAGTCATGGTCCAGAGCTAGACGGCTGAGGGCAAAGGAGATGTTTGGATCCAGGCGGATTGTGTGACACGCGATGTCTGCATAATTCCCGAAAGGACCAAAAGAAGCGGGACGCACCGTCATCAATCGATGGAGAGCTTGAGATCTTGTCCATGAGATCGTCGTCCATCATGTCGTCGCTCTCCCCATCCGCAAGATCGCCTTCCTCGGAACCCCCAGAATCACCCTTGTGATGATGGTGTCCCAGTTCGTCCACTTCCTCAATATCATCATCGTCATCGTATATATCAATCCCATCGCCGTATCCAGCTTCCGGATGGCCGTCTTCAGCGCCGGGACCGTGCATCATTTCGGATTTGATATCCTCGTCCGCATGGCGAAGGGTTTGCTCCTGGTGAGGGGCGACTCCAGATGAGTGAGTAGGTTGTCGCGTGTGATCTTTAGCTGAAGGAGCGTTGTGGTCTTGGAGGTCAAGGGTGTCTATCATAACATGATCCGGGTCAGCAAGGGCGGAGATGGTATACGGATCGGCAACCATGTGCTGGGAGTAGACGTACCAGCCCGTACAATCCGTGGCCTCGCCATGTTTGCTACGTTTCTAAGCAGTCACAACTATGATTTGAAGGGAGCGTCTCTCAAGCTTTCCGCACAAGGCACGACTTATGGGATCACGGGCATTGGAACCACGTGGTAACGCAACTGGCCGCTGCCCGACGTCCGGGTGGGAACGGTAAGGGAGTGTGAAGATATATTGGAAAATCGAAAAAGGAGCGAATTCCACTGGAAATTCTAGCTGCGAAGGATGTATCGACGCGAAAGAAGGAAGGAAACGCCAGGAACAGCAACGGCGGGGGTAGGTACTTGGGCGTCCGACCAGGCGACGAGGGTTCAGGCAACAAGGCGAAAGAAAGACTTCCAGAGTGACGCAAAGACGAAAGCAAAAGCGAAGCAATAGAAAACGATAGCCAAAAACGCCGATGTTTTGGAGAAGTGAAGCTGGTGCCCAGAACCGAGTCAAGAAACCAAAGGCCGGACGAGTTCCCCGGACTTTCTGGATTGTTTGAGACAGTCCCGAAAAAAGGAGGTCTCCAAACTGGTTGCTCCAAACAAGCGCCCCTTGCGCGCGCTTATCCACTTCCTACCAGAGAACGGCGCTCAGGGCCCGTGCCTGGCCCTGCAGCTGACTGGCCACGCGCCAACGCCGTCTTAGGTAAGTGCAACTAACCTGAAGGGGTTAACACGATGGGGTAGCTGAGGTAAGATGATGCTTGAATAGGGCTCAGGGCATAGGGCCAGGGCGACAACATCAGGTGATGGGGGCGAGATGGGCGAATTGGCAGGTGATTAAGTGGTTCTGGAGTCACGGCGGCCTCTGACTGGTGGTGGATGGTCGATCCCTCCGTCATGAACGACGCCGTGTACCACCTAAGCTGCACTGCTGATTGGCCCAGGCTGTCCCCCACTTACGTCTGCTGCTCCGACCCTTCAATGGAACCCTTCAATTCAGCTCCGTCATCACCCGATATTGCCCTTCGTTCACCATTTTCGTCTCTGGTGTCTGACAATTTTTCTTCTTTCTTCCCTCCACAGCTGCCTAGAAGCACGCCGTTTGTTTTCCTTCTTCTGCCTAACTCCATTCCACTGCCTGCCCTATCATCCCTAGTATATTACTTTGTTCTATTTTAGTGTTATTTCTCCATCTGACTCACTGCACTTTTGAGTTTAGCTCCGCTGTGGGATCGGGACCCTCCGATAAGTAGTAGCATTACGGAGTCGATAAGATTACAAACGGTCTCTCCCGCCCACTCCTCCTTCTACTCCTCTACTCCTCTTACTATTCATTCACTCCCCCTCTTCCTTATCTTCATGTGCAAATTTCGAGTCATCCGCAAATCCCACGACAGTTAGATCGTGGCCGTCTGATCCTTGACGCCCTTGGATATTACTTTGCTCTCTCTCCGAGGGCATGGCTCAGACTGGGAGGAACAACGGGTTGGTTGGGTTGAAGCTAGAGACATCCTTTCACCATTCGCCGAGACCCCGGTGGCGGGGTGATGATGGAGGCAGAAGAGCGTCGGATCAGGGAGACGGTATCGAGGGCGATCGTACAAACATCTTTCACGATTATCACGCACCCCGTTGCGGTACTGATGAAGACAACAGTGCTTTGAGTGGCCTGCACTCAGCGACACCCCCCATCTCCGTTCCCCGTCATGATGATTATCCCAAGCAAGATGTCACCTTTCCTCACAAGCCAGAGGATGTCCAAGCATCATCTCCGCTCGACAGCTTTCTTCAAGAACGCCGCCCTTCCATCAGCTTTGACGCCGCCCTCGACTCTGGCCGACGCCGACCGCTAGAGGATCCCTCTTCTCCAAGAGGAGACGTGAGGAGCCGCACTCAACGGTTCCAAGCAAAGAGTTCGAGCTTGAGGAATTCTTTGCCTCTGGAAGATGATGCTGACCACAACGGAAGACAGGTGGGACTCAGTTCCAGCCTCAGGAGGCAGCAGGAACGACGAGCCATCCCTACCGGGATTGCTCGCGACAGCTTCCCCGAAGAAAACGGTGCTATCCCATCTGATTATGAGCATCCTACTTCTCTCACGTCTCTATCTACTGCGTCTCCCATCACGGAGGAGCTGCGAACCCCTCCAGAAGGGTCCCGGGGCATGTTATCGTCCCCCATCTGCGTGGCCTCGCCTATGCAGACGTTCGCCTCGCTTGATGATCGCAGCTCCTGGTCAGGCAGTGTCATGACTCCTTTCGGAAGTAAGGCACGAGGCCTTCGCGTCTCAACCCGCCAGAGGTCTCGCAGATCTACTGCGTCGAGCGGCAAATCTCCAGCCAGCATGTTTCTGTCCATGTGGAGCGCGGGTGGTGACGAGCCGGCCCCTCAGCCAGATGATGAGGGACAAATGGTCGGTACTGAGTATGTCCTTGGCAAGCAGATAGGATTTGGTGGATTTAGCACAGTGAAAGAGGCCTACAAGGTCGAGGAAAGTGGTAAGACAAAACGGCTTGCCGTCAAGATTGTCAAGAAACAAGTTTCTGGACGGAGTGAGAAGGAAAATGATGAGGTTCAAGCGGAGTTTGACCACGAAGTGCGAGTTTGGCGATATTTAAGCCATCCGAACGTACTGACGTTGGACGCGGTTTACGAGACTGACTACGCCACTTTCTGCTTCACAAAACTGGCTATCGGCGGCACTCTCTTCGATCTTGTGCGGCAAAACCGCCGCGGATTGGACATGACCTTAGCCAAAAAGTATGCGTACCAGCTCGCGTGTGCCTTGAGATACCTCCACGAGGATGCTCGAGTTGTTCATAGGGACATCAAGCTGGAGAACTGCTTGTTGGATCCTACTGAGTCCCCTGATGGGACGAAGACATCTACGCTCGTTCTTTGCGATTTCGGGATGGCAGAGTGGATGAACTCGGACAATGAGGACGCATCACCTGATCCTTACGATAACGCCGCCGACCGTCCCCCGCCTAAGACCATCGGCCCTGCTGGTTCCAGTACCAGCGTCGCGGGAAGCTTAGAGTACGCTTCCCCAGAACTCCTGTCGTCGACGAATGGAGTTATCGATCCTTCGGTGGACATGTGGGCATTTGGCGTCATCGTGTTCACGATTGTCGTCGGATCACGACCATTCCAAGATGCTTTTGCTCCACGGATTCAATCAAATATCCTCAGTGGAAATTGGAATAAGCATGCTGTGGTGGGTGAAGAAGCGGATCCCCAGCTTCGCCAGGACAGAGAAGATGCACTGGAGTTAATAATGGGCTGCTTAAATATGAACGTTGATAAACGGTGGTCGATCCGCGACGTGTTGTGCTCCCGCTGGTTGCGGGAATTTACGGATAATGCAGAGAGCCCTACGGAGTCGGCATGGAAGCTGTAAAGGGCTTCATTCGTTGCAGTGCCTCAACGCATTATATTCTTTCTTTCTTCCCAGTCTATCTGATTTCTTTTACGAAGGGACTGGGAATGTTGCCTTACGAATGACCGATGATCATGACTGGCGCTTTTATGATACTGACGAGCGCTGGTGTTTCCGGAATGTTGATCATCTAATGATACCCTCTTTTCAATGTTGGCAGCGTTCTGATTTATTGAGTTCGATATTTTTGCTTTAGCGCATTTCGGTATACCTCTCTACTTTGTGTTCTTTGTTCTAGGCATTTCAAATCGCGGTCGGGGACATTCTTTGGGCAAGAAGAGGGTCTGGTTTTGGTTTGGTATCGCATCTTCTTTGACTTCACCTTTCCACTTGAAACAAATCGCTTCTTCTCCTGGTGGCAAGGCATGGCGTTGTTTCCGTTTCAGCGGTGAGGGTTTGCGAACAAAA
This sequence comes from Aspergillus piperis CBS 112811, assembly GCF_003184755.1. Classification (NCBI taxonomy): domain Eukaryota; kingdom Fungi; phylum Ascomycota; class Eurotiomycetes; order Eurotiales; family Aspergillaceae; genus Aspergillus; species Aspergillus piperis. Next base: position 1,071,095 of record NW_020291593.1, read on the forward strand.
CGTGTCATTTCTTTATTTCTCATATCATCTGTATTACCTACCTATATCCGGACGGTCTTCTTGCTTGCTGAGAGGTTCTCTGGCTTTTTGGTGTGTCCAGTCTCTTCTCTTTTCTCAGGGCATGTGCTTTCTTGACATATGAGCGGCATTCTGCTAGTATGAATGAAATGAACAACTGGTGGTGGGAGAGTGAGACATCTGTAAGAGATCCAACATATGTAGTGTCTAGTAAAGAGAACGAAGAGTAAGTCAAGCCTAAATGTAATGAAACATATCCACAAGCATAACATAACATACAAGCATATTTATACAAGAGATGATAAAACCAAAGGAAACACTCAACAAAACGAAACCCACAACATCATCTATACCTACCTACACCCCACAGATCACACAACACACCCCCGTAAGGAAGGAAATCACCAAAGCCTATTCTCCGGCAAGACCTTCTCCTTCTTAACACCAGCAGCCGACTTCCTCTCCACAGGCGACCTAAAGAACAAACTCGGGCCCTCCATCGGCTTCAACAAATGACTCAAGTACCCCCTATGCGCCGGATCCCTATAATACTCAATATCCCTTCTCTTAGTCGGATCCGGCAACCTATACGAATACCCCATCTCCTTCATCACCTTCGACTCAGTCAGAGGCTCCCCATCCTCGGCGACCGCCAACGCCTCACTCCCACTCTCCTTAGTCCAAGCCAAGGACACAAACGGATGCATCTCACGCTTCATGATCCTTGCAATAGCAGACTTGGTATAGAATCTCGTCGTGACGGATCCACCCACCGCCTCGACAGCCGCAATCGCAGGCGCAGACGCCCTCGACACAACGATGTGAATCGGCTGCTTGAGCACACTGTCGACGGGGACCTCGTGGTCGTCCTTCTCCACGCCCCGGCCGAGAAGCTTCACGCCCTCTTTGGTCTGGTGGATGCAGCGGGATTGGGCGAGTTCGCGCACCGTGATCGGGCGCGTTGGGTCGATGCGGCCTTGGTCGATCCAGGATTGGATTCGGTCGAGGTTCACGGGGGCGAGGTCGATCGAATGTCTATTATCCCATTATTATTCTCATTAGCATATAGTCGTCTATCACGTAGTGAAATCTCTTCATGGTAGAAGAGCATAAGAAGAAGGAAAACGTACACATTATTAAACCCCCTCTCACCATGCACCACAATCTCAGGCGTCTGACCACCATTAAACGCAGCGGGGACTTTACCATGCTGCTTCTGACCCTTGTGACCTCTTCCGGACGTTTTACCCTTTCCGGAGGCAGGACCCCGACCTCTTCTGATGCGCTTGTTGTAGGCGCCCTGCGTATCGGAGAGCGAGGCGAGGATGTGCGCGTTCCGGCTTTGTTGGTGGATAGGAATAGCTGCTTGGGGGAGGAGGAAGGCGGAGAGGAGGTTCGTTGTTGTAGTGGCCATTGGCCGCTGCCATTGGAAGGGCAGCAATTGGAGCCGGGGTGGCATGGTGACCGCGTGCTGTTGCTTGTGATGGGGTGGTGGTGGTGATGGGTTTGAGGTTCTTCCGCGGACAAAGATCTTTCGTTTTCGGGGAGTGAGAGAGAGGGTTGTGTTGATGCCTGAGGTGTGTACTGGGAATGGGTCGGTCGGGTCGGAGCGGAGGATTGGTCGGGCCGGGGACTTGAGTAGGTAACTAAGTGATTTCTACAACAGTACGCAACGATTATTACTGGATGTAGGGTTTCTTTTGTTTGTAAGAAATGAGATATGATAACTGAGTGACTTCTGGTGTATATTGAATAATCTTTTGTGTATGTGTGAATTATGGGGATATGTCTTGTTTGGAGACTGATGGTCAGTCTTTCTTTGGTTATTTTACTTAAGATCTGTCGAGTACATCTCACCGCTCGATTTGTCCGTAAGAATTTATTTACACGGAAGCGGTGAAATCAAGTCACCATTAGAATCAACAATCTACTAGATGTCTACTACTGAGCAAAGGTATTGTGTTGTGCAAGTTTTATATAATGAATATATTGAGCAGGCTTAGCCCGCTTGATCGATCTGTGATCGATCTGTAATGCAATGCAAGTAGGTGTTAACGTACAGATACCACGCCATACCCATGCTTCGATAAATCAATCAGAATCCCTCCCATGGCCAAGTATGCAAACATATCCTTCCCAGTACAAAGGCCATCTATAAATGCCAACGCCGTCATAATGCTAGGTCATAACACAGAGTGAAGAAAGTTTTGTACAGTATACACAAGGGGGCAAACATGAACGACAAGTGTGCGAGACAAGCAAATGAGAGAAAAGAATGCGAGCTTCTTCTCGTAATTCGTCGTAAAATCTAGTCGTAAAAAGTGTCTTTCGATAACGGCAAGTCATCTAATAGTTTGGGGTGGTGTGGAAGATCGGTTGCGGGAAGTGTCCATGCGGCCAAGCCTCAGGGTGCGAATATGGCAGCAAGCCCGTCTTCCGCTCAGACTTGCCAAGCGGCTGGTAGTGCATGTGCTCAAACGGGATGCGCTGCTGCTGCATAGACGTCGACGGAGGCGGGATCAACAACGTATTGACACTGCGAACCGGTCGGTAAGGCGAGTTTCGGTTTGCCAGGAAGAAGGTCGGAGAGAGGTGGTTTTGAGGAGTGTGAACGGAGTATGCAGAAACTGCGGGCGAGATTGTGCCCGATGTCATTGCGAACGGGCTGTTGTGGTGTCTGCTGGGGTCGGGCAGTGAGATGGATGTGTTGTACATTCCGTTGGCCACAGGTCCAACGGCAGTAGTAGGAACCGACGTCGCAGGTGGCATCTGCGGAACCCAGTTCGCAGAAGGGTTGTAGACCGGGGGCATGACTCGACCGGAGGGGTTAAGTTGAGACAACGCCGGCATGGTAGGGGGAAGGCTGTGAGATGGGAAGTTCGGACGGGGGAGTCGCGAGACCGGTTCGGACATGGCCGGAAGGTGAGGGGGAACACCGGAGGACGCCAGAACCGGAGGCAAGGCCGGGATGCTCGTGAGAGCTGATGATGGTGGAAGTGACGGCATTGAGGTGAGCATGTTGTTTGGCATGGCTGTCCTCTTCGCTGGTGGCTCCTCCAATGGCTCCTCACGGGACCGCTTCCGAGAGCTGGTGGCCGGTGGCAAGTCGCTCGGGAGCTGAGGTGCGCCAGTGTATGGCACGGCATTCATAGGCATAGCCCAGGGCTGCGAACGGAGAGGATCGGATGCGGGAGGCGATGGCAACTTTGTCGAAGGTGACGGCAACTGTGCCCGAGGAGATGGCACCAAAGTGGGCGACACATTGAGGACTGGCGGAGTAGGGTGTTTCTCGTTCTTTTCGGAGGCTCGAGGTGCCTTGTTGAAGTAGTCCGTGAAAAGCCCGAGTTTGACGTGCCACTCATTCCATTCCTCTTTGGACACGAACAGGTTATAGCGAATGTTGCTGAGGAACTCCACCTCCATGATGTGGATCTCTTGGACTGTGATCCCCGAGACCTCTGCCCATGTCTTGTTGGTGTATGTGTTATCGTCGAGGACTAGACTATGTCAGTTCTCTGTCCATAACCAGTTCACGAGGGAGTGACATACATTTGTTGCCCAGCATGAGGGCAATGGTCATCAGCCGATACTCACTGCCTTTCTTTCCCCGCACACCCGGGTTGAACTTCTTCAACCGGTAGACGAAGAGCAGTGCCAATAAGATGACATTCTGGCTGACCTGCGTAGTTGACAGGATGTTTGTCACCCACTTTTGGAACGCAACAGCGGGAACTGCTTCTGGTGCAAGCGATGTAGTCGGGCTGAGGCGGTCCTCCACGGCCTTCAGTTTCGCGGTACTTTCGAACCAGAAAAGGCACGTCATCTATTGCCCAGTCAGCATCTTACATCCAGGATGGATGGATAGAAGAACCCAGCTTACCTGTGCTGCAAATTCAGCCAGGCTGCCTTTGCTATTGCTGATAGACGAAGGAATCTGGAGATACGACGCAACACCATTGGAGCTGGCTTTCTTCTGAGACTCTCGTTCGGAGGTCATGGTATCCTTGACCGGCGCTTGGTATTTCGGCTGGGACGAAGAGACCGCCCCGTTCGATACATCAGAAGACATGCGCGTATAATCAGACACCTTGGAATATGGTGGAAGCTGATATCCATCGAGCTTGCCGCCATAGGAAGACGCCGGCAGAGCGCTGCAAGCGGTGACGCTATTCATATCGTTCGGAGGGGTAGGTAGACCGTCCCTGAAGGGAGCAGTCCAGGTGTAATCGGGAACTTCTGAGATAGCCTCAAGAGGTCGTTTCCTTGCGCTGAGCGAGCCTTCAGTCCGCGAGGAAGGAGCTATAGTAGGAGTGATCGGGTGGAGGGCGGGGAGATACGGTTTCGTTGAGAGGATCGGGAGAGACATATGGGTGGTATTTAAGGATGGCGTCAGGATTGAAGCAGTTGGATCGAGGATGGAGATGTAAAGGTAACACCCTTGTCAGAGAGCTCGCATTGGACTAGCTCTTGACCAAGTTGGTGTTATTCTTGAGTCGAGTGTTATTAAACACCGGGAACTTCCCAGATCTTCAATTTTCGGGCGTGGTATGCGGCGGTTCGTTGCGACAAGTCGAGAAGATGGAAGCAACACACACGAGGTCAAACGAGGAAATCGCCGACAAAAGAATTGGGGTTCCAAGGGAATATCAGCCTGGCTGCGGGGGAGGAGTTGGTAGGATAGCAACAGCAGCGGATCCGGTGAATGCTGCTTTCCCAGATGGAATGAAGGCACTTAAGGGGGTGGGAATAATGGAAGCAGGGACCAAGAAAATAGGATGAAAAAGGATTATCACATAGTAAGTATATTAAATGTCAACGAAGTGTAGGAAGGGTCGTAGTAGTTATAGAAAGTAAGTAGTAGTGACAGAAGAATGGAAGATGAGGTTCTGGGTGTATAGATTGCAATAACTTAGGTTGCAAGTACAACCAGTTATAAAAAGGTATTATATCTCAGGTAATTCAAAGGGCAATTGAGACGATCATAAAGGAAAGTCAAGAGAGTTAATTTAGAACCAAAAAGGAAATCAAAAAGAAAAAAAAAATGAAGATGGAAATGAAATAAATAGAAAAGACCTTAGATGGATAGAGAGGCCATAGAGGAGACGGAATCAATTGAATAAGGCCAAATAATGAAAATAGAAATAAAAATCAGGAAATTAATAAAAAATGGAATAAAATAAAAAAGTAAAAGAAAGGTACTAATAATGAAGGATGAAGTCAAGACATCATCCTCCATCCAGCAAATGGCTAATCATCTTCAGAGCAACTCCGCTAGAGGAGCCAGGGTAGGCTAGTTCTCGTCCGGAGAAAGTGCTGTGCCCATACAGGATAGACAGAGTTTGACCCGGACGCAGGTCCAGAGGGTTGATCCTCCTTTCTGGCCTCGTTTGGGTCGGTTCCGGTTTGGCTGCCCGGGTTTGATTGTCTCTGCTTTGTCTTGAAGAGAATGAAATACCGGTTGATGTCAGAGCCACGGGGAGGGGGGGAACAAAGTGGATGCATGCTACGGAGTAGTGGAAGGGTAACAAGGTCAGCAGCCCTAGTCCAGATCCAGCGTTAGGTTCTAGTGTCTATAGGTCATTTTACTGGTCCAGGGAGGGAGAGAGGGGGGGCTTTTTTTTTTCGCCTTTGGGAGAATACTAGAGAGAGTACTAAGAGAGGGGGGAGCAAAAAGGAAGAGGGGTGGAAGTTCGGACAGCACCTCGCGCGGTCTTGGAATAATACGTGCCTGCTAACTCCGTAGGACCCATATCAGATCCAATAATAAGTCGGGTTTAGCGTCGCATTGCAACCGTCGTGGTGTGCCGCCCAGATTGGTCTTGCTTTTGGTTTATTTTCTTTTCTTTTCTTTTTTTTTTTTCCCTTTCCTTTTCCTATTTTTGCTTTTTATTTCCACTTTCCTCACCCTGATTAGCTACTCACACCTGAGCATACTTAGTGTTTACTTATGCGTCTCCCGTTGCAGTTGGTCTTTCTATTCTAACTAAAACGGATCAAGATGCAGTAATCATCCTGAAAGCCACAAGAAGAGGTCCTTACAACTACTACTACTATCACTATAGCAAAAAGCACCGATCGTAAAAGAAATTAAATTTAATAAATAGGCAGAAGTGAAAATGTATTTCTCATGGAACATCAAATAAACCAAACACAAAATAAGAAACCCACCCCCGAAGAAAAAAAAATAATGATGATGATGAAATGAAATAGGAAGGAAGAATTAGGAAACGGAAAAAGGTAAAGATATCTTACACCAAGGGAGAAGGGGTGGGCATTGCTCAGCAGCCCCCGGGAGGCACGGGAGAGAGAGTGGACGAAGGGAGGTTTGTGCACTCTGAATGTGGTTGATCGCCAGTTCTAGTTCAACCAGGCGGAAGGCAAAGGAATGAAAACTTTCGGTACGGAATCGAACACTGCCTTCTGGTTGCTGCGTAATAATCAAACAATTCATACGGCATCCTTCCCGAAAAGCGTTAGCGTGCCCCCTTCACCTCATTAAAGTGCGCAGCAACTTGAGCTGGGGACAGGCAGGAAAAGGGAGGGGAGGGCAAAGCAAAGAGGAGAGAGGCAGGCGGGGGGCATGGAATTATGGATCGCTGCGTACGGCAGCCGTAAGAGGGTCACGGTGGCTAAAACAGTTCTAGTTAGTCCGTGGTTGGTACTGGAGGTTGGTGGTCACTACGGCGAGGCTTGCTTAGATTGGAGACTGGAGAATCCGCGAGGTGGTCAGTCACTTACTTAGTAAGGCGCCAGGCAAAACGCAGAAAAAAGTCAAACGTTCAGTTGCTGGCAAGGCGGTGCTTACCTAGTGAGGTAGTGATGGCAAGGATAGTTACTCTGCAAAGGAAGTCTGGTACCGGGTTCAGCTGTGGGTGGCTCGGGTTGTCATGGGCAAAATGAAGTAAGTTATGTGCCAGACGTACGTAGTACGTACTTCCTTACAAAACAACACTCGCACCAGTCTCACTCACTCACTTTACTTACCTCGCCCGTGTCAAGTATGGAACGGGTCCGAATAGATTGGGAGGTATGAGAACAGACTGAGTGGTTGGGCAGTCTGGTTGCAACTAAACTCGAAGTGGATTAACCCCTCTGACCCAGACAGGTAAGAGTTGCTCCGACGTATCGGTATTACCGATATAGTGTTTCTCCGTCGTGGGCACACACACACACACACACACGCATCACACACGCCCGTCATCACCACTAACTACCCGGTCCATTTTGGACAATTTTGGGAAAACTTTAGAATAGGATGATATGTTAGTCTGGCCGTTTATCCACTCGCTGTGTAATGAGGGGGCCAAGGCAAAATGTTGCGTATCCATCATGTAGGCATGTAAGGCATGTGTGAGTACGAGAATTGGATGGATAAGCTGCACACAACGATCCAGAAAGGCGTAATGAACTAAGAGACCAATCATCGGAGAAGAAGCAAAATGGCCGGGCTCCATCGATCTGTAAACACACAGCCAATCGCTGTGGGCCTGAGCCTTTCCACTCTGAATGGTTTGAGCCTGGAGAACTGGAGAACAAGGTGCTCAAGAAGCCACCCACCCACACACACACAACCCCCCCGTACCTTAGGCAGAGAGCCGGAGGGCAGCTGAGACTGAGAAGGGAGCCACTCGCTAGGTACCACTAAGTTGGGCTCGGCACCACCAGAAGCAAGACGACGCGCCCCCCCTTGTGACTTGACTTGTTGACTGCCGGGCCTGTTCTCTTTTCCCAAAGATCCTTCCAGTTAGTACTAGCGGGCATATGCGATAGTTGTAATGGAATAATGAATAGGTAATGGTGGATGACCGCGGGGCCAACCCGAAGTCTCCTGCGACTCACTTGCTGCGGACAGTGCCACATAGTAACATACCATACCTTATCCACCGCCCCCCCGGGCGATGGATGAGGTGAGTAGTCCGTCGTCGTAGTGGTGGTGGTAGTATTCTAGTGAGAGTCATGACCACTTTTACCAGAAGGTTGTAGTAAATATCCACATGCAGACACCACCCGTCCAATCCGCGAGAGTGCACCACCAACTCTCGCCTGCGCCTTTTCCAGGTTCCTCTACCCCCTTCTCTGCCGTCATACTCCGCCCGGCCGTAATGTTCCGTGTATGGACCGATCCATGAAATTGGGCGCACCGTTTCTGTGTCCTTCTACGAGCCCAGAAAAGTACTCCCTTTTACCGTAGTAACTTAAGTCTCCAGCAATGAAATCCGATCTGGCCCATTCGTTGTTTCCGCCACCGGTTTGCAGCCACTGCGATGACTCGGTTTCGAGATGATAGGGCGCCGCTTGCTGGTCATTCCCGGCAGGCCAAAAAATAAAATAAAATAAAATAAACCCAAAATACAAAAGTGTAAAAAAAAAAAAAAATGAGAACCCACCCACTTGGCCAAGGACCCATGCAGGCGCAGGCGGCTGTTGATTTGGCTTTCTTTTCTTTTCTGTACATCCTGTCAGCTGCTCGTGTACGTCCTTTATTATTGTCATTGACTTTTGCCGAAAGGAGGAACCCTATCATCCATGGTTTGATATCACCCACATTTGCGCAGATATCCGCGGCAGTAGTCCTGAAACTAACAATGGAGGGGGGTGCGTCGCTTGATCCAAGACAACATTCACACCAATCCATCTTACCACTCCAGGGTCCCCTAGCATTGGGTGAAGGAAGCTAAGGCCCTCCTTTGGTGGTCTCCAGGCCAGGAGAGCAGAATGAAGTATTTAAAAAATAATTACACTACCACTGCCGAGTAGTGCCAAACTACTATGTACTTACTTTTACTCACTGATGAAGACTTGCCATACCATGGCTCGATGCAAACAAGGGGAAGAATGAAAAAGGAGAAAAGTCCCTTGTAACACCGGCCGGTCGCACTTCCGATCACACACTTTAGTGAATTTTTCTTGCAAGTTGCGTCAATCAATATCATGTTCCGCAAATGGTACGAAGTCTGCAGAGACCAGAGTGGGATGCTCGGGGCGAAGACAGGATGGAGTCCGACATGGAGAAGTGCTAGCAGTATTATGGTTGGGACCATCATGGGGTGATTATGGAACTACTAGTGGCGACCAGGACAAGAGCCCTCTCTTCCTTCGTCCGACTTGTTGGCTGGCCATGGGTCGCGGAAACGCGCCATTGCTTCGAATCATTCCTGCCCGACACGCGCTTCGAGTATAATTAGTAGTATTATTGACATTGATTATGATTTCATATACCTCGTACCGCCCGATGATCAGTAATAGTTGGCGGCTGAGTATTAATCTGTGTCTCATCTTGGGCCACTTCCGGACGCGTCTCGTTTTCTGCGTTCGGGGCGGCGAGCTGACTTCGGGGTCTGATTGTCGACCGATGGCCCTCGAACTTTAGCTAGCTAGTAGCCTTGTGCACGACGATTATCAAAGAGTCAAATCACGGAGGCTTTCCTATTCTTTACCTCGAACCCGAACAGGTTGGGGAATGACCATCCATATCGTTTGTCGCTAGCGTAACGATCGTTACCTCTCCCTGTGTGAAGTAGTGACTCTAGTTAGTTCCTTAGCAGGTGCTGCACCGTCGGAGGACTTCCCTCCCTGTCCTTAGACTGCCCGTAGTAGTGTCCTTTTTTCCCTTTTACCCTTTCTCCATTATCCACACACCCCATGCACGTACTACTAAAGTTCAGGGGAGGGGGGAAGAGTAATCCAAATCCAAATCTGATAGTTCAAGCATGGCGTTGAGAGAGTGCAAGGCCACAGGAGCAGATCAACTGAGTTGATTGATTGATGGATGCGCATCCAGTCCAGCCAGCAGGCTCCAAAGGCCTCTCTCATTCGCTCGGCCATCCAAGTGCGGCTAATGATCAACCCCCGCCGCCCCTTGGAAAGACTGGGACTGGAAAGGAAACGAGCAGAAACCAGGCCTCTCCAATCTCCATCCGCCGAGATTCAGAGGGAAAAGAACCGAATGTGTCCCGAGTAGTATGACAATCTCGTCTTAGGAAACGTGACAAAAAGGGAAATGGCAACAGGCGCATTTCCTTTTTGTTGGAATTAATGGGACGTGAATCCCTGTCTAGATTGGAGAAACACGATGGTTGGTTGGGGGTGTCTTGGACGGACTTTGATCTGATCATCAGTCCCAGAGTACTACTGTGTACCAGATTTACTTGACAATACGGTGGCCATCGGCTACTATCCATAGGTACCCTGCAGAGGGGGCTTGATATATGCCTTGCAAAGGAAGGATTCGTGCGTAATTAATGGTTGGCACCACAATATGATCAAAAGGCCCGGGCAATGGTAGTGCTTCGTCGGGCGAAATCCGCCTGGGATTATGGATTGATTGGCATTGTTGCGGAGCTCGTCCATACTTGTGGCTATAATTTTACCGAATCATATCGACTGCGTTCCATACTTCAATAATATAATGATGAGCGAGACTTTTGACAGCGCTCCATCTGCTACCGATCGGGAGCTGATGAATAGTTTGGTTGATTCGTATTTCCCATTGATACCTGCAAGCAGAGCGGTTAGTTGTCCCCAGTCACATCATTTCACCATCATCTCTAAATCCACCACGACAATGCCAACTGGGGATCGACCGCAGATGAATTTGCGGGCGGAATCAGATGATGCTCCATAGGTTGGATGAGAACTTGATGACGACTCAGACCAATGCAGGTGAAAATTGGCGAAGATTTGGAAAGAAAAGGAAAAAAGCAACTGCAAACTGCACGCCACTCAATGCCGATAATGAAAGAGTGAAGGACTGATAACGTCTAGTCGCGGTGTATGTGGAGTAGTATCTACAATAGGGTGCTGTTTGGGTCTCGTATGGAGATTCGGAATAATCCCAAATAGTAAGTAGTCACTTTAATAGTAGCATGTTGTGTAGAACCCCTGATCTTTTCCCTTTGGCGCTTGTTGCATTTTTACTGCCTTTTCGGGGTGGGTTTTCTAGGTTCCTTCTTCAACCTTCTTTTCCGAAAATAGTCGGTCAAGTCCGCGTCGCCATAAGAAAGCACCGTAGGTAGTGATAGCTCCATAGGAAACCTCAACGAATGCATGGACGCCTCTCTGCACTTGCATATGAAAGTATGCCGCTCTGCATTCCAATTGGTATCACAGTCACTAGTTAAAAGTCTGGATAATCGCGGGCTATTCATTTGAGATGGAGGGGAAGAAGGGGGGAAAAGATGGGTGAACCATCGAATCAGAGCGTCGGAGTGTACATGCTCTTGGTCTGTGTTCCTTTATTTTTGCAGCCTGGCTTTCTGGGTCATCACGACTCAAGCGCGATACGGTGTAACAAATAAACAGAGTGGGTTTTTGGTGTTCCAGAACTTCCGGCAGAAAAAGGTGATGATGGGCTGGATGACGGTGTTGGAATTGGTCGTGGCTATTTCTGAGCTGGGAAATAAGTGGCACGCACGCTCCACTTGGATTTGATCAGTGCAAAAAAAAGAGTAACTAGACTACTTTTGTACGAAGATACTGACTGTCTCTCCCATCTCTCCATCCCATCCTCGATTAGTCCACCAACCCCGACCTTAACTTACTCACTAATGAAGATGACTCCGGCCCCCTTCGCTTTTTCAGTCTCAAACCTTCAAGGTCCATCCGGCATCCAGAATCCAGATGCGAAAACTGGGGCTGGTGGGAATCCTTGGGTCGTTTTGTCACCCGAGCACTCGGGCGCAGCGACGGGCACAGGCAACTAATTGTGCTAAACGAACAAACGGGGGTGGTTGACGCGGCGATCGAAACTTGAGAAGTGAGGCCATACTGGGTAAAAGAAAAACTCTCCAGCCTTCAATGAAGCCCCATAGTTAGTTATACGCTGCTCTTGGAGGATCTGACATAACTCGGGTAAACTTGTGGACTTGGACTTCCAGACTCCTGTGTTCACTGTTCACAGTATCCACTGAACTTCTTGGTCATTGCTGGGAAATAGTCGATGACTATGGAGCTGCTGCTCAAGTATAGTCCCTTCGTAAGCCAAACAGTAATATGCCAGAGTTGGGAAGTCGTTGTCTTCCAAACAACACTCCAGACACCGATCACCACCAGCTTAAGCTTTTTTCCTTTTCGGAACAGTAATTCTTTTACATTCAATTTCATTTTTCCTTTATTATTTACTTTTTCGTTATGTTCCTTTTTTCTGCTGATTGTCCTTGCCTTGGCGCCTGTCGAATCTTGTCTCGAACAAAATCATCTCCCTGACTGGCCATTTTGGGTTCAATGGATTTCCTGCCCCTTCTTGCAACTAATCTTGTCATTAGGCCGAACATTCATCTCAACCAGATATCTGGACCAATGATATCCACTTTTACAGGTGCTGTCATCTGCCGATGAGACGCGAGAAGAGCGCAGAAAATGAAAAAAAAAGGAAGCTCTCAGGCCTATGGTCATTAGTGCTACGTATTAGCCATAACGCATCGTATAGTCGCAAGTCAAAGTGCCTTGATGATGATGAGCCAACGAATAAAGGCTTCCTTGCCATGGCACATGTCCACCCACTTATACTACTACTACCTTGCTATATTCGAGTGTACATCCAATGTCCGGTTGCGGTAGAGAAACCGAGGTGGTCACCGCCAGAATTAATCATCACAACACCAGAGTAGCTAACTAACTAGTACTTGCTACGGATGTCGCTTCTGCAATCCGAACAGCACTAAAGCAGCAGAAGCAGCTACTGCTGCTGGTATTCACTAAGTGCCAAGGAACCTTCCTGGTCGCCTGTTGCCAGCAAGTACTTACAAGTACTTACTACCTTTACCCGGCGCTCTAGACGATGTGACTTTGTCACTACCTAACCAGGGTGTCTCAGCATCATCCAGTTCGAATGTGGAACTAACCGCTTCCACCACTTCCGCTGATCTAGATCATCCCTATTAATCACATTATCATTATTCAATATGATGATTGAAGTAATCCTCTTTTTTTTTTCTCTACCCCCTCTCTCAGTCTCTCCCTCTTGAACTATTCTAGTCATTCCTGTGATACCCTGGACGGTGGTTCCGTTTCCCGACAGACTATGCACGTTCATTCGTGCAGAGGCCGCAACCAAATTCCTTCGATCCTGAACCGCCTTGGAAACCCATCGGCCTTCCTGATCGAGAAGGTATCTGGTCATCAATGACGAGGATGATGACGGCTCCAAGTGGTCATACTTAATTACACAGAGTGCAGCCTAGCTAGTACAACACCAGCAAGAATGCATCGATGTACATTTACCCTGTTCATCCGAGGTTCATTGTTCGTGATCCTCATTAACCCACCGGTGGTGAGTCTTCGTTGTGTATGGGGGGGTCTCTTCTAACTTTCCGGGATCCCCTCCTCGGCCACACAATCATTGGGCGAAGATGAGCCTTGATTAGCATCTCGCGGTGTGTTGTCGGAAAGTCGAAAGATAGTACTAGGATGCCTACGAAAAGAAACAGATCGACACTGTCGAACATTACCAATGGGGTCGACAGTAATAATGGTTACTCGTTCTTGTACCGCGCGGCCCCGACTTGCAAATTGATTGCAGGAAACATCCCGGATTACCCAGCATCTCGCCCTCATTAATAAGGATGGTTAGATAACTATGCCGCGCCTGTGGTCGGGACTAATCCAGTCTTCCTTCATGACTCGAATCGACTTAGTATATTGCATGAACTGGCTTGGCCTATCACTAGGTGGACTGGTCGGATAACGAAACTCCTCGGAGATTTTCTTATCACGCAAGTTGCCTGGATGGTGCCGCTCTAGCCCGTGGGTTGTCATTCCTTCCCATCCCCAGTTTTCATCACCTTGCACCTTCAATGTGTCCACGAGTGATCGCATCACCGGACTGTGTCAGGATAAAAGGGCGTACGCAAGGACAAGTCTATAATTCGGATTTTTCGGGCCCGTCCCTTCCCACCTTGCTGCCCTTCCAGGCTCCTTGCATCTACTCATCCTTGCGGCTCGATACTTTCTAAACAGCTAACATTGTGGAGGGTAAACAAACAATCCTCATGGGGAGGATAAGCATGATACATCGCAACCACCGTGCGAGCTGATACTGCAGCTTAAGCTTTCGTCTAAGCCAGGCATGTGTGCAAGCTTACTGCTGGCGACCGACAGGCTTGACTGCTACGTGCTCTTCAAAACCAAGGACCTCGTCGTAGTCGAGACTCGATATCCCTTCGTTCTCCCTTGAAGGCGCCGTTGGACAGGCAGCGGTTGCTCCGGTTCAGTATGAGACGAGACCAACAATCCTTGCTCATGTTGAGCCACCATCGACCACGGCCCAAAGTCAACGTGAAGGTTCGAATGCCGCCATCGTCAGTCTGACTTTCGATGCGAGGCATAGACTACATTGTAGATTGCAACTTTTGAGGAACCAGGGGAACGCATCCGGTGGTCTGATTTACAAGCCGCCTGCAAAACAACCCTTATTCCTTCAGAATCCCGGATTTCGTAATCGTGATGAAGGTGACGATGATGATGATGAGCATACTACCAAGTAGAGCTCCTCAAAGATTGGGGAGGCGGCATACTGGATTGGTCAAGCCGAGGCTGCTCAGGAAGCACGCGGCTTATCGTCTGCTGGTCGACTTGCCGCTACGCGACCGTAGTTGATGATTAGCAATAAGCTCAGCGATGACCATTCGACAGATGGCTAGCTCAGCAGAACCTTGATATCACCGTTTGCCTCTCGCGGTGGAGGCCGTCTTTTTCTCGAGATCCATCACGTTCACGAAGTCAACATTATTTACGGAGGCTTTGGCGGTATGTGCACCAGATGCATCCGTCGTAGCCACTGGAGCCTGAACTCAGCTAGGGTTCATCGCCCCGTCAAGGTTCCTCATTCGGGTTTTGTTCGCACTCTTGCCTCGCTCCTATGCTTCACAGAAGATTGTCTGGATCGGATACCATTATGGGGAAGTATCGGAAGTTGGGGACTACGTATGTACGGCCTGAAACCTTCCCCGCCGGACTAAATCGAGGTCGTAGAATTTTGTTCACCAATAATCGTGCTACTTTAAGTGGCAAGCCTCGTTTCTGTCGGGTCTTACTTTACGACCTTGCCTTGGGAAGAGTATCTATACCGTATGCTACAGTACCACCTGAGAAACCCTCCATGGAGACACACCCTTCTTTCCCCCCAACTTACACTACGCCAGCTGAACGAACATCTCCTAAAATTAAGGAAATGATGTATCGATCTTTTCTGTTGGAGTCAATCCTCCCTTACGAAACTCGTCTCACCATCAGACCTTCATCCACCCTGGAACCACACATCCCTAGCACAGCATACCGTTCACCAACGTCCGTCCTTCGTTACTTCTATCTAAGTAGAGTTACTTCTGCGAAATCATCCACTCTTTTTACTCTCCGTGGCAGCAGTCTCCGCTTCACGCAAGAAGAAAACAAGCCGGGAGGGACACTGAGCCACCGACAACTTTTACCAACTTGGTAGCGTAGTAAAAGTACCAAATTTCTTGCCCCGGGTTCATGGAACAAGATAGATAGTACGTATTCCGATCTCTCACCCCTGCCACTAACAGAAAGACTATATACCGGTCTCAGTATGATCTGGATTCTTCCCACCCCCTCCCCTCCTCTTCTCTACCCACACTCAATGTCAATACCACCGCGACTGCTGCGACTGCTCTACATACTCGAGGGAGGGGTGTGTTCTTAACCCAACCCGGAAATACCCATCGCATCCATCCATGACCCCCATGCGAACGTTTATCATAAGGAGTCATTAATTTTTTAGTTTACCAACCACCATCCCTCAAGTAAATGACCTAAATTGATCACACCTTTTGCTGGGTGTATTAGATACTGCGATCGTCGCTTTCTGAGATGCTGACCGCGTCTGTGGGCACCTTTTCCCCCATTCCTGCAACTTAGAGATGAATTGGGCTCAGCCGGTTGTTAACTATATCAGCTGGCTGCTTGTCTGGCTTGGAGTCAAAAAGTAGTTAGTCCTGGACACGCTGGCTGTTGAACGTTTATACCAATCAGTGCCTTGGTCTCTCTTTCCACGCTTGTTCACTTCTAGACCATGTGCTCGGATTACTTATGCGTATAATTAGTTAGTTCAAGCTTGTAGAACAGGACAGGGCAGAGAGTTAGTTAGTTGACTTGTTCCTCGGCTAACTTGGTCTCGATAATGATATCGATGAGTGTTTAATTTACCCTAAACCTTGGAAGTCTGGATTATACACATTCACTCACTTTCAGGTTTGCATATAACTTACTTACACAGATCTGTGAGACCTCACGGCCCTCTTAGTCAGTCTTAACCAAGTTCAACACGGCATTTTCATACTAACATATGTACATAGGGTACATGAAACTTTCTCAACGCTAAGAGCCAACTCGAGAGACGAGTACTACCTCGTGATAGAAAAAGTATCAGAAAGCAGAAAAAAGCAAACAACCAACGACGAAAAGCAATGCCAGAAACTTGAGAAACGGCTGCCTGACAGACTAGCCTCACAGGACCAACAGTAGACCACTGCACCCATAATAAGAGTAACATATATGTGCTTATTGACTCGTTCCCTCACTTCTCCTTGTGGGTGGGTATGTTGATGTCTGCCTTGAGTAGTTACGGATAATGTATGTCTGGCGGTTGGTTATGTCCACCTCACATGGTATCATCATCATCACTACTTCTTTACTTTTATCACTACCTATTCTCATTGACAATATTGGAATGGGTTGAGCGGTGATGCCTGAGTTACATAGAACTATTGACTAATGGATATGATTCGATGGCAGTGTCAGCCGGTAATACTGTATACAAAGTAAGGCTATGTATGGATGCCAGGTAGCTGGCTAGCTAGCTAGGTAAGCTAAGCTAGTAGATAAAGTAAGCATGTAGCTTTGACCAGCTTTGGTAAGGCATACATTCTTTGTTCGTTGTCGCTGGATGATGATGAGTTGCATCTGGTTATTGGCTGCAGCATACCATGTAGTAAAATGGATGAATAGGCAGTAGGTAAGTGTCTACTTATAAACTTGTTTTCTTATTAAATCAATTCTTCTGAACTTAGTATTATCATTATATATATATCATAGACGGACAGTCCGTCTTAATCGTGGTTGATGCGTAGCTTACCTGGTTTGTGCTGAGCTGGGCTGGACAAAGTTGGGTTGGGCAGCTTTAATTTGATACTATGACTGTTATGACTGTTTGTAGTGTGACAGTTGTTTTCAAACACAGTGGACATGAAATTGTGTAGTAATATAGTAGGGGAAATAGTAGGTGAAGGTTGAGGTAAGATATCCTAGTATCTACTATCACCCTCAACTCTATATATTTGTATGGCATCACATTGCAACAGCAGCGTAACGGTAACTACTTACTAAGTGTGTAGAAACGCAGTTATCAGTTACATTCTGTTTACTGGTATGTGTCTATTTATCCCCATATCTGATCAACTAGATAGATGTACTTGGTGGTACTAGTAGGCCTATATTCACAGATGGTATTCATTGTGCTCCTGCACAGGACCAGAGTATGCAACAGTCATAGGTTTAGGTCACGAACTTTTACTAGATTGGTCTGACTTTAGTGTTTATATATCGATGATATATTTATGTAAATCTATGGTATTTAAGAGCCCACTCATCAACCCGAGTGGCTCGCTATATATACAACAGGGTTTTATCAGTATTCAATATATTTCTAGTACTATCATCGATTTCCAGGACTCAGTAGGAGTGTTAATCTTACATATAGGGACGCAGGGAAATTGCAAAAGAAAGATAACATTTTAATTCAAATTAGCTAATCTCCTAAGTTTGATATAATGATCTCCCTACTATATACATTAGCATCAAGATGCTATCTGAATATACAAATACCTCGATAGTACCATATATTGTGAGAAATAAGTAAGATATTCATGACTACTCATATCACATTAACTAAGTATCATTCCTCGAAGTTCAGACATGCTGGGCTCCCGACTACCAAAAAACATATTAACGCATTATCAAGTGTTCCCGACTTTCTATCCATACCGTGAGGCTTCGTCAGGGCGGTAGTCTGTCCTGGCATATCAGCGTATGTCTACACGATATACGGCGTGTCTGTGTCGAAAGGTCAGCTGGTCAATATTCGACGGCTGGTATGATCATTAATGATACTTAGAAGAGTATATATATATATATATGTATATATGTATATGATAGTATAGTATACAACGTAACTTCGCCTTCGTAGTGAGGCCGTGCCTTCAACTAATGTTGCGTACAATATATACTGTCTAGTATATATATTAGTAGTTCCTGATATTAGTGGAGTCAACTGACGATTCTAGTAGAAAACTTACCCCAAAGGAACCACATTCTAGTTTCTCTTATTGTTTGATGTTTTGATGAGGCAACTAGACAGGACTAACAAGATATCTAAATATATCTTTGTTACAAACTCCATGGCGGAGGAGAAAAGCCTCGGAAAATGAAGAGATGGAGGTCTCATTTGATGTACCATGCTCATGGGGAAATCAATTGATAATTTGAGAATATGAAATGGTAGGTAGAAAGACATTAACATGTATTGGTCCCATGATAGACAATATCTATTATTCGAAAGTGGAATGATAGTAATTTTCAAAAGATATAAACCCTCTTCCTATTCCTGACCGGATTAAGTTTATTGTTATATTGAGTACTGTATAGGTGATGATTATAGAATGAGTCCTTTTGTATTCAGATATTTAGTAGTAAGAATGAGTTGTTGGAGCTGAGAAGGATATGGGCCATCCGGAATGAGAGTGTCTCCTGGATAGACCCGCGTATCATGGTGTGGAATGATTGCTGTCGGTCACTCAGTGCATCACAAATTCAAGGAGATGTCTATATATGCGTTCCACATATACTTCTGCAATAAAAGGTGAACTATGACCATAGAGGTCGCTATTGTTACTGTATGCAGATTAGTTGCTGCTGGAAGGTACTAGACCGGACCAAAGTTTCCACGAAAGTCGAACAATATACGCAATTATACAGTCTGCATAGCGCTTCATGCTTGCTCCTTGCATTATACAACCTTCTCGCATAAGCTCCCCTCTATGACCCACCAAAATATGCACGTAAGCCACTGAAATCGGACAAACAGCAGGGATAGGGTTCGGCATTGTGTCCGGACAAGACATAAAGATGGGTACCCAATGACCGCCGAGGTGGCTTGTGGTTGTACAGATACAACTGCAGATGCTCCTAGTTGGATCGCCGACTGACAAGTCAGATATGTTGTACGTGAGACAATTGTACTACATGCTCGGAGTTGCGGTATGGAGTGCCGAACATCAAGCACACCAGAGCATTTTCGAGCGATAGTATGCCCGGTATATGTTGTGTGCGACGACCGTTCGCCTTGGATTCGTTTGTGCATAACAATACAATACCGTGCCTTGTTTATGCGTTCTTTGGATGCAAACCAGGACCGTAAGAGTCGTCGCCACTGGACGATCGTTGGTGTGACATTGCATTGAGGTAGTCGTTACTTCGAAGATCGCCAAGGGACTGGCCGCTTCTTCCATTGGTGTGTCCCTTACTGAACGGGAATACTTTATCTGGTTACCAAACTGTTAGCTTGAGACTAGGCCAGTTTTTGTACCGCAAATCGAACAGCAGCCTGTGGTTCAACTGGGAGCACCTCATAAGCGAGTGTCTCCGGCCAACAAGCATTGGGGTAGTCTGTATTGTAGGGGAAGCTTCCAGAGAACATGACGGTCCGTCTCCCTTATGATCGAGGTGTTTATCTTCCTATAGGCGTACTCTCTTGACGTGTGCGGGCACCACATATCCCCTGCTAGCTGGGCCTGAGTTCAACGCGGATTCCAGGAACCCCACATAAGTCCTTATTGGTCGGTTTCGAATATCGTGCAAGCGGCCGATGGGAGCATATGGGATAGAAGCTGCGACGTTCGATATTGCACGCAGAGTTGAAAAGATGGGCAGCATTGGCTTGGGAGGGCAGGCTATTGCAAAATCGGCAACGAGAATCGACCTGATCGAGGCAACCGCTCTTGTGGGTATGTGGGTCAAAGAAAGTACAACGAGGCCATAGTAATCTGGCCTGATAGCATCTAAGCAGCACCACAATCAGGCCACGCGTGTATGATCGACCGCAACCACGGGAGTTAACGGACTTGGGAATGGATTCGAATGGACAAAAACGGGCGATTGAGGAAAAGTGGAGCATCAGAATCCCCGGATTCTCCTCGTTCTTTTGGTTTGGAGCTTAGAGGCCAGTGGTGGAGTGACAGAAGTGGATGTCAACGACACTGGGGATTCTCTAGTCGTTCTAGATGCGGGAGAAGCCGGGGAGGATCTCGGGAAGGACCGTGTGTTCCAGCTAGACGGGTGACGGATGAGTCAGCGCGACAATGGTCCAGACCGAAAAAGGAAAGCACGAAGAGCGACAGAATCAGGAAAGAGCGGGCGGGAATGCATGGAGGAGCTGCAGGAGAATAAATAATTATACGGGATAGACAGAGAATAGTTCGGGAATAAATCAGTGGATCATTCAATATTCTATCTTGCCTATCATTCCATCGGGAAGAAGAAGGAGTGATCCATCTAATCCCGAGCAGAGAGACAATGACGGAAACATGTTTAAAATCCAGTATACAATCGTCATTCACAATCGATGAGTGATGTCTAGACATTACCAGCTGCTTAGGGTAAATGTTTAAAATAAAAGCCTCAAGAATGATTATGCCTCAGGAAGGGAAGTGTGTTTTCCCCTCACGCCTAATTTCTCCCCACTAAGTAATCTTTTCCCCTCACGCAACTATTCTTCCTCCTCTCTCCAAATTTTTTTTTTCTTCATCTCCAACCCGCCACATGTGAAATAAATGGGTAAATAGTCTCTATACCCAAGCAGGAATGAAAAACTCTTTGAACTAGTTTTTTTTCTTGCTTTCCACTGGAACCCGGCTGACCGAGCACCCACTTGGCTTACGGTCGAGCCAGTCGCGTCTGGTGCCAGAAGGAGAAAATTAGCCGCCCTGCGATCCCCAGCCAGAGCACACCGATTCGCCCAAAACAGCTAATTGACACAGTCATTTTTTCCTGTGCTTTGCTTAACGCCGGTGATTTTTCCAGTGGGCGAACCCTTTATCCATACTTGGGCATTCAATTTCTCTGAATCACTTCTTTTCCTCTTACTCTTCTCTTTCCCACCCACTCTCCACTCTCCCCTCCTTCCCCCTAACCCTTCGCCTTTTGGCTCAGGTGCGACTACCGCCCGACAATGGTTGGAAGTACGCTGGCGATCCGCTCCAAGATGGCCTCTCCCTCCGCCGCTATGCAGTTGTCGTCGCTGTCGCGCAGGTCGCTCTCGACGCGACCCCAGATTCTTCGTTCCGCACGTCCCTTGAGACAGCAGCAATTCCAGCGCTCTGCTCGTCGCTCCTACGCCGATGCTGCGCCCGCTGCCCCGACCCCCAAGCCCAAGAAGCGCTTCAGGTTCTTGCGCTGGACCTGGCGTCTGACCTGGCTCTCCACCATCGGTGCGGCCGGTGCTCTGGCCTACAGTGTCTATGAATTGCGCCATCCCGCCGAGCAGATCAAGCCTGACCCGACGAAGAAGACCCTTGTTATCCTGGGTAGGTTTCTTACACCCTGTGTCGCTTATGGTGGCACAATCGCGGCCGAACAGCAACTTACGAGTCATTTCCCAATCAGGTACCGGATGGGGTACTGTCTCCCTCCTGAAGAAGCTCGACACTGAGAACTACAATGTTGTCGTCATCTCTCCCCGCAACTACTTCCTTTTCACTCCTCTCCTCCCCTCCTGCACGACTGGTCTGATTGAGCACCGCTCCATCATGGAGCCGATCCGTAACATCCTCCGTCAGAAGACCGCCCACGTGAACTTCTACGAAGCCGAAGCCACCAAGATCGATTACGAGAAGCGTGTCGTGTACATCAGCGATGACTCTGAGATCAAGGGAGACATCTCCCACACCGAGGTGCCCTTCGACATGCTCGTCGTTGGTGTCGGTGCTGAAAACGCAACCTTCGGTATGTAACTTATTGCTCACACACCCGCCACGGATCGCACTCTAACGATAACTAGGTATCCCCGGTGTCCGGGAGAACTCCTGCTTCCTGAAGGAGGTCGACGATGCTCAGAAGATCCGCAAGCGCATCATGGACTGCATTGAGACTGCTATGTTCAAGGACCAGACTGAAGACGAAGTCAAGCGTCTTCTCCACATGGTTGTGGTTGGTGGTGGCCCGACTGGTGTCGAGTTCGCCGGTGAGCTGCAGGACTTCTTCGAGGATGACTTGAAGAAGTGGGTTCCTGAAATCCAGGAGAACTTCAAGGTCACCCTCGTTGAAGCTCTCCCCAACGTCCTTCCCATGTTCTCCAAGCAGCTTATCGACTACACCGAATCGACCTTCAAGGAGGAGAAGATCTCTATCCGCGCTAAGACTATGGTCAAGAACGTCACCGACAAGTACATCGAGGCTATGGTCACCAACCCTGATGGATCCAAGTCCATCGAGCGTATTCCCTACGGTCTGCTGGTCTGGGCTACCGGTAACGCTGTTCGCCCCGTTGTCCGGGATCTGATGAACCAGCTCCCTGCCCAGAAGGACTCGCGTCGTGGTCTTGCTGTGAACGAGTACCTCGTCGTGAACGGTGCTGAGAACGTCTGGGCTGTTGGTGACTGTGCTATCACCAACTACGCCCCCACCGCCCAGGTTGCCAGTCAGGAGGGTGCTTTCCTTGCCCGTCTTTTCAACACCATGGCCAAGACCGAGGCTATCGAGCAGGAGCTGAAGCAGCTGTCTGATGCTCAGGCCCAGGCTAAGGGTGAGGAGCGTGACCAGGTCTTTGACGCGATCCGCGAACGCCAGAAGCAGCTGCGGAGAACCAAGCAGATTGGTCCCTTCCAGTACTCTCACCAGGGTAGCATGGCTTACATCGGAAAGGAGCGCGCTGTTGCGGACATCAGCTGGCTGAGCGGCAACATCGCCAGTGGTGGTACCATGACCTACCTCTTCTGGCGCAGTGCTTACCTGAGCATGTGCTTCAGCAGTAAGTAACCTTGATTCAACTTTATGTGCAACTCATGAGTCTAACTGACATCAATCACAGCTCGCAACCGTGTCCTGGTCGCCGTCGACTGGATCAAGGCCAAGCTGTTTGGCCGCGACGTCTCTCGGGAGTAAATCCTTCAATAAAACCTTTGGAAACTCTGTATCACCATCAGCAGACATGCTACGTCCATGATTTCGAAGCGATAACCCCTCTTTTATTATTGAATTCCATCTCGTTCCCATCATTCTTATCTCACACCCCTTCTTTGACGCCACTCAAATGACCATCCTCTTCCTTGACCTAAATGGGAACCTTTTCCCCCCAATTGTCTGTCACACATTGCTCCGCAGGAGCATATCAATGACGATCAAGAGAGCACACACTACACCAAGACGCTCTGCTGTGATCTATCGCAGCGTCCATAATGGGTGACTCCATCTAAAAGCGCACATAGATCACTTCGACTTGATCATCATTTTATTCGTCTTTTGTTTCTTTTTCCCCTGTACGAAATAGATAGACTGGGTTCGGGTTACTGTTTAGACATGCTAGAATTGGCCATAATTCTTTTCTTTGTGTGCTGTTTCGTTTCATTATTTTTCTCAATACATTTTTTTTTTTTTTTTTTACTTCTCAACTTTTCCTGTTCTGAGTCTTATTCATCCTCTAAATAACTTGGTTCTTTCATTCTCTCTTATGTATTTGTCGTTTTCATTTCGAAATGGGTTCGCCTGGGTTGGTTCCATGTATACTCTACTCTCCTGTCCTGTATTGGTATTGATATTTGTATTTGTATGCTATTTGGCGGGTTGTTGGTCAAAAATAATGAATGCCTTATCTGTATTATGCTATATAACTTCATTCTCTACCCCTTTCATTATCTAAATATTGTACGAAGTATTAGTTGGACTCATCACACGATTTAGAGTGGATAACGAATGTCTTTATAATTAAAGAGACCACCGTGCTGACGCCTATCCTACCCTTTGCTTGCTATCATGATACAGGAATACTCAACTATGAACAAGAATTTGTTCTGTTATGTATGACATACAGGTGAAAGTGAGACAGAATGTGTCAGTGATTGAGAAGGAAAATACTGTATACGCTTGCTGTGTGATATAACATGTCAAGAGGTATAAATGTAAAGCAGAGCCGAGAGATATCGCCGAGCTTTCAGAGAACACAATATGGGAGGTGGGGTAGACAACAGAAAAGGAAGAAGAGAAAGTCTAATCGATTAATAGGTAGGCCGCTAGGTTGATAAGTTGATTGTTGAATGATTGGTTATTTTTTCCCCCCTTCAGAACAGGTTCCAGCCACGATTCCTCTGTTCCCGGTTACCTACAGGGCGATCTGAGTTCCTGTTCTTTCTTTCGCGTCCGTCGAGTTGACGGATACTTTCGATCTTCTGGAGGGCTAACTCAAGAAGTTCCTTCTTTCTGATGACGTCCAGGTGGTTCCGGATGCGCGGGTCTTCGCGGGCGAATCGCTCGACTTCGGCGTCGGAGAGGTGGCGGCCTAGACGCATGTCGAGCTCGCGGGGGAAATTGTAGTAGAATTCGGAGAGGAGTTCAACGTTGAGGAAGAGGACGGCAGTGGAGGTGAGCTTGTCGGCGACAACGTCGAGGAAGACCTCCGGACAGTAGTATTTGTTCTTTTTGGAAGAGCATTGCTTGGAGCGAACGGCGAGGAGCCGCATTTTGATAAGGTCAGCCCGGTCACGGAGGAAGACGCTCTCGCGGCCTGTGTCTTGTTAGAAGTGATACCTGATTATTTGTAGGACAGATCGACATACCTCGGGCCAGCAAGGCGGAGCTGAATCCACCAGCACCGCCAGCGCCGTCACCTTCCAGGAAGACCTCGCCCTTTCGCACCTTGTCGACGAATGACATGACGTCCTTCAGTTTGCGTCGTCCGATGGAGTCTTCAAGGCGCTTGAAGGCCGTCTCGCACGCTCTGAGTTCCTCCTTGAGGACTTTGCTGACGTTTTCCCTTCCCTTGGCCCATTCCGGGTCCTCGACCTCAATCTCAAACTTGAAAGGCTTGATGCAGTTTTCAACTTGATCGCTAGTGCTGAAGAATCGATCGTTCAAGATACTATTGCACGCATCGACGATCTGCTTCTGAGCGTAAGGATGCGTGGCAAAGGTAGAGTTGGCGATCAAGC
This sequence comes from Aspergillus piperis CBS 112811, assembly GCF_003184755.1. Classification (NCBI taxonomy): domain Eukaryota; kingdom Fungi; phylum Ascomycota; class Eurotiomycetes; order Eurotiales; family Aspergillaceae; genus Aspergillus; species Aspergillus piperis. Next base: position 1,096,324 of record NW_020291593.1, read on the forward strand.
GATCGACATGAGTTTGGATCGCGTTGGCAACGACTGTAGTGGCAAGTCGGCCGATTCCCAACTTCGTCAGGGAAGATGTCGAAGCATCGAGCTTGCGGTGCCAGTACAGTGACTCCGGATCAGCTTTGGCAAGGTCACTGAGCGGATCCAGTTCTGGTAGCGGAGCAGACAGATCGTCTATCGGCTTGTTCCAATACCTTTGTGCCAGAATGTCCATTACCCGCTGATCAAGCTCGTTCTTGAGCATTTCGCGGACCTGAGGGCGGCCGAAGCTTTCAGCAAACGCCTTGAACGAGTGCTTGAAGCTGTCCAAGCTCTCCGCCAGATAAGACTCTGCACTCAGAGGACGATCGTTGTATTGAACCTTGAACTCATAGGTTGCCTCCTCAAGCTCCTGACTGATTGCATCCCTAGTACCCGCTAGGCTTGATGCCATCGTCTGCTCGAGAACATGCATGAGCTTAGTGCGCAAAGTCGAAACACCGACAGAAACGTCCGACTGTGAACCAAACTCCGACGGGTGAGCAGAGAAATAGGCGTGTTCATTCTTCATGATGGCTCCGGTGATATTTCCGCTGCCTCTGGAGAAAAGTGCTGTTGTTTGGGGAATACGGCTAACCACACCAACGTAGCCCAGGCGGAGAGGGTACTTCTTATCGGAGAGAACGTTGTAGCCGCGTTCGGGATCAACAAGGTCCATCTTCGTTATAACGCCAATCGTCCTCTCACCTCTGGGATCTACCCTGCGGCTGGCTCTAAGAGCAGTGGAGTTGGCCAAATCAACATCGGCGGCGGAAATGGCGAGAATGACATTCGGTGCTTGAATGTACTTGTCGCAGAGATCGGAGATTTTCTGTTTCAACTCAGGGGGTTGGTCGTGCCCAGCAACTTGGATGTAGCCCGGAAGGTCGATGAGAGAGAGGTCAGGAACGTGAGGAGAGTAAATAGAGAGCTGAATAGGGTCATCGGAAACACAGTCCCTCTCCGGAACGGCCAAGTTCAAATCCGTCAAAGTCCGTTGAATCTGAGAAAAGTCGGTGATCTTCCCTAACCCAAGAGCCGGGAACTCTCCATATTCAGCTTGCGCATTCGGTGTGTTGACCAGAGTCAGCTCGATCGGCCGCCGGGTAACCATGTTCGTGCCTTTCGGAAGGAATTCATGTCCAACAATAGCCTCGAGAACGGAGCTCTTGCCCGAAGACTGAGACCCGATAACCACGATTGACGGGAGCGTCAGGGTATTCGACTGGCCGACGGTCTGCAGGATGTTCCTGATCTCGATCATTTTCCGTGTAAGAAGCATCATCTGGTCATCCTCCGCAATCTTTCTTTCCGACCGAGTGTCCTCCTCATTAGACTCATCGTAACCGAAAGCTCCGGCAGTAGTAGCACCGGCTGCCGCCGCACCGAGACGACTCTCCTTTGGGCGTTTTCCTCCTGGGCCACCATTATCGGACTGAGGTTCTTCGTTGGGACTTATAATACTCTGCAACCATTCCGGAAGTTCCACGGCATCCGTCGTTCTTTGCCATCCGCGTTGTGTCTGTTCGGCAATGCCCTGAATTTCCGTGAATAAGCTCGAAGCTGCATCTCCCGCTGTTTCCCCCGCACGTTTGAAAAGATCGATAGCATAATTTCCTGCCTCTGAACGACGCACACATTCATTAATCATCTATTAGCAAAGACAGACAGAGAATCGAGCACGTACGTGTCGCTTGGTACTGGAAATAAGCTAGCCCCGCTACCGTAGCACCCCCAAGCATAGCCGGCAGCCGTACCAGCTTGATGGCGAGCTTAGGGAGTATCCGGTGAAAGGAGATTGCCCGCACAGCAGGCACATTATTGTGAATCGCATTCGCACCTACTGGCCAGGCCCGGCCACGTAGAGCGGCGCTGCCATCGGAGCGAAGAAGACCGCCGGTCCTGGCGGCAGCATTATGAACATGGCGGGCCAGAAGACCGGTCCGCAATAGCGGAACAAGACGATGGGAGAGGATTCTCCCGCTCATGGTTCCTGAAATCACATACACATGAAGAAAGTCGGAAGAAGGCTAGTTAGGCATTTCCGAGGCGAAAAGCCACGGGTGGTAGTTAGTACCTTCGGGATGGTGAGGTAGTAAGTTAGCTTGCGGGAGGGAAAGGAAAGCGAGAAGGAGGCGGCGGAGATGATCAACCAAAACCACAAAATAATAATAATGCAGTCAGTCATTCGATAATCCGCGGCGGGAAAGCCGCGGGTCTCGTGACCTGCGCCCGATGGCCGCTTCGCTGGCCGTATCGGGACCGGTGTGAGTCACGTGTGGAGAATGTCGCCATTTCGATAGATCCAGATAACAACTATTTTCCGTAGGTCTGAGTAATTTCTGCTTCTTTCGAGAGTCTAGAGTTCTGCAGGCTATTTGGACACAGCAGTTTATATATATATTGGGCTGGATTCTTGTGTTGCCCAATCCATACACAACATTCAGCTGCGCCGTTGTCGGATCGAATTGTGACTGGAGACTGGAGCTGCGCCCTGAAGCAACTACTACTAGTTTTAGCGTCTCCAGCTGAATCGGGCTTTGCTGTCTACAGACACTCTTAAAGAAAAAGGTGTCCCCAGGGAGAAAACTTAGACTGTATTTCCTTGTCAAACTATACTCTCTGTATAATCGCCGAATATGTGTCGTCTCCTGGTATGTAAGCTCCGTTCTGACCCCATCCACGTCATACAGTCAGCCAGCCTGAACTGACCGCTTGTCGCCAGGTATACAAAGGCAGGCATGAGATTCGTCTCAGCAAGCTAGTCACGGAGCCAAGCCATTCCATTCTCACTCAGTCCTACGACTCCCGTTTAAGACTAGTAAGTCTATCCTCTGCAGTGCCCAAGTAAAAGGAATCCACTGCTACCTACCCCCTATCCCAGACCAGAGCCCAATATTAACCCCCATATACAGGACAACCGCCGCCCCGTCAACGGCGACGGCTTCGGCGTGGGCTTCTACACAGACCCAAAACTAGGTCCAGAGCCATGCATTTTCACATCGACACTCCCAGCGTGGAACTGCGAGAACCTTGAGCGGCTCGCCTCCAAGACATGCTCTAATCTAATCTTCGCGCACGTGCGCGCAACCACAGAGGGCACTCTCTCCGACACGAACTGCCACCCATTCCAGCACAGCACGCTGATGTGGATGCACAACGGCAACGTCGGCGGCTGGCAGTACATCAAGCGGCCGTTGGCCGACTCGCTCGCGGACAAATGGTTCCTAGGCGTCAAGGGCGGGACAGATAGCGAGTGGGCATTCGCGCTGTTCCTTGACCTTCTCGAAAAAGAAGGTGTGGACCCTAGCTCTGATCCCGGCCCAGGAGGGTTCGGACAGGCGCTGCTGCGTCGGGTGATGGTGAAGACGATTGCCAAGATCAATGAGTTCATTCGTGATATTCCCAAGAGACATAATGTGTCGAACGTGGAGACGCGCAGTCTGTTGAACTTTGCTGTTACGGATGGCCAGACTGTTATCTGTACGAGGTACATCAGTAGCAAGACGGATGAACCGGCTAGTTTGTACTTTTCGTCCGGGACGAAGTGGGTGGAGGGGAAGGATAAGGGGCATTTTAAGATGGAGAGGCATGATAAGGGGGCTGATATTGTACTTGTGGCTAGTGAGCCGATTACTTTTGAGAGACGTGAGTGCTTGGCTTCATCTAAATCATTCCGACGGAAAAGGGGATATTTTGCTAACTGATTTGCTCTAGATAATTGGGTCTCCGTCCCTGCCAACTCCATCGTCACCATCCACAAGCAAACCGTCCTGCTACATCCAATCATGGATGAGTTTTACGTCGAGGATACGAACCAGGACCGCTCATCCTGCTACGCCGTGTCCAAGGGTCTTGTTAGCACAGCCCCCGGGACGACCGTGCAGCCCCGTGAAGCAGGGGCTGTCGATACCAACCCCGGAGCTATCCATGGCAATGGCTCCGCACTAGATTCGCAGCAAATTGGCCTCGCCAACAAGTGCGCTTTATCACATTGATAGATTGGGTCCACTCTTGTCAATTGAGCGTGTGCGACAGTGTTAGATTTGGGGAGTTACGGGCTTGGAGTTAGGCATTTGGGTGTTGTTTCTCTATTTCGGGCCACATTGTTGAATATCTTTTGTAATTGATTTACTATTATACTACTCATTCAGCTTATTCTTCCATCTGTATGCAATACTATTATTAGTACGGAAAGGTTGCTTACAACCTGACCGGTGAACTAGTATGAAACATTGTCGATATCGAGACTCAAACTCCATCCCGACCCGCTAAACCATATATACACAGAAATGAAACTCAAATGGGAAAAGGGGGTAAAACAAGAAATAAAGAAAGGAAGAGATGCGACCTGCATCTCCTCAACCACCGAGGCCATGCGAAGCAAGAAGATTCGTTGAAAACACAGAAAGAAAGAAAAGTTTCATATATCCTCCCCAGATATATTAGCATGCTTGAAATACTTCATCCCCACCCAAGCAACAACAACCCAAACCCAGGACATAACGGCCGTCAACACAATCAACGCAGGATAATACCCTACAATAGGTAACGTGGGGTCATCTTCCAGCTCTGGAGGAGCATATGGCGTCTCTCCGACGTCCCACGCCCAGCTCCAAACACCGAAGCAACTTCCCATTCCAACCACAAACACCAGCCACGTCACAATCAGTATTATCCACCCCCACCATTCTGTCTCCGAATAGTCCCATACCATCTCCGAGGTGCTGACAATATCGGCGGAGTGAGTTGCGAGGGGCGATTTGGCGCGGTGAAGTGGTCGATAGGCCGTCGAGTCAGCTTGTAAAGCATAATATGAGTCGGAGTTGGACGAAGCGGTTGGGAGGTGGAGGCCGGTGGTGGTGGTTGCAGCGGCCGCGGCTGCGGCAGCAGCAGCGGCGATAGCGCTATTTGAAGTATTTGGGTGAGGGAAGGGTATGATGTCTTCGTCGTCGGTGGTCATCTCGTCGCCGAGAATGCTTTCTTTGGATTGGTTTTGCTGGCGATGCGAGGGAGCGGCTGCATTTCGGGTTCGCTGGGGTGCGTCCATAAGGGTCCATGTAGAAGTATTTCCTCCACGGTCTGTTCGATGACCTGAACTGCTTTGCTGGAGAACGGTACCGTTATCGGGAGAGGTTGGATCGGCGAAAGCGCGTAATTGAGAATCGGAAGGAGGGAGAGGGGACGTTGATGATCCTCCTGGTAGGGAGGGTTGTCCGTTGGGGCTAATATCATCTCCACGCAGCACGTCCACCGATGGCCTAGGAAGTTTCTTATCTCGATATTCGAACCGGGTGCCCAACAAGGCGGTCTTTCGTAGGGAGCCCCTTCTCCTGCGCGTTCTTCGGTGTTGTTGGATCGCAGTCGACATTGCCCTTCCACCTCGCAAACCCGAGCTGAAATCGCTGGTGTCGTCTCGCTCGATGCCCGAATGGCTTCGTTCCGGGGCGTTCTGAGTCGCTTGGATCATTCGCAAAAAGGAGAGGCGCGAAAGTAATGAGCCGGACGAGCTGCGCTTGTGGCCGCTGCTTGCGCTCCCGGAGCGCACCCGCCTCGAGAGCTGATCATTGTTGTCCAGCGAGAGTGCCGCACCTTTGCCGTCGCTTGCATCTTCCATTGGCGCAAGCTGGGCGCGACTAGCTGGCGGTTAGCACGCCCACATCCAAAACCGGGGTTAAGAAAAGTCGTCGGGGGTTCTCATGAGCAGCGGCCAGGTCGGAGACGAGGTGAAGGGGGGAAAGGATAAGCAAGTGGTGGGTGGGCATCCGCGGCCAAGAAAGGGTCCAGGCGGTCACTCGAGAAATTCCCGGTCCCATTCTCCACCTCCCAACTCTATAAGGAGAGAGAATTTATCCGCAGCCACGGAGCGGCTGTGTTGGTATTAATAGAAAATGGATGGGTCTCGACTTTGGGCACGGCAGATAGCAAAACAAGAAAGTGTCATCATACTGATCCCCGTCTAGCATTAGCTACTTCTACTGAAATGATGGAGGATTCCTGTTTTACTTCCATAGTGGCCATGCACGAATATCCTGGTATAGGGCATCCAAGAGTGAGCCTCTTGGGTTTCACAAAAACAAAATAGGTATAATATCCGAAACGCCAATAGCAGGGTGTGATCAAGGAGATTGAAAGATCACGCTCAGAATATCTGGTATCATAAAGACGAGGCTCAGGTACGGGGGGGAAAGCGCGAAAAACCGCCAAACATCACACACTAATCGATAAGAGATCAATATTCATTTGTCAAGAATTGGCCAAAGAAACGGGAAGGAACATGGCTTCTCGATCATTCGAATGAAAGAAAGAGCGCGCACAGCCTTTGAGCATCAGGGCTCCTGTGCGCAGGCAGAAACAGATATAGAGCTCTTTGGCAAGCCACTCATACATACTAAACGAAATACGATACAAATTGGGAGAGGCGATAATTTGGACAATAGACCAAAGACAGGGCTCGAGAATGGCATGATAACAGAAAATACTTTTGGTTTATTCCGCAGAACGCTTGAACGGGAAGCCCAAGAAGCTTAGCCTTTGATCAAAGTCACGCACATTCGTTCAAAGAAAAGAGCATATGAAAAGTTTGACTCAACAAAGCGGATTTGGGGTATTGGGTGTACGATAACACACAAATTTCATTTCAAAAGGAAGAGTTTGAGAATGGGAGATGCGCTTAGAAATCCACTTAGTCGGGGCTGTCATAAAGAGAAGGAAGTGAAAATAAGGAAAGGAAGAGAGAACAGCGGGTGCGAAGATTAAAAAAGGGGTGGAAGGTAGAAAAAAGAACACTTCCGCTTGTCGCTGTTGCGGCTGCCAGCAGCGATACCACATTGTCCGTGCTGGCTGGCGTGCAGTCTCGAGGATGGTAGATCAACGGCTACGCTTGGTAGCCGCCGAAACCATTTCCAAAGTTGGCGTTGTTGGGCTGGTTCCAGCCGGAGGTAGGCGTGGCTTGACCACGGCCATAGCCAGCATTACCAGGGACCTGGCCATAACCTTGGCCTGCCATTCCGGACTGGTCCCATCCTCTCTGGGTCGGAGTAGGGCCTGTCATTAACCACATTAGTAAAAAGGCGAAGGAGTTTGAGAGGAGACGTGAATTTACCTTGGGGGGTCATGGGAGCGCCCGGACCGCCGTACTGGGGGAAGTACGGGGTTGGGGTGGAACTAAATCCCGAGTTGCTCTGCTGACCAGAGAAGTTGTCGAACTGGCCGGTAGGAGGACGGTCCTTGCCCCACTGTGACGGTTAGCAAGGAACCATTTTGGAAACAAGGGGAATGCTCAAAACATACACTGCACTTGAGGGGACGGCCATTGACGTTGTAGCCGTTCAGCTGGCAGATGGCCATGGCGGCATTCTCATGCGTGTCCATCTTGATGAAGGCGAATCCACGGTCGGCCTGCAGACGAGTCTCAATCACATAGCCGAAGTTCTGGAAGAGTGGGACGAGATCGGTCTGCGTGGTGTAAGGGGTCAAGTTACCCACATAGCACGTGGTCTGCCACTGTGGGGTTTGCTGGACGACCATGTCGTAGCTCTGGATGCCGTGGGTAGGGAAGTGGTGATGACCGAAAGCCGTGGTCGGCGTCATGCCCATGGCGGCCATGGCCTGCTGCTGGGAAATGGAAGGCTGACCCTTCTGGTTGGCCCAGTTGCAACGAATAGCGCGGGAGCCGAGCCATTCCCCGTCCATAGAACTCAGAGCCTTGTCGGCGTCAGAGCGCTCGCGGAAAGCAACAAAACCGTAGCCACGGGACCGGCCAGTCTTCATATCCCACATAACACGAGCCTCGGACACTGAGCCAAAGGCAGAGAAAGCCTGGAGAAGCACTTCATCGTTGACTTCGTTGCTCAGATCTCCGACGAAAATGTGGAAGTGGTTGGAGGTATCCTCCTTGTTTGTGCTATTAGACTGGTAGGCCCAGTTCACACGGATTTCCTGCAGAGATCGTCAGAAGCAGTCCGATATTATGCATATGTACGTGGGCTTGCATACCGACTGGTGGATGCGACGTCCGTTGAGCGTCTGCATGGCCCTCTCGGCGGCACCCGGGTCATCGAACTCGACAAAGCCGTAGTTGTATCCCTTACTGTTGAACTTCTGTAACAATTAGCATGAGGAGGGGAGTCATGCAAGATATGAGGTGCTCAGCAGCAGCTCCAGCAGCAAGAGTAAAAGCTTACGTTCTTATCCGGAATGATCTTGACACTGACGACATGGCCAGTCGTCTCAAAAATCTGCTTCAGAATATCCTCAGTCACCCGAGGGTCAAGGCCACCGACATACAAAGCCCTCTTGTTTGGTTCAGGGGCAGCACGGCGTACGAAACCACCGGCGCTAGTCGGGGACATCATGTTTCCGGACATGGGAGAGGTAATGGCGGTCGGGATGGGGTTGGTGTTCTGAGGAATCACCACAGGCGGGCGGGGAGGCGGCGGCATGTGGGAAGGATTAGCTTGACCATTGCCCTGAGACGCATCGTACTGCTGGTTGGGAGCAGCAGCAGAGGTTTGGGGGGGAGGAGGGAGGGTCGAAGAGGTGGAAGCGGTAACGTTGTCGGCCATTGTTGAGAGAGGTCACGAGATGCAAATTTACAGAAGAACCGACCGGGTCAAACGAGCACTAAATGCAAGATGGAAAGGACGACGACAGTGTTTGACGAGACAGCGGTAGGATGAGATGCAATCTTTGATGACGGGACGATGCAGGCGTTACGCAGTCAGAATTAGAGTAGGCGAAGGCGGAAAACGACGCGGGGATCGAAACACCCAGGTCAAGATGGAAACTGGCAAAAGCGCTAAACTAGATCATACAATGGGGACCACGATACGGGCGGTAGCTAGAGCGGACGATCGCCGTCAAGAAAATGACGCTGGAATGCTTCGAGAGGATGAAGAAGATGGCACGAAGAGGTGCTGAAGTAGCGGACGACTCAAAACACAATGGGTGGTGTTGATTCTCAACCAGCCCCAACAAGTGAGCGAGGTGGCAGCAGTAGCAGCAGAGCTTCAGATTCGGGCAACCGAAGCCGGGACGGAGGTGTGTTTGAGGCAAACGCAACGGTGGAACAAGAAGACGGAGGGAAAAGAAAAAGAGCAAAGATGAAAGGAAAGGGAAAGAAAAAAACAAAGGGAAGAGAAAACAGATGCACACGGGCTCACGAGCTCGACAAACACCTGAAGATGAGGGATGGAGATGGAGAGAGGAATGGGAGGGAAGAGGAAGAAGGAAATGGGGAAAGGATGGAAACAGGGGAAAGAAAAGCTGCGATGATCTGACTTGACGGGAAGTTTGACTGGAGAGCAGAACGAGGAGTTTGGATGGTCAAGAGCCGCTCCGGGTGGGGGGCACGCTAGCCCCTCTTGCGTTAGTCCTCCCTTGACGGGCCTCGTCTTTGTCCAAGCAAAGGCGCTTATTCTCCATCATTTGCTTCTTCCTTCTCCTCCTCCTCTTCCTCTTTCCATCTACTCCTCCTCTCCCCCCCCTCCCTCCCGCCTGATCTGTTCACCTGCCCTCACGTTGGACAAGCTCTTGTCGCGTCCATGCTATTTTTGTGTCCCTTGGCTTGGGCACTGTTTGCGCGACTTCCCTGCGCTTCTTGCAATTTCCCCCCTCATAACGACTCTTCTGCTCCAATTGGTTTTCAGGTACTGCCGTCAAAGAACCCGGCGCCCGTCCTCTCACGGACCTTCTGAAACCGTCCATTCACATCTGAGCGCACATTACTGGCTCTTATCGCTCTTTGATACTGCTGTTTAAGGACCCTTCCTTTTAAACTTTTGCGTCAAACACGACCGACTAGAAAGCCGACAGGCCATACCAAACACCTGTCTGTCACTATACTACCATAGCCATGGCGACAACAAAATTCTCCAATCCGGACTCTCTTGACGTTCTGACGTCAATGGTCAACCAAACGGTACTCCTTTATCCTAGTAACCCCCTTGCAGTGCTAAAGGCCATATTCTAACTCCCAGTAGCTCATAGAGACCGGCCGCTTTTTTAAAACTGGCGGGTCCATGCAGTCCAGGGCCCAACTCAAGCGTTCAATCCCCACTGCCCACGAGAAGTTTCAGAGTGCTCTAGACAGTTTATCTGAGCAGATAGTAAGCTAGCAGCAGCTTCGAGATTCTGCAATCTGTACTCACCGTCGACAGTTTATTGCCAAAGCCTTCCTTGAACGAGACTACGAGACAGTGCAAGCAAAAAAAGCTGCCCTTCAGCCCGCTGAGGATGTTGTTATGAATGAATCGAACGTGAAAGTTGAACCAGAGGCGGCACCACAGCCTTCTGAACAACCCGTGACCGACGCAGACACCGTCCAGCCCAAGGCCGAGCCAGTTGACGACACTCTCGCTCCGAAGCCCCAGGTCGACGCAAATGCTAGTCAGCCAAGCGATCAGCCCGTCAAAGCTGAGAAGCCCGAGGAAGATGCCGCTGATGTGCCTGCAGCACAACCCGTTTCTGCGCCAGGCGATTTCAACTTCGATTCCATGCTAGCCGATAATTCTGGGACCAACGCCTTCGACTTGAACCTGGACTTTGGCGATGATGGCGTGGGCAATGACAGTTTCCTGTCAGGCTCTAATCTAGCCAATGCCGCCAGCAATGCCAACAATGGCAATGGGGGAGAAACCAACCAGCCAAGCAATGCTCCAACGGCCTTGCCTGGTACCGAGAACACCCCCGCTCGCGCACAGATGGGAGGGGATGCATTTGATCTTGAGCTACAAAAAGCGGAAGCATTCACTAACCCAGGGGGTACCTCGGGCGAGCAGACGTTTGATGGACAAGGTGGCAGTAATATGGAAGATGTCATGGCACCAGGAGAATCTAGCTTCGACGATCTATTTATGGAGAACGAGACTTTTGGGGGAGAAGGAGCTGGAGACGCTAGCTTACTAGATGGGGACGGGTTGGTTAACATCAATGACCTGGATGACAGCTGGTTCACTTGATGGTCCGCGCATCAACGTTGCTCGAGATATGGATCACTACCTTCGCACGGATAGACAAAAGGCAAGCAGCTATATGCTAGTCGGGCGATAACATTTCAAGTAATATGACGAATGTCTGGAACAAACATCATCAATCAAGACGACTGCTTCCTTCTACATTGCAACTTCGGTGTCATCTTCAACCGCCGACCAGACACACTTCTAGAACGGTCAGCGCAATCAATCTGACACCTCGCCAGAGGGAACATTCTCAGTTCTACGATTACCGAGCCGCCAATCGGCAAATCAGACGATCCACCCTGTAAGGGGGTTGGGGATCAGTACCTACCAGGCAACGGAATGACGCAAGGCACTCCGAAAGTGGAGGAATGTACGGACCGGGGCACGGCGGAGCTTATCTCAGTCGGCAAACTGACGTGAAGGCACTCAACTTTAAGCCCGATTAGCTCTTCTGTGTGAAGTGTTGGTCCGGCTTGGCTTCAGTGCAGCTAGGCTGTTTCCTGCTAGTTCGGCCTCGGGATAACTACTGACTGGGTCCTACAAGGAAGTTCAGTTCCAATAGTTTGGTATGGCGATGTTTCTCGTTACACATATAGTACGAAGTTAGTGTGTGGTCCGACGTCAGCCTCCAAATGCCATGAAGTAACTGGCCACTTTCCTGAGGTGTTCAGAACCGAAGATAACGATCTACATTATGATGCTGCCTATGGGTAAACAGTAGTCCCTGCGTACAAGTAAACAAACGGGGAGTGTGCTGAAGTCAATGTAAAGTCAAGGTTACCCTGTGATGATGTCATCCATGTGATAATGGACTTTGTGTGGAGAACATCATGGGAAGCCGGTGTTGATGATCGAGATCGTCTCCAGACTGTCAGCGAGTGGTAAGCTGAAGGCCCGGAAGGTTTCTCGCTGACTAAGAGCAGGTGAAATTGTCCGGGCTAATCATCCAATGACTCATAGTAATCTCGATGTATCTACGGTGTGGGCTGACAGGTCGATTAAAAACCATCAGAGCCATCTGAGAACTGCACGATATATCTGCGCCTTGAAAGTCTAGACGACTCACTACTCTACCTGGAACAATAAGATATTGCAAGGCATTGAACCGGACAATACTCGGACCTACAGGTGGCGGCGGCGGCGACGGCCACAAACGAATGTGACGGCAAAGGCGACTGTGGAACCGTTCCCGAAATCAGGCCATGGATCTAGAATTAAACTTCTGCATCCCATTCTTCAAATCGGAATGAGAGGTCGGGAATGGTTTTTGGCGACCCGACGGAAGCCTGAAGGGAAAGTTGGATTTTGATTGTATTGACCTGAGAGGCGAAAAGCAGAGAGAGAGAGAGAGAGAGAGAGGGGAGAAAATGAATTTACCCATGATTCCCCAGGCAAGCAAGGCAAGACAGACCAGACCAGGTCAGCCGGGAAAGGCACACCAAGCCTCAAACTACTCAGAGATTAGTCAAAATCCTTCCCGTCGCGCCCCGATGATATCACCAGCACGGCCAAGAATCCCCGCATTGACAACGAAACGCGGCAGCCTCGCAGGAAGCTTTGGGATGTCACGAACTGTGTCCCGGTGGATCTGACCGCCTCATATCCCGGTCTTTTTACTGGGCTTTGATTCCGACTCGACTCTGGAGAAGGAGGGGGGTGTGTGTGTGTATGTATGTATGAAGTCAAGGGGACAACTGGCTATCATCCTGATGATCCTGAGCGAAAAGGATAGACATAATCTTATGACCGAGCGAACTTGCTTTGGTCTCTCTCTCTCTCCAGGCTGTGCCGGAATACCCGCTTCTAAAGCCTCAGAGTGCGTGAAATTCGGCCCCCGGGCCCAGCAGATCAGACGTCACTCCCCTCAAGTCATGGCCGAGGCCTGGGCCCCCTCTTTTGGCGCTAACGATTCAGCTAGTGAAGGGACAAAGTACCGTTCGAAGATATCTTTAGTCTAGGGTGTTCTTTTCCCTTCGTACCTGAGGACACGAACCGCACCACTGCCCCGTCATCTATCACATGGGAAAGATGGGGGCGAGAGGGCTAGAGAGAGAGAGTAGAGAGATATAACCACACCATCAGTTGAGGCTATGCTGAAGATTGATTGAGCTTGAGAAAGCTCCAGTAGCAAACATTTTGCTAGGATTCGGTCCACAACATCGTAAAATCAATATCGGGTCCGATGGATTGACAAAGCGGGTTGAGGCCAGACCTTCCATTGTAGATAATCAGAGTTGGAATAGCTCGAGTAGTTTACCAACGTTGGTGGTCCCCTTCCATGGCGCCCATGTTCGTGCGGAAAGTCTGACCGCGGGTGGAAAAAGATTCAAGGACAGTTTGGTCCCAAGTGGTTCAGCGAGGAGAATGGCCTTCATTGGAGACTTGTCGAAGGCAACTTGCGGATCACCGGATATGACTGAACCTACCGACTTTCCCCCTCCATCCGCGTCATCATCTCTCTGTCTCTCTCTCTCTCTTGTTCTTCCTCCAAGCCTGGTTCAAGTAGTAGTCGGTTTCCCTTCCTTTTCTCCCCCGCCTTGTCTTCTTGCATTTAAGTATCTTGTGCCCAAGGAACTATATCCGCACCGCCTCATTCTTGTCCGTGTCTGTGTTGTCATTGATGTCAATGCTGCCCTTTCGCATGACTTTACCCCCAGTCGATGATTGACCCTTCGATACTTACTTACTCCTAACTCGCCCTACCTGGTCCTCCCCCCAGACACATCCCATCCCATCCCCATTTGGGTCGTCGGTGTTTTTGGCTTTCCCCCCGCATCATCGACCAATCTGGCCTGCTTGACGCTACTGAAAACGGTGATCCCTTCCTTCGCGTTGAACGCTTGATTACTAGGGACTTTACCTTCTGCTGCGCCGCGGTGGACGTGCTGCTCCTTGCGCCGTCGATCATCTCCCAAAACTCAGAAAAATATCCCAATCCGAAAAGAGGCAAAGCAGAGAAAAAAAAATTTACAATAAAAATTGATTAAAACAAAAAATAAAAATCGATCTAAGGGAAAAGGGAAAAAATAAAACACTACGAAATTAAGGACAGGGAACTGTGACTCTGTCCCAAAGGAAAATTCCACTGGTCGCACGACTCACTGCAGCTGGGACTGTGCGTAAGATTCAACCTGAATCTGAATATACTTCTCCACGCCCAGTCTTCCCTCTCTTGACTCCATTTCGGTAAGTCGTCGATTCATCCCCAAAACGTGCTTGCTTCTTTGCTGCTTTTATTTTTTCTATTTTTCCTTTTCCTTTTCCTTTTACCCTTTGACCCTGCTGCATTCCTTTCTTCCCTTTCTCCTTTTACTTCTCTCTCTCTCTCTCTTCTCCTTCCTCCTATCTTCCTTTGTTACTCTACTTCTTCTACCTTGCGTCTCCCTTGGTGACATCCCTCGCAATATTGGTGTAATCTCTCCCCTCTATACTTCAGCAACCAGCATACTACATCCATCTTGGGTTGCCTCACCTGCGCCTCTCTATATCCGTCTTACCCGTGGTTGAAAACCAGCCTATCCGGACATCCCGCAGTCATCTTTTTGTCTTTCCTCTTTTTTCTCTGTTTTACCTTAGGGTCTCCATTGCGTCTGGCAAATAATGCTCTTCGATTGGTGCTTTACACGATGACGACTCACATCTCCCATCTAGAACAGGATTTATCCGGTTCCGTGACCACTACAACTAGTGCGGTCTCCCACCTTTCTTGTGGCACCCCCGATTCTGTGCCCATCTTCCACAGTCTCTTGAGGTTTCGCTCCGATAATCGTCGGTCTCTAGAAACTTCCAGTGTAGTTGGCGACACTGTTGCGGTCGAACAAGTTCCACGGCCTGGCCATCGGCGGCGCGCGTCCATACTTAGCAAACTGGCGGGTCCGCGGGAAAACGCAAAGCGATTCCTCCGCCTGGGGACCCCTATCCACCCGACTACTACACTGACGCCACCCACTCCCACTCCCTCAATGCCCGAAACACATCGCCCTCGCCCCGTGTCTGAGATCCTGTTGTCCCCCGATGATGCACAAATGCTTGCCAGCACAGGTTTGAGGACGGGCAGGCTGCGCTCCCACTCTTCGTCGACCGTGTCGGCGTCCCAGCCTTCCCCGATTTCGGCTCAACCGGCAATCCCGGCGGCGGATCCATCGGTGCCGTTTCCCACTCTGCGCAATGAGAAGATTGTGGCGACCGGCAGTGGCATAACGGTTGGTGTTGCGCTCACCGAACCCGTCTTGTTTCTTCAGGGTTATGATCAGAACGATCCCAGCACCAAAAAGTCCGCCATTTTGCGCGGGCAGCTGCATCTCAAAATTACCAAGAGTGTCAAAGTCAAGAAGATCTCCATTTGTTTCCGCGGACATGCCCAGACCGATTGGCCAGATGGTATGTTACATCCCATTGTTCTTACCCCAGGTAGCGTCACCACTAACTCTTTGTCTCATGTAGGGATTCCGCCCAAGAAAGTCCACTTTCACGACAAGAAAGACCTCGTCACACATGGCGTCATGTACTTTAACCATGGAGATACTGCGCTGATGCAAAATGACTACGGCGCGCACTTCTACCAGCACGCTAAACCGGTGACGTCGGTGACGGGCAAGGATGGGCCGACCACCAGCACCCGGGAGTTGCTCTCCAAGACCGGCTCGGCGACCTCGTTGGGCCAGAACGGCCAACTGACAACCAAGGATTTGAAGCGACTGTCCTTGCAATCCAACCATTCGCGCAGTTTGAGCAAGAATGACGCCCCGCCGCCCCCGGTTCACACTCAGCGCAACTACCGGTTGTTTCCCGTCGGTGATTATCTGTATAGCTTTGAGTTTCCCATCGATGGATCTCTCCCCGAGACGATCAAGACCGATCTGGGGTCTGTTCGCTACGATCTTGAAGCGATTGTGGAACGGTCGGGTGCGTTTCGCCCCAATCTGCTCGGTACGTTGGAAGTGCCGGTCATCCGCACGCCAGCAGAGGGCTCGTTGGAGCAGGTCGAGCCAATCGCCATCTCGCGAAACTGGGAAGACCAGCTGCATTATGACATTGTCATCTCGGGGAAGTCATTTCCTCTTGGATCGCAGGTTCCCATCGCGTTCAAGTTGACGCCGTTGGCGAAGGTTGAGTGCCACCGGATCAAGGTGTATGTGACCGAAAACATTCAGCACTGGACTGCAGACAAGAGCGTCCATCGGTTTCAACCAGCGAAGAAGGTGCTGCTTTTTGAGAAGCGGGCGGACTCGGCCAGTACCAGTACCTACCCGGGAAGCTCAATGCGAGTGACGGCCGGTGGCGGCATCGACTGGGACCGTCGCGCGGCTGCTGCGAGGGGCGAGGAGATTGTCGATCGGAACCGGACCAACCTCCTTGGCAATCTCTCCAGCGACGCGGGTGTTGGCCCGACTGAGATGGAGTTCAATGTTCAGCTTCCCAGTTGCCAGGAGATGCGCAACCGGGATGAGTCCCAGCGCCTGCACTTTGACACCACGTATGAGAACATTCAAATCAACCACTGGATCAAGGTATGTTCTACTCCACACCTCGTAGGATTCGCTCGATACTAACGTGTAATAGATTGTACTGCGGCTGTCCAAGGTTGACGAACGGGATTCGGGCAAGCGAAGACACTTTGAGATCTCGATCGACTCTCCATTCCACCTGCTTTCTTGCAAGGCTACACAAGCGAATATCTACCTCCCCGCATACACTTCGCCCGACTCGGAGCCGCCGCCGCAGGCTCAGGAGTATGAATGTGGCTGTCCGGGGGCGCCGCCGGTCAACAGGAATGGTTCTCGAAACGGCTCCAGCCGGCAGTCGTTGTCTTCTGATCGGGACGAGGTGCCCCTCGGCGGCGCAGTTGCGAGAAGCTTCACTAATGGTTCCGGTGGGCTGGCTCGACCTCCCCAGGCCCATTTGGCGGATGAGCCAACCGATCGACACCCTGCGCCCCGACCGATGCATCTTCTGCGGGCGCCATCATTTGCACCGCCCGCCTTTGAAGATGTCCCGCCACCACCACCACTCGTGACGCCGCCTCCGGAGTATAACTCCATCGTTGGGGACAACGACCGAGAATCGGTGCTGCAGGACTACTTCTCACGGTTATCCTTTTACGAGGAACATGCCGATGATGATCGGGGCCGCGGACGAGTTGATGTGCCTCTCACGCCAGGGGGCCGCGTGAACCGCAGCATGGACGTCCCACGGGAATGGGTACGTCTGGAGGAGTCGGCCGTCTAACCGACGAGCCGCATTTACGACGCTATGAGGATTGTATTTTTTTGTTTTAGAGGACGGAGGGAGTTTGTGATACAACCGGCGTTTGATCCTTTCGGAGCAACGTAGGTTGGCTCCCTGTCTAATTTATCTGGTCTGATTGGATATGGCGCCTGAGGAACCGGGATGTATTTGTGGCATTGATTGAGCGATCTTCCTCGTTCGTCATACTATATACATATTGTTCATATTATGTTTAGATACCAGCTGTAGCAGATACAGCAGATGCATGGATTGAGTTATACGTACTGAATAGTGCCTCCCTTGCCTACGGTATAGTTCAATAAACCGTAACCATATAGTACTAGAACGAAAGACATGAACCTAATGAAGCAGCGGTGAAAGCTCACAGCAAGTGACTGGACGGGATACTGATAAGTAGATATAGATAGTAAGTAGAAATCCGCCCGTGGTGGCGCACCGCCCGCATAGAGCTGCCTCTTTCGGCGCTTATCCACTTTAGTCCAAAGTATTTAAATCTGATTGACGCCATCATCACCTGCATTTATTGATTGTACCACCACCTCGTGCTATTCCGTTTTTCTCCTTGCACGAAGACTAGAACAGGTCATATCTTCTCCATAGTATCATATCACTCACGTTCCAGTCTACACCGCTTTCAAGTGGAACTTCAATTTTCGAAAAAAAATATCACTTGTTCGTTACCATTGAGAGGTTTGAGCTGCAGGTAAGTAACTACCATCAACAACTACTAGTATATAAGTATCTAAGATGTGAACAGGGGAACCCTAAGGATCAGAGAAAAGGCAAAGAGCAAAAATGCCCATCGAAGTAACAGACCTCACCGAGGCAGATATCCCCGCCGCCATTGAGATCATTCAGACGGCATTTGCGGAAGATCCGTATTTCAAGTGGGTGTTTGATGCTGAGAATGTAAGTCCGTCAGTCACCAGATAAAACATAACCCGAACGGGGTTAGTAGAAGACCCTGAGCGTGTAAGGTGATGATCACGAATGATCAAGATAAAGGCACCAAGAGCTAACCAATTCTCCCAACCTTCCCATCACCGCGGTCGGATTGGGGGTAACCTCCCCCAAACCGACCAGTATGGGAACCTTTCATCTTCATTTCTAAATGAAATAGTTCAACAAGCAGCGCAATCACGATTCCCTAGCGGTGCGATGTCGCTGGGGGATCAACAATGCCATTTTCCAAGTTGCGACAGACACATCAAGATCATCCCCAGGAGGAGGAAAGAAGAAGATAGTGGGCGTCTCCTGCTGGCTCCCACCTACCTCGGCTCACACACCAGAGACATGGTACAGCTGGACGCAAAACTGGCTTCTCAGCTTTCGCCAGATGCTCAACAACGTATGGCATTTCGGACGGGGCGGACTTCGCACCAACCGCTACTGGATTTGGAAGGAGCGGCAGCATGAAGCGCAGAGCCAGATCTGGGATGATCCCAAGGGATACTATTTCTGCAATATTGTGGCGGTGCATCCGGAATGTCAGGGTCTGGGGGTGGGGAGGAAGCTCTTTGAGGCGGTGACGGATCGGGCGGATCAGGAGGGAGTCAAGTGTTATTTGGAGAGTTCGAGGAATGTGCCGAATGTGCAGATTTATGAGAAGATGGGGTTTGAGATGAGGAGGGAGATGGAGTGTAGGGATGGGGAGGATGTTTGTATGGTGAGTCCGCTTCTACTATCTATTTACATGTTCTGTGGAGGAGTAGGGGTGTGGCGGTGAAACGGGGTGTTGTATCAGATGGTTGGCTAACTTGGGATAGCTCTATTGTATGGTTCGTGAACCGAAGTCTAAGTCGGGATAGTGAGGGGCGTGGCTTTAATTCTAGACGTATCCTTCACTCTAGATATGGAGGTCATTCCATAGTTCACGAATCTCTTAACAGTAGAGTCTGTTCGCCATCACTTATTGGCCAGATGCACCATCGGTTGGTTGGTGAGGAACACGGACAATCATTAATCCTTCTGCGTATGCCTTTATTAAGATGCAAGGCCAGCAATGTTCACACACTCACATAATATTAAATCCCCTAACACACCACTCCTCACCCATGGATGACTCAACCAAACAGCTTCGCGAACGCAATCTTCGCCAAATCCGAGTGGTCCTCTCTCAACTTCCACCCGATGTCGGCTCAGACACGATACGAATACTTGGTGATACTCCAAATAGTATTCTTGATCCTGAGGATTTCCTAGGATCCATACGTCCATTTGTTACAGAGACTGAGGAGTCCCTCCGAGGATTTGACTCAGGCAATGAGACTCGTTTTGTTGCCGCCAAAATTTGCCGTGGGAAGCACTCTTACTTTATACTCGAC
This sequence comes from Aspergillus piperis CBS 112811, assembly GCF_003184755.1. Classification (NCBI taxonomy): domain Eukaryota; kingdom Fungi; phylum Ascomycota; class Eurotiomycetes; order Eurotiales; family Aspergillaceae; genus Aspergillus; species Aspergillus piperis. The sequence goes on from NW_020291593.1 coordinate 1,115,879, forward strand.
CTCAACCATAGCAACTATAACTATGAAACTGCACATGAATGCAAAACTTTGATTCCCATCTATGTTCTTCGCCTATCGAAAAGGCAACCCACGATCTTTCGCAAACGGGAGCTGGATGAATCCATCGCGAAGATCCTAAGGAACATGCACAATCTCCATGGTCAGGCCCCTCTACCTCTGTTTGACAACCATTATGATCCGTATCTTCAATACCCCAACCCGCGCAGCCCGCATTATGAGGTTTGACTTGTTTTTCACGACTGTGTTCTGTAATCTCAAATTTGTTTCATGTCCGAGATATTCTCTGATGTAGGTGGAGAACCTCGCTGCCATACGGAGTCTTTGCATTAATTTGAGGCGTTTAGAAAACGGTAGGTGGAAATGGTGACAACAACAGGTATTTAGTGGATGAAGGTATGGGAACTGAATTTGGCAGTCTATTTAACTATTACTGACACCTTATGGCATCAATCCATATGCCGCGTGGGAGCCACGCACAACCATGGCACATCTAGCTAGCTCCTACATTGTAGCAGGTTCGTTTGAGCATATGGGTGGTGCGGCAGTATGAGACGAACATGAACACGAGCACATGTAAGATCTAATCTGCTTAAGTCCAAACCTCGGACCAAACAAACATTCTCAGCTAGCTAGCTAGCTATGTATTCAGTAACTACGTAGATAGTATGTGTCAAGAATTTCAGCAGACTATACATAAGTAAAAAACTGGAAACCCCGTTATTGAGTGGACACCATCACCAGACCATTTAGATCAGAGCATGGATTCGTAGTATTGATTGATCACGAGTCTACCCACAGTCCGTATTCAGGTCTCTGCAGAAAAAGTTAAAGCCCCTTATTTCAGGTTCTTTCTTTCCCCTTCTCGGCCAAGACCCGGGGAAAAGGAATTGGATCCACGGGGGATCCACTTTGCATGGGACGGATGAAGAATGAGAATGAATGAATGAATCCGTTCCGTTGCCAAGGAGGGGTCCTTTGTTTGATGTAGATATTATATACATAGTAGTATTTATGAAGTGTATGGCTATTTATATTCATAGAGTAAATAATATTATTATTCATACCTAGTATATACTATATAGTAAAGTACTGAAGCACAGACAGACAGACAGACATAGATAATAAATGGAGTGGGTTATCCGAGTCATTCCAATGATCCGCCGTTTCACAAACTACCGACTAGCCCGAGTCGATCATCCAGACAGGAAGAAACAAAGTAAACTACCTTAACTGACTACTAAAGTACGAAGTAAAGTTTCTATGGAACCGCCTAGACCCCTCCCCTCTATTAGGGGGGTTGGTTCAACGTTCAACGTAGACAAGTTCGTTTCCAAGCCGGTGTCTCGTCTTGATTGCCCCGTTAGTTAGACTAGTTAACTAGTTAGGGTTGGAATAATAAGCCGGGATGAAAATGCCGAACATACTACCAACACCTTTTTTTCATCCTGGTTTCAGGAGAAAAAGTATCTTTTTTTTTCCCCTGCTTTTTTTTATCCAAGATTTTAGACTAGAGGTGCAAGCTACGTACCCTTTTGTTGGTATTTTAGAGTGGGGAGGGGGAGTGATATATCAACTACCTTTTTTTCTTCCTTCTTTCTTTCGTTTCTTTCCCTTCGTGTTGTTTGTTACATTGGTTTGATTCTGTGCGCAGCTGGTCTGTGATGCTATTACATCTATCATTATACCTCAATAATCCAATCCAACAATAATAATAATTACTACTACCTAATCAACCAAGCAAATGTCCAAGTCTACGAGTCATGTCCTCCACCACATCCACAAATACATCTCGCGCAGCGACTCATCAACAACATCAGACCTCACCGTCCAGGCGAAAGTAGGTCTAGCGTTCGGCATACTAGGTACGTCCATCCATCATCAATCACCCCATTCATTACCACCCACACACCCTAACAACAATAATAATCATAATAATAATAATAATAATAATAATACAGGAGCAATCCTCCTCACCATAATCCTCACCACCCTCATCGTCCTCCGAATCCAGCACGATCCCGTCATCACTCTCCGAACGCTCTTCTCCCGAACCCCGATCCCAATCGGACAGAGACAGTCATTATCAATAGAGATTTCCCCTTCAGACGAGGAATCTCAGCCGCCGCCGGCATACACACATCCACACCCATTACCAGAGGCAGGATCAAAGGGGAATGCAGATATTCCACTACCCCCGCAACAAGCGCATATACCCCCCTCGCTGCGCAAGGAACTTAATCTGCATGTTGATACATCTACTACTACCACTGCTATCGCGACGAAGCCGAAACCTACACCGCTGAGAACAATGTCCGATACGGAGATAGTCAAATCATCAACGTCAACGTCATGTGAGAAAGATAGAGAGGCGCGCAGCTCGACGCTAAAGGTTCAGATCCACCACCACCTTCACCATAATCATAATCACCCGTATTATAGTCGGCTGAGGGTGGGGAGTCCGAGATCGCCTGTGGGCAATGGTGCTGCTGCTGGGATGAAATCAGATAGGTTATGTCCTCCGCCGGACGAGTATGCTGTGCCGCCGGATAGTCCTGATGTGATTGTGTTGCCGTCGCCGAGGGAGTTGCAGAAGTTTAGGATTAATGTTTATCGATGAGATGAGATTATACGGTGTGGTATGGTATATGGGATTGGGTATGTATATAGGTTACTGTTTATGTATGTGTATGTTTGGTAATGATAATGATCATGAGTGTCATGTTTTTGCTTTACTTTTTTTTTGGGCGGTGGTAGTGATGGTAGGTATATATTGAATATGTTCTATAGATAAAAAGTACTAGTCATTGATAGATGTGATTCTGAGTGGTGTAATAGCCCACTAGTAAACATTACGATAGGGGATACAGACTGACTAGACAGGGTCGGTCTATTCCCCATTCAATACTTAGTCCTGTAGAGCGGAATATCGGAGCGCTAATATACATAGTATACTAGTAAGTATATGGTAATGCACTTATCCTTTCATATGATGGCCAGAACTCCAAGGTCTGTGACTGGATACCAAATAAGAAACCTGCTATTTATGAGACATACTAACAGTGAATATATAATCAGATTTGAAACATCATTCACCAATAATCACCTGATAATCCCAAAAATCCAGGAGAGTACACCTTGATCAGAAATAAGCATAATCGATAACGGCTCACCATGCTATGTGTTGTGCTGATTTGAAACAGTGTAACATTATTAACTGTTGTGGCGGCTATGCAGATCAACAACAATAATGATAGATTTGACTTCTAGGCTCGTGGTACAAATTTCCTAACGGATTGATCAGGACGGGGGATTTAAATTAGTGATGTGTCAATGGGGATTTGAGAAAGGTGGTTATTCGTTGTGAGGTTACACAGGGAGAGATGTCATTAAGTTGGTGTGTGATGTGTTAGATCACTCATATATGACATGTTCCATATAGTATTGCTATTCATTCCTTGAAACTTTATATAGTTTGTGAGATGATGTCTATAAGGGGTATGTAGTCTTGCATAGTAGTATCGAATAACAGTAATATTCTAAATACCCTGCCAAGCTACAATCAATCTTGTCTAATTCATGCTAACATGCACTGACAAAGAAAACGGGTGAAAACTCGACCTACCAAGTTCTGACTACCCTACAGAATAGCTAGCTCTCACAGGCGGCATGTAGCTTCAAGTCACTTCCCTAGACCCGGCAATCTCTGACATGATTGACTGGTAAGTCCTCGGTCGGGAGATTCAGGACCATAATGGCTGTAACAGTGATAGTCTAAACCATGTTCGTGAAGCCTCTGTTTCTTTCACCATGACAGCATGCACGTGGCGCCATGTGGGGATGCACTTGATAGCATCGTGCCGTCTGGTGCGTGAATACAATCATGTCCAGCTTTATATATGGGCGCTGGTGCTTCGGTTCTCTTTCTCCTTCTTCCTCTACCCCATGCACAGTCGTGACTTTCCTGTCTCTATTGTTGAATTTGATCACAGACTCTCCTTTTCCTTAAGAGCTCGCTTCGAAGTCAGCATGCTCATATTGATTCTCTTCCTCGCCCTCGTGGCCCAAGGTCTTACCATCCCCCGCTCAACCACGAGCAACATCTGGCAGCCCAGAGTTGGTGCTCCATGGGACATCGTGCTCTCCACCAATGTACTTATTCCTGCTCCCGCCACTGAAATCTATGACATCGACATGTGGAGCAGCGAGCCTAGAACCATTGACTCACTCCATAAGCAGAACCACAAAGTGATCTGCTACTTTTCCGCTGGAAGCTATGAACCACACAAGAAAGATAGTGCCTCGTTTCCAGAAGAAGCGCTGGGTAATCCCCTTCGCGATTGGCCTTCGGAAAGATGGTTGGATGTTCGCCATCCTCAAGTGCGCCGCATCATGGCAGCCCGATTGGATCGAGCACAGCGGATAGGCTGTGATGGTGTTGATCCAGATAATGTTGATGGATATGGGAATGACACTGGTTTTCGTCTGACGAAACAGGATTCCATCAACTATATCAATTGGTTGGCTGGAGAGGCGCATAGCCGGGGTCTTGCTATGGGGCTGAAGAACGCAGGAGACGTTATTCCTCAGGTTCTTGCAAACGTGCAGTGGAGCGTCAATGAAGAATGTGCGGATAAACACGAGTGTGATCTGTATGCCTCTTTTGCAAGGGCTGGGAAGCCTATCTTCCATATGGAATACCCGAAAGGTAGTGACAGAAATGACAATGAAGATGTCGATGGGGAGGAGAAGAGACGATACTGTGAATTCTCCAATTCGGGACTGTTTTCAACCGTTCTGAAGAACATGATCCTGGATGGTTGGGTTCAACGGTGTGACTGATATTGTTTGCATCTTCGAATGTGTTGGACTTGCTTTCTACACTAGCTGAGCTGGTTTGTATTATGCTGTGTATTTGTCTCCTAGACCTGAGTTGTTTAGTAGATTGCCACAAAGAAACTAATTGTTTCGAGCCGAGAATTGCATACAGGATGTTCGTAGGTCTTGGCGATACCTGCCATTATTCTCTCTGGTAAAGTAGGCCGCTTATTGCGCTCCACTTCGGAGAGGCACCGTAGCTCAGTTGTAGTATCTTTCGGTACCAACACAGGGATACTCGTATCTGTTGTCACTAATCAAGCACCATAGTGCCCTGCAGACTAACTAGCTTGTAGCCTGGCATCCTGTGGTGCAATTGGCTCAGCAATTCACGCTATAGGCGATGTCCGAACACTGTATATTGCTTAACGAGAATCACATGGTTCTCATATATTAGCGTACAATGACTAATGCTTTCACGTGTCTGAAATTGGCAGCCATTATTATCCAACGCCACCGTTGGCAGTGGTATGAGCTCTTATCTCGCGCACGGCCCTGCAGCTTAGTATGCCGGCGCAATCTAGATAGGCCCAGAACATCTGCTGAGTAGTAAGCGGCACTCCGAAAGTGGCAGCCTACGGAGAGCTATATTTCAGTAAAAGTAATCACCGCCACCAAAGTATTGATAGTAGTGCGTCGAATCAAGAGCTTTCCGATATGACTGCTAGTCATTCGCCGTACTCTTACTCTGCACTCGAGGCCTGCAGAGCATGATGTGGCTAGGGTCATAGCACCCCCGCGCTAACGAGCAGCAAGAGACCGTGCATGAGCGCATGTAGGTATCATGTTGGAGCTAGCTGTCCCAAATGACCTGGCTACCGCGGCTAGTCTAGTCTATGCTAAACTGGCCCTCATAGTGCGTATTGCTGCAGATGCGAACAGACATGCTAGACTTAGGGTGACAGGAACCCTGCTTCAATCCTTTAGCTGCGTAGCGTACTACTAGCGACTAGAAAGGGGCTCGGGCCTAACTTGCCAAGTCTGATGCTCAAATGTGCATTGTTCGATGCTGGCAGATGCAGCTCCCCCGCCCTTCGACTGATATGGGGAGATAGCATGAGACTGGTTGCATGAGCAGCAGAGAAAGTCCTGCTCGAGCATGATCCGGGTCTAAGCGCATTAGACGCATGACAGGATTATGGACGAATTGTGTTGAAAGACGTCGCAGATCTGCGGGTGTCTCGTGTGGCATAGACCTGTGAACAAGATCTGCATTAGCTGTATTCGCAGTAGGCATTATTATGCGAGGTAAGCTGATCGACAACGAGATGCGTTGTATTGATCATCCTCAAAGACGTCCTTGCACACTTACAATGGTGGGATTCTCAAAGGACAGTGGCCTAGCTAGTCAGAATCTTAGCTTCATTCTCTTTCCTATCGCTACCATTACCTCGTAGACTTGCAAGGAGAGCTGATGTAATAGACAGCAATCTCCGAGGAGCGCTCCCAGGCTATCTGCTGGCACTGATTCACCAACCTTTCAGGATAGCCATAGATAATGAGACAAAAGCACGATAGCTTGGAGCAATCGATAGTACACAGCTGAGATGCTTTTTGACAGTGATATCGTTGATGGAAGAGATGAAACTGTTGTTGGAAGGCTGGTCACTGGACCGAACAGGTTGCATGTGAAAGAAGAGAAGAAGAGGAGTGGCCGTGAAGTATTTATTCATCCTCGATCAGGTGACGCCGGTTCTACAGGCACAACGTCGTGCTCTTCGACAACAAATAGTTCAAGCCACCTCTTAGCAACCTAATCAGTATATACTCTGCATCTGTGATATCTAGAATGAAAGAAGGCCGGCAACATGTCTTTAGGCTGGACCGTGTAACACTTAGTGCTGGAATAATCAAACTTCATATTTCAGACTGATGTACAGATCGCTACCTTCACTATAACGAACAACATACAACTACAAGCCCGAGAAAGTCAGGGTATTCTTGTCATCTTATCGTGTTCCAGCTACTATAGATCCACAGTAGAAACCACCGTTGGTCCGGATGAGTGTATACCCACCAACGGCCAGCCTAACCATCCTACCCTTGCCTTGACGGCTACTATAGCCGGCTAATTGACACCAACGGTCGCAGATCCCCCTGAAAGATCTATTTGCCGTTAAGCCACTATTCACCATTGGTCACGCCAGGAAGCTTGACTTCGGTAACGCACTCGGCAGTCAGCCGTAGACAGGCACGGCCCAATAATGTCAACATGATACCTGGCATGGCCGTTGTGGCGCATCGACAAGCTCTAAGCAATCGTCTCATTACGAGGGATCACAACCAGGCAACCATGGAAGCTTCCACGTATGTCATAGACGCAGTCTTGACCACAAACAAAAAGTGTATGTGCCCATCATGTGTTTGCTGTATCTGTATGCATGCCAAGTGTCTCCGAAGCCACTTACTGATAAGTACCTCCGGTGTCCCGGGTAGATGGAAGGTCTTCCCTATCGGTCTTGAGATAAAGCAATGGAGTCCCGAATTTCCAGCAGGGGTGTACTGCACGACGGCATAAATCCGACATTGATTGCATTATCGACTGCCCATTAGTGTCAGATATCGCCGAGTAAGACCAATGCGACAGGCACGAGGCTAGGAGCTGGAGATAGTTACTGGCGAATCAAGCTCAGCAAAAAGCACCCTAATCTACCTATTCAGCCCCAATATGTGCTAAACAGCAGCCATGACGAAATCCTGGCCAGTTATCCAGCACCCAACTCCGAGACGGCTCGATAATTTGTCGATAAATCAGGGGTCCAAATGGGGGCAACAGATGGAGAAGAATCCAGCAGGAGCAGCCGGTCCGACCCCTGGCCTGACCATCATTCAGCTAGTGCAGAGATAAGCAGGTAGACAGGGAATTGGACAGTGCAGTGCTAGACTAACGGAACTACTAGAATGTTAGCAGAAGAACAGCTTCCCGCCTAGTTCAGGTAGTCTATTACCTGTCGAGTACCGGCCGAAAATGGGCCAGTAATGGTCAACGACACACCCTGTTGGCTCCACAGGTGATAGCTGAGAAGAAGCCAAAGCCCATCTGCAGAGGACCGAGTGTAGTGACCGAGGCACTTAGCAGAAAGCCCCGGAGGAGTCCGTAGGCTTGATAGCCGTTGCCAAGCGTGCTTGATTAAAGAGCCAAGACTGGAATCGGTCGGATAGATCGAGGCGATTGCATGAGATGACATGATTTCTGGCTCGGATTCGGCCCGAACTGCCCGTGCCTCGGAGCTGTGGTACAGAATGGAATGTGATCCGTGGCTGCGGATTGCAAAAGGCTTGGAGTGGCTGGATGTTGAAGCCTAGGACGGAAGGAAAGGCATTCGATCTGCTTTGTTGCATCCTTTGATAGCAGTCGTCGCTCAAAGGGGATTGGACGGGAGGTCAAGTGCTTCCGCTTACCAAGGCGAGATGAGATGCCAGGAGGCAGTCAGTTCCAGGACTCATCTATGAAGTGGGGTGGATTGCTATGGCTGGTGGGTTCACGCCCCTTCCATCAGCTCGGACAGTACTGTTTTTGGTTAGTGGCCTTGACCAACAAGAATTGTTCCTTTTGGTTGAGGACTGGAGTGACGACTATTACCTGATGGAGTTGAAAGTGAAGCTCGGGTAATGAGAAGAAGGGTCTCGCCTCGGTGTGTGCCTTGAGAAAATGATGTAACTGGAAGAAAGGCTGACGAGACAGGCGACAGCTAAACTAACGGGATGCAGCTCATAATGTTATCATAAATTATCATAATTACCTGTATTATTTCAATGCATTTTTGGTGTGATTATGCGCCTTACGTGGCTTAAGATCTAGGGCCACGGTCTATCAGCCGGGCCCTGCACGGTCTTCTGGCCATCGTTCCGCATCTTCTACTGACATGACGAAGGGGTCAATGACAACAACAACAAGAAGACGGTAAAATTATCCAGCAATCACCGCAGCACTATCAATTGGGGTAAATGTGTGGCTGTCTAAAATGCAATTACCCAAGCGAACCACCAGGCTTGTTGGGCAGTTGAAGGTACTTTGATCGGTACTTTCCCCAGGAGCCGTTTAATTCCCCTCGAATGTCTTGGCTATTTATTTGGTAATAGTGGACGTAATATTATTGCCATGCTACAACACTTAGATCGTTCCTTCTGGTCAAAACTTCTTTGCTTTCTACCGCCTTCTTCTCTCCTTTCCCCCCACTGTATTCCCTTGCGGTGCGTTTCAGCCAGACACGATGGGAGCGCCGTGCCGACTGGGCCAAGCCTGTCCGGCAACCTAATCGACGAAGGGCAATGATGACCGACAGACATAAGAACGCATGTACACTCCCCGCACCCTCAATTACCGTCGGATAATTACTTGCCGATGGATCAAGAATGATTGGAGAACTGCACCAGCGACGCGTCCTTTTAAAGGGTTGATTCTTTTGCCGAGAGGTAATAGCATCCACATCGGGTAGATACTTTCTGATAGACGGCTGGATGGGCAGGGCAAGTCCCGTTAACATTAAAGTACCGTGGCACGGCTCAGAAGTTAAAATAATATTACCGGCTCCCAACTATAATAACAGACTTCCAGCCCGCCTTACTCCCAGCATCTTCCGTCCGTCTTGAAGCAAACAATCAATTAACTAGGACCCAGTGCTGTATGAGGTCATACTTGCATGGGTGAACTGCCGGCTCTACTTGCTTGCCTCTATCCCTGATGCTTGCCCTACTCTGAATCTTCTCCGGTCTGGGAAAGTCAGGCCATGGTGGCCCTGATGAACCTCCTACTCGTTCCGGTAATCAAGCCGCGGTCCAGCCCATAATTTTTTTCGGAAGATAATCGATAGGTTCGGAACATGCGTGGAGAGAAAATCGGAAGCTCGAGGGTCGTCCTGACACCGAAAGCCAGTTGAGAATTAGGCAATACAGCTGACTGGGTATCCTCCACACTCGTCTCGAGACTCCTCCATCTTGGTGATGTGAGTGGTGGACGGACTACGGAGATATGCCGGACGCCCTGTTTTGCGTCCTATGATAGAGAAAATAAAGCATTCTAGGGACGGGGGTGGAACAAAGAAGGGAAACGGAAAATGGGGGGGAGGGAGACACAGAACAAAGGGGAAGGGAGGGGTGGGGAGGGGAATGGAAAAAAAAAAAAAGATATCCGCGAAATCATAATAGAATTAAAAATTAAAATGAGAAATAAAAGTGCGGAAAGGAAGTGAAAGTGGAGAGCGAGGGAAAAATAAAAAATTAAACAGAGAAATAAATATGTAAAAAGGAAAAGGAAAAGTTACAATGAAATTGCGAGATTCTAAGAGCCAAAAGAGTCCAAAATATGGAAAACAAAAAAAAGAAAACAAATCCTACGTTAAGAAAATTGTTAGAAGGATGATCCCAGTCAAGCTGAAATAATAGTGGTTTAGGTCATAAAGCAGCAGGGATGGAAGCGATGTGATCGACAACCCTTCACAAACTGTTTGTTCGATCTTGTCATAACGTCTGAAAGTACTATGCTGCCACTTGGCTAGTCGTCGAGGCGTCCACGCCGAATCGTGTTTAGTAGTAGCACGAAATTGTGCATCCGTTTTGATCCGTCCTGACCCTCCCACCTTGTTGTTCCTCGCTGGGGTACATGCAAGGTACTAATCAACTCCCCTCCGTAGAGACAAGAAGAAACTCACGCTGACTCTGGGCCCTGGTTTGGTTGATGCCCTATGGGTGTTTGGTTGTTGCTCCGCAGTCTCCGTCCGAGCCGCTGGTTCCTCTCCTGTCTCGTCGTTGTAGCATGACTGTCTGGAAACATCAAACCGACCGTACTACTCCGTATACGGAGCAAGGCAGGAATAGTGGCCTGCGACCGCCTGCATGCCCTGCAGCAAATGCATCATCGGCCCGAGAGTAAGTTCTGTGTTGGTAAGGAATCCATGGGCACTAGCCCTTATAGGTGGGCTGAGGCAGAGAAAAGGGTTCCTTTAGCACTGCTCGGCGACCAGTGATTCGTCGAGACACAAATTATTATCACCAGCTCATGACAAATTGCGGTAGCCGACCACAATAGTTGTTGGGGCTGCGGGAATATCAATGGCTGCGGCCCAAAAATTCCCACCATCTCCACCCGAGACAATGTTGGTTTTTCTTTAGCAATCTGGCATCTCCACCATCTCATGCAATAATCTGATTAGCGCCAGTCGTGCGTGCCGGCAGATGTGTAACCACGGTCTGTCACGGATGCAGGCCGCTCGAGGACCACATTGGTCTGGAGATGGGATGTAACGACTAGCGTGGAGTTTGTCGTCATTGTTTCTCTGTCCACCCTCCCCTCATGTTGCCAGCGAGGTTCATATTTTTTTAAAAGGATCGACTGCTGCTTGTTTGATAGGATGTTGAAGCAGCCAGTCGAGGAATACATTCCAACTGGTTTCGCAATAGCTCGGATTGGCGAGCGTGAGCTGCAAACGTCACAGAATCCGGGTGAGAACCTTGAAACCGGTGCGACCCCCCTCGCAAGCCTGCGGAGGTGGAGGAAAAGCAATAGCCTGGGGTGCTAAAAACCACCCGCCCGGCTAGAGGGCCACTGGAGCTCACCTTTCGGCCGGTCGCTGTCGAGGCGGAGGAGCACAGACGCCATCTGTCCCCCAGTAGGTGCAGGACGATACCTTCTTGGCAGGCAACGGGCTGCGTTGCAGGCCTCTGCGTCAGAGTCCATGGTGACTTGATAACTAGCTAGCTGTCTTTAGCGCCCCAGTGCGGACACCTTGCGAGCAGGATAGTGTGAACCCGCACAGGTCATGGCGGGTCTTGTGTAGCGTCTCGACGACTCTTCCGCTACTCTTACTCGTCCGTGGTTTCTGTATCCGGAGCAAATGGTTTCATCCGTTCTTTCAAAAGTTCCGAGCGAGAAGCACATGTGCAGAACATGTGATGCTCTCTGTGGTTTCTGTGCGAGTTTTAGGTCGGCGCCGTATCCCCTTCTGCGAATCCCGACGGCCACGACAGTTAGATACGCCGCCTTGCTCTTTCGTTTGCAGCAAAAAGAAATAAACAAGCTTCATTGTTGGAATCAAACAACACGGTAAGTAATCAAAGGGTGGGCTGAAAAGAAGAAAACATAAAGTAAAGTATCGAGAAGAAAAAAGCAATCTATCAAACCGGCCAGTCTTTTGGACTCCTCCAAGCGCCATGCATATAACGGTACCCAAATCCGCAGATCATAACCCGGGCTTGGCCTTCTGGGGCCCTTGATATCAGTAATGAGTAAGACAAGCAAGAAGTGAAAGTACAGAATCAACAATATGTGCACAGGTGAAGTGAATACAGCATCAACACCACAAGACGGTATCGCTTAGAAGTCATGATAATCCAGAGTTAATATGAGAGACATGTAAAGCGTCGTAATGAAGGGTGTAGCGTCAGGTAGACTCCGATATAATCCCCGGAGGTAATGAAGCCAAGATGCGCCTGCTTCGATTGGGAAGAGGACCGTCGCTCCAGGCCAAAACGGGAAGGTCGCAATGTCGTTGCCGCTCGCGATTGATCCAAGATTGATGCCATTCAATGTCGACTACAGAGCAAGCATTTTCCAACCACCACGATGAACCTGTCATGCGGACTGTCTGGGCATTTGGCGTCTTTGGCTCCATCGACAGATGTCCGGATGAAATGTTGCGACGGTTCACGACAGGAACTGTAGATGTAGTAGTTCTTGAAGTAATTGCACATGTTCCTCGAGTTTCGATTTCAGCGGGTCAGGAAACGCAATGCAATGATGCTGGATGCAGTCGATTGAGCTTCGATTAGATAGAGGCGTTTTGCTGTATGCGGGGAGGCCAGAGGAGAGTTTCGGACTGGACGGGTATATGAAGCAATGGATGGATTTAGAATTTATCTGGAGCATTGACAAGGCTCGTGCTTGACAGTTTCTCAGGAATTTGTTGTCGACCTTTGTGAACTGACCTGGACTTGGAATAATATATCCCACTTCATGGTGGGCAGTAGTGTCTGTCTGTCATGCAAGCACCAGGGATAGGAATTTAAGGCCCATCACAAGCCCCGTTGCAGCAAGGTTAAACAGGGGGAACGAAAAAAAAAATAAAAAATAAAAAAGAAAAAGAAAAAGAAAAAAAAGAGAGCCAAATACATTGGATTTTCGAAATAGATAATTTTTTCTCGTCTCCCCAATAAGAAAATAGGAAAAAGATGAAAAATAAATTAAAAATAAATATTGTCAAAGGTATGCCCAACAAAGTCAATTTAGGTTCTCATCTATTTTTTCCATTTTTTTTTTTTTTGTTTTTCTATTCAATTTCAATCTTTAATTATAGACCCGCTCCACGAACCTCAGGACCGTTGAAGCCGTCCGGAGCAAACCTTGAGTACCTTAAGTCCCTGTCCCGATGCGGGTCCAAATATATCGGAAGCGCGTCAATCTCCTTTAAGGACAACAATGATGTCGCAACTACAAACTTTGAAGGAGCACCGGCGGATACCGTTCCACTGCGATGCAAAGCCCCATCTGCCGCGGATTGATCGGGTCAATGGGAGATCGACACGGTCCCTCGCAGCCGTTGATGCTTCACTTGCACGTGGCGCTAACTAGGATCTTCATGCATAGGCACTGGTGAGACTTTAGAAAAAACATAATTATTTGCTTGGGCCTCAGTCAGAAACAGGGCCCGGCAAACACGAAGGGGCTGTGAAACTGTTCGGTCTGCAAAAATTTAAGCCCGTGGTTCAAGAAGTCCCGTTCCAGGGAGTTGCTCCAATTGGCTAACAGAGATAGACTCTAGTCATCTCGGGATAGCCAGATAGATGCATTAGCCAATATCGGGTATGGGGAAAATCGTAAGTTAGTTCGTCAGAATGATGGGTCATCATTGGACAATGCAAATATCATGGTGCCTGGCCCGTCCTGCTGCTCTGTATTGACTGACGTCTTCTAATCCCTTTCACTTTTACATCGATCAACCTGCAACTGTTTGTCCCCTTGTCAGCTCCATGCAATTAATAACTTTATCCACAAGGTAATTTGACAACATGGTGCCACCACCATCACTGTAGCTCAGACCAGCTGTCCGACTAGACTCGGCTACGTGTGGCGGCAGTGCAGACCTAGCAATATAGCAGGAAGCCTGACAAGGAATGCACTCAGTCAGAGATACCACGTGCCAGCTTACAGGAAGTCCAACATCAACCAGTCAAGACCGATTGCAATTGGAGAGGAGGCCAGAATACCATCCATACAAGGGAATCGCAACCACCATAGTGCTGCGTTTAGGCTCAGCCACAGTAAGCTTTCATCCTGAGATTTTTTTCTACCCTTTCTCGATGGGTAATCAGAATGGCCATTGCACCGAACGCACGCCGGGTTGCCGTTAATTGTTTGTATCGTATGCGTAAGCTTCCGGGAGATCGGGGAGCAACGGTGCCAAGAACATAGTGGGATCCTTTTCACCTCAATTATTGGCGTGGGTGCTTCGCTACCCTTTGCTAGCAGGTAAAAATCAACAGGACTATTATGGAAGGATCGGGTGTTTTCCGTAGACACACAAGTAGGTACCAAGTGCCCACTCAGATGGTCCCATATGCAGAGAGTCTCGGCCCATTGCCAACGGGGTATAAACCTAGTAGGGCGGTTAGCGGGAGTTTGTTATCGGCAAAGGGGTGTGAGGTATTTTTCCCCTACCTTTTTTCTTTGCCTTTTTACTTTTTTTTCTCCCCTCATCTCATTATTTCTTTCTTTGCTGATCTACTATCTTCCCAGGGAAGTGTTAGCAAGTGTTCTGGGGCAAGCAATCGGATCTCACTCACTAGACCAGGGTACAAGTGGCGAAAGAATCGACCTTCCTGTCCTCGGCGATGTGATTCGATGTGAGTGCCTTACTTGACCGGGACAAAGCAAGGTGGTTTACTTGCTTGATTGCCGGGGGGAGGGAAGAGAAGACGGGATGGAGCATGGATAGATTAACCCAGTGGGAAGACAAGTAGATAGTAACAAACAAGACCCATATGAAAGTAGTGCGTGTAGAGCAGAGTCTGAGAAAGAACTATTGTATTAGTGAGACATCGCGAAGGCCGAAGGGGCCACAGTAGTAGAGCACCTAAGGATGTTGGTGAGCTTGATCCAAGCCCGAGATAGGATGGTGTGCGGGGCTAAAAGGAGTTCCCTGGAGGTTTGCGAGTCAGAACCACGGCGCATCGTTGACAGCCATTCCGGTTAGAGGTCCAAGCTCGGCATTTCCCGAGTTGGACTCGGAGGTTAGGCGGGGTATTATGCCACAAGTCTGTCCTTTTTCTTTTCTTTTCTAATTTTTTTTTTCTTTTCCCCTCTAATTTATTCACCCTTTCTACAAAATTTATTACTACTGGTACCTAAGGTAGTATCTAATTTCATTCAATCTTTACTCGCTAAATCATCCACCTATAATCCCTGCTCTTCCTCATTTCCTCTCACCCACACCCTTGTCAATTAATACCATCGAGATGCCGGGATTGTTGCCTGGCACCTTTCTAACCCATACTTCGGCTGATTTGAAAATAAGGGAGAATTTCTGAAATCCCTGCGATCTTCCCGAGATTTTCACAGAAGGACCTATTAAGATCACCAACGGGTCAAATCATTGAGAGTGAGCCACATGTACTACATGACTACAAGTACCTACAGGCAAACTACTGCTACTGACTTATGCATCTAACGGGGAGCTACTTCCTACTTGAGTACTACTACTGTTCCATACAGCGCACTCACCACCTCAATCGATCGTTTGACTTGCTGTACTCTATACCAGCTACAGAAGTACGAACGGAGGCCATAAAGGAAACGGGCAAACGCCGAAATCCCAGAGTACTTTAGTGCAGGCACTAAGGACTCCCCGTACCTAAATTTGTAGTGATCCTCCTAGCTATGTACGACTGGCCAACGCAGCCTAACTAGTAGTAATTAAGTACTAACTACGGAATCGTTAGTCCGCATGGGGCATAGATACTCCAATCCCGGACTAAAGAGATAGCACTATCAACAACCTTCCCATTGCAGTTAGCGCGGCGCTCTACAAAAAGTAAAAACCGCATCTGGGGAGATGCGCTAGTCCTAATCCAGTAACGGCTCTCTTTCCCCCAGTCAGATTCCCGATCAGGCATTAGTGCAACCCCGTGATCCTGCTTCATCCTGGCAGTTCAGCGCCCAGCGATCTTTTCCCACCATCTGCCTCCTCCTCGTCGACCCAATCGCATCGTGGTCCTATCGCTTTCGATAGGGTCCTCGGCGGTCTACTACCGGTGCTGCTCATCCTCAGATCTTGTTCTGCTGTCGCTGCAACAGCCACGTCATTCCTAGTGATCGCCCTCCGGTCAAAGGAGGGGTCGTGCTCTTTGGCTCATCTGGAAACCCGCCCGTCGTTGTGGAGACCGGTTGGATCCGCCCATCTCGTGCAGGTTATCTGTCGACCCAAACAATCGGACATCACACAACTGTCTTTTTCCATCTGTTGAGCTAGCTCTGCTATTCAAGATGGGCTTTGGCGATTTTGATTCGATATGCGAGAAGGCCCCTTTGCCGCTATGCTCCCTAGTGGGTCCACCATCTTCAATATCGGGCTCCACGGGCATCATACCAAATTGTTATGCGCGGAACATTGAGCTGGCCAATACAATCATCTTCGAAGGGGCTTCCTGCTTCCTCCACATCATCGCGCTGGGGATGACCGTGATTATGATACTGCACATCCGGTCCAAGTTTACTGCTGTTGGTAGGCTTCTTCACTTTGTTTTTGTGTCGCGCTACTACGCTTTCTCGTTGTGAACGGAATCGAGTGGTCCCCGAGAGCTAAACATCATTGACCAACATCATACTATCACAGGTCGCAAGGAAATTATTACGTTTTTTTACATCTACATGGCTCTAACCCTATGTTCCCTGATCCTTGACGCAGGGGTCGTTCCACCTGGGAGTGGCCCATTTCCTTACTTTACGGCGGTGCAGAATGGACTGGCATCGGCACTATGCACATCCCTGCTCATCAACGGATTTGTTGGTTTCCAGCTCTACGAAGACGGAACCATTCTCTCTGTCTGGCTTCTTCGGCTTTCTTCCGCGGCGATGTTTGTCATCTCATTCCTGGTCTCTCTCGCGACTTTCAAGTCGTGGGGAGGCCTGGGTCCCACCAACACCGTCGGCATGTTTGTCGTTCTGTATCTCCTAAACGCTATTTGCATCGCTGTGTATCTGGTAATGTCATTGTTACTGGTAATGAACACCCTCGAGGACCGCTGGCCTCTCGGCCACATCGCGTTTGGTCTCGTGGTCTTCATCTGTGGTCAGGTGCTCCTCTACGCATTCAGTGACACCATCTGCGATAGCGTGCAACACTACATGGACGGTCTTTTCTTCGCCACGTTCTGTAACCTCTTGGCTGTCATGATGGTGTACAAGGTATGTATTTCGATATTTCTTCCAGAACACTGAACCCTGCAATATCTCTGACACGCACCCCTGTCTAGTTCTGGGACTACATTACGAAAGAAGATCTCGAGTTTTCCGTCGGAATTAAGCCCAACACCTGGGAGGTCAAGGAACTCCTTCCGGATGAAGATCGCCGCCAGACAGGATACTACGCTGATGCAAATTCGGAGTATGCCGGGAGCATGTATCATCAGCGCATGTCGACCTATCACGGCCATTAACACCTAGCCTAAGACTTCACTTATGCCTTCCTTCGGCGGCCCACGCTCACGCCAAAACTGCATCTTCCGTCCGCCCGTCGCCGAACGACTGCCTGTCGTTGTTTCCTAGTGTAACTCTAATCGCTGCAGTCACACGCAATCATTATCAAATCTAAGCATAAATCGGCAATGTGGGTATCTATAGAGCGAAAGTTAGGTTTATCTTGGTATTTTCTCTTTTCTCATCATTATTACTACAAACAGCCTGGTTCGTGACATTCTAGCGGTATTTCCGGTCTCTGTCTTGTGGCCCAATGAAGTCCCCTTCATGAGCGTGGAATTGAAAGTTACGCGTGATCTGTTACCAATATTTGCTTTTTTACTTTTTTCTTTTTGGTTTCCGCTATCGGCCCTCCGCTAACGTCAAATAAGAGACTGATAACGTGCCCCGCGCCGGATAAACCTTTTAAATCTAGTATTGACAACATTTGTTTGATTAAGTATCTTGCGCATCGATTCATGTTTCTTGTTTTCATTTTATTCTCATCTTTTTTTATATATATTATTACGAAGTGTCTCGCAGCATATGTAAATAACATATCATTCAAATTGCCTAAGGACCCCTTTTCCCCATCTGGAAAGAAGTAAGAAGGATTCGGTGGACTAGGAGCACGGTGAACTTTAAGTTAGTGGTCTGATTTGATGGGTTGAGTTCTAGGGTGGTGGAAAATCGTACATTGGCCCTAAGAAATTGAAACATGCTGCGCTACTGAGCTGCTGGCCAGTGGAAATCAAATCCGGCAGCTCCTGGTAAGCCCACTAGAGCGAGGTTTGTTAATTGCCGGTCACTCGGAACGGGAAAGCTCCACGACTGTCGGGAAAATCCTTAGGGCCTAGGGTAGTTTGGCCTAGAAATTGCCCCTCAGGGGGGGAAGAAGGGGGAGAGGAGGGGGAAAGAAAAGTGCTGGCTGCATTGCCATAGGCGATTGGTTTTGTTTTTTGCTTAGCTGCCTGGCTGGATGGCCCCGCCCCCATCTCCTCCGTGTCCGTCTCCGTCGCTAGTAAGTAAGTCTAGTACTAAGTAGTAGTCTGACTTGAGGTGATCGGACCCTCGTCCTTCAGCCACACGTCTGTTCAAGCCTAATCCTTGCAGCGGGTGAAACAGATTACGTGGAATAATCCGCTTTTTGTCGACTGCAAGGATTGCTCTGGAAGGGATTCGGATTCTTTTTCTTCCTTCTGGCTTCGGTGATTGGAGGATCAAGCCGATGCGGTTGTCGAGGGACCGCGATCAGTATCGAATTGGCAAGAGACAATCCGCTTGGCTATATTGTTTTGGTTCTGGGATGGCCATAGTGCGTTCATGTCTCAGGCTTATTTTCTTTTTTTTTTTTTCCCTTTTCTTCCTTTTCACTCCACGACTACAACGTCGTCCCCGTCCATGAACCCGCTATCAGTCTGGTCTTTGCTACGGTCATCGTCGGACCGCGGCATGTTCCCGTCCACCTCTTCAATTGGCCCTGTGGCCGTGGCGTACCAGCCCTTGTCAACCGACTCCACCAGTACTTTGCATGCATCAGACACGAGTAAATTAAAGGCTGGATTCTCGTTCGGTAAAAACATGCTAATGTGTGCTTTGATTTCATCTGCAGCTTTATCGTTCACGGCTCTGGCCCATCGGATGTCTTGTTGGGAAGACCCCGAACTTTCTACTTCCGCGGGAAGCGAGCAGAAAGTGCGATTCTTCGAGCGTATAATCTTCTGGCTGAACGACGATGTCCCGACGTTCTTGTTCTCCACTAGATCACTCGCATTTTGGCCTAGGCACGTATAGAAATTAGTGCAGCCGATACCTCGGTCCCTTTGAACTTCGGCAAGGAGTGCAAGGCGCCTCCGTAATTCAGAAGGCCGTGCTAAAGAACCCACAAATGACAGGTGGGATGATACCCAGCCCCAACCATCCGTCAGTCGGTCTCGCTGTGAATACATCGCGGCCGCCCCGCCCGCAGCCAATGCTCCTGCAGCTCCTGCAAACATGGCATATTTGCCCCACCGTTGCCATGATGGTGTCGCGGCAGCATCTGCATTCGAAGATGAGCTAGGAGCCGAAGGAGGTAGACTTTTGTTGGAAGCTTTTCCCTGGTCGGTAGATGCCTTATTTGAAGAGTTACCGCCTAGGCCGAACAAGCCGGCAACTTCTGATATCGCAGTGTATGCCGTAGTGGCATGTCGGTAATGACCTTCGGCACCATATGATATGACACCCGGGGCAATGCCTAGAAAAGGAGTGTCGAATGCGATAACACCCTGAATGTGAGGAAACATGAAAGAGTGCGCCCCCACGGCAGATTCAGAATCCACTAGGGTGTCGGTTGCAGAGTCTGCAGAAGACGGTGCAGGAATCGGCTGTTCCGATGCAAGCAGAAGAAGGGTCTCGGCAGCAACTATTCCACCCATAGAATGTCCGAGCAGAATAACATGCACAGAAGGATCAACTGTCGGTGAAGCCGTCCGGTTCGAGACTTCCAAGTCGATGACTTTGTTCTGAAGCCTATGATTGTCAATGGCACGTTCCATCCACTCGGGAGAAATCGCATGGGTTACTAGACGTACCATTCCCGAAAGTTACTTACGCATCCTTTTAGTTCGCCTCGAGTCTCATACTTTGGGTAAACAGTGGCGACGACCTGGACAGCGGGGAGGGCACGACTAATCAGACCACAAAAGCGCCCTGGAAACTCTCCAAACGTATCATCATCTCCCTGTGGGTGTTAGTAGTGAGGTTCAGAGTATGCAACCCGTAGGGTCCATGCACGTGCAGCCTCAAAGGAGAGAGACGGGCTGGCTGGGAATGGGTGGAGCATGCACACGGTACCTTGAAGCCATGGATGAACACTAGGAGCAGCGTCTTCTTCATCGTATCACACCGGATAACCCGGAAGGTACATTCCCCCCTTTCAATATCGAGTACTTGTACGACTAACTGAGAGTACGCCCGTAGAATGGGTGGACTGTGCGAAAAGGTGGAGAGGCGCGAGAAGAGAAGATCTCGGTCGGCTTGAAATAGGCAGCTACGTCATCGGGGATTCCGGCCACGTGACAGGTACATTTACATCGAATCACCATTGCACATTCACCACATTTACTACCTATAAGACGTTTTGTGACTGATACCACTGATTAGATGCAGCGGACGGTAACTTGTGCCTTTGTTTCACTGAAATTTCCTCCTACTGCCTGTCATGTGGAATTTAGCTGACACTTGACTACACTCACTATATATTGGCAGGCTTAAGTGGTATAAGCCTACAAACTGCTCATCAAGTTGCAGGGCATGTAAATCATTATAATGAACTACCTCCTGCCCGGAGATCAAATATGTTGTTGCAACAGAGCATCTCAATCCAGTAGCCGATCGCCCTATATAGTATATAATTACACTTGGCTAGTATGATAATTGGTCACTGACACCGCAATGGAGACCTTCATGAACTCCAATGAAGAAAGCAACATGTGATGGGGATACTATCATCAACAATAGCAATAGCATGTTATCCGAGTCTGTTCATAGCTCCAATTCGGACACAGCTGCAACGGATTTATGATGCCAGACCAAGATTACCAGGTACGAGAATGTAGATGGCCTGTAGGCTCATGAATCCTTACAAGAGCGCAATCGTTTCGCAAAACAGTCACCTTTGGATAGACAAAAGCCCAGGTTTCATAGGTATCTTGACCATCTGATCACTGGGCTTCCGAACAAACCACTTCGAGCGTCTATGTGTGTGCCAGCGTGCTGAACCCTATATGCATCAGAACCCTATTAAATAGGGCATAACTAGCTTGATTTGAATACTAGTATCTGATTTGGAATTTCATCACTGCTACCTTTGGTGCAGGTTTGTTTGATATTGATCTATCCATATGCTATGGAGTACATTTCATAAACACTCAACTCTTAATGTAAAACCCGTGCACAAATCCCAGAAACCTGTTAGTACGAGTATAATGCGGCTTGACGAACTGAATATCATAAACTACAGTGTTTCGATCTCTATGATCCTGTAGACCAGTGCTCAATCTTACAGGCCATGCCATTCATCACGGGCAACCTAAATCATCATGATTAATGACACGACTCCCCTAGCAGCCACAGTCAAAACAACAATTAGCGGCCAGTCTAAAATTATAGATAACTGCAAACAACTATATACTTCATTGTATCCACGTAACACCTGTACAATGCCCCCAAAGATCTAAACAACAGTCTATACCTCCACCCAGATCAAAGCTTCCCCCGAGAACTCGTCAACCGCAACAAACTATCCTGATAACTCGTAGCCAACAACTTCCCATCTGGCGTCCACAACCAACTCTCATGAACCGCCCGATTCTCCGCAGACCTAGGAGTCCACCCCTCCTGTATGAACCACTTCTTCCCCGGGCCCCCATCCGTCTCAGAAGCCCAATCAAGCATCCGCAACGCCTCCCCCAACTCGTGAAACACAACCGTAAGCGTCAAACTCGCCATAGACGACCACCTCGTCTCCCCCAATGCCCTTGGAATCAACAACAACGAATTCCTATCACAAGCATACATATGCGCGCATGCATACAAGTTATCGAACTCCCCCGCTTCCTCCCTCTCCCTCACCCTCCTTTCCTCCCCACCAACTATCGGAAGCCCCTTGATCGAATACATCGCCAACTGGCGATACTTCTCCGGATGGCTCTTCACATCATCCGTTTGATTGAACGTCCCCATATCAACCTTTCGCACATCCACCCCAGGAAACTCCCTTTCCGTCAGATCGCCAGTCTTCACCCCTTCAATCCACCAATCTGCATCCACGCTCGGACTGACGGGGTACTCCTCCGCTTTCTTTCCAGCGATAACAGAAGCATACAGCTCCTGCACAGGCGCAGGCTGATGCGAAAACCCGCTCTGACCTTCCCCTCGCTTGAAGGAACATAAGCATGAGAAACAGATCTGGTTCGCTTGTCGTACGTCCACGGACCGTGTGCAGTACATCTTTCCATCGCGCAGGTGGCGCACTGTGTACTCGTATGGAACGTCTAGGAGGCCTCCTAGGATGAACGTTCCGCTTACGCTCTGTGTTTTTGGTGTTAGTGTGTGCTTTTAAGGGGTGAGCAGGTAGGTACTTACGTGGATCACGAACCCCTTCTCTACGGTTTGGGATGCTGCGTAGGCAGCCTGGGCGTAGACATGTCCGCCGAAGGCACGGGTTCCTTCGCCTGGGGGATAGGGTGGCGCTATGGATTCGAATCGTTCGGTGGGCTCCGTGGTACTGCTGCTGGGTGGGTTGGGGAGGCGACGGAGTGCCATTAGCTCTGCCCAGGAGGATGGGCTTTCGTCGGATGTTGGGTCATGCATTGTGTGTATGTACAATGTGGGATGGTGTATTGTTGGGCTTATATGCTGCTGCTGCTGATGTTGTTGATGGTGGTGGTGTATGCGTGAGGGGTTATGCTCCGGCTGGGATGTATGTACAAATGACTGATGATGCCTGCCTGCTTCAATCTGTAGTATATCCACTGTACAGTGCAACGGCAGGAATGTTATGTTCGAGATTGCGCCCCTTTACTCTTCACATGGGAGAATGATAAGGGTGAAAGTGGGATTGTATGTTGGCGCTGAGTCTATCGACTGACTACTCATTTAGCCGACATGGTTCACCAGAGCCTCGGCTGACCGGGCGGAGTTGGTTGGCTACCCGTGAAGCATATTCGATGATCAACATGGTGCCGTTCCTGGTATGCTCCCCATATGGCAAGGCTGTGCCGATTATCCCTTTATGTGTTTTGCAGTGTTCATACTTGGGGTAAGCCTGGATCATCATTGTTCCATTCCCTTGCGCATATCGCTGCTTTAAGGATCCGTGCTGCAGTGTAACCGGTAAAAATGAAGTGATTCCGATAGATTGGGGAGCTGACGTAGCAAATATCACAGATTTGTCTATTTCTATAAATCTATCAATATAGACACACGCTCCTCGAAGCGTTATGGCCACACCTCCATCATCTGGAGTATCTCCCTAATCCCGAGACGGATGTTCCAATGCTCATCCGTCGTAAAATGCATATTGACACAACTGCACAGAAGAAACAGATCACCATCTTTATTGACCAAATCTGCCAATTAAGGTATATGCGCCGATAATGCTGATATGATATACAAAGAAACCCATCCCATAAATAATACATTGACAATTAAATCATTTTCCGTGTCCCAAACGACGCACAATCGCATAACTGCAACCAATCCACATCACATTCGAATCAGACTTAGAACGTCTCGGAGATGGTGCGGTTGTTGTTCCACTCGACCTTGCCATCGACGTGCTTGATCTCCTCCAGCTTGTCGCCCAGCTTGACAACGGAGAACCGAACCATCCGGGGATCGAGACCGAGAGTTCTGCGGACAGCCGATTGCACGGGACCCGAGGCATCGAAGCGCATGATGAAGTGGTGGCCTTCCTTGTAGCGGGCCTGATGCTTCGTCGTGGGCCTGGGCAGACGGAAGGTGCCCCAGTTGGTGAATCCGCGGACTACGCCGCCGGAGCGGAGGACCTGGATGCCGGCATTGCGGGCGATGCTGTCGTCTGTCAGTGATATTTCGAGGATAATGATGGTTCGGCGACAGAAGGATGTTGCGTAAGGATATGAGGTGGTCAAATAGGGTCGATAGGCACGTACTCTCTAACCTCCTGGAGGCTGCCGGGACGGACCTGCGGTCATCAATTAGCATCAATTCAATGTATATAATAAAGTTCATTAAACAGAATCGTCTGGAAACATACAACAGCAATCAGTTCGTACAACATGGCGCCGACAATGTGGAGTGGGGTCTGGACTGTGAAAATAGCGTCGGGGAACGTAAAGGACGACGGAGAACCAAACACGGAACTGGAAGGGGATGAGATTTTTCCGAAGGTCATTTGCGGAGGCTCGAACTCGACTTCCTTATCAGCACCCGGCTTGGCGCCCGCTATCAGCGCCGGGAATCGCTCTCTCCTCCGTCATTCATATTTAATTTACTTCCCTCTTTCCTTCTTCCTTTCTCTCTCCAATTCAACTCACACTTTCTCACTTTTCCGGATTCTCTCCTCTCCCTCTTCTCTCCCCTCAACTCCAGCTGCCCACCATGTCTTTCGCCGCCAGATCCCTCCGTCCCTTCGCTTCTCGCGTCCTGTCGCAGAAGCTCCCCCTCTCTTCCGTCTGCAGGGCCGCACCCGCCAGTTTCCCGCGGGGAAGTGTCCGGAGCTTCTCCCAGAGCCCACTTTGTGAGCAACCCCCTAGATTTCAGTCGCATGAGGGCATTCAGACCCCCTAGGTTGGATTCAAAGCTAATAGTTGACTCCCAACAGCTCAATTGAAGAAGTACACTGAGTCGCACGAGTGGATCGAGCTCGCCGAGGACGGCAAGACTGGTTAGTCCACCACAGCCTTCCCCAGCCAAATTACCCTCAACTGGCCACTAATGCCCTCTTCTACCATTTACAGCGAAGATTGGAATCACCAAGTACGCTGCCAACTCCCTTGGTGACGTTGTGTTTGTGGAGCTCCCCGAGGTCGACCTGGAGGTCAGCGCCGGTGAGCCTGTTGGTGCTGTTGAGTCCGTCAAGTCTGCTTCGGACGTCCTTTCGCCTGTCTCGGGTGTTGTTACCCAGGGCAATGCTGTGTTGGACGACAATGCCAAGTTCATCAACCAGAGTCCCGAGGGTGATGCCTGGATTGCGGAGATCAAGGTGAACGATGCCGCGGAGTTGGACGGACTGCTGGACGAGGCTGCCTACAAGGCTACTATTGATGAGGAGTAAGCGTGATATGTGTGAGAGTGCGTGTGTGGGCCATGAAGTATTTGAATGGATGGATTGCTCAAAGTCTGGGTTTGGATTATATGCGCGCCGCCGCTTCTGTGCATGGCGTCGAATTTATTATGATTGTTAAGTCATTTGAACTGTTTTCCTTTGTCTGGGGGTTTCATTGGGTATGATTGTTGTGTGTGGATGGTTATGTTTTCACCACATAATGACTGTCTAGAGAGCTGGCTACGTCATGCCGCTATCGGCGGACCCTTTTATTCAACAAAAGGCTGTCTGCGGTTATAAGAATATATGATATCACTGTTATTGGTCTGTCATGGCCATTGCTGGCTTTATAGAACGAACGGGCTGTACTTTTATACCCTAAGACTTGTGTTCAACGAGGATGGAGTCTACCACTAGAGATACTGCAGAAGTCCCAACTATTCGAAGTAGATGATATGAGCTATTAGAGACCGGTGCATATAATTATGCATACACTGGTTAGCTACAATGCTATTAGCTATATTGATACGACATACAGTATCAAGCACTACGAAAGCAGGGGCCTTCATCATCTCGGTACACCCGACTATACAAATTGTACCGCGATGCACAGTAGTACCACTATGCGAATGCGCCGGCCGGGCGGTGAGTCCCCCTCCACCTCGGATGGGGCCGAAAGCCAACCGACGAGGCCTGGAGTGATAAGGCTATCCCGCAACATTCCCGACCTCAGGCCCTTGCTTGTCTCCATACTTCACCTTTATACACTTTTGCGCGTGTTTCGCACGTGTAACGCGACTTTCTTCGAGCTAGCACCGAGGCCATTTGGCGCGGGTGCCAGCTCTTTGTCGTCATTCGAACATGGCATCCAATCTCCCTATCCCTATTCCTCCGCGCACCCCGACGCCTCCCCCGGATGACCCTCCGAGCACTTCAAGCCAGTCACCCCGTCTCCAAGACAAAGACTCCTTATCACCTTTGAGGGACACGTTTCCAAATTTGCGGGGCTCGTTAGATCCCAGTGATGCGAATCGCTTGAGTCCTACACGGGCGGGCTTCAACCTCAGCCCAGCAGACGCATTACAGCCGAGTGATCAGAGCGACAATGCTTCGGCAGGTCCGTTCAATTTCAAGACTACGACAATGGCGAAGAGCCCAGTCGTGAAGTCTGTGAGTTGTCGCTTACTGCCACCTTGGAGATGAATATACTAATGAAGCCGTCAATGCGACGTAGAACATTGGCCAGCGACGTGGACACAAGTATAAGCACAGTAGCATTTCACATCAGATCTTCCTGGAACCGCCCCCACGAGCCCCTCTAGCTTTGCCTAACTCGCTGCCTATACCGACGTTCAAAGAATACCGCTCCAGTATGTCCAAGGACCAGACTACCCGGTTCTGGTGGAGCGTTTGCCACATGTCTGTTGCTGCGTATACCCTGTGGAGTGCTCATGGATCATTGGCTATGACGGCCCTTTCGCACTTGATCCTGTTCGATTCAATCGGCGCATTGCTCTGCGTTGCTGTCGACATATTGGGCAACTTCGAAGTATGGAAGCGATCCAGTGTTCGACACCCATTCGGATTGGAGCGCGCAGAAGTGCTTGCAGGATTCGCCATGTGCGTACTCTTGCTGTTCATGGGAATGGATCTCATTTCCCATAGTCTGCAGCACTTTCTTGAATCTTCCGGCCACGAACCTCACCACACTCATGTCCACGAGCGTGTCTCCCTCGGTCGTGTGGATTTCACTGCTCTGCTGGCCATCTCATCGACCTTGATCTCTGCCATTGGCCTCAAGAACCATGGACGGATAGGGAAGGCGATGCGATTCGGGTACATTGAGTCACTTCCCTCGGTTCTTAGTAACCCGTCCCATTTCCTGACGCTCTCATGCTCCACGCTGCTCCTGTTGCTGCCCCTTGTCTCTATCAAGCTATACAACTGGCTGGATGTTTTGCTTTCCAGCACGATCTCCATTTCAATGTGTGTTATCGGAGTGCGTTTAGTAAAAACA
This sequence comes from Aspergillus piperis CBS 112811, assembly GCF_003184755.1. Lineage (NCBI taxonomy): Eukaryota > Fungi > Ascomycota > Eurotiomycetes > Eurotiales > Aspergillaceae > Aspergillus > Aspergillus piperis. The sequence goes on from NW_020291593.1 coordinate 1,143,251, forward strand.
CTGGGATCCATGCTTCTCATGTCCTACTCCGGACCGGGGGTATCCGAGGTGATCCGGGATATCGAGGCCGATCCCTGCGTCTACGGCGTCGATGACGCCCGGTTCTGGCAGGTTCATTACGGGCTCTGCATGGCCAACTTGAAGCTTCGCGTATCCGGGACTGAAGAGAACCTAGTGCGACTGCGTGAACGGATAGCCAGCCTTATCAAGAATCGATTGGGCGGAGGGTACGGTTCTGGTGGGCAGAAATGGGAAGTTTCGCTGCAGTTCACGGCCGAGAAGGCATGAGCTGGCAGTTGTCATGCTGTACATATACGATCATATTTGGATTCAATGAAGATATACCGGAATAATAATACGATTTACTGGGAGTGGCGTCATGCTGTCTGTGTCCTCGCTTTAGGAGTAAATACCTGGTACCGAAAATAGACGGTGTTTCTTTCTCGCTAGAACTTCCCGCCTCTCCGTAGGCAGCAATCACTACTACTCTTGATATTTAATAGTGCGTTTATAGCAATTCTATAAAAAGACATCCGGGGCAACATGGCGTTACTTAGGCTGAATGGATCTGCTCCCGTGTTATCTATATCGGCAGTGGAAGAGTTGTTCTATCTATGAACAGTACACTCGCGATTACCCATAGATATGAATAACGATAGGGTAATTCTGCTACTATTACAGGACCTCCCTACCCTCGATATCTCGTTAGACGATACAACCAACATAGTAAGACACCTGAGATAGATCTATATCCATCTTCCTTCACCAATTTAATACCATCAAGCCTAGATCTAGACCTCCGGACCATTTTCCATAGACCTCCTCCCTCCAATCCCCCAGAAACCGCCAAAAACACCACCACGAAGACGCAGAAAATGATATAATGTAATATAATAGAATTCACAACAAACGCAATGTACAAAAGCCTCAGTTTTCCGGCCAGCTCTAGCACCCAACCCAACCACAATTCTTTCCTATCCTTCATCATCGCAACAACATCACATTCATTTATGCCGCCGCAGCCAAAACACCCGCCTCTTCAGGCTTGCTCAACCCCACCGACTCGCGCTCGTCTCTCCTCCGGCGCTTCTCCAGGATAGCTTCCCGGCGCTGTGCAAGAATTCTCAATTGACGGTTCTCGACGCCCTGCAGCCAGTAACCGAAGCTGCCGCCGACTCCGGCGAAGAGGGGGTACACCCAGAGGGACTCCTTGGCGAGGATGGGACGCATTTCAATACCGAGTTGCCAGAGACGGACGGCGATGCCTGTTGGAGTAGTTATTAGCACGTGCAGTATGGCATGGCGAGCGATTGAATATAAGGGGAGCGGATGGGAGATAGCTAGCTAGCAGTTGCATGCTGGTATAGCAAGGGTGGGTGGTGTGGATGTGGTGAACATACCGAAGCCGCCCCAGAAGAGGACTTTGTGAACCATGATTGATGTGGAGGAAAAGAGGGGGATTCGCGGCGGAAGGTAGGATTAAAAAGAATGGAAATTGATCGGAAGCCGCAACAAGGTTCCAATGTTCAACTTCACGACAACAATTGCGGACCAACACGGGCTTGAATCGACGGAGATGAGGTTCGACCTTCACACACCCGGCGAATCACGGGGCTGTGGTTCCCAATCTGCGTTTCCTGTTGTCCGGATTATCGTTCCGCCGTGGGAGGGCTGTTTCTGCCGGGCGGTCGGTGCCTTTTGGTCGGGTCCTGCGCGCCGCATTTGCGGGTTTATCCCCGGAAGTTCAGTTCCTTTTTTCTCAGAGCCTCTATTCTCATACTTCCCCAAGCTTGGAAGTTTTATTGCAAGTTTGTTACATCTCTCAGTCTCTCGTCATGGCTGGTCCAGAGGAGATGATGGATGTGACAGCAGGTGTGAAGCGGCCTACTACGTCTTCTTCTATGGATCTGGACAGTCTGCAGCGGAAGAAGTTCAAGACGGATGAGCTGCCTTTGTCCGCGGCGCAGCATTCGGCCATTGAGCATTTGCTGCACGCGTTCAAGAAGAGGGGTGGGTTTGATACTATTCGGAAGAAGATATGGTCTGAATTCCATGATGGGGTATTTATTTTATCTTTGATTTATTGCTGTTGACTCGTTTTCTGGATGAGGGTGTGTTGTTTGCTAATTAATGCGCCTTGCTTATATAGGAAGGGAAGGTTGAGTTTACGAAACTACTGGTCGAACTCGCTGAATCTGAAATTGACCGCGAACCCGGTCTTCTTTCTCGCGAACGTGGAAAAGCTGCAACTTTGATCGAAGGTGCGGTGGATCGAAGCGATGTCTACAAAACTGTCGAACATACCCTTGATGCGCTGGCCGAGAAACACCTCCCCGCTATCCTGAATTCTGTGCGCGATATTCGTCGCGACGAGGTGGGCGAGGAGCTTGCCGCGCAGGAGGAAACCGCAGGGAACAAAACTGATGAGGACTACGCCGCTCATGTGAAGGCGAAACGCGACGAGCGCGAAAAGGTCTGGCAGGAGGAGCTGCGCAAGCAGAAGGAGATAGAAGAGGAGGAAGCGCGCAAGAAGGCGGAGGAGGATCGCAAGCGACGTGAGTTGGAACGCCAGAAGGAAGAAGAAGAAAGGGCCAGGAGGAGGGAGCGCGAGGAACAGCGCCGCGAAGAGCAGCGAAAGCTGGATGAGCAGAGAGAAAAGGAACGACAGGAACGCTACGAACGCCGCCGCCGCGAAGAGCGCGACAGGTATCGCGATTGGCGCGATCGAAGCCGAACTCGAGACCGTGATTCAGATCGGGATAGGGATAGGGATAGGGATCGTTACCGTTACCGAGATCGCTCGCCAGGCTATCGCTCTGACCGCGCCCACTCCCCACGGTATCGCGACTCGCGCAAAGAAAAGTCACCGACTCCGAAAGAACCTACGCCTGCAGCTGCGCCAGCGGCGCCGCCAGTGGACGAGAAGTCGTTGGAGGAGGCGGCGCTACAACTGTTGCTGAAGGAGGGAGAAGAGCTGGCAGCCAAGGCACGACAGAAGCCCGAGTTCGACTTTGAGGAAGCGGAGGCCATCGAGAATGGTCTCAAGCCGCCGCCGAAAGGACCCAAGGCTGACTCGAGGTTCTCCAACACTCCGACCAAGGCATGTAGTCCGGCTGTCGAGGCCGAGCCCAACCGACGACGCGGATCAACAGCAGACGATCGCCCCCGGACGAAGAGGCGCGACGAGAGTCGCAGTCGCTCACGACGGAGGTTCTCCTCCCGGTTTGACGATGACCGTCCAGAGCGTTCGCGCGATGTATCCAGCCAGCCCCGCAATCGTGACTCTGATGACCGACTGGTTCTTCGCGATTTCCGCGATAACAGATACGGTGACCGGAGCTATCGCCCCAGCCGCCGGAGCAGAAGCAGATCTACTACTCGAAATCATGACAGAGACCGTGACCGCGACCATGACTACCGCCGCGACCGCAGCCGTGATCGAGACCGAGATCGCCGGGACCGGGACCGAGACCGGGATAGAGATAGAGATAGAGACAGAGACAGAGACAGAGACCGCGACAGACCTCGTGACCGTGACCGTGACCGCGATCGAGACGACTACCGCCGCCGCCGCAGCTACTACTCCCGATCCCGATCACGACCCCGATACCGCTCCCGTACACGCTCCCGCTCCGTCCACCGTGACCGCGACAGAGACGTCCGAGATCGAGACCGAGATAGAGACAGAGACCGAGACCGAGACGCCCGCCCTCGCGACACAACCGACCGCGAACGAGATCGAGGCCGAGACCGCGACCGCGCCGACCCTCCCCCCAAAGACGAGAAATCCCCTCCCCGTCGCGTATCAGTATCCTCGAGACGACGATCCCGCTCGCGCCGACGATCACGCAGTCGACGCCGCTCGCCGAGTCTCCTCGATATCGATCGCTACGTGCCGCCTACTAGTCGTCGGAGCCGGTCTCCTCGTCGGAGGGTGCGATCGCCGGAACGAGCGGAGAAAGATGAGCGTGATAGACCGCGCTTTGTTGAGATTGATCGGTATATTCCTGGTGCTACTGCTGCTGCGACTGCTACTGCCACTGGTGGTGGTGGTGGTGAGCGTGAGCGTGAACGTGATAGTGAGACTAACGGTAGGGATAGGGATAGGGAAAGAGACAGAGATAGAGAGAGGGATAGAGAGAGGGAGAGGGAGGGAGATGATAGGAGGGCGAGAAGGAGGAGTGTGAGTCGGAGGAGTGATGGGAGGTGATATGCCTATGCCTATTCCTTGGATGGGATTATGGAGGGAGCGAGGGACGATGGAAACGAAATAATCGATTGTAATATACCAAGGTAATGAATCTCATGGATAGACATTTATTACTACTGCTGAGTGTTATTTGATGGTGTAGGTCATTTATCTATTATTACTACTTCCTAGATGAATGTAGTGCTTCGCTCATAAGAGAATCATCAGTTGTTTGTTCAGCGAACTACTTACTACCCGGCTGGAATATACTAGTATGGTATAGTCTTCGTGGTCTATATGCTTCACAGCATGCACTACGTACTTGCTAGCTAGGAAAGTAAGCGCTGCAAGGCAGATATGAATTCTATTAGCAGTATATTTCTCTCTATCACGGTAGTCATATACCAACCACATAGATCATATCCCATTCCTACTTCTCCAATCCCAACCAGAACATAATATAATACCATACTCGAAAACATCTCCATTTCCATGTACAAGATCTAATCCTATGCACATACATACATGCTCCATCACCCTCCTCATACTCGGGACCCCAGTTTCTCTTACCCAGGGTGCTCACTAATTAAAGTATTCCTCAAAGAATCGATCATGTCTTACTCCTCTCCACCGCGTCCTTAAAACCCTCATTCTCATCATGCCTTTTATAAAAGTAAGCTGTGGAACCCGTCCCCGTTGGCCTTAATTCAGGGGATAATCGATCGATGATAGTCTGTTCGAGAGCCTTGATGGACCGTTCATTAGAGCCGAGCTTGTTCCATACGGAGATGAGATGCGAGTTGAATCGGACGGAGGTGGAGACGCCGAGAACGTGGTCGTGTTCTATATACTCTCCCCATTCTTTGGTTAGTACTATCATTATCATATCTCGCATAACTCGCAAGTTTACTTCTACTAGTAGATGATCCATATCATATAGAACAAGAGCAACACAACCGAAAGAAAGAAGAATGGGGGACAGGGGGAAAGCTAACCCTTCTCCAAAACCGCCTGAAACTCATTCGCCATACACAAAATGGCAATCTCATGAAAGAATGCCTGGGCTTTACTCTTCGGCACCCGGAAGCGCCAGCACCCCCCGTTCTGATTCTCGGGGTCTTCCCAGACGGGTTTCACGCCTTTGCGGAAGATGTGAACGGTGTCGCGCAGCCGGATCTTGTCCCACGGGTAGTTGTTGTACACGCGGTAGAAGGTGGCGATGTCGGCGACATCCTCGTGTAGGACGTAGAGACGCGAGTCGTAGTCTGCTGTTGCGGCGGCTGCTGCTGCTGGGGCGTCGGTGTGGCGGTCGTACCAGACTGTCCAGTGGTATTGGAAGGGGAGGGGACGTAGTTTGCCGAAGATGTTCTGGTGCAGGGATTTGCGGGTGGTTGGGGAGGTGGAGGAGGTGTCGCGGTCCTCTATGGGGCTTTTGTCGTTGATGTGGACGCTGGGGATGGTGCTCATTTTTGTGATGTGTGGTAGATGGTTGGAGAGAGTGTGTGTATACTATGAGTGTGGATGTGTCGGGTTATTTGTCCTGCGTGAGGATGTGGGTGGACATCGGGATTAATCCGGTTTGTGGATGGGATATATAGTAGTTCCCAGTGAAGAGAATCCTATTGTTTATGAGCAAGTGGGCAATGCATTGGGGCCATAAATGGCCATAAAGGAGGAAGAAGAATAGAAAGAAAGAGGAAGTAAGACAAGGGATTTGTTCGCACAGTCGGAGGGACAATGAGACAATGGAGCATAAAGAGATCTGACATACCCAAATGAATGGCGAGTGAAGCTATACCGGGAGTTCCCAGATACAACTTGTAACCAAAGCAGAGATGAAATCAGGAGACAATACAATAGTGATCTGTCTCAGGAGAAGGAGGGGAGGAGAGAGGGGATATGAGCGACTTTATCAATCACGCATTGACTCCACCAGAGCATCAGCATCAGCAGTAGCAGCAATAAGGAGAGAGTGAGAATGTGTGTGTGAGAGAGAGAAGGGAATCCATTCATTCACTAAAGTACACTCCAGACAATAAGTAACCAACAACCACCCCCAACACAGCCACTTAATGTGCCTGCCGCTCACATATGCAGGCAGAAGACACGCCGGACGGATAACTGGCCAGATCGATTGGTGTCATGGCGTCAGCTACTAACTATTCCATAGTTAGCAGCATTAAGGCTGCTTACACTAACTAGTCAGAGTAACTACGTAGGGAAAGTAGGGCCACGGCCACTAGTTAAGGAGTAAAATGGCTCTGACCCCGCCAATCCCGCGGGTTGGGTTTCCCCACTGCGGCGCCAATTTGCCCGCAGATTTCGGTCGATCCTGTTTCAATCACCACCACTGCTGTTACTTTTCTTTCCAACCATCTTTCTTGTATCATTATTGAACGCAATAATATGCCCTCCACTACGAAGCGCCAGGGAGCTGATCCCTCCTCCACTCCCACTACCACTACCACTTCTACCGCTCGCGATCTTGATCGGCGCGAACATTCCCCCGCTGACGACGACCATCTCCAACACACCGCTACATCCACCACTGGCCGTGAGGAAGACGAAGATGATGACGATGATGATGACTACACTTCCTCATCTGGATCTAGCGATAGTGACAGCGACAGCGACGACGATGAGGAAGATGAAGAAGAAGTAAACCAGAAGGAGACCACTACTACCTCCGACGACATGCCGCGCATTCCTGCTATACCTAAACCGCGTATCGGCCGCATTAACAAAAACCCTGACCTACTGTCCCGACTATCTGCTTTTCTGCCGCAGATGAAAACGGCGAATGAGAAGCTCGAGCAGGAGATTGCGGCGGGAAGGGCGAAGGATGTGCGATTGGAAATAGATGGGGATGATGATGATGATGATGATGACGAGGACGAGAATATGGAGGGTAAGCGGTATATTGAGATGGTATGTTTGATACAATATCTATGTATGGTGGTTGGGATGCTAACTGATTGCAGAATCTGGGACTAGGTGTGCTGGAAGAGAAGCGGCCCGGTGATGATGAGGAAGATCATCTCGAGTCGCAGGGTGGTCAGGACAATCAACATGTTCTGCCTGAGAGGCCGAAATCTGGCAAGGACTCGAATGTGCTGGATACTTTGATGGGCAATGCGGAGTCTTCGGCGGAGAAGGAAAAGCCGACGATCGAGGAGATATAAGAAAAATCTGCTGATTTGCATGGGTTGGCGCTTTGGGTTACTTGTTGTTTTTAAAAAGTTGGTCGCTACTATAGAGTTTGTCTGGGTTATTCGCATTTTGGCATAGAAGGAGTGGGTCTACAAAAGTGTTTCCGGCCTACATGTCATACAGTCTCTAGATTCATAGATCAAGCATAACATAATAATCATACCCAAATAAACACCAGCCAAGTTTAATAAGAATACACATGGAACGGAAAAATAAATCAATGATCTAGTGTATTTGCATGATATTAGACATGTATACGTCCAAGCGCACATGCGCAAGGTGGATTAAACCGTCGTCGCTGCATCACCTAACGTTGGTTCGTCTAGGAGACCTCCTTCACCCGGCAGGTCCAGCCGGATTCCTGGCTCAGCAGGGGCAAACTGTGATTCGTTAGTATCGTGCATTGATCCAAAGTAGTATAAAAAAGGGTAAATCTTACCTAGCACCCAAACACCAGCCAAGTTCGTTGTTCTTGATCTTCTTCGCAATCTTCACCTCACGCGACAAGGGCATCTCGTATCCCGTGTGCAACAGACCCAGCATAAAGTTCAGGTCCAGGCACCACTCGGGGCGATCGCGCAGCTGGGGCAGCGCATCCTCAACACCCTCGAAGATGCCCCATGCGGGCTCACCCGCGCAGACCGTCGACGTGAGCTGGTGCAGCTCGTCCAAGGTGAAGGAGTCAGGCATGCCCAGGGGCTTGGTGCGGTCGTAGAAGTAGGAGAAGATGTACACATCCTCGCGGGCGAAAGTCTTCTCCAGAGACGGCTGGTGAACGCCGTTGAAGGAGCAGGGCGCCAGCTTACAGTCAGCATCCTTGTTCAGGATCTTCTCAGTCAAGCCACGGCACTGAGCTGCCGCAGAAGCGCCTTGCTTCGGGCCAACCATCTTCACCGTCACCTTACCGGCGAGCGGGTGGTCGTTGTCAAAGGTCAGCTCGACATCGCGCTCCATACCAGGTCCAATGCAGGGGTTGGAGATCGGCTGCTTCAACCAGGACATATCCACGGGGCTGGCGGCCAACTTGGCATCGACGATCGCCTTGTGTACAGCATCCCGAGCAGCCATCAATCCGTAACCCAAGTGAGAGTGCTGGTAGAGGTCAAAGTGACGACCGCCGAATTGCAGCGAGTACTTGTGGTCACCGTCCGCCAGGTGCTCGGGCATACCGCCCGAGGGGCTCTGGGGGAACGTGGGCTGGAAAACGATCTGAGTGGACCCACCGCCCAGATCAAAGATGGCAGCAGTAGGGGTCTCGTCCGGACCGCCAATCTTACCGAGAAGGTAGTTGGTTGTGATCCAGGCATAGACACCCTCGTCACTGCCATCCATGATCTGCACACCACCCATCTCACGGGAGACAACCGGGAAGGGGTAGACGGTTTCCAGGCGAGTACGCACGGCCTCCAGAATCCTCTGGCTCATCTCGGGGCCAAGCATACGCAGTCCAGCGGTGGCCTTCACGGCAATGGGGGAGCAGGACTGGTAGTCGGCGGGCACAGACTTGAGAGCGACCTGCATCAGAGGGTCCAGACTCTTGGCCGCTCCCTCAGCATCTTCCTTGTAGGCGCTCAGGCCGGAGCCACCCTGTCTCTTCTCGGTTTGCTCGAAGACCTCGTTCTCAAGTTCGGGGGTGGGGCCGCAGTTGTTGAAGCGGTAGACGTGGATGCGAGAACCCTGGCTGCCCGCGTCGATCATAAGCGCATACTGGATCAGAGGCTTGGAGGGGTCATGAGGTTTCGTGCACTTGTCCGTTAGGGGAGCGACACCATTCAACGGTGGCTCTGAGAATTGACCGTCAGTCCAGATCGACTTTCCCCGTTATAGGGGGTGGTCACTTACGGGATCCAATGTTGCTCACTGTGGGCTTGGACGGCGACAGCCACAACAACAGAAGAAGCACTGCACTGACAATAGCACCTGTCTTCAGGTAGCGAGAGCGCTGGCTTTGAGACATCATCATGTGGGATAAACTGCGACGAGATTTGCCGATCGATTTGTCCAAGGCGACTAAGGGAATCGCGGGTTCGGAAACGTGCGACACCGAACGCCTGCTAGGTCTAGAACCTGATGCTGAAAAGGACGATGTACGTGGAGTATGTCGACTGTCAACACCAGTCGACATGCGGACAAAGCCAAGTATTCGGTAAAGGCTGTAGCGTTACGTCCGGCAGACAACGCTCTCGGTATTCCGACCGAGTTGGTATAAAGGGAAAGAAAGACGATTAACGGTAGGAACGAAGAGAAAGCATAGGATCGTCCGGGCGCCTCCGGTGCAGGCCACAAAGATAGTGGGAAGCACAAGACCAACCAACAAATGGAAGGGAGGATGGGGAGGAGGGAAGAGAGAGTGGAAGAGAGGGAGGGAGGAAGAAAGAAAGAATGAGGGTGAGGTGGAGGAGGAGACACGGAGAGAGGCAAATGAAGGCCAGTTAGTACTTGTTCTTAATTATTCTTGGCCTCTCAGGGTCTTTTTTGAAACGAATGGGGGGCTCCGCTTCCGCCTGCTGGCTACCACTGGCTGTAACTGGCTGTAACTGGCTCGATTTGTGGCGTTGGTGTCCCCCCGTGGCTGGTGGGCGGTCGCCGCATGCAGCCAGACTCAGCCCGGCCTCATTATTATTCCCGGACATTGACCTCACCACATGGTCCTCTGCAGCCTATGATACCAACCCTTGGATTTTAATCCCCAGTTCTTCCGTCCCGATCTCGATCTCTGCCCTTGTCCCAATAATCCCTTCGGATTGCTCTCCTCTTTTGTTGTCTGTCGGTGTCAGCGCCGCTGTCACTTTTGGAAATGAAGCACATGCGCCGTCTCGTCCCTCCCACTCGGGCCCTTCGCCAAATCCTCCTCACTCCTCAGCCTGCCTTTCGTCCTCAATTCTTCCAACTCACTCCCCGCATCAATGAAATCCCCGCTCGATTCTACAGCCCGACTACTCCTCTCCACAAGTTCCGCACAAGAGCTACTCCTCGTGCCCTGCCGCAATACATCCTCGACGAAGAGATCGGAGCGCTATATGTCCAAATCGTGAACGAAAACAACAGCCTTGACCCCCCTGTCAGTCTTCGAGATGCTTTGCGACAAATCGACCGTTCAAGTCAAACATTGCAACAGGTGTCACCGGGTAGTGGGGATGGAGTGCCGATTTGCAAGGTTGTAAACAAGTTTGAGCTGCGGGAAATCGCAAAGGCAAAGGCGAAACCCGCCAAGGATGGTCTAAAACAGCTGGAACTGAACTGGGCCATTGATGCTCATGATCTTGCACATCGCTTGAAGCAACTCACAACTTTTCTGGAGAAGGGTCGGAAGGTGGAGCTGATTTTGACGAGAAAGAAGCACAAGCGATCTCCTACTGTGGAGGAGGTCAAGAATCTCATGGACCGGGTCATGGAGACGGTTCGGGAGGCCAAAGCCTTGCCGGTCAGACCCATGGAAGGAGAGCCGGGCAAACATGTGGTGCTGGTGGTGAAGAAGGATGTTTAAGAGGACAAGGAAATATGATGAGTTGATGGAGTTTAGTATGTATACTATTGACGGCCTGAGTGGTATTGGTTCTGTACATATAACGGACCACTCGGTTAATCGGTGCTTGGAAATGCCTTATCAAGCTTTTCTATCACTATTAACATGATGTGTCTTATACCCGATAAAACGATGGTGGCATTATGAGCATGTCAGGTGTCGTGCGATATACTGTACCTTGTATTGCAGCTCTAGCTGTCAGATCGGGATATGGGGCACATGAAAGCGAAGCTATACTACCGGTATCGCGGAAGCTCTGGGGCACGAAGCGTGCATAACCTCGTTATATAAAACAGAGAGATATATATGAGTAAAATCGAAAAAGGATAAAAAAAATAAAGAAAGAAATCAGAATTACCTGTAATCAAATAGCCCGCCTTTGAGTTGTTCTATGCCTGTACCTGGTATACTACGCCATCTCCAACCTTCAAGGTTATTCGTCCCTGGCGACTCCGCAATACTGCAAGTGTGATTGGCTGACGGCTGAGTCAGCGCCTCCCTAAATTTTTCCGGGCTCAACAAGAAGCGCTGCTCGACTTCCCGGCCGTCCAGCTCGTCTTCTTCCTGTTCCCATTCCTGTCCGGTTGTGTTTCCATCGCAGGTTAGCCATCATGTCCAGCCTCGCCAGATCTGCCAACCTCCTTTTCCGCTCTAGCAGGGCCTCCCTGCTGCGCCCCCGCGCTGTCAACCCCATCCAGCATGTCTTCCTCGGCGACAAGCTGGCTGCCCGTGGTATGGCAACCGCTTTCGAGCGTACCAAGCCTCACGTCAACATCGGTAGGTGGCCATCTTCATCTCTTAACGATCCATCAATGCAAGTACTCATTGCTATTCTATAGGTACCATTGGTCACGTCGATCACGGCAAGGTTAGACCACAATTCCCTCCTCCCCCCTCGCTGCGTTGATGTTTTCCCCGATATGGTCCGAAAACTTCTCACACGTTTCCTCTAGACCACCTTGACCGCTGCCATCACCAAGCACCAGGCCTCCAAGGGTCTCGCTCAGTTCCTCGAGTATGGTGCCATTGACAAGGCTCCTGAGGAGCGTAAGCGTGGTATCACCATCTCCTCTGCCCACATCGAGTACGCCACCGACGCTCGTCACTACTCCCACGTCGACTGCCCCGGTCACGCCGATTACATCAAGAACATGATCACTGGTGCCGCCAACATGGACGGTGCTATCATTGTCGTCGCCGCCTCCGACGGTCAGATGTACGTTAACCTTAAAAGAATAACTCTCCTTCAGTATATATGCTTACACTGGCGATCAACAGGCCCCAGACTCGTGAGCACTTGCTGCTTGCTCGTCAGGTCGGTGTCCAGAAGATCGTTGTCTTCGTCAACAAGGTCGATGCCATCGATGACCCCGAGATGCTGGAGCTCGTTGAGCTGGAAATGCGCGAGCTTCTCAGCACCTACGGATTCGAGGGTGAGGAGACCCCCATCGTCTTCGGCTCTGCTCTCTGCGCCATTGAGGACCGCCGCCCCGACATCGGTACCGAGCGTATCGACGCTCTCCTCGAGGCCGTTGACACCTGGATCCCCACTCCCCAGCGTGACCTTGACAAGCCTTTCTTGATGTCCATTGAGGAAGTTTTCTCCATCCCCGGTCGTGGTACCGTCGCCTCCGGCCGTGTCGAGCGTGGTCTCCTGAAGCGTGATAGCGAGGTTGAGATCATCGGTACCACCAACGAGGTCATCAAGACCAAGGTTACCGACATTGAGACCTTCAAGAAGTCCTGCTCCGAGTCCCGCGCTGGTGACAACTCCGGTCTCCTGCTCCGTGGTGTCCGCCGTGAGGATCTCCGCCGTGGTATGGTCATTGCCGCTCCTGGCAGCGCCAAGGCCAACAGCAAGTTCATGGTTTCCATGTACGTTCTGACCGAGGCTGAGGGTGGTCGCCGTACCGGTTTCGGTGTCCAGTACCGTCCCCAGCTGTTCATCCGCACTGCCGGTAAGTAAAATTGCATTCTATTCCGCTACTAGGGAACTGTGTCTGATTCCATTTGCTACAGATGAGGCTGCTGAGTTCAGCTTCCCCGACGGAGACCAGTCCCGCCGTATCATGCCCGGTGACAACGTCGAGATGATCGTCAAGACCCACCGCCCCGTCGCCGCCGAGGCCGGCCAGCGCTTCAACATCCGTGAGGGTGGTCGCACTGTCGCCACTGGTCTGGTCACTCGTGTCCTGGAAGAGTAAATAGCGAACCTGCCGAGGTTCGTCTAGCAGGCCCGGACAACTGGCTGCTGTGTATTATGGGAAAAAACGAAGCGAAAACAAAACTTGGACAGGGAATCGTTCATAATGTTTAAACACCATCTTGCAGCGCGGGCATCAGCGGGAGCATCCGGGACTGATACGCCAGGGTGGTGGATTGCACCGGAGTTCTTGAGTCATATCCATGTATCTGTATTTGTATTGAAATGTCTGTAGACTTTTTTTTGATCTCTTCTCCTCTCTTCTCACTTCTCGGTATGTCGTTGAATATGATTGAATGATTTACTCGAATGTCATCACTGCAAGGTCTTTTGTATATTTATTGTAATCAATAACTGGGGTAGATCAAGACAGACGATCCGATCTATCTACACTACAAAGTAATTATCCCGATCCGGTTGCCCAGATCACGGACTCTCAATAGCCTAAAACGGTTTAACGCGGGATCAGACGATCGCGGCCTGGAGGCTCAGGCGACCAGCAGACTGGCTGGCAACGCAACGGGGGATCAACTCCTGAGGCTGGCCAGAGTGACCACCGCCCGGACTAGAAGCCCTCCTGCCCTCCTTCCTGCCCGGCTTCTTCCAGCTCTCCTCTCTCACACTCGCTTTCCACCAGACCTCGGTGTGGATCCCATTATCGTCTTGTGATTGCCCGTCTCCCATGGTGATCCTCTCTTGACCTCATCCGTCTCGACTCTTCTCCTTCTCCCCTTACCTTCACATCCCGCACCTACTTGCACCTACCCTTTTACTTTCGCCACGCTCTCCGCATCTGACGTTGTTCCAGCGGCGCTCCCCGTCGTTGTCTCATCCCACCCCCGGAAAACAGAACAACTATCCATATCCCATACTCATTCACCAGCACGAAACCTACGCTTTAAGACTACTCTGCGGCAGCAGTGCAACTGACGTCTTCCGTCATGGCAACCAATGGCCACTTTGCCGCCATTGGCAACGGCAGCAGCGACAAGACAGCATATGAACACGGGGTGCAGGTCATCGACGAAAACAAGGAGTTCAAGTAGGTCCTTTCCTCATGTCTATGAGTTCCAATACGACGGTCGTTGTCTGTTACGTCTGGGTTAAGTCTCAGGGGTTCAATTCAGAATGCGACTTTCCGTCATCCGCATCACCTGTTCAGGGGCTTTGGAGCGGCGCATCAGCTAACAACAACTATTCCAGTGCCAATCTGTCCAAATATCTCACTCTGGAGGATGTCACACCAGCCGGCTTCAATTATCACCTCATATCCGTCTTCGGCTCCCAGTCGACGGGAAAGTCGACCCTACTCAACCATCTGTTCGGTACCCAGTTCTCCGTGATGTCCGAGTTGGAACGCCGTCAAACTACCAAGGGTATCTGGATGTCCAAGAATAAGAATGGCGGCGACGGATCAATGTCCGACAACATCTTGGTCATGGATGTTGAGGGTACCGATGGTCGCGAGCGTGGAGAGGACCAGGACTTTGAGCGCAAGAGCGCACTGTTTGCGCTTGCGACGAGTGAGGTCCTCATTGTCAATATCTGGGAGCATCAGGTTGGATTGTATCAGGGTGCCAACATGGGCTTGTTGAAGACTGTTTTTGAAGTCAACATGCAGCTGTTCCTGAAAGATAGGGCGTACGTTTCGCACATTGTTCTACGTGTTGCTTGTGCTTTCTGCTGACCCTTGACCTATAGTACCAGCCACCGTTCTCTACTCTTCTTCGTCATTCGTGACTTTGTCGGCAACACGCCTCTCCAGAACCTGCAGCGGACACTGATGGAGGATATGTCGCGCCTATGGGATTCGATCTCTAAGCCTGCCGGTTTGGAACATTCTTCAGTCCATGATTACTTTGACTTCCAATTCTACGGCCTCCCCCACAAAAGCTACCAGCCAGAACAGTTTGTTGCGGAGACAAAGAAGCTGAGCCTCCGTTTCCGTGAAGGACAGAAGGACCCCAGTTTGGATGCGCGCAAGGGCGAGTTTTCCGATGGAGGCGTTTTCCTCCCGGAGTACCACCGTCGCATTCCCGCGGATGGCTTTTCTCACTATGCGGAGGGAATCTGGGACCAGATTGTGAACAACAAAGATCTCGACCTCCCTACTCAGCAGGAACTGCTTGCACAGTTCCGCTGTGACGAAATTTTGCGGGAGGTTATGGTTGCATTTGACGATGCGATCGTTCCCTTTGAGGACAAGCAGTCGCAGGCGGCTCGCCTCGGGGAACCGGAGATCCTTGGCGGCTTGGGAGCGGCGATGCGGGCCTCGCGGTCCAAAGCCTTCAAGAGCTTCGAAACGGAAGCCAGTCGCTACCACAAAGGAGTTTACCAGCGCAAACGGGCCGAGCTCGAGAGCAAGATTGATACACGTTTGAAGGCTCTTTTCCAGGGCCAGCTGGATGCGACCCATAAGTCTGGTATCACCGAGTTCAGCGACGCTGTGTCGGGCGCTGTCAAGGCCGGCCAGAAGAAGGGGACCGGTTATGACTTTGCCGAAATTGTGAACGAGGAAGCGACCAAGGCCGTACAGAAGTTCAAGGAGGTTGCGCACGAAACTGCCGTCGAGGGTGCCGCCTGGAGTGACTCTCAGCAGCAACTGGCGTTGTATGAGAAGGAGCTGGCGGAAGTGAGCGCACGCCTGCGTCGTGAGGAGATGCGACGACTGGCCAGCCGGGTCGAGCGTTGGGTGCAGTCCCGCCTGGGCGAGTCCGTTGGTCTCGAGTTCAATGCCCTTGGGTCCGGACGGGCCGGGGGTGGCGCTCCGGAGGAGGGGGAAAAGCCTACGGAGAAGAAATTCTGGGACCGAGTATGGAATGTGTTCGTGGAGACCGTGCTGGATGCGGAGCGCAGATTCACCGACCGCGCCAGTAGCTTCGATGCCAGCCTAGAGGAGGTGGATGTTGGCCTGTGGCGGTTGCGCCGTAAGTCTTGGGGTGTTTTGCGTGCGAAGATTGACGAAGAAATGGTCGAGGGCAATCTGCTACTGAAGTTGCGCGAGAACTTCGAAGACAAGTTCCGTTACGATGACGCCGGTGTGCCCCGAATCTGGCGGCCAACCGATGACATTGAGGGCATCTACACGCGGGCGCGCGAGTCAACATTAACCCTGATTCCCCTTCTATCACGTTTCCGACTGGCGGAGACGTCTGCACCGCCGCCACTGGATCGCTGGGTTGGGCACACGCCCAGCTCTGCGACTGCGGCCGATGAGGAGGACCTGCCGCCGATCGGCGGAGTCGACGAAGAGGAGGGAAAGAGCTTGGAAGAGGAGATGACAATCCTTAGCGAGTCTAAGCGACAGGAGCTGACAGTGCGGTTCAAGAAGGCTGCGGATGGAGTGTATGTGGAGGCCAAGCGCAGCGCCATTGGCGGCATGACGCAGGTGCCCCTGTACTTTTATGGTATTCTTCTGGCGCTTGGCTGGAACGAAATAGTTGCTGGTAAGTTTTGCTTTATGAATTTCGGAGTGTGATTGACCATGGCTAATTGTGCACAGTTCTCCGTAACCCCGCCTACTTCTTCCTCTTGTTTGTGTGCCTCGTTGCAGGGTACGTGACGTACCAGCTCAATCTGTGGGGACCGATCATGAAGATGACGGAGGCTGCGTCGAACCAGGCGCTCGTGGAGGGCAAGAAGCGACTGCGCGAGTTTCTCGAGTCTTCGGATACGGGACGACAGGCGATTGCGATGTCGACGGCCGGCGGTGCTGGCCGGGGGGAGCAGGTGGAGATGTCGCGCCTTAACAAGCAGGGAAAGACGACGGCCGAGGATGAGGATGGTGACTTGTGAGAGAGATAGATGGGGTTATTTATTACTTGTATTCAAATGTATTCTTCATTTATAGATACTGCATCCAAATGCACCGTTTAGCATAGCATCCCGCATTCCATTTGATTCCCATATCATGCCATTGCCGTTGTGGATATTAATCAACGTCTCCGCGTTATCTCGCAATCGCAATCCTGCTATCTCTCTCAACCTTCGTTATCACGCGTTCCTGCAGGCGCACCTCCGATGGCACTGCAGCCGGACTCCCCGCGGCGCCGGCACTACAAAAGGCTAAAGTGTCTAGTCTAGCCTCCAATGTGCTCGCCTCCATCAGCATCTCATCCATTTATCTTCTGACGATGTCATCTGCAGGCTCCACCCCGTCCGGCTGCCCCGACGCTCTCCGACGGTGCACAACAATCAATTCTGCAGTCACGCTCAGGATTTGTCTCTGCCGCACTCCTCATGCCGTGCCTGGTTTAATCTATGCATTGGAGTAAGGTAGTATCGCCTAGCAGGAGCGGAGTTCCTGCTGCGCTCACGCCATGGCGCCGGCGCAGACATAAATCGCTCACTTCCTCCGGCACTGGCCGTTCTCTCGTGCCAGTTCGTCTACTGTGGTTGTAGGATCCTCAGTTCCCTTCGACAGCTCACGATGCGTTCCTTCTCCGCTGTCGCTGCCGCAGCCCTGGCGCTCTCTTGGGCGTCTCTGGCTCAGGCTGCTCGCCCTCGTCTTGTGCCCAAGCCTGTCCCTCGGCCAGCTTCGAGTAAATCGGCTGCGACCACAGGCGAGGCTAACTTTGAGCAGTTGCTGGACCATCATAATCCAGACAAGGGAACGTTTTCCCAGCGGTACTGGTGGAGTACTGAATACTGGGGTGGTCCTGGGTCACCGGTGCGTCTCTAGCATTTGGTCGTATGACCGGCCATATTGGAATCTAGCCGTTGGCAGAGCCCGTGAACATGAGGAACATTGCTGATTAGACTAGGTTGTCCTCTTTACTCCTGGAGAGGTCTCTGCCGATGGCTATGAGGGGTATCTCACCAATGAGACTCTCACTGGCGTCTATGCGCAGGAGATCC
Organism: Aspergillus piperis CBS 112811; assembly: GCF_003184755.1. Taxonomy (NCBI): domain Eukaryota; kingdom Fungi; phylum Ascomycota; class Eurotiomycetes; order Eurotiales; family Aspergillaceae; genus Aspergillus; species Aspergillus piperis. The sequence goes on from NW_020291593.1 coordinate 1,161,236, forward strand.
AGGGTGCCGTCATTATCATTGAGCGTGAGTGTCACCGCTGCCATGGAAGAAACATAGCTGATTGATCCCAATCCAGACCGCTACTGGGGCGATTCCTCACCTTATGAGGTACTCAATGCCGAAACTCTTCAGTATCTTACACTGGACCAAGCCATTCTGGACATGACCTACTTCGCCGAGACGGTAAAGCTGCAATTCGATAACAGCAGCCGCAGCAATGCGCAGAATGCTGTATGTTACCTTCACCGCTCTATGCTTTTGATAGGTGCTGACGATCTAGCCCTGGGTCATGGTCGGTGGATCATACAGCGGTGCCTTGACGGCTTGGACCGAGTCTGTCGCGCCTGGAACGTTCTGGGCTTACCATGCCACTAGTGCCCCTGTGGAAGCTATCTACGACTTTGTGGGTGTAATTTGCTTTTCTTGTCTCTACTCGCAGCTAACCAGATCAGTGGCAATACTTCTACCCCATCCAGCAAGGCATGGCACAGAACTGCAGCAAGGACGTGTCCCTGGTAGCCGAGTATGTCGACAAGGTTGGAAAGAACGGAACTGCCAAGGAGCAGCAGGCACTCAAGGAATTGTTTGGCCTGGGAGCTGTTGAGCATTTCGATGACTTTGCCGCGTGAGTACTTCCATGTCCATAGGAGAAGCCATTCTGACAGGAACAGTGTCCTCCCCAACGGACCGTACCTCTGGCAGGACAACGACTTTGCCACAGGATACTCTTCCTTCTTCCAGTTCTGTGACGCCGTCGAGGTAGGCCACCTCTAACAGCCCCATAGCAAAGCATTATACTAATGAAAGCAGGGTGTCGAAGCCGGCGCGGCAGTAACCCCCGGCCCCGAGGGTGTCGGCCTCGAAAAGGCCCTGGCCAACTACGCAAACTGGTTCAATTCAACCATTCTCCCTGATTGTATGCCACCACCCCTTGTCTCATCCCTTTCTATCTTCAAGTCTAACCCAGTGACAGACTGCGCAGGCTACGGCTACTGGACCGACGAATGGAGCGTCGCCTGCTTCGACAGCTACAACGCCTCGAGCCCTATCTACACCGATACATCCGTCGGCAATCCCGTCGACCGCCAATGGGAATGGTTCCTCTGCAACGAGCCCTTCTTCTACTGGCAAGAGTGCGTACCACTTACCTCCTTCCACGATAACACATGAAGAACCCACTAACGAAAATCCAGCGGTGCTCCCGAGGGTACCTCCACCATTGTGCCCCGGCTCGTCAGCGCCTCCTACTGGCAACGCCAATGCTCGCTCTACTTCCCCGAAACGAACGGCTACACGTACGGTAGCGCGAAGGGTAAGAACTCTGCCACGGTGAACAGCTGGACCGGTGGGTGGGACATGACCCGCAATACGACGCGGTTGATCTGGACGAATGGGTAGGTGTCCTAGATTCCGTAGAGTGTAATTGATGAAGTCAATGCTAATAAACTGGTGAAGGCAATACGACCCCTGGCGCGACTCCGGTGTGTCGAGCACTTTCCGGCCTGGTGGACCGCTGGCGAGCACGGCGAATGAACCCGTGCAGATTATTCCGGGCGGATTCCATTGCTCGGATTTGTATATGGCGGATTATTATGCGAACGAGGGGGTAAAAAAGGTGGTGGATAATGAGGTGAAGAAGATTAAGGAGTGGGTGGAGGAGTATTATGCTTGAAGGTAGAGACGGTGGTTGATGGTAAATATATATATGGACTGTACATAAGGAATGTGTTATGGGACATGATGATGGTAGGTATGGTCATGCCAATCGATGAGATAATAGTATATGGCTTTTTTACCAATAAAAACATTATGTATGTGGGAAATGTGACATTGCTCACCTTATAAGTATATCGGTTGTCGGGATGTATAGTGTGTAGATACACCCAGTTCATCAGACCTTCTTTTACGTGGGTTTACCTGAAGACTCTACTGAGTCATTCTGTCTTTAGAGTATCCAGATAATAGCCAAACCATCCACTCATTCAAAAGACCAGCTTGACATGCATATCACCGGAGTCACTGCCAGCCATTTACGGTGAAGGTCATAGTAGCCTGAGACAGTCAGTATCAGCCGTGTAGTTATAGATGATAGTTGTAGACAACTATATATAATTGCTAACCGTTAACACCAGATAAATATAAGAACTAACCGACTCAGTCACCCATATGATATTATGTGAAAAGATGTTTCTCTCAACGATTCATGGATGTTCAATTCGAGATTTATGGAGGCTAGGACAAAGTATGGAGATGATATATATAGGAAATAGAGTTCTCAATCTTCACAAGAACGCTGGAAATATAAGAACATAAATAATCAATAGCTATTAAAGTAGCTGGGATAAGTGAACCGTGACCGGATAGCCTAGCAGACTTTTATCCGGAGGATTCATTGCCTGAATAAGCGTACCAGGCCGAATCCGAGTAAACCCTGGGAATCGATCTGGTACATTTCTACCGCAATGGGTATGACGTAGGGGAAGGCAAGCATCCACCGTCCATACTCACATGACTCTAAGCCGTTGCAGATCCCTCCAGATCTGACGACAGCATTATCCGGATACTGAACTCCTGAAGTCCTGTTTTAAATAGTGCTCGGCCTCTGCGAAGTTTAACATCCGATAGTCACGACGATCCGGGCCGTGCCAGCCTGAGGCAGTCAGTGAGTAGTCAGCGGAGATACTTAGTCAGCGCTGTTAAGCAGGCAGAGATTCCGCTATCCGCTCAATTCGGAAGCCGGATCACCTGGATTTGTATCTCATCCGCAATCCACTTGTGGATCAACGTGGCTGATCGGGTCCTCTGAAGACAAAGATCCGCTGACACATCCCACAATGGCCCCCGTTCATTGGTGGGCGTGCTTCAGGCACCCTCAACAGCATCTATTCTTGCGAGATCCGATGGCCAGCTAGGCTGGACCCCTGCTCCACAACTTTACCGGTCCATACTAAGATCCGCATCCGAGTATACGCACAGCCTAGATCGACTTGGCTTGTTGTAGACTCAAGCTCTGTACCCTTGAACCATGGAAGCCACATCGGCCCCCCTGGGGACCGATATACCGGCCAGGGGAATGCGAAATTGTTCATATATGACTGGGACGTGAGCGCGGTTTTCCTTTTTGAACAACATTAAGAAAAATCATCGCATCCCTCTTTATTCCTCCGTGATCGCTGCCGTTTGACAGCCGGCTAGCGTCTACGACATGGCTCCCGATCAGACCGGCCCCTGGTCCCAGGACGAGGACCATCTATTACGCCAAAACACACCTAACACACAGCATACGCATAATGAAGAAGACCCATCCCACCCCTCTGTGGCCCTCATTGGTCCCGAGGAGAGACAGAATCTAGTTCGGATTGCGACTCATGAGTCCATGAGACGGCGTTCAAGCGTCTATACCCAGCATACAGCCGTCTCTGGTCGTCCAGATACTATGGGCACGATCCGAGAGGATGACCCCTGTCTTGACCCCCAGACGGACAAGTTCGATCTCGGAAAGTGGCTCGCATATGGTCTCGGTGAGTTTCGTCAACAGGGTGCTCTCGATCTTCGACCAGGCATCGTGTTCAAGAACCTTTCCATCTCAGGGACTGGCGCGGCCGTCCAATTCCAGGATACTGTCGCATCGACCTTCAGTGCCCCTTTTCGCATTGGCGAGGCACTTCGGAATCGTCACTCTCCGCCCAAGCGGATTTTGAATGAGTTCAACGGTGTTTTGAAGAGTGGAGAGCTTCTTCTTGTTCTTGGTCGTCCGGGTGCGGGCTGCAGTACTTTTCTCAAGTCACTTTGTGGTGAACTTGATGGCTTGACTGTCAATGATGACAGCGTGATACATTACAATGGTAAAGACACTCTCATTATCTACATGTGAACCTACTGACATGAGACAGGCATCCCTCAACATCAGATGATCAAGGAGTTCAAAGGTGAAGTGGTCTACAACCAAGAGGTATGTCTATGCTGTCGTGAGCTAGCATTACACGCACTAATTAGGTTATAGGTGGACAAGCACTTCCCTCACCTCACCGTTGGCCAGACCCTCGAATTCGCCGCCGCTATGCGCACCCCACAGCGTCGTATCAAAGGGTTATCTCGAGACGAACACGCGAAGCATATCACTAAGGTAGTCATGGCTGTCTTCGGGCTGAGCCACACGTACAACACCAAGGTTGGAAATGAGTTTATCAGGGGTGTCTCAGGAGGAGAGCGCAAGCGTGTTAGCATTGCCGAAATGACTTTGGCCGCAGCACCTTTGGCGGCATGGGATAATTCGACCCGTGGTCTCGACTCGGCCACGGCGCTGAAATTCGTCGAGGCTCTGCGATTGATGGCTGATCTGGCAGGCTCAGCTCATGCAGTTGCCATCTACCAAGCGAGCCAGAGCATCTATGACATCTTCGATAAGGTGTCGGTACTCTACGAGGGCCGCCAAATTTATTTTGGACCTACTTCGGAGGCGAAAGCCTTCTTTGAGCGACAGGGCTGGGAGTGTCCCCCGAGACAAACCACAGGCGATTTTTTGACCTCTGTTACCAACCCTCAGGAACGCCGGCCACGTGCAGGCATGGAGAGCCGTGTTCCTCGCACCCCTGACGACTTTGAAGCCTATTGGCGTCAGTCACCCGAGTATCAGAAGACGCTTTCCGAGGTTGCTTCGTATGAAAAAGAGCATCCTTTGCATGGCAACAAGGTTACCGATACAGAGTTTCACGAGCGCAAGCGGGCTGTGCAGGCTAAACACACGCGACCCAAGTCACCATTTCTGCTGAGCGTACCCATGCAGATTAAGTTGAACACGAAACGCGCCTATCAACGGCTATGGATGGATATCCAGACCACTGTATCAACGGTCTGTGGACAGATCATCATGGCCCTGATCATCGGCTCGGTTTACTACAACGCTCCTAATGACACTGCTTCTTTCACTTCTAAAGGGGCGGCGCTCTTCTTCGCCGTCCTTTTGAACGCACTGGCAGCTATGTCTGAGATTAACACGCTCTACGCCCAGCGACCGATTGTGGAAAAGCAAGCTTCCTATGCTTTCTACCATCCAGCAACAGAGGCTATTGCGGGTGTGGTGAGCGACATACCGGTAAAGTTCGCTCTCGCAGTCGCGTTCAACGTTATCCTCTACTTTATGGTCAATCTTCGACGCGAACCGGCCCAGTTCTTTATTTACTTCCTGATCTCCTTCATTGTTATGTTTGTCATGAGTGCGGTCTTCCGAACTATGGCGGCGGTCACGAAAACCATCTCCCAGGCCATGTCGCTGGCAGGAGTTTTGATCCTGGCTTTGGTCGTCTATACTGGATTTGTGCTGCCCGTTCCTTCAATGCACCCCTGGTTCGAATGGATTCACTACATCAGTATGTCTCATGTTCCTTTTGTCTCCGACTCTTGCTGACTTGCTAGATCCGATCTACTACGCATTTGAAATACTTGTCGCCAACGAGTTCCACGGTCGCGAATTCCCCTGCTCTTCATTTATTCCGTCATACGCTGACATGAATGGCTCTTCCTTCGTTTGTTCCACGTCCGGATCAACTGCCGGCGAGAAGCTCGTCAGTGGAGATCGTTACATCGCCGTCAATTTCAGGTACTACTACAGCCACGTGTGGCGCAACTTTGGGATACTGATTGCTTTCTTGATCGCGTTCATGGCGATCTACTTCCTGGCCACGGAGCTGAACTCGTCCACCACCAGCACAGCCGAGGTCTTGGTCTTTCACCGCAGCCAGAAACGCGCCTTGTCGCGTGCTACGGGCCCAAAGTCTGCTGATGTTGAGAATGGAGTTGAGTTGAATACCATCAAGCCGACTGGTACGGAAAAATCGGAGAACCTTGGAGGACTCGCTCCGCAACAGGACATTTTCACCTGGCGCGATGTGTGTTATGATGTCGATATTAAGGGAGAGACTAGACGGCTTTTGGACCACGTATCAGGCTGGGTGAAGCCTGGAACCCTCACTGCGCTCATGGGCGTCAGTGGAGCAGGAAAGACAACCCTTCTTGATGTTCTGGCTCACCGTACCACCATGGGAGTGATCACCGGTGACATGTTCGTCAACGGCAAAGGGCTGGATGCTAGCTTCCAGCGAAAGACCGGGTATGTTCAGCAACAAGATCTCCATCTTCAGACAGCCACTGTTCGGGAATCACTGCAGTTCAGTGCTCTGCTTCGCCAGCCGCCGAATGTCTCCCTCAAGGAAAAGTACGACTATGTCGAAGAAGTGATCTCTATGCTGAAGATGGAGGACTTTGCTGAAGCAGTAGTCGGAGTTCCAGGGGAAGGCTTGAACGTTGAGCAACGCAAGCTGCTAACCATCGGTGTCGAGTTGGCTGCGCGACCAAAACTTCTCCTCTTCTTGGACGAGCCTACAAGTGGTCTAGATTCGCAGAGTTCTTGGGCTATCTGTGCCTTTTTGCGCCGCTTAGCCGACCATGGTCAGGCGGTTCTCTGTACCATCCACCAGCCTAGCGCCGTTTTGTTCCAACAATTCGATCGGCTGTTATTCCTTGCTCGCGGCGGTAAGACTGTCTACTTTGGACCAGTGGGAGAGAACTCGCGCACACTTCTCGATTACTTTGAGACCCATGACGCTCCACGCCCTTGCGGAGAGGACGAGAACCCTGCCGAGTACATGCTCGAGATGGTCAACAACGGCTCCAATGCTAAAGGAGAGAACTGGTTCGATGTATGGAAACAAAGCAGCGAGAGTCAAGATGTCCAAGTGGAGATCGATCGCATCCATGCCGAGAAGCAGAACGCACCTGCCGAAGAGGACTCTGAATGGAGCCATACTGAGTTTGCCATGCCGTTCTGGTTCCAGTTGTACCAAGTCACCTACCGAGTATTCCAGCAATACTGGCGCATGCCCTCGTACGTGCTGGCGAAATGGGGCCTGGGCGTGTTTGGCGGCCTTTTCATCGGGTTCTCTTTTTACCACGCCAAATCCTCTCTCCAAGGATTACAGACGGTTATCTATTCGATCTTCATGCTGTGCTCTATCTTCCCCTCCCTTGTACAGCAGATCATGCCTCTTTTCATCACTCAACGGGACCTCTACGAAGTCCGCGAACGTCCCAGCAAAGCCTACAGCTGGAAAGCATTCCTAATGGCCAACATCATCGTCGAAATACCGTACCAAATCGTTCTCGGCATCATCGTCTTCGCCTGCTACTATTTCCCCGTAGTAGGCATTCAAAGCTCCGCCCGACAAGCCACCGTGCTCATCCTCTGCATTGAATTATTCATCTATACCAGTACCTTTGCGCACATGATAATCGCCGCAATGCCCGATACCGTCACAGCCAGTGCCGTCGTCACTCTCCTCTTCGCCATGTCCTTGACTTTTTGCGGTATCATGCAGTCGCCTTCCGCTCTCCCGGGCTTTTGGATCTTCATGTACCGCGCATCCCCATTCACGTACTGGGCGTCGGCCATGGTGTCTACACAAGTGTCAGGAAGGGAAGTGGTGTGCTCGTCGTCGGAGCTGTCGGTTCTTGACCCCCCAACGGGTCAATCCTGCGGCGAGTATCTTGGACAGTATGCGGAGCTTGCTGGGGGGAATTTGCTGAACCCGATTGCTACGACGGGTTGTGAGTACTGCTCTGTGAGCACGGCGGATGCATATATCAGTATGACGGGCATTGTGGCGAGTGATAAGTGGAGGAACTTTGGGATCTTTTGGGTGTATGTTGTTGTGCAGATTGCGGCGGCGGCGGCGTTTTATTATTTGTTCCGGGTGAAGAAGTGGCGGAAGCAGTGATTTAGCGGCTGCAGGTGGCTTTTTAATTTTTTTCTTTGTTCTATATTGCGGTGACTTTTGGGGTGCTTATATAGGTGCATTTCTTGTTGATATATTTAGATTAGAGATACAGTCATAATAGATTTCCTCATTACTTACAACTACATTTCATCATAGTCATCTTTTTTCCACTGCTTACGCGTCTAACACTCACACCAACAGATTCTATCCTACTGAGACACTGAAGGAGTTGACCCAACCTGCAAGGACTGACACATGTCTCACATTGACCGCAGTGGCTGCCTCGTGAAGGTGGCGTCTGAACACCCGGGATGGCAGCCCCTTGCGGAGACGATAGTCACTCATGGAATGAAGAAGTCACGACGTACCCATCGTTCCTTTAGGATGTTCTTCTACATGGAGAGGTTTGAAACATGCCATGATGTCACTTGCTACATAACATACCATGTATCAAACCGACCTTTGTATGGTACCTTCACATTCGCCCTTCCAAGACATCTATGGACGTACAAACATAGTCCTTGATGTACAATCCGAGCTAAACATACATCACCCCAGAGTCAGTAACTAACCGATATAAAGATCATCAAGACACACATAATATACACGACCAACTGATCTTCTATACCCTCGACTCCCTTGCACTGAATATCATTCATGCGATCTACCCCACAGACACACACACGCAAGGAGACCATCCCTAGCAACGTAGAAGTATTCATTATATCATGAGTCCTGAAGGATTGAGGGTTGAGGGTAAGTATAAATCACCTCACTTCCTCGTGGCAGCACGATACTTCCACCTCCTTATTATTCTATCCCTCGAAGATAGTTACTTACTACTTACTTATTCCTGTCATGATGAAGTTCTGCATCCTCTTCCCTATCGCGACTATTCTCTCGTTCGCCGCGGCGCAGAGTATCCCGGATTGTCTGGTATGTTGTTGTTGTTGTTCCTGGACCTTGTCATGGAAATGAATGATATGAAATTTGGTGTGGAGTTAGTTGCTAATGATATCTTAGGGCAACTGTGTGGAGTCGAGCACAATCTGTGGCGACGGTGATCTTAACTGCTATTGCACCAATACCGGTTTCCAGCAGGGTGTGGTGGATTGTTTGAATAATAGTGGGTGTGGGGATGAGGTGCAGAGTATGTGTTCCCCTCTTGAAACTGGAGTATTGAGGTAGGTGGAAATGGCTGATGGATAGTTTGTGTAGCTGGTATCGATCTCCAGAATCAGCTCTGCGGTTGATTGAGTGAACAGTGCTTTGAGGGAGGGTTGGGACGATGAAGAAGGGCTTTATGAGATGCATGACGTGACTGATCATTAACGATGAATCTTCTCTATACTTATATCATCTATCCGTCTTAGGTGGTATCTATATATACATAACCCGAGATATGAAGGCAGTGTAAACGCAGATGTGGATAGGAGGTATAATCTATTCCCACTCGGCCAACAACTTCTCATCCAACCCCACATATCCCTCGACAATCTTCATCCCTCTAACCCTCTCCTCTTCGATCATTTCCCACGTCCAATCCGATACCCCTTGTCCTGTAGCATTATTGTCATCCTTACTCAACACCTCCCCCACCCCCTCTACAATCCCCTCCACCGTCCCCTCTTCCTCCTCCTCAACCACCACTCCATCCTCACCCTCCCCATCACCAACACTCCTCTCCGGCAACATCCCACTCGCCCTCAACACCCTCTCCGGCGGCACAGTAACCCACCCCTTCTTCACCACATACTTACTCACAGCCGTAGCAAACACCTTCCCATTCGCCTTCCCTCCATTCTTCCCATTCCCAGAACCCATCCCCACAAAAGCAGACAACACATAAACCCACTTCCGATCCCATCCCACCACGCGACTCAACACGCGATACCTCTGCAACGGCCCAATCTCCCTCTTAAAGCTAGTAAAGGTCGATCCCAGCGCGACATACACCTTCTTCCCCACATTGACCTTGGCATTCTCATCCTTCCCGTTCTTCAACTCGTGGTCGAATTCCAAGCTCACGAGCGCCAAACCCGGTGTGTATACCCTTGTCACGATGGCTGTGCGGGAGATGTCCAGATCGGAGAAATACGTGCTGTTGGATTTGTGGAAGTTGTAGTCGGTTTCCCAGAGGGAGGTGCGCGTGGTGAGTGTGTGCGGATGGAAGATTGGGTGGGTTTGGATGTTCTTTTGGTTCTTGCTGGTGAGGGTTGGAGATGGGGGACAGGTTGGGAAGGGTGGGGAGGTCGGGGAGCGGCGGAGGTTGAGGAGGAGGTGGGTTAGGAGGCGGATCTATTAGTATTCATTATCTTTCATTAGTATTTGGTGGATATGGGTGGGAAGGGGGTATGGGATACGTACGTGCCACGAGAAAGGAATGTTCTTGAGATTGAGTAAGGCGAGGACAATGGCGAGGGATTTCCAGGAGAAAAGTGTGGGGAGGATGACTTCGCGGAGGGTGGAGAGGTCGGCCATGATGATGTTTATTATTATGTGATTATGCGATTATGTAGATGTGGATGAATGTACAGTGGGAACGGGGATTCCCCGGACTTGACTATGGAGAAGAAGATGAGAACAGGAAGAGAATGAACGAGTGGGATCCTGCATGAGTTTTAAAAGGAGACTGAATCAAGGAGAAAGTTGTTTGTTTGTAAGAAAGTAAGCCGGAGACTCAATCTTGGGGCGATCTCGGAAAAACTACCTCGGTCTGGTACCTCCGTCGGAGTTTATCTTATCGCAGGTGATTAGCCCTTGTTTCCCCTTTGGAAAGTCTATTACTGAAGTGTAGAGGTTGTTGAACATTATATCTTGAGTGATTTCTGGTAATACATGTCTTTTAAATGTCATATTGCCTTTGGTTATCTACATTTGTCGCAGTGAGAGCCTACATCTGAATTACCCGAATCGGTATAGTGTTGATTAGCTGCCTCGTGGATATCCACTTTGAACATCATATTCCTGCTGAAGTGTGTTATGGGTGATATCTCACTTCTTTCTCAGAATCTAGTTATCTATCACCGAATTGAAAGTAACATAGTCTCATGTTTGCAGCTAAATATCTGCCTCTATCACTGTCCATAACACAATACAACTCGCCCCAGCTCAGCTCAACTAAGCGCTAACGGGCTAGTAGTACTAGTGAATGAGACTAAATGCATGAACGAGCAGACCAATCAATGCACTCTTCCAAATGCCGACAAATAAGCGCTAGTATGATACAAGTGAATGAAAGGACTATAAGATGTCTCTACAACAGCACCATAGCCATCGTAGTTCAAACATCGAATACCTTTCTCCTACACATACCAATCAACGAAGTACAGCAAATCATACAAGATACATCAGTTTACACCATGTCCACCCCCCAAGACCGCCACCCCGAACTCTTCCGCCCCGTGAACAGCGAATCCCCACGAGGCAAGAAGCGCACCGTTCCACTCCAAGTCCTCTGCTTAGGATTCAACCGCACCGGTACAGCCTGTAAGTACTTATTTGTACCATACACCTCAAAAATCAGCATTCCACCCTACAATTACCAAAAGCAAACCTATACTAAGAGAAGGAATAATAGCAATGTGCTCCGCCCTCGAAACCCTCTCCCTCCCCTGCTGGCACTCCATCCACCTAATGTCCGACAAATTCGGCACCATCCCCATGTGGCAAGAAGCCATCGACCGAAAGTTCTTCAACGCACCAGGTCCCCTCTACGGCCGAGCTGAGTTCGATCAACTGCTCCACGACTACGCAGCCATATCATCCGATACCCCGGCCATCGCCTTCTCGGAGGAGTTGCTCAACGCGTACCCGGAGGCCAAAGTAGTCCTGGTGGAGAGGGACATCGACTCGTGGTACCAGAGCTGGATGAACGGCGTGATTGCCAACACGTATGATCCTATCGTGACCATCATATATACCATTGATCGGTGGTTCACGCACCCGCTGGGGAAGGTGCATAAGTCGACGTTTGAGGGGTGGTTGGGGATTAAGGGACCCGAGGATGCGAAGCGTGTCAGTCGGGAGAAGTATAAGGAGCATTATGCGTTGGTGAGACGGTTGACACCGCCTGAGAGGTTGTTGGAGTTCAGGTTGAGTGAGGGGTGGGAGCCGTTGTGCGAGTTCTTGGGCAAGCCGGTACCTGAGGTGCCGTTTCCGCATTTGAATGAGAAGAAGTGGTTGGATGAGAAGGTCAAGATTGTGATGTGGAGGGGGATGGTGAGGTTGGGGTACAGGGTTGGGTTGTGGGTGTTGGGGCCGGTGGTGGTGGCGGCGTTGGTTTATAGGGTTATGGGCGTGTAGGAGTTTTAACTAGGCTGTGGTGTTGAACGCTGTCTTTGTATTGAGTAGTTCACTAATGGGAAGATATTGACATAATCAGACCGAAGAAAGCAATGCAGTTTGTGTGGTCAACGTCTGAGCGGGTGCTGCTTCTGTCGCCCATGAACCACGGCAATATATACTCTGTCCCATTCTACAATTAAAATCTATGCTCAGCATACACCGAATACAGACCAAACAAATACCCCATCTCCACTCAACACACAGCCCCAAAAACCACCGACCTAACTTCCAAAGATCTACCTAGAAAATCGCCATACAATTCGGCGGACTCGACACCCCCGTCTTACAATTCAACGGACTCGAACTAACAAAAAACGTCCACCTGCCCAACCTCTCACAAACCTCCTTCAACCCCTCCAGATCAAACATCTCCCCAATCGGCACTCCCCACCCAGCAAGGAGGAAATGATGTAAATCCCACTCCTTCTCTACCGGCGGATACACCTCAAAGCTGACCGCATCGCCCGCCACAGCCGCGAAATGCTGGTCCCAGAGGAACCGCACCACACGCTCACTCTGCTCTAATCCTGCATGCTGGGGTGTTTGCTGTCGACTATACTCGACCTTCTCTTCATCGGACATGTTATCCCACGTTGTCGGTAGACCAACGCGCAGGAAGAGAATGTCGCCTGGCTGGAAGGTAATGTTGCATTCCTTCGCGATGGTGAGGACGTCGTCGAGGGAGACGGTGTGGCGGGTTAGGGCGTTTACTGTGATGCCCTTGGTTCGCTGGATGTAGGAGGCGTAGTCGATTAGGACGCCGCGGCCGGCGATGCCCTTCTTGGCCCAGTGGGCTATGCCGATCCGTGCGGACGAGGGGTCGAGGATCTCGGTGGAGGTGGTGCCGCCGTAGAAGACGCGGCGCTCTGGGTCGTCGGGTGTAGGGGCCGGGGCGTTGTGGTGTCGGAGACCGTCCCATTGGGAGGATTGCTGGGGATTGAAGTGGTATTCGTCGTCGAAGGCGTGGCCTTCGTTGACCCATTTAATCTGGTGGGCGAAGGGTTTGCGGCCGAAGCCTGTGTTTTGGTTAGTTGGCGATAGATGATGGGTTAGAAGGAGGGGTACCTGGTGGGTTCAGCTTCTCCAGGTCCCAGTTGAGGCATACGCGCTCGCCAGTCTGGATCTGGGTGCGTGCTGCGTTGGCGACCACTTCTGGGGTGAGGAGACGGAGCATCCCCAGCCCCTCGTCGGCGGAGTTGGGGGCTGCGGGCCAGTAGCGCCGCTTGTCGGGGAGGTCGTCGTAGGTTTTGGGGAGGGATTCGGCCATGGTTGTTTGGCAGTGGGGGTATGGTTGAGAGGGAGTCGTGTTGTTTGTGAAGAGTAGGGATTACAGGTAGAAGTGAAATGAGAGATGGTAAAGAGCGTGAGGGGTTGTTTAGTTGATGATGGATTGGCGGGTGGGGAAGCCATCGGAGAAAGTCCGGGAGATCCATGCGGTGCTTGCTTCACTTAGGGTTCATCCGCCCATCGTTCTGATATACTCCCACGTCCAGTATTCCTAATGTGGACACGAGATAGTATGTCTAAAATAATCTTGGCATCGTAAATCATACTCAGATTCGGTCAGACAGGTTATGCAAGGGGTACATCATATGATCCGAGATTGCGTGAATAATCACCTCGGAGGATATTCAATGTGACAGGTATTGCAACATCCAGAATAGCACTGAAAAAAACCTTGTCTATTCAAAGATCTGAATGTTCATCGGAGTGTGCAATAGATCTACCTCGCCTTCTGCTTCCCTTTCACTTCCCCTCCCACCAACCACACTATCAAACCTTGCACACCCTGCAACACCATTCTAAATACATATTCCAACCAACTAACCTCCCTCACTGCACACCCCTTTAGTCGACTATCAGCAACCTGAAACGGAATTTTGGCCCCAAGCTCCCCGGCCACCCCAAACGCACTCGTAAACGCATCCTCATGAAACCCATACATCGTCCACGCTCCCACGTAACTGATACCTCGTGTGCCCTGAATCGTGGGTAGCATGGTCTGCGCCCGCACCGCCGCCGGAGTAAACAGAGGATGTTCGTACTGAAACACTCCCTGGATGGTGCGCTCATCCGGCATGAAAAGCGGATTCATCGTCACCAACACCGACCCGTATCTCGCATGCGAGACCCCTTGTGCCCGGTTCATGCTATATGTAACACATACCTGGTCTGCCGCGCCGTTGCTCAGATAATTCCAAGTGGACCAGACCCGGCGGTTCTGTGGAAGGAGGGCCTCGTCGGAGTGGAGAACTGCAGTGTTGGTGGTTGTTTCGAATGCTGAAAGGATGGATTTCTCTAGCGGAGTTGCTGTTTTGGATACTAGGGAGAATGCTTGGGGTGCAGGCGTAGCAAGGATGACATGGTCGTAGGTGGCCGTTGTGCCGTTGGCGGTGGTGATATTGACCTTGCCCGAGTGTGGATCATTCATGACAGAGACAACGGGCTGATTGAGAAAGACATGGTCCGAGGGAAAGTCGGCCATGATGGTATCAATATAGCTCTTTGCGCCATTCGTCACGCCAAGCCACTCGAGACCGTTCCCGAGCGTATTAAGCAGATTGTGATTGTATCTGATAGCATTAGCTCTGCATAAACGTGATATAGGATAAAAACATACAAAAACCGGATGAGGGTCACGGCGGGGAATTGCAAGTTGCACTTGTCCGGACTCGTGCTCCACGTCGATGCCGTCAACGGGATTAGGTAGTTGTCGCGGAAGAATGCCGAGTATCCCTCCTTCTCGAGGTACTCGCCTATCGACATGGTATTGTCCACATCTGGGAGACGGAGAAGGTCAGGAGCGAAGTGGTTGAACCTCACCATGTCGAACACCATCCGCCACATTGACAGAGAGAACAGGTTTCTTCTTTGAGCGAAAAGGTTTCTCAAGGAAGAGCCTGCCCATTCAAATGACCCCGAGTTGGAGAATCGCGAAACACTAAACGACATCTCCGAGGGCGTGGTTGGGACATCAATAGTTTTGAGGAAGTTTAAGAAGTTGGCTGTTCCGTTAGACTAGGTCTGGAGTAGAAGAGAGGAAACTCACGATAGGTGGAATTGTTGAGCACAATAAATCCAGTGTCGACATTGACGCCATCTTCTCCCTTCTTGAACTCTACAGTATTGATGTGGCCTCCAAGACGAGGAGCCGCTTCGTAGAGGTAAACCTGGTGAGGGGAGTGCTGGTGAAGGGCCCAGAGGGCAGCCATGCCAGCAGCTCCGCTGCCAATGATGGCTATCTTCCTGCTAAATGATGTTAGCCAAAACTCAGCTATGGTATATAGAGCACAGCACCTGTCTTCCATGTCGTGTAATGAGCGATCTTAACGATATTCAGTGTACACTCTGTAGATCATGAGCGTGATTCCGGCTGGCTACTGGCTATTTATGTCCTAACTTGATACTCTACAGGAAGATTGACCAAGATCTTGTTGCGTGGCAGCGGATGCTACTTCACTCAAGTAACAGCATGACGTGCTTTGTCACTCTACATGCAGATAATCCGTACGTGTACATTCCCTTGCCATGCTCCTGCAAGCTAGACAGAATTCACTTCGACCATTCACTTCCTAGAATTCACCGCCCGAGTTACGTTTTCGTAGCACGTACCCCTGGTCTTTGTGTGACCGTTACGTTCAGCTGATGTTGTAGCAGGATGTGGCGGCTAGTCCGATCATTTCATGGTATTTCACCAGATTAGGGTTCTATGCCGAGCAGTCCGAGCGAGATGTTAAGCTCCCGGTTCGCGTCACACTTTGTTGATAAAGTTTGGGTTGATGTTGGCTGGTCATCCGGTCCACGGTAAAGCCAGTAATCTGGTCGAGGTTATAAACTCACAAAGAAAGATAGACTGCGGGAATGGGCATGCGTCAATTTTGTGTCGACTGGACGAATTATCGTGGAGAAGGCGATGATAACGTTAAGGAGATAGGTGACTAAGTTACCTCAAAGCTAGCAGCAGGGTCACGAATATACGCCGAGATTCCTCCGCCCATAGCATCATCAAAGTATCCATGGTCGCACAGAGAAATCCGATTTGGGATGTAAATAACACTAGCTTTTCATTGTACCAGACTTTCAGTGAGTGAGCAGGTTGCATTTGACCATGTGTGGTTACAGGAGTATTTGTTGGGCAGTATCGTTGAATCAATACCAATAAACTACCGCTCTACTGCACCATATGACAAAGAATTGATCAGACAGTGGTATCATCTGGAGAATAAACCAGACTAAGGGTGGCCAGGAGACCCCACCCCACAGCCAGGAGGGCGACAAGAACTTCCACTTCAAAGAGCGGTACGTGTCCAAAGGCAAAGTAGCGACTAAGAAACAACTTCATCACTTGCATCCAGTAGTGCCTCTGTTCAGCAGGACTACAGCTGGTCAGCACGTAGTAGTCCAGGGCGGACAAAGAACGCAGACCAGCACTCGCTGCGGGCCGCCCCTTTCGGAACCAGGCGATGATTCGAAAAGCGAGACAACCGGGTCTAGAGAGTTTGGCAAGTTCTGGAAACGAGCCTGATTCGTCACAGAATAGATCCCGAAGAACATTCATGCGCGACACGCGCAGGAAATCATGTCCCGCCAAGAGCTTGAAGACTTCTTCAGCGGTCAAGGCTTGACTCTCTACGAAGGAGGTGTAGAAGTCTGGCCGTAGAACGCGAAATCCAACGGCTTTGTCCGGGCATTTGCTCGAGACTGCACGCGCCGAAGGTGATTGCATGATCTCGACCGCGTCGTTGGCAAACAGTCCTGCAGCGGAATACCGCACGGTAAATGATCCGTCAGTGTTCTCCACTCGATGCCGCAGGTATCCCCTAACAAAATACTCGAGCGATCGTTCGAGTCGATTTGCGCGCCGACTGATTGTTTTCTCCAATGGCACCGGCAGAGACCAGACCCGTAATTTCCGTTGCACATGCAGCATCGCAGCCTGGAAATAGATGCGTGGCTCCGTCAAAGCCCCCACCCACCCCCACGATAAGATCAGCTGGGATCGCTGGTAGGCGGAGAGAGCAGCTGGGCGGATCGCCGGCCCCGTAGCGCGAATGGAAGCAATGAGTCGGACCCGATTCGAAGCAACTAGCACGATCCGACTGTCGATCGGCCTTTCGCACCGCAAGGGATCAGCGGTGGTTAGGGTATATGCCATGCCTTCTCGGGGATTGAACGGTGAGACATGAAAGTCTTTCGACCAGATGCTGGAGAAGTGGTTCAATGTATGGCAAGGCTGATCTGCAGGATCGGCAACACTAGTGCCCCCGGAAGTTGACCCAGTCGATAGGAGCAAGTACATATGCCGCTCACCAAAGTTGTTGTTCACCTCTAAGATAACGGTGGCCAAGGTTTTGTTTATGGAATATAGATACCAGAAAGAGACGGGATTAAAGACATGGCCTAGCACTTTGGGAGCAGTAAGAAGAAAGACGTAGGGATAATCTTCATCCCGGAGGCGCTGGGTTGACGATTAGTGAGACACACGCGCAGATGACGGACGGCTTTACCTGACTATGCAAATACTGACGAAGCTTCCCGTGCAGTCCAGCATGGTTGCCTCTTTCCAAGTAATCACCAGGATCCACGGTAAACCATCCAGAGCCGACCACAGGCAAGTTGTATTTCTCGATACTGTTGCCCCGCCACCGAACAGGCAGCACAACCCAAAGATAGGGATAGGAGAATGAATGAACAACTGGATGTACCCTGGTGTGTCGAACCCGACAGGGGTAGAATATCGGCTCAGGTATCCTGTGCAGATCTGAATCTAAAGAACGTGTAGTCATGTTGGAAGAGACAGGCAATAGCAGAGTTGGTATTCGTGCGGTGGACTAAAAAGAGTGCTATTATAGGCGGCATTTGATGAATAAATACGCACTGCACCTGCGCAATAGCCATGCTGGCTCCTTGCCATGGTGAAAGGCAAGGCGTTGCTGCCGTGACAGGCGGCACAAATTCACCTGCATGGGTACCTTACTACCTGTGGTATCTTCTTGATTTGGAGAAGCTAATTTGAATGATACCGTCCTTATCTGTGTGCTGATTACTGTGTCTTGGCTACTTGCATGCAACCAGCGAAGGTGTGTCAGACTTCGGAAAACAACTATCATCTGTGTGCATGGTCTGCTAGAGACCTGAAGGTTACTCGCCGAATAGACTTTGGCAAGAACTCAGCTCATCATGTGGAGTTGATCACCGTTGCACAAAGTGGGTGACATGACTGCGTGTTGCTGTCTGGTGAAAGACATGACGTAGGGAACACCTGGGCAGCAGGAAGTGACTGAAAACCATTCAATGACTGGAGTCTGTCTACTTTGAGGTGAATGGAGTGTTGGTATGTGATGAGTGAGGGGGATTACAGTCGTTGTTCTCATCGGCAGGTGCGAGTCTCTCCTTCTGCCGGATCACGGGACAACATGTCCAACGGGTTGAGGGCCTGAGGCCATTTCAGCCCTCTCAAAATGGGATATATCGCGGTCCGATAATAATTGTCAATAAGAGAAGATTTAACTACTATCATGGCCCTTGCTGGTAGAGTGTACTTCTCCGAAGACATTGACACGACCTCGCATTGCAGAATTGGTTGGGTCAGTGAACATTGGGAACGGCACAGGCGGCTATATGCGATTGGATGCCATGAAGTGAAGGTATGTCCATAGCTTTTATTGATCACCTGGCTCAGGATATAGAATTTCGAGGATGGGATAAGGTTTCCCCTGTCATCTCTAACGATATTAGACAGTATTATTACCCTTGATGGGAACAAACCGCACCATCAACTTCCTCCCCTTTGGCAATGCAATGAACTCCAAGTGCTGCTCAATATCTTCATCATCCACAACCTCGGGCAAGTAGTTAGCATATACCATCGCTATAACCAGCTTGATCTCCAGAAATGCAAAATTGTTCCCCAGACACATCCTTCCGCCGGTTCCGAACGGATAGAACAAGCGCCGCATATCATGGATCTTGTCATCTTTTGCATCCATCCAACGCATGGGAATCCACTCCTCCGGAGACGGAAAGACCTCTTCAATCCGGTGCAGTGAGTATGCAGAGGAACTGACCTGTACTCCGCCGGGAATATAATACCCATGGATCCATGCTCCCTCTGGTGGAGTCACCCGGGATAACGGTGCCGGAGCCGGTGCGTGTCGTCGGAGAGTTTCCCGGACGATGGCATCCAGCAACGGAAGTGCATCGATGTCTGCCAACGGAGGCAGTTTCTTTTCCATCTCCTCAGTATGCCTTAACGACCCAGACAATGTAGCCAGCTCCTCTCTCAGTCTTGTCTGCAAATCCGGCCTCTTCGACAGCTCCCACATGATATACGTGATGGTAATACCAGTCGTCTCATGCCCCGCCACCAAATGATCCAATATCTCCGATGCAACGGCTAACTTCAAATTTATATCCTCGCCAGATACCTTTTTCTTTTCCTCCAATCCCTCCCAAAGCCGATCATAAACCACAGGCTGCGTCACCAGGCCTCCATCCTCCTTCAGAAGACCAACCCCCTCACACAACCCTAAACACCACCTCTCCACAAAGCCCATAAACCTATCCTCCCTGCTTAAGCTTTTAAAAGCCTCATACTGCCCCAACCACACTCCCCAAGAAGCCAGATCCTCCAAGAACCTCGTCCCACCCTGCGCTCCAAACACAAACCCAGAGGTAAAATCCATTCCCACAGCCTGAAAAACAGGCAACACATTGAACACCGCACCCTTCGCAACGACTCCTTTCAAGAACTCCCCCAACCTCCTAACTACCATCTCCCGCCCCAGAATCTTAATATCCCCCGACCTGAGCAGATAGCTCTTGGCATAAATCCCACTGAGCAACCTCTTCTGTTCCCCGTGAGCTTTATTCTCCAGCATACCAACCATGTTCGGCGTATGGAAGTTTATAAATGTGTCAGCATAAAACGCATGTTTTTCGAACGCGCCCTGCGTATAGATTGCCCGCAGGCCTTCAAGCGAATTGATGCTGAGTTCGGTAGGGGAGAGGCGGATTATGGGCCCGCGGGCGCGATGGGCGGTGTAGATGGCTTTCACTTCGGTGGTGCGGTTGCGGTGGTGGGTTATCCATTTGGTGGTATATGGACAGAGGGGGTGAGCGTTGGGGATGCGAGAAAGGGGGTCGGTGAAGTATTCGTGGATGAGGTAGATGATGGGGAGGATGGCGATGAGGAGAACAGAGAGCATCGTTATTGTAGTTGCGAGTAGGTAGGAAGTTGTTGAAAAGAGGGATGAATACGAGGGAGACGGTGTTTAAGTATGACGGTGGATGCATGGCTGCATGCTAAAGCAGACTAATGATTTAGGGTTCTCGGAAGGCATTGGTGCATCCTTAGTGCAGGCAACCGGTCCTTGAGTAGTTATGAGGTGCGAGACTCGATACTGTATTATTCCAGCGTGAAACGCTACTACTACTTGTGGAACACTCGGTCATTATCTATGAATACTGTGTGCATATCAGACTGTAACACGAAGGTATAAATCTAACCTGCCAAGGTCATCATCAACCAGCCCTTGAAAGTATTCCAACCCACCCCATCTCAAAATACAACTCAACCAGCTACATATCTTCGAACTTTATACACACTCCCCACCTCACTCATCAAAATCAACATCAGTCCCCATCGCCACCTTCCTAGTAGCTTCCAAATCCGCCTGCAACGCCGCGATCTTCTCCTCCAACACCCTCACACAATCCCTCCCCAACGGCATTCTCAAAAACCCATATCCAGCATATCCATTATCAACAGCTACAACCAGAGCCCTAGCCGCTTTCTCGGGATCGCCCTTAATCCACTTCGTCGCTGCGTCCATATCCTTCGATAACGCCATCATCTCTTCAACCGGCGTGTGCCCTTGTATACATTACTGTATCCATTCTCCAATCCAGGTCCACTAGGAAAGACCTGTCGGCCCGGGAATGGGGTGCGGAATGCACCGGGCTCGACTATTAGAACTTTGATGTCGAAGGGTTTAACTTCTTGGGAGAGCGATTCGTAGATCGCTTCGATGGCGAATTTGCTGGCGGCGTAGGTGGAGCGGGCGGGGCGGGCGATGAATCTTTATTTTTGAATCCGGGTAGTTAGGCATGGTTTCATGAAATAACTTGAGTTGACATACCCAGCTCCACTACTAATAAGAATAATATGTCCCGACCCCTTCTCACGCATAATAGGCACACAAGCCCTCGCGGCCCGAAGGGGGCCATAAAAGTTGACTTCCATTTGGGCGCGGACTTCTTCTTCACTAAAGAATGAATCAGCTAATTCCATGACCACATCTTTGTAGATGTTGCATATGTCAGGAAAGGGTGTTAAGACAAGAGCGTACCTGGTGTCCTCCACCGCCCCAATAAACGCATACCCCGCACTATTCACCAACACATCCACATTATACTCCACAGCTACCCTCGAAAACCGCTCATACGCATCATGCTGGGCAGGATTGAGACATACCCAGATCCCTCCATTGGAAGCGAACTCAGGATAAGAAGTCTCAGCTTTGTCGATGTCGCGCGTCGTGCCAATGACCCTGTGATTGGCAGTGAGGGCCGCGGCGGCAATGGCCTTTCCTAGGCCTGAGGCTCCGGTGATGAGCCATGTCTGATATGGTTCCGTGCGCATTGTGTATAGAAGTTAAGATTGACAGTGATGTATTATACAAAGCTACAGTGCGAGGAGATGGTACATGCCTTAAATGTTGGTAGCTGAACGGAGACACCGGAGTTAAGCGCTTAAGTCCCCGTATTCGGGATATTCGTCTACGAAAATGAAAGGATCCATGAAGGTTATCTGCGAGCACGAATGAGAATGGTTGGTGTATATTTATGGTGCTTATGTGAATCTGTCATCATCTAGTAACATCGATATCTCCGATCCAAGTAATCTGCACTCAACACACTATCTCCATTATCACAACTCTGCACCACCAACCCTATAAATCTCATTATACCCCCCTAACGCCACCTTCCTAAGTGTCTTTCCATCCCTCCCCGCGAACCTCCCCGGATCCAACCCCCTCTTGATCTCCCCATCCACCTCCTTCCCTTCCAACACATCACACAAAAACCTCGCAGTGCCTGCCGCATGCGTAACCCACACCGCAGCAGCCAGATACACGCCCTCTAACCCAGGAACCTCACCCACAAGGGGCAAATTGTCAGGCGTCATGGAGAAAATCCCATTGAATGTTTTTCTGGGGGTAAGACCAGTTTCGGGTGGGATGAATCCCAGCGCGTCTTTCAAAGTGTTGTCAAACTCAGAGATCCACTCGCCGATGGCTGTATCCTTTGGTTCCTGCGCGACAGGGGCATGGTTGTATGAGCCGAGGCCGTAGAAGGGGCCGTGGTCGCGCGCGTAGACGTGGTGGTCGGGCCAGCGAATCCATAGGGATGGTACCTTCTTCTGGTCGTGGTAAGGCCCGTACATGTATGGATGAGCGACAGGGACGATGGGGATAGGGGTATTAATGTCAGGTAGAAGCTCAGGGGCCCAGATACCCGTAGCGAGGATGACAGTCTTAGCGGGGATGAATCCAGCTGTACCTGTGTTCACGCCATCTACGCGACAATTGCCATCTTTATGAATACCAGTAATATCTGCTTCGATGCACTCGACGCCTCTAGCGCGCGCTTCATCTTGATAGAACCTCGTGATACAGGTAGCATTTGCTGCACCATCACTGGCGAAGTACAACGCACTTGTGACATCCTCCTTCTTGATTAGGGCTGGGGCCATGCGGGCTGCTTCCTCCGGGGAGATAAGTTCGGCAGGGAGGCCTGCT
Organism: Aspergillus piperis CBS 112811; assembly: GCF_003184755.1. Lineage (NCBI taxonomy): Eukaryota > Fungi > Ascomycota > Eurotiomycetes > Eurotiales > Aspergillaceae > Aspergillus > Aspergillus piperis. The sequence continues at coordinate 1,184,157 of NW_020291593.1, forward strand.
GCTCTGGCCGAATCATATCGGCGCTGGAGACGCTCTGCGCCTGTCTGGCTCGTAGCCAGCTCGATCCCGCCGATGGTGTCGAAGCCGCCTGCGATCGTGGTGTACTCCTGCACGGTGTCTCTGGCGAGGCGGGTGAGGATGGCGCTGTCGTTGTATTGGCCGACGAAGCCGGGAGCGTGGCCGGTTGAGCCGTTGAGGGGGGTTAGGGAGCGGTCAACGAGGATGATTTTCTTGGTTTTGTTGTTGCTGGAGAGGTAGTATGCTAGGGCTGAGCCGACAATGCCGGCGCCGACGATGGCGATGTCGGCGGGTTCTTGGGTGGATTGCATGGTGGTAGTAGTAGTAGCTGCGATGTTTCGTGGGTAGCTTGCAGGTAAGTAGTTGGGACATCGTTAGTATATAAGAGTCGAGGCATGGCGGAAGCCAAGATCCTGGCCGCGTGTGCTTTGCGGGTTCTTGTTGAGTCACCTCGTATACTAGTACTATTTAGCAAGTCTTGGAAGCTATATATAGTGTCGGTTGAGACAAACATATCCACATCCGACGGAAGATTGACGGGTGGACGGAATGATGTCATAACTTACTTCAATAGTATAGATTCGGTCAAATATTGCCAGTGGAGCAAAGTAGGTGACATGTAAAGCATGTAATATCAGACATCAATATTATTAATATAGCATAACTCATGCATTAAGTATACATTGTATCCATCACCATAAATCATACACCGTGATCACTACGCCTCGATCTTTCCAGGTTCGCCCGCGTTGCGTCCCAGATATGCCGACTCCTCGATGTTGTTCAACTCGTCTTCCTCCTTATCAAGCTTCAAGTTGCAGAGGAAGAAGAGATTTCCACCGACGAAAGCCAGCACGGCGACGAACCCATAGTTCCAGATCAAGAGGGGATCGGTTGACAGGGCGGTAAGACCCTGCTGGATAGCAGATGAAATGGCGTTCATGAAGAGGTAAAGAGATTGAACTAGTACTTGTTAGTAACAGTTTAATTGACACATGCAGGGAAGAGGGCTTACCCAAACTCTTCATGTTCTTCGGCGCCTTGGTATACGCATACTCGTAACCAGTAATGGAGGCGAAAATTTCCGAAAAGGCAATCAGCACGTAAGGCACTGCTTGCACCCACACGTTGATGGGAGCGGCCTCGTCGCAGGTGCTGGGGTGGTTGCCACATGGGCTCAGCTTGTAAATGTAGTATTGCGTGACGGCAGCGGCAATCATGGATGCGGAGGCCAGCAGGTATCCAGCATAGATACGCTTGATCGGGGTGAAGTGGAAGCCCATCTTGCGAAGACCCGGGTAGACGAACTGATCCATGATCGGGATGAAGATGATGAGGGCAAGGGGGTCCAGGTTGTTGATGATATCGTTAGGCACGCCGTGCAACTGCATGGTGGCCGCCTGAGAGGTCAGGTTGTTGGTCATTTGTCCGTAGGCCAGCCCTGCGGGGATCAGTTAGAATGAACACCTGGCTTCAGGTCGAGATGGGGAGACTAACAGTAAAGAGGGTACCAGGCAAAGACAGCACAGGCCTTGACGGCACGGCGCACTTCTTCGACCCAGTTGTCATCAAAAGTCATCCAACTGGGCTTGTTGGCAAGACGGCTAGGCTTGACACTATCCCAAAACTCGGTAGATTTGCAGCGGTGGTAGCTGATCTCGTTAGCAAAGTTATCAACAATGCTTGTGATAGACTTACAATGTGACAGGGTTCCAGGACCATTGGCCACGAAGAGCCAGGCTCCACAGCTGGAAAGCCTTGGTCACAACCGATCCAGTCGGGGGCGTCACCGTGTACCGCTTGCGACAGAAGAACAGAACAATTGGACAGATACCGAACATGATGGTCGGCAAAAGGAACGCCAGCCAATATCCCACGTACTTCTCTGCGTACACCATGGCCACGGATCCGATAAGGGAGCCGACGTTGATCATGAAGTAGAAGTAGAGAAAGATGCGAGTAATGGTCTGCGCGGGATCGACGATGACGCGCTCACCGGTCTTAGGAATGGTCTTGATAAAGAGTTTGGTCTCCTTGTATTGTTCGGCAATCAGGGGCGAGATGTTGGATCTGTGGCGGTTAGGCTTGACTCCTCGAGGAGGATTAACAGTACGTACTTGAATCCACCCACACCAATACCGAAAATCACCAGACCAACAGCGAAGCAAGCCAATGCACCGTTCGCATGTACAATAACCGGGGGGATAGAGGAGATGATGATGATAATGTGACCAAGCATAGCAAAGCCAATGGAGACTTGGATGGTTCGCATACGACCCCAGTATTCATCGGCAATCCAGGCACCCAAGATGGGCATGACGTAGCACCAGAAGGTGTTGACTGAGACTCAGTTAATATATTTTTCATATTCGCGATGTTAGAAGAGGCTTACAGGTAGTCAGTGCAGTGGAGGTCCGTTCACCCTGGCCCAGAGCACCCGACTGTCCACTGTACCCGGCACCCGTGGTGGAGCCGGCGGGGAGAGGCTGCTGGATAAAATTGACATCTATTCAGGGTTAGACACAGCTTTTCACAACCTCCTGCTACACATACAAACTGCAGTGGTTCCATAGTATGAGAAGCGCTCGCACAGTTCGACAAACGCGACCGTGTAAGCTGTCCAGCTGACCGTGTCAGAGACTCGACGCAGTGTCCGCTCCTCTTCCTCGGTTGGGTACTCGCGCCCATCATCGTGGACATCGTGGATAGATGGCACGGCCGACACCACCGCGGTTTCTTTCTCGTTAATTGGGAGATGAGACTCCTTCTTCTCTTCAACTGCCTGGATCTCCTTTTGGGGAGCATGGGCCTGTGCGACATAGACCAGATCGTCTGCGCCAACGGGATCACTCATCTTGGCGAACACGGGCCCTGACAGGGTCTAGCTGGAGGGATGGAAAATGGATGGGAAAGACGATCGCACAAGAAAAAAAAAAGGATCAGCCTGGGGAACAAGGAACTAATAAAGCCTGGGAGGCGACAAGCAGCCGAGAGACAAGCGACCTAGTGAACCGGTTGGGTGTTGCATTTGGGTAAGCTGCGACAGGCTCGCTTCGGGGCCACTATCAGTGCGCGGAGACTACTCCAGATGTCTCGAAGCTGGCTAGTGCCAAGGCCTAATTTCCACCGGTGCAGCGTCGGAGATCGGGACCCAATGTGGATGGTAGCCACTATCTACTTTGCATGACGGCCAGTATCACGCGATGGGTTGGTGCACTTCTTCGCCGCTGTCTATGCGGCCAGGCAGTGGGGAGGCTTATCCAGGGAGGTTCTAGCGTCCATCTAGAACGCACACAGCTGGCACCCGGACCTGCTCTGTACCATGTTTCTGTGGCAAACATGGCCGTTGCAGCCCGACTGGCATGTGGTCCAGAGTGGATAAGAAACTGGGGGAAGCAATGTGGGCAAATGAGGTTACGTCCATACGAGAGAGTCATCTGAAGTACGCGCGATCATTTGTCCAAGTCCCTGCATGGTGGCGGACGAGCAGGATTAGCTTCCACTAGACATCGTGGATTCCTCGCAGTGGGAAGCGACGCTGCTATCGGACTATCTGAAGGTGGATTGAATCGGAACGGGACCACTAGTCATGTCTGATGGCACCGGCTAAACTAGTCTATTTAGCTTTCTCGCCAACGCGGCAAGTGTGGTGGCTAATGCAGCCGGATGGATGTCCAACCGTGGGATCTTCCACAATCCCCGCACTCCCACGCGTCTCTCCTGGAGAGGCACAGGGGTGGCAGGTGGACATGGCGAGTAGGGGGCGTCTACTCTATCTCAGCTCCCAACCACGCAGGATGGCTTGTAAAAAGCAAGTATGCGGGCTGGAAAGGAGTGAGGCTCGGTGTCACCGAGAGAGCTGGGGTTAAGGCTGGCTCGGGGGGGCCGTAACAGAAGGATGGAGAAAAAAAGCAAGTTCAGGGACCGAGTTGGCCAATGGATGAGGTCCAGTGAGGGCCAAGCATTGCGTGCTCTGACTGGTCCGGATGATGTCTCAGAAGATAAACTAACCTGGACCATGGAAAGTACGACTGGTATATTATTGATGAAGGAAGTGGAAATAAAATGAGATATCGGGAGTCAAAGATATGAAACTGATAGAGGCAAGTCGGAGATGACACCACCGCCAGCACTGATAACGGCATCAGCCGCAACCAATCAGGTCTGATAATCATAAGATGCCAAGGCTTTGCGGGTCTTGGCAGTGGAGCTTCGACGAAGCCAAGTGGGTGGAGGCCGAAAAGAATTATCCGGATACACTCACGCTGCTATCAGCCCGATTCCGTCCCTGGGAGGATATCTTTGCCTGCTGCTACTGCTGCTGCACTCATCCTCATGCAGTAGTGTCTAAACTCCCAACGAGACGTCTGATTTATCCACCTGCCTCTGACTCCGTAGCTAACCGAGATAATCAAGCTGAAATGATAGCTGCACCAATGGCCTGATGGTTCGAGCAGCTGCTGTGGACGGTTCGGGGATGCTTCCAGGATGGGCACGTCCCTCGTGGCCTCTCAAACCTTTACGTACTGGAATCCTATCAAGCATTTATGGAAGCCTGACCTAGTCTCGGTTTGGATTAGTCTCCTCTCCAGATCCCGCTGTTGTGATCTCGTCACGTGTGTATGGCCTGGGGCAGAAATTCGCTCACGTGTACCGCCATCCTCTATAGCATTCTCATGGTCACCACCACCATGTTTCGTCAGAATGTTGACGCTGGGGTCTGGCGAACGACACATGGCCCGGCTGCTACGGGCAATTTAACCTTACTTATATGTGGGGTTGGCTCGACCTCTCGTATTCTGCAGGGAAAAGCACGCCTTACTCCGGGGTTCTGATTCCTGCGGAAAAAAGATTAAGCTTCATCTTGTTGACTCTCAAGCCATCCAAATGACGGTCTAGCATTCGGAAGTATTCCGACTGCCGACGCACCTTAGTTGCCGATATCTCATCTCTGAAGTCCACGCTTCAGTCCCAGCAGTGGACAAGCACTAGTCAACTAGCTTGGACGCATTGCGCGTGCTTTCCCCAGCAAGCGCCTTCCCTCGAGCCTAAGCTGTGATCACAGTGGCAATGGATACACTTAGAGAGTGTCTGCTCACTTCATATCCTCCCAAATACTATCATGGATCAGCCCTACAGACTCCAGATATAATTTCTGGACAGCTCTTGGATGCCATGCCGCTATGCTGATCTTCCGACCAATAAGCGGCGGCGAACGCCCCCGCGAGGCTGAGGCTGACTCCATCGCTTCATCCCACGAAGACCTCTTCCTCCGCTGATGCTACCTAATGTACATAAGCATGGAAAAGTCTCCTGCAGCCATCTACTTGGAATTGGACGATGACCGTATTGACCAGCTTATGCGGGCCGCCCACCGAGGCTTGCTTCCCGAGGTTCAATCCCTCCTCTATGGCGTTTCCCCCAACGTCCAAGACCAGACCGGTCGGACGGCCTTCTCCTGGGCCGCATCCTGTGATCTCTCACAGGTCCAGTCCTTGACAAAGCAGAAGGATTGCGATATTCTGTTGCAGTATCTCCTGGACAGAGGTGCCAATCCCGATCTTGGTGACCACCATGGCGAAACACCTCTCCACTGGGCCGTGAAAGGTGGGGATCGAGAAATGGTAGACCTCCTCTTGAAGAAGGGAGTGTCCTCCGATATCGCAGACTCCCGTGGTCGTACGCCGTTATCACGTGCAGCGGGACAAGGACTCTGCACCATCGTGCAGTTATTGCTATCCACTGGCAGAGCGGATCCAGATAGCAAGGACAGCCGGGGCCGGACTCCGCTATCATGGGCTGCCGAAAACTGGCACTTGGATACCGTGCGCGCATTAGTTGCGCACGGGGCTAGCGCCGATATCCACGACCACGAGGGGCAGATTCCACTTTGGTGGGTCATCAGTAACCATAATAAGAGACGAGAGTCAACTGGGCAGCATTCGGAGGACTTTCAGCAGTGGCTCGCCGCTCTCGGACCGACACATGGGGTGGAGCCCATGACCAAGGCCCGACGAACCTTTCTAGCCTGGGCGAGTGAACGCGGCGATACAGCGCTTGTACAGGAGCTGTTGAAGACGACCTGGGCAGACCCTAACTCCATTGATCGTTACAGGAAGACTCCGCTAGTGTACGCGCTTGAATGGAGTCACTACGAGATAGCGGACATGCTGATGTCTGGCTGCGGGGACGCCGCGGATCGTAAGCACGATGTTGTGTCACTAAAGCTGATGGTCCAAGAGAGCCGAGCTCGATTGCTGAAACCATTCCTGGAGCGGTACAAGCCAGATCTGAGCAACGAGGATGAATCGAGTCCGATTCCCCTGATGAGGTGGGCGCTGCAGCAGGCTGATCGCTCGACTGTCGCTGTGCTTCTAGAACACAAGGCGGGTGTGGATGGGCTGGAAAACAGCGATTGGTTTGGTCCCTGCAGCACGGCCGGAGCATCAGCGAATCTGTTGTTGGCTCACGCCCGAACCGATGGTGCTTCAATTCCCGTGATGGATATGACTATCCCGGATGGTGATCGTGCCACATTAACAGCATTGTTAAGTCATCGGAGGCAAATGATGGCACTTGACGATGGCTACGATGGGCGCTACAGCCGTGGGCTAAAATCAAGCGTCGCCGTGGATATCATGGTCTTCCGGGATGGACGGCGTGCGGCGCGTTGGATCAACGACGATACTTTGTACCAAGACATAAAGGCAATGCCAAAGACGGCGGACGAGACACACCTTCTGTAAGTTCGTCAGCGAATAATGGCTCTATGAAGACGTAATGCTCATGAAATTCAGCCTCTTCCGGGAAAATCATTATTGGAACACATATTGCCAACTGACCGATACGCCAAATGAGCTGCAATTCTCTCTCGGAAATAAAAGTCCCTGTCGAACGTTCTCACTGTTTGTCCGCCTAGACATGAAGATCGGGACCTCCTTTACCGACGACCAGGACGTCGACCGCAAGGTCCGCATCATCGAATGGGCCGTTCTGGAAGCGCCTCAGAAGACTATCCACTACTTCAGCAATCTGTCATACGGATGGATCCCTGAGAGTGACCTGGAGCTGGTGCAGCTGTTTATGCAAACATGGCGGGACGACTGGATCGCGTTTTGCCGGGAGGCTCGGGGGTACTTGGGACGGCTGGTATGTTCTTGAGAAGTTTTATGTTGGGCGACTGCTAATTATGTAGCGAACACATCAATTGACTGCCCGAGGCAAAGATGACCGCCTTATTGACTCCATCGCGGAAAGCATGCAGCAATGGACGCAAATTCAAGCATCGTTGGCCGAGCAGCTTAGTCAGGCTAGGTATTTTGTCACGCAGTACCAGCGGTTCAGCGAGACGCGCAAGTTTAGTGAAAAGATGCAGAGTATGATAGATGGGTTAGACAAAGAGATATCAGGGCAGATTGATAAGCTAGAGCAGACGGTGCGCGATTTGCTGCAGATTGTACGCTTTCCATCATGGCAGTTGATGAGCGTACGGCTAATATTGGTAGGAATTTGCGTGGGTGTCAATTAATGAGGCGCACCGGTCGACTAGCTTGGCGACGAGCATGAAACGGCTCAGTTGGATTACGGTATGTCTGCTTTCTTGTTTCAATCATGGCGATTAACGGATGGGTAGTTCATTTTTCTTCCCTTGACATTTGCGTCGGTGAGCATACCAGAATCCTCTGACATTTTCTAATCTAACTGAGCAGAGTTTATTCGGCATGAACGTGGATGTCCTCAGCGACAACCCTTCATGGCGCTGGTATCCTCTCATTGGAGGAGTTCTACTACTATTGACGGTGGCAGTATGGCTATCGAGCAAGTTTACGAATGTGCGTGTCTGCGATCCGGTCTGGTCTTTCACTTCACTAACCTTTACAGATTGAGCGATGGGTAGAGAACCAAGCAGAGCAGCTTATCAACGGACGTCAGAAGAAAGAGACACTTGTGTGGTGATACCCACATTAACTGGTTAAGATTCACACCAAACACACCAAGTAATACAATCTCATCAGCCACACTATATACCCACCCATCTCAATGAAGGGAATCGTCTAAACAGTAAAATCACGAGCATGCACTCCCTGACGAGTCAGAAGGGCAGTCAACAGCGCGCGCACATCAGTGAGGATCTCAGAGGCGGTCGTTGGGACGGGAAGAGCGGCAGATCCAGAGGCAGCAGCAGCAGAGGGAGCAGCAGAGGGCGTAGCGATGACGGGGGCAGAAGCAGAGGGGGTAGCCGCGGCAGTAGACTCGGAGCTGGAGGTAGTCGCAACCGAGGTCGTCGAAGCAGCGCTGGTAGAAGACGAAGCAACAGCCACATCCTGAGTAGGGGTAGCAGCGGCAGCAGTGGTAGCCTCGGCAGATGTAGTGACAGCAGAGGTGGCAGACGAAGTAGCAGAGGTGGCAGACGAAGTAGCAGAGGTGGCAGACGAAGTAGCAGAGGTAGTAGTAGCAGCAGCAACAGTAGTCGAAGAACTTTCACTACCACTAGCACTAGCACTGCTACCATCCCCAATACTCTTCGTCAAATCGCCCTTCTCAATATAAACCCCGCTCCAGAACCAATCCTCGGTCCCATCGCCAGTCAAACTCAACACACCGACATGGAAATCCGCCCCATTGGAGCTCGCACTCGCACTAACGGGACTAACCACCTCCGTCAAGGCATCCGATCCATTCGACGCCCAAAGTCCAACCTTCTGATTATCGAAATCAATATCGTACGCGAAGTTGTACCACTTGCCCGTCTCCAACTCCACGGAGTAATGCGTATCCCCTCCGGCATTCCACTTCAGCGTGTTATCCTGGTACTGCAGCTCCGTGAAATGGCTCTCGAAGAAGGCGATTTGGTGCTCGCTTGACGAGGACGGGGGGTTCGTGCTGCTGGCGCTTAGGGAAAAGTGGTAGTAAAGGTGGCCGGATCCCAGGTCGGAGGCGGAGGATGAGGGGGACATTTGGGGGATCAGTTCGGTGCGTTGCATAGATTGGCCTTCCCAGAAGGAGGTTTTGTCCTGTATTATCCCCCGAGGGGGACGGGTTAGTTTGTGGGTTTCGAGGAGGATAAAGGTATGGGAGGAGTACAAGTCTGGTACGCAGACCCTGGGCATCGCTCGCTGCTGGGTTCTTGTAGTCGCTGGATAGGGCTAGGTATTCCGAGGTTTCGCCGTCGCCGTGGATGTACCATTGCCAAGGCGCGATTTGGTTGCTCCATGACCCTGTTGTTTCTTTCTTAGTAGTGTTGGCGTGAGGGAAGGAGGGAAAGGAAAAGCAATACATTCATCGAAGTCAGCGACAGTATAGGACGAGTTGAAAATGCCGCTCCACAGTACGGATCCGGCCAGTGTGGAGGCGGGGAAGGCGAGGAAGGCGGCTCCTTTCATGGTGATACTTGCGTGGTATATAATGAGTGACTTGTGGAAGTAGAGAAGAGAAGAGAATGGAAGTAAAGAATGTATGTGACCGGCACAATGAAGAAAAGAATGGTGGTTAGAGAGTGAATGGATTCATGGGCAGTAACAGGTTTAAGTAGGGCTTGGATACTGGATACAGGCTTGCGGGTAAACTGAAACAAGTATCCGCTGGCGGTTTCATCACCGCCGCTGTTAGATTAAGCTTGTTTCAGATTGATCGAACAGGGTCCATGACATGACCGACTTGAGACTGACAGCGGTAATCGATTGATTGTCTTTAGTTTAAGGGTGGCAAGTATGGAAACGCTAATTGGTTGTGCTCTGTCCATGCTTGTCTAGTCCACACACAGGTTATTATAAGTTAACGCCTCGCACATGTTTGCCCGCTCCAGCACGTCCACTCAGTGCCTAATTGTATCCTCTTCACAAAGCAAGAGCCGCCTCCTTCAACTTGGCGAAATTAGGCGTTCCCAGCCCTGTCGCCGGATCCCATCCCGTCGTGGCATTCCAGCTCGCCCACGGGATCACTCCAGCGCCCTCCACATCGCCTTGGCAGCCCACTGCCTCGCCACTGGTAATATCGTTCAGACTCTTGTAGCCGCTAGAGTACAGCCAAGGGTTCAAGAAACCCAAAGATGTCTTGTTAGCCCGCAGACGGGCATCGTTCAGCAGCGCGACGACACCCGCAAACACAGGGCTAGCGCCAGAGGTACCCGCCACAAGGCCGAGTTGACCATCGGTAAAGGTTTCGTAGCTGTTCACATTAGCAAACATCCTTACACTCAACTGGAAAGGCTACATACTAAGGCGATCCTGCAAACGCAGACACGTCAGGGAACGCGCGACCGCTGAAGTTGGTGTACTGCTCGTAGTACTTCTTCGTTGACGCCGAGATGTACTTGTCCAGGTAGGTCTCCACCTGATCCGACTGGTACGACGGCTGTGAGAAGTAGTTGCTGAAGCCGCCAGAGCTGTCCACCCAGGCAACCTCGGGCACATCTTGGGTGCCGCCGACCGCGGTGATGTAAGGGCATGTTCCTGGGAACATGGGGGTGAATTCCGTCTTGTCGGTGCCGTCGTTGGACATGCATGCGCCGCCAACACCTGGATCTGTTAGTGCCTTCGTCATGTTTATGGAATGGGGGAAGCTTACCAGAGTCGCCAGACGATTCAAGAATGGAGATACCACGTGTGCCCATCAGGCCGATCAAGTTGCACACGCGAGTGGCGTAGGCGATGGGGACAGTCTATCCTGTTAGCAGGCATCTCGTGTTGAAGGTAGGGATGCTTACATCTTCGTCATCGCCGTACGAGTTACTGATGACTAGCGGCAGCTCGTCGTTGGTCTTGGCCAGCAGGTACTCGTAGTACTGCAGGTAAGGCTCGTTCTCGTCGGTCGTGGTCTCGACATCGGGAATGAACGGACTAACCAACCTGATTAGCCTTGATCATGATTCTCGTCTTCAGCATACTCACGGAGATCCACCGGTAATATATTCCGTCACCGGCAAGGGATGAGAAATGCCAACGATGTTCTGCACATCGAGGTCAGCTTCACCATCAGGATCATTCTCCTGGTCGTTGATTCCCCCGTTGATCGTCTCAACAGTGAAGCTCTGCTCTGGAATGTCAAAGTACTGGGTGAACAGATCCAAGTCCGAGTACAAGGCCGACTCGTTCAAGAAACTGCCAAACCCAACACGACTTCCCGAAGATTTCTCGGGCGTGTAGTCAATGCTATACTGCTCCTTGAGACAATCCGGGGTGATGTACTCGCACACATCACTGCTCTTGCCGCTGCTCTCCTTGGTCGTCTGCGAAGCACGCACGGCCGCCGAGCGGGCAGCGTTAGATCTTCCAAAGAAAACAGTTGGCGAAATTAGGTCAATGGACCCAGCCAGATCATCCGGAACAGAGTACTTCGTTGTGCGCAGCTTCTGGGTAGATCCGCTCTTGTACACCGAGAAGGTGGTGTTGAGAAGCTGATTCGCTGTGCCCACAGTGGTCGCAAAGTTCAGCAGACCACCCTCCTTGTGAATCTTGGTGACGCCGTTCTTCTTTAACCAAGAAACAACAGCAGCGTCATCAGCGAGAGGAAACTGCTCGTTGATGTCGTCCAGATCCAAAAACTGGCCGTACGTGTCCTTGCCAGGGGTGGACACGGCCAGGAGCTTCTCCTCAAGCTGTTCCAGGTTCTGGCGCGCCAGAGCCACAGACAGAGAAATGGTTGAGCTGGTATCAGCGGCCTTGACGAGCTTCCAGTCGCTGGGGACAGACTTGACGGTCTCCAGAACGACACTGCCCAGCACGGGGGCGGCAAGGGCGAGGCCTGCCGAGAGGCGGGAGAAAGCGACCATGATCGGGGAGGCAAAAGCAAAAACGACCCTGGGTGGAGAGCAGAGCAAACAATGACGAGGAACGGCCGGTTAGTTATGGAAATGGAGAGCGATCAAGCCATTCTGCAGTGGGTTTGGGCCGTCGGAGGGCGGGCGGGCTCCGGCGTGGTGGAACAGGTCACGGTGCATGATGCATCCCTTGCATGCAGGGACGCGGTGAAGGCATTCCCGCCAACCCTATAATTTCCCTGGAAGTTTGAAGCCGCCAGAAAGCTTATAATGGGACGAATTACGGCACAGTAACTGCATCTCAGTGCGAGAATGAAGATAAGATACCCCTTAAAAGTTTGAAGGGATGCAGATGTTCCTGCAGCAAATGCAAGCTACAGCAGAGCTTAGCCGCGGCACCCAGCATTCGGAGGAGCGACGGAGTCCGTCTGGGAATAGATTAATCGGCAGAAAAAGCACTGTGGACACTATGGAGACACTAACGGCACAGATAGGCGTTCTGCAGCAATAGTGGCTTATCAAGACCATAATTGAGGGGAACCAGCTCGGATGATACCATTGTTTGCCGAGATGGCCAGGTTTCCCTCGTGAGGTGGTGCGAACCGTGAGGGGAATGTAGTATTGTATGCAGCTGCCTGGATAACGCCATTGACTCCCTCTCACTCGCATATTAAAATTTAGTAATCGCAATCAAACTCACATTAGAACAATGAGTAAGTCACTTAGCAATCACACAAGAATAATACCTCATCCCGCCGGACTTATCCCAATCATCACATCCACTACTTCCGCTTCACTGTCTCCACAACCCACTCGATCCGCCCATCCTCCGCCACCTCCCCGAACATAAACGTCTCTGCGGCGCCCACTTTTCCATCTGGCATCGTCATGGTAGAGCTGTGTCTATCCGCAAATTGATTGCCGTCGCGCAGGAACTGCGTAATCTTGAGCGTCACACTTCCTGGTGGAAGAATTCCTCGTAGCCACTTGATGTGTGCAACAAAGGCAGGGAAGTCGCGCGTTGTCTCATCGTCGCGTTGTGTGAAATTGGGTGTGAAGAGCTTGGCCAGATCGGCTTCGGTAGTCTCAGGTGGACCGCTAAAGAGGCTGGTTAGGGCCGATTCGAAGGTGGTGGCTTCGGAGGCAAAAGTGGTCGAGGACATGGTGTGTGTCTTGCCGTATCTTTATTCGTATAGGGGCAGTTCGAAATGTACGGATATGTGAATAGTTGTAGAGATTGATCGTCTTTGAGTTGTGTATGGTGACGGCATCATACTAGCCGCGCTGCATGACATATAAATAAACTGTGGCATGGTGGGAGCCTAGCATACGTTCACATAGGGTGCCCCCCAAATAAGTTGTTGCCTAAGTTGACAACAAATAGTAATGCTTCTTTAAACATGGCAGTAAGGCTACTACTACTATGCCTGTATACGCACCAAATGTCATTGTTTGATTCGCCCTCGTTGACTGGTAGTGTATGCTGACGTGAGCGCTAGTGCTACCTAGGAACTCACTATTCTATGTGGGATATACTAAAAAGAATCTTGGAGACATACCTCTTGTCAATGTTTGGTATAACTTCTAAAAGCATAGCTCTTTGGAATCATATGCCATCTGGGCACGGCCACATTTCAACTCAGCCAGAAGGGGTTGCGAACAGTGCTCGCATGTGACGGGCGTGAAGAACATTTCGATCATCAGCATCACCAACAGCATATGCCGCCTGGTATCGCTTAGTATCCAGCGCCACCCAGTCCACATACCCACGAATCCATTGCTTGCAACCATTCACAAGGCCACACAACTGTGGGGTTGCATCTTGCAAGATGTGGTGCTCCAGCTTCTGAAATCTCTCTAGTTCTTCATATACACTCGCAACTGTATGGTCAAGACTCTCCTGCAAGGTGTAACCATCCGCCGCTCGAATGTGGACCATGTTCCAGAAGTGACCCGGTTGGCGTGACTCAACAATGGAGCTGTGAATATCATTTGCCAAGCAGACAATGTTGTTCGTATAGCGACGAAGTTCCTGCACGTTCAGTCGATAGAACTCATCTGAACTGATGGGACCGCAATTCGACGCATCTGCCAACGCTAGACAAGATTCCACGCCACTTGTATGGCGGCGGATGGATTCATATTGGCTCACACCTACCGGCCTTTCCTGGAGATGATACAGAATCCCTAAGCCGGCAGTCGTGGCCCAGAGCTTTATTCCCTGTGCGAAACGCTCAAAATGTTCCGCTGATAGCAGTTGACGTAATGACTGGCAGATGTCAAGCAACGCCAGTTCGCCATATACAGGCTCGGGCCTTGCGCAGTTGAAATTAACCACGTTGATTATGGCGGTCAGGTTGGAGAGCGTGTTTGGCGTCACAATGTCCACCCTATCCAGAAAGAGATCGTCCACGACAAACAACCATACGAAGAATTTCGAGATGACTGACAGAAGCTCTGGTGCTGCCTTGGGATGGCACCGGGCAGCTAGCCAGGCGTAACGACTGCGCTTCACTCGCTCGCGGTAGGCTACGTCGACCAACAAGCCCTTCTGATCGGCCCAATCAAGCATGCTGGCTTCGAGGAGGAGCACATCTGCGGAGTCTCCTGCCCATGGGATGTGTACTATAGGAACCTTAATAGTGCCAAGCTGAGCTTCCAGGTTGTGTCGATCCATGTTAAGTATAGAATAATATAGAACCTTCGGATGTATGTGTGATCGTAAATAGGCACTTATGTTAGAGTCCTGAAGTTACTGACAGAGAGGAGGGATACTTCCACCTTATGCACAGTAGACCTTGTTTCTGTGACACTTGGCTTTCAGTTTTACTCCTGGCCGTTGACATATTTCCTGCGTATATGAAATCTTCCTTCTCATAGAGCCGCTAAAGATGAGTGAAGATGGCACTTGAAAGAGGCCCTGCCGTGACCATTGAGTAGCATGTACTATTTGCTGTCGTCATTACACATACTGTCAGTCATTGGAATCCTGAGACGTCAGTTATTCTGACTAATGTCCAATAGAGTACCCCCACTACGATGTCTGTCACCGGATACGAGAGGAGAGGAAGTACAGATCCCCATTCAGTAGGGGTATATTAGCACATTCTCTGCATTTTGCTGACCTGTAGTGCAACCTCTCCCGAGCAGACCAAGCCTACTGTGTCTCATCCCCACTATCACCCCTATCTAATGACTACTCTTTTCCGGGTCATCAATGTTCATCATTTGTTGAAGTCTCGCTAACGTACCGTATCGTGGCTCTCAATATTACCATCTAAGCAGCGACTTGGCATTTGAAGGTACTATTAGGGTAGTCAATCACTAATATTTGACGGACCTCGACGATGCAGTATTCATTACTTAGTGGTGACGACAGAGGATTTCACGGCAGCTGGCCATTCAAGTTGTGTTATGCACATTGTCAAATCGAGATATTTATTATGTGCCTAGGGAAGGCTGTAGGGTATTTTACTTCCATTCAAGACAACAATGTTCATAGCGACAGAAACACGCCTCAGAGTATTGTCCGCCATAACCTACGACAGCAATTAGTTCGCACCGAGTACCAGCAAAATTTGTTATCAATTCCTGTACGGGGATCCACCAAAGTATTCATGTTGTCTAGTGTCTACTAAAATCACTTCTTTCAAGCCAATTGTGGTTTGATACATGGGGATCTTCGTCTTGCACCCTATCCAGTGCGGAGTAAACTCTCAATCAAGCCACCTACAGCGACGACTTTCATCGGTATTAATTTCTGCTACAAATGCCTCAAAGGCAGCCACTGGCAAGCATCTATCCCTTTCCTGGGCCTCGCCCCTTGCTGCCGAAGACGACGGAGATTATCTCCTTGACAGAACTTTGAGTCTAATTTGACACTGCGGGTAGATGACATACAAAGTATTTCCAGATCACGTCAAGCTTAGCTCCAGCTAGTTATAATACAGATTAAGCCTTCTGGCATACCAATGCGGCACAGAATCTATTTTGTTGAGCTGAGAATGTGTTTCACGGATCGAAGGGGGCGGTGACATGATCAGCAACATCATTACACAACCGCTTTGATGGCCCAAGATGGTATATGTACCGCCTCTGGTCTACTAGATGATACTGTGCATTGTGTCACAACTATAACCCTTGCTTCTATTCCTTCGTCGCAGTAATGACAGAATTGCCCATTCTAGTCTGCACAACTTTGGTATTGGAACCGCTATGTGCCTCGCACGTGCACAGAACATAATACCAAGTACGAATATATAACTACTATGTAGCTCATAGATTCTAGGTTCTCCCAGAAATGAAGAATTGAAAGGGCATTGAAACGATACATAGCGTAGATAAGCACCATTTCACCTCTCTGTGACTTTTGTTTCAACGAGAATGAACGATCATCGACAAACCCCCGGCTCTGTGGAGCCTGGAGCAGGATCCAATCTCTCACCCTTCATCCACTCGAAGCCCGCTCCCATGGATGATACATTGAGGAGCCGTCTTCTAACCCGCTTCCAGCCCAGAATAAGCAACTACAACTCAGTCTCTCATGATGCTTGCATCGAGTGTCATATAGACCTGTTTGGGAGAGATGGGGTGGGAAAGATGATCGGGGGAATGAACGCACACGATGGAGACTTCATAGCACTCTGCGCCCCGGAGGCGCTACCCGAACGGATTGGCTTCTGCTCGTATTTTAATGAGTATGGGTTTCTCGATGATGGTGAGAGGTCCTTCCAGGCCTCAAACGCCGTGATTCTTTTGAGGAGCTGACTCTTGTTTTCCTGGTTTTCAGACATGTCAGTCGATGCCATTCAGCCTGCAAGGCCAGTCTTAACAGACCCAGTCTTGACAAGGGCTCTTGGGGCAGAGAAAGCCGAAGATATCACCACAGTCAATGGGAACTCTCAGAGAAAACAGCAAATTATGGCGAAGATCTGGGCGATACAGAAAGAGCTCGATCCTGCATATCTGAGTCGCTCGCAAACGGCTTTGAGACAGTGGTTTGAGACAGCACAACAGATTCGTGACAAGTGTTTCACCGATATAGATGATTATCTGGCTACCAGAGCCGTGGATTGCGCTGCCAAGTCAGTGACTCCCTTATTGAAATTAGGATCGTTCCGCAGCTGACGCAGATGTGAAGCTGGGTTGTCCATTTTATGGCCTGGTCTAGTGGTCTTGTGCTCACACCAGAGGAATACGACAAAGTCGGACCAGTTACGTATCTAGCTTATGCCGTTCTAGCCATCACAAATGACTTCTGGTCCTGGGAGATAGAGAAACGGGAAACAAGAAAATCGGAAGGATCCGCTCCACTCGTGAATGCCGTGCAGTTGGTGATGGAGATACATAATACGGATGAAGAAAGCGCGAAGGAGATTGTCTGCAACCTTATCCAGGAGCATGAAGAACGTTACTGCCGTCTTCGTGATGAATATCTCAAAAGACCAGATATTACCTTGGCGATTAAGAAGTGGTTTCGGATTGTTGAGCTATCCATTGCTGGAAATGCAATGTGGAGCATCCGCGTTTTGCGATATCATCAAGACGTGCAGAATCCCTACGAAGGAACTTTCGACTTCCCTTCTGTCTTTAGCTCTCTGAAAATAACGCAGTATGCTCCAGATGTGCTATCAGAAAGAGAGGACATCTCAGGTATGCTTCCCTTTGTTATATACTTTACATGTGATGCGAGTCGGGACTAGAACTAATTTTCATGTATAGATGTGAAACAAAAGAGTCCAGTATTGGCGCCAGCATCGAAACTGGATGACACCGTACGCACCATAATCACTCGTTTTATAGGCCAGACTGACCCGTCATAGATATTATGGAAGCCATACGAATACCTCAACTCCACACCAACGAAAGGCCTTCACAATCAACTGGTGGACGCCCTCCAGGAGTGGTACCAACTTCCCCAGCCCTCGTTAGCTATTGTCTCCGGAATAGCAACTCTGCTCCATGAGGCATCTCATATGTAAGTCCCAAAATTGCATTTTGTCCTATAAAGCTGGCCTAACTTTTCTATTTCGAAGGCTGAACGACGTACAACACGTCAACCCCCTCCGTCGCGGCAAGCCTGCAGTCCATCGCATCTTCGGCGTAGGACAAACCATCAACTCGGCATGGTCCCAAATCAATTACGCTCAGCGAATTTGTCTGCAGCTTTCTGCTTCAGCATACTTGATCTTTTCTGGTCAGTCATATTATCATATCTGAAACCAAAACATAGCTATACTTAACTAGTGTCTACCTCAGACCAACTTGCCCACCTCTTCGCCGGCCAAGCCCATGACCTTCACTGGGCTAGACACAAGACCATTCCGACGGAGGAAGAGTATTTCAGAATGGTCGACGGCAGTACGTAAATCCACACTTCAGTCGTCCATATGGTCTCTACTAATCACAGAGATCCAAGAAAACGGTTCTCTCTTGGTACTCATCTCCCGACTAATGCAGAACGAAGCTACGCAAAACAGGTAAGTTGCCATATCCCTACCCCTGAATCACCTTGCACGCACCACCCAGGAAGCAAATATATACTAACTAAATTAGCACTCTCGACTTAACTCACTTCATGAACCTAATTGGAAGAGCCTACCAACTAGGAGATGACTACCAGTGCCTAGCATCCGCGGATGTAAGCCAGCCCACGATACACCGTATAGAACTAATCAAATGCATCTACTAGTACACCACCCAACGCGGTCTTTGCCGATGCCTTGAGCAAGGAGTTTTCTGCTATCCTCTACTTCGCGCCCTTCAGAATTCCGAAGACCCCACCGTGCTGGTAGAATGGCTTCAGCATCACGGGGGAAGCACGAACAACAACTCCCCCGAGATAACCTTTATCTCTGGACTGATCGAACGCAACAGGGGCCTGGAGGCAACCCGGGGTGTACTGCATGAGCTTTCTGTGGAGATTATGAGGCAGCTTGAGATGATTGAAAGCAAGACGAGGGTGAAGAATTGGTTGTTGGGGAGTATTCTGGACAAGCTGCAGAATGACCTCTCTTCTCATAAACCTGAGAGTAAGAAAGAGGATACGTTGGAGAAGGTGTTGCGGGTGTGGGGTGGCTATCGGAATGAGGCGGGGAGGGATGTCTTGAACTGAAACTAGGGTTACGGACAGAATATTTGGACCTGATTTTACAAAGTCGTGACATTTGGGTACTACGAGCATAGCTGGAGGACTTCTTCCCTGATTGTAAATCAAATCATGGTCCATCTATTCTTCTATCCTCTCTACCAAAAATCCAATCATGCACGCTATCTCGGTCATAACAACATCATATAGATACATAACAACAGTGGTATCAACCGAAAGACATCTCAATCTTCCCAAGCTCTATCATGTACACATCTCCGACAGTCACATGTCTACAAACTCTGCTTACCAGCAGTCTCAATTGGCAGCAGCACCATCGCCACGAACGAAGCCAATAACAGCGCACCCGAAGCATAGATGGGCGCACTGGGGTTCGCAGAAGCATAGATACCAATGATAGGGGCGCAGAATCCAGCGATGCGGTTCAAGCAACTAGCAATACCCGAGCCGGTACCGCGGTTAGGAGCGGGGAAGACCTCTGGGGTGTAGGCGTACAGCACACCGTACATGATCATCTGGGTGAAGGATTCGAGAGCCGAGCAAACGAGTTGAGTGTCGGATGTCTTCGCGGCCGTGAAGCAGAAGAGCAGGACGGCAGTGATCAATGTCGACAGGGCCATTGTACCTTTCCGACCGACGTACTTGATGTCGACCATGTAGCGGGCCAGAATAGGGCCGAAAAGTCCGGTCACAGAGGTGATAGCGTAGTTACGGTAGGTGATGTATACGGAAGACGAGGAGCCGAGGTATTGGGGCAGGAAGGCGTTGAAGAGGGTGTATCCCATGCCAATGGTGGTCCAGCAGAGCCAGATGAGGGCGGCTGGTTTTCATCGTTAGTTCTTGATGGGGCTGTTGCTGATGATGTAAGGGGAAAGCTTACTGGTGATTCCAAGACGCTTGGACGAGAACAATGGTCCGATCTGCTGCACGGAGAACTTGGACAGCGAGCGCTTCAGAATTTGCGTGGAGGAAAGGTTCTGTTCCTTGCTATCCTCGGCAGCTCCGCCGATCTCTTGCAAGATCTCCACCGTGAGCCAGGTCTTCTTCTTGTTGTGATAGGCGACTCCGTGAATAGCTGCGACAGCGTCCTCATCCCGGCCCTTGGCGACGAGGAACTTGGGCGATTCGTACAGCTTGAAAAAGAAGAATCGACACATCCAGAACACTATGGTGATGGCACCCAGAGAAAGAACAAGGTATCTCCAGCCCATGTTGTTTTCCTTGGTGCAGTTGCTCGAGTCGGAGCAAGAGTAGTTGGGGATGAAAGCCCAGGCCAGCATACTGGCAATGAAGGTACCCACCGACCAGAATGTGGCAAGTGAACTCAAGATGTTTCCTGAAGCACCGGGCAAGAACTCGAGGAAGATGGCAGCATCGACTGGTAGATTACCACCTACTCCCAATCCCAAGCAAGCATAGAGAGCACAGGTACTGAACGCTGTTAGCTATAGCGACTTCTTAAGGGTCGGCGGGAACGTACCCAACCCAGCTGGGACCACCTCCCGATGCAAGACCAAAGGCACCACACAAGAAAAGAGTTGTGTTGAAGGCCAATCGACGTCCAATCATATCAGATGCAAGACCCCAGAAAGTGGCGCCAACGATCAGACCAACAAACAAGGCGCAAGTAGTAAAACGAACGTAGGATTCGGAGATGCCGAATTCCATAGACAAGGGGGTTAGGGTCAGGGCAACTCCCTACGTAGAACCGAGTTAATTCGACTGCACTTGTCTCATCAGCGTCAGGATATGATTCCTGTGGTCTCACCTGTAGCCAAAGGCTGTAGGGGGAAAACTTGTTAGCGCAACCCGAACAGATCAAAGGAATCTGTCGACTCACTTGTCAGCAGTCCAACCGAATCCACACAGCATATAAAGTTCCCACTGATAACGGCCCATGCCGATATCTTGGATGGCCTTGTTGATAATCTTGGCCTTGCCTGCATTCATCCAGTCAGACATCCAGATCCTTCGGTAAAATGGTAGGAGAGGGTCCTGGCTGGGAGAGAAAGAATAGCCGGCTCCTTGGGGGTCGAAGTTCGCCCATTACGAGGCAACAGAAACATACGATCATAAACAGAGTTATGGCCCGATGCAGAGACGGCAGAGTCGACTTCTGCACGCAGGGCCTCGAGGGTTAGCGTAGTGCTTTCGGGTGCGGAAGCAGCACCCTTTTCCTGGGAATCTAAGCTGTTGACATTGGATTCGGCATCCTTCTCCGTTTGGGGAGTCGTATTGGGGGCATCGGCCAGAGGGATCACGACCTCAGGGATCTGCGAGCGGTCTCGCTGCCAGTTTTTCCACCAGCTACCCATTTTGATCAGGCGTTCCGGAGATAAGTCGCAAGGGGGTAACAACGAGTGGGATGTGGCGCGTGGCTAAAAATAAAAACGTATCGACCTAGATTGTCGCAGGGGTTGTATGCCGGGGACCTAAATAGGGCACGGTATGCCTTGTCGCCGGGGCTAGATTCGATTGTTTGGATTGCTGCTCGGGGGAAAACGGTCGATTCGAATCTCGTCTGTTCTTACAACCTAGACCGTGAGTAGGAGAGGTTGTCGCAGGGCGCTATCAGGGCAGACGCTAGGGAGTGCAATGGCGGGCAGGCGTGCAGATAAGGGCAACCGAGGTGCGAAGGGAGACCGCGATGGTAGTTGGCGCAATGGAATGATCACAAAACAAGTCGCTCTCTGGGTTTTTGCTTGGGCGCGTGGTCGGAGTGTTCGTGTCCGTCTTTCAGTCCTAGAATGACTATGTCTAGTGTTGTGACGACACCACACAGAAAACGCTCGGAAATAGTTTTTGTTTCGTATATAAATTCAGCCTGGTAGCCGGGTATTGACAGTCTTTTGTAGTGCAAAAGATGACACGCTCAAAAAAGAAATGCTAGTTGATTCGGTCGCAAAACAGGAATCAAACTTGCAACAAAGGAAGAGGAGTAACAAAATACTACCTCAGGATGGGTCGAGATGTGAAGAGGAAAGACCGGGAGGAATGCGATGGGAAGGAAAGCCGTGGGACGACGGGAGGGGGAGTTGTTGAACCCTATATAAACTCCACGATTCATGCGCCGCAGGAAGACAGGGAAAAAGTTTGACATAACATCAATGCGTAACAGGCAGGTCCACAGCACCCATAACTACTCGGTACGAAGTACCCCGCTTGCCGCCAGTGACCCAAGGCAGAGCTGATGCTGTCGCTCCGATTGTTTTCGCTGGTTGCCTCTGTACGCGCACGAATGGCACTCTCGATCGAGTGTGAAGAGCCGGATTGATGTCCTATGTGGACTGTGTCGCATTGGAAATGATAAGGCTAGTCTTAAGGGACTGGGAGATGCAAGATAGCTCTCCTCATGGCGCTTTGGGTTCAGGCAGTTTGCCTCTTGCTACTCGGGTTGACCTAGTTTGGTGTGCGTGCGAGCGCTCTCGCAGGTTATGCGGATGACGGTGGAGAATGGGAAGGGGCCATAGAAAAGTGAGAAAGGGCAATGAAAGCAGGACATAACAGAAAAAAATTTTCAAGATTGTATGATTCGATGTCGTTGGGGTAGACTTGCGGTTCTTAACATCATTCGTGGATGGGTCATCATCCCAGTGGGTAACCTCATATCCAATAACGAGCTAGCCAGGTCTTACTGTCTCCATCAAATCTCACGTGCCAAGACCCCTAAAATGGCCGAAAGAAGAAGGTGAAACGAGAGTCGAATGTTGCCGTCGGCTTCGTCCGCGGAAACGGCGCCACAAGGGCCCCTTTAGTGGTGCAACGGATTAGCCGAGTATCCACCAAATGTACCCTCATGAGTCCCTCCGGTCGTCCTCGGAAAAGCGACGTCATCCCGATTTCTCACTGAAGAGAACGGAGCAGGTCGCGTGTCAAAAATGCTTGAGATCTTCGCCGTTCTCTCGTACCGAGGAATGCCTGGTGATTGTTGACATTCATTGAGAATTATTCCGGTGGAAGAGTAGGGAATCTGGCGTCGGATTAAGGAATTCCCGTCGGATTGCCTCAACTGATCGGCATTACCGGTTGCGGTCACTAACCAGATGGGCTGGTCACTTGCGACGCGCGTTATTTAGTGCTCAGCATCACTACAAAATATTAAAAAGGGCTTGATTAGCCAGCACGGGAAATCGAGCCGCTGGCGCTTCTTGGTGGTTGTATGACACGGTTTAGGGTTTCTGACTGGCTCCCGAATGTCTGTCTACCTAATAGCAGGGCTTTGCGTACAGCTAGACAAAAAAGGTGCCTACTCCTGGAGTGAACGTGTGTCATTCCAATTTACATAGCCGCATGTTTCAGAGCATTAAAGCCATAGGTCTGGGTTGGTAAGGCTCCAACGAAGTTTCTCACCAGATGCTTAAGAAGGTCCTTGACTAGCGCTTCTGCGCCTTGCCGATCAGGTACTTGGAGGGGCTCCGCGTAGACTATCAACGCGCCACTTGGGGGAAGAATTCGATAACAATTTCTAGCAGAAAGATTGCATCTCATAATACTCTTATTAGTAGTAAGGCGCTTCACAATGCCTTGGAATGAGCACGTGGAGACAAGTGGTGTTTCCTCTGTGGGTCCTAGTTTTACAAAATATATGTTCTTGCGGTTCATTCATACTATTGTTCGGCCGCATGGCTATATGATGGAACCTGCCAATGACGCATGAAACAGCGACAACTGCAATCAGAAATGCCATTATTGGGCTTCAGTTTAGTAACAGCTGCACATAATCATGATATCTGTGTACTCCTGATACAACTGACGGTTCCGAACTTTTGTCTTCCAAGTAAAGAGCTGGAGTGGAAGCTCACTAAAGTGACCCATAATCACAGGCATGAGCGACGTACGTCCTATAGAACCATTTATTGGTAGGACACAATCCTCCCCACCACCGCATACTAACCTAGACGACTAATAAATGTCTAATACTAGATGTAATAGCCCCAAGAAAGGACCATGACGCCCTTTGACTGACACTTCCAATAAAAACGTCAACAGTGCATGGCTGAAATGGCCCACTTGCCTGCATACTCTCTGTCATATGTAGCTGTCTGACCAGGGTTATTCCTAGTCATTACCAAGACCTTCCAAGCTCACCATCTACTCATTATCTCTTTAACGCGCTGTCAATATTATGGACTTATAGAAATGATTACCAGGGTATCATCTACATCTCTCGTGAATACTAAACCTACCAAGAACTGACAATGTTAGATATACTTCGCTTCAAATTCGTGAACGTGATATTCTGTTCCTTGATTTATGCAGACTGCTGAGCCATGAGAATAACATGCTGCACTTTCTATAATTGCAGTAAATGAGAGTTATTGCAGGGCAGTAAAGGAAGTCTCCCTGCGTTTCCAAAGGGCTCGGGGAACATCGGCTGAGCATCGAGGCCTGCGAGGAGATTATCAGGATACCGATGTATATTGGGAAGTAGAGGTTGGCGATTTAGAGATGTTTTCACCCATTACCAGGCAAACAGACAGATAGTCTCGGATAATGTGGCCTAGATCGCTGTCTAAAGAGAGGGGTAAATGTGTCAGCTATCGGACTGCAGGTCTACCCTCCACCTCTTCTAGTTCCATCGATGCAGCAAGATACTTTTGCCTGCCTGTGATTTGGAATAATGCGGCAAAGGACATTTCTTGATCCAAGTGCACAGTATCAGGACCCGTTTAGTCACTACTCACCAGATCGAAACAGGCGCACATGGGGTAAATCAAGGGATCGGAGTGAAGATTTGAAGCTTACAGTTTGAGCCATCTGGGTTTCAAAGGGACAAGTCTGTTGTTAACAACGGGACTTGTAATACCATGTTCTCTGTAGTTGAATACGAGCTAATGTCTATCTGTCATATGAAGTATCCTACCATGAATATATTGTGCTACACACTATAAATTAAGCAATAAGACATTAATTATAAATCGAATTGGGCGCCAAACAAAAGCTATTATACTATGAACTCCCACGCGAAAAAATACTTAAATATACAAAGAAAAGGCAACAGTCGTTTCAAAGATACGGAGCAGTTTCCTTCTCACACCAAGCCCAAAACCTCTCCGCCGTCCCTGCCCCTCCATCACGCTTCGACACCAAGGCCTTTTGAAGATGACAAGGGATAGGGCCGAACCTCCCCCAGGGAATAATATACGCTCCATTCTTCTCTTTTGTAACTTCTGGAGATAGCGCCGCGAAGAGCTCACTGTATGCTCCGTATCGGGGGCCTTTGAATATCCAGCCCTGCGTATTGTCAGCCAGGAGTTGAGGTCCTTGCAGGAAAATTAAAACGTACCATAACCGTGGACTGAATAGCAGAATTATGTCTCTGTAACTCAGTCTTCATGAGACCGGGATGAACGCTCTGTGTCTCATTAGCATATATCATACGAGTCAATGATAAGGGCAAACGGACCAAACTGAGAATGCCATCCCCACCATACCGCTTCGCCATCTCCTTGGCGATAAACATATTCCCCACTTTACTTTCCATATAGTTCTGCATCGCATCAGACAGAACCTTCGGAGAATCACTTTCATCATCGAAGATAATTCCACCGGTTGCCGCAAACGAGGCTAACATGGATGATAGCCACACCACGCGGACACTACCCGCAGGAGCCGTGGCCGCGGTGCGCTGAATAAGGGGAAGAAGGAATTTATTGAAGAGGAAGGGACCGAGACAGTTTGTTCCCATTTCAAGGTCATGGCCCTATATCACATATCAGCTTTTGATGTTTGCCCCATCAGTTTGTAGTTATTGCTATGGGGCAAATACAGTGATTGTCTTACTGCCCGCCGGGGGAGTCATGACCCCGGCATTGTGAATCAGTATATCAAGGCGGTCTTCCTGTTCCAAGAACCTATTGGCGCTTTCTTTGATGCTCGCTAGGTCAGACAGATCTAGTTTCAGGAAGGAGAGGCGACCACGGCTATGTGCTCCCTCCGTGGAGGTCTGAATCTCGTTGATAGCCGTCCGGGCCTTGTCGGCAGATCGGGCTGCGATGTAAACAGTGGCATTCTTTGAATATAGAATGGATGCCGTGTTGAAACCGACCCCGGAGGTTGCACCAGTGACGATAGTTACTTTTCCCGTCAGGTCGGGCATGTCTTTCTCGACAAAAGTAGGGTTTGGGGGGAAGATCTGGCCGAGAGCGGGTGCCATTGTGTACGTCCCTGTATGTGTATGTCCGAGTGTGATGGTATACTATCTTGGAGAATGCTAGGAAATTTTAGATGCTTCGGAATAGGAATTGAGACGTATACCTGGATCATAATGGTAGTTTTATACTGGGTGAAGCCCTCCGGACCCTCAGTCCGGAGCCACAATTCGGGAGGGCGGGACCATCTCCGGCGCTAGCATCTCCGGCCCGGCGCGCCAAGCCCGGGCGATCTTGGAGTGTCGTTGAGCCGAATACACTGAATGTCTCGGTGGACAAGCCTGTATCATGGCCTAGTTCAGATGGTTTCAACAGACTAACCATTTCTGGGGCTGGGTATTCAAGTAAAGAGTGTGTATGCTATGGAAATTTCAGGGACAACACTATGAACTGTGCAACATATAGAAAAACCCTGCAGGCTCGTATCAAGATATCTAGCTGAGTAAGCCGCGGCGGTGAACCCCGCGAGAGACGCCAAACATCAATATCACATCAATATCCCCATGCATTCAACGCACCCTGTTACAAGACTAATCCTTTGTTTTAGGGAAAATGGCATCCAAACCCGCCGTTCGGACGCCTATATCCTGCACATTTTGTCGTCAGAAAAAGTAAGGCATACCGTTGTGGTAGTTCGCGTGAATGACTGAATAACCCCTTGAAGGTTAAGATGTGACCGTCTCCAGCCTTGTAGTAGCTGTACCAAACGTGGGTTAGGATGCGTATATGCTCACCCTCTCTCAGCAGCTCCGCGGAGGAATGGACCTGCTCAGCCCCGGCAGTTGACCCAACGGATCCGCCAACTGGAGGATCTAGTGGTAGCATTGCAAAAGGGCGAAACCCCCCAAACGGTAGAGAACCCAGTTCACCTAGCGCATAAGAGCGATTCTTTCCCGGCTGGTAGCCCAGAGACAGTGGCCGACTCCTTTGGTAGCCTGCGGGTCGATCAGACGGGGATGACTTATGTCTCGGGGGCTCATTGGACCGCACTGCAAGACAGTGTATGTGAGAACCTTCCTTTTGCGGTCATCACAAACTCCACTAGGACATTGTACTAACATGACCCGACGATCTGGCTGGCAGATTGCCGAGCTCAAAGAGTGCGTCGAGTTAGGGCCATCATATTTGCCTTCCCAGTGTGATAACGGGTCCGCCCTTCTCCGAGGGGTGTCTCCGCCCGGCGGGATAGCGGAGGTCCTGAGTCACCTCCCGCCAAGACCGATTGTAGATCGGCTGGTGTCACGATTTTTCAGCTCTATGGAGCCGGGTGTTCGTATGTATACCTACTTTGGAGGAATATTGGTTGAAACTTTTAACGCAGTTGTCCAGTTGTCCTGCATACCCCGACATTCCAGAAAGAAGTAGGGAACCCATTCACGTGACATGTGTACGTATGCTGACGTTCACAGTATGACCAATTCTGGACTCATCCACAAGATGTCAATCTGGCATGGTTTAGTATTCTCTTCAGTATCATGTGTCTGGCGATCCACCATCACCAGCTCACTGAGGGCCACAGACCAGACCCGATCGGTGACACCCACGGGCTGTGTGATGATTTTAGGCAACAAGCTGCTTATTGCCTCATTGAGAACAAGTATACAGCTCCGACGAAATATACCATAGAGGCACTAATGTTCTACGCGCAAACGGAGTATTTTCGGGGCGAAGAGTTTCATCACGAGGTCTGGTTGTTGATGGGAATGATCAACCGCCTGGCCATGCGGGCTGGCCTTCATCGGGACGGTTCCCGCTATCCAGAGCTCTCTTGTTTTGCAGCCGAAATGCGAAGACGTATATGGACGCTCATGTCCCAACTGGATGCACTCATTTCGTTTCAGTTGGGTCTGCCCCGAATGATCTATGACGGGTTAGCAGATACACAACAGCCACACAATCTCCTAGACGAAGACTTCTCTGAGGACTCGACGAGCTTGCCACCAGCCCGTCCTGACACAGCATTTACCCCGGTGGCTTATTTAATTGCAAAAAGTCGACTCTCCAGGGTATTTGGTCTCGTGATTGACCATGCTGCATCCACCGCGCCTATCCCGTCCGCACTGATTTATCAACTCGACAAGCAACTGAATGAGTCCTATGCCGCAGTCCCAGTATGTCTCCAATTCCGCAGCGTATCCGAGTCTGTTACGACATCGCCACGTCTCGTCATGCTGCGCTATAATCTGGAAATTCTGTATCAGAAGACGCGGTGCATCTTACATCGCAAGTCCCTCTGCGAAGGCCGCTCCGATGTTCGGTATGCAGAGTCTCGACGTATCTGTCTTGACGCAGCAGTGAATATTCTGCAGCATCAAGCGACTATTGATGGTCAGGTTCAAGCAGGAGGAGTGCTAGCGCAATGTCGCTGGTTCGTGACTTCCTTGGCCACGAATGATTTCATGCTGGCGGCGATGGTGGTATGCCTGGAGCTCCACAACCTCGAGCGGGAAGGTGCACAAGGCGGGCAGGCTGGAACACCGAGAAAGGACGATCTGCTTCTTGCCCTCCAAGCTTCACATCGGATCTGGTCACAATATAAGGATGAGTCGGCGGAGGCCTGGCAAGCCTGGCAGTCAACTAGGATCATGCTGAGGAAGCTGAATGCCCCTGTGCTTTGCAGTGTATCCCCATCAGATAGCAGCAACGGTGACGGGAATACCAATGGCCACAGCACCACTTTCAGTAAGATCATTATCTATTTCCGTTCTGGCCTTCTCTGACACCCGTATAGCGGAGACCGAGACAGATAGATTCGATCCAATGCTAGGAATTACCCTTGATTCTCGAACGGAGAAGTCAATATCTGTGGCAGAGCCCAATATGCTATCGTCTACCGAGCCCGAATTCGATCTATCGCTCCTGCCAAGTGAGCTTGTGAATCTGTGGGACTTTTCTGGTGACATGGGTTGGGTAAGTAGACTAGCATCACAAGGGTTATTTTGTTCGAATCAGAGGAGACTAACTGCATATGCTGATATAGCTTGCCATGTAAATAAACGTTTATACAGTGGGAGTCCTTGACCCACTAAATCTGCTCTAATGAACATGCCTCGTTACTAACCCATCTCATTCGATTCCGTATGCTTGTGTAGGGTGCCTAAAAGGTAAGCAAAATGCCACGAGAACCGTTGAATAGCGGGGTATATTGGGAAGTGTGATGATCCTGCGTTGTGGGTTTCTAGGCTAGACCTCAGCTGCAATGTTACACCTGCTCAAACGAAGGTGGCAAAGCATGTCCATTAATTGATGGATAGCTGGACAGCCCTTAACTAGCGCAAGTACGCTCACGTGATAGGCAGGGCCACCTTGCCTGGTTTCACAGACCAGGGCAGCCTGTGCACTCACACACATCTGTCCCTCTCTATTCCTTGTTCCTCAGAATTTCTTCCATGATGGAGTCGCTTATGCAGGAGCGTCTGGATTCCTTATATACTCTTTGTCATAAAGGGTATGTGTTCCTAAGAGATGCTATCTCCCAAAAGGATACAGCACTGGCAGGGCTTTTTGATGATGAGCGGTCGAGATTTCATGAATGGGGAAGAAGCGCAAAGATATACCTGGCGCCCCAGACTCCGTTACGGACTGGTAACCTGGAGTACCGCGGGATCCGGCGATCGATATTGAAACTCCTGAAGCAAGTGGCTCTGGGGCTGGAGAACCAGATGCAAGCCACCGCAGAGCATAAGCCCTTGAGAGAAATTGTTCTCTCGCCAGAGGCCGCCATAAATTTGTTCGTATCTCCCACTTTCCGGGTCACTAAAAGTTGCTGGACGCGACACAAGCAAACGGAGTTACGAGCCCTGGTTTCAGAACTGGCTGCGTACAACGAAGATCTTCTGAGACTGTTACGACGTAACCAGGATATGGGGATTGCTCAGAAGCTCATCCTAGATGTTTTCGATACCGCAACTCACACGTTTAGACCGGGAAACCCTAAGGCTGCGAGTATAATCGAGCTGCGTGAGATAAACGAACGCAATATCTGCGAAGAAAAGTTGGGATCTGAGACAGGCTCTATCGAAAATACTATAGCCTCTTTATCATCAAACCCTCCGCCCGCGGCAGTTGACTATAATTTGGAGATCCCCATTTCCTGTTTCCAGGGCTTTGAGACGCCAAAGATCCCCCGAGTGGTTATTGATTGTACATCGCCTGAGAGCAACATTGCAAAGTCTCCACTTACCCGGTATCGTTATGTTTACAATTCAGAGAAGTCCTGGAGTGAAGAACTTGTCTTTGTAGAATGGCGGTTGCGCAACCACGGTGTCAGGAAAACATTTGACGCAGAAGCCCAAGCGAAGCGATACAGTCACTTCGTTCGACTTCTACAACGGACTTCTAGGATTGACCCAGGACTCTGCACGCTACCCTGTTTGGGCTATAGTTTGGCGACAGGACAGCTGCCTGATGGTAATAAGTGCCCTATTGTGGGATACGTTTTCAGATTCCCAAAACACGCCAATAGTACGGCCCGAATATTGACACTCGATGACAAGATCGCGTCCTGCCCCGGAATTCTCGCTTCACCAAGTCCCAACTTAGAGAGCCGTTTTTATCTTTCACAAAAACTCACCCTTGCACTATTACAGCTGCACATTGCTGGGTGGAAGCACAGGCAGCTCTCCAGTAGCAACATCATCTTCTTCCGGAATGAGGGAGATCGATGGGACGACCTAAGCAAACCGTACATTAGCGCCTGGCAGTGCCTTTCGGACGACTATATAATGCAGGGCAACAATACAGACATTGATATGAAGTCAATTCGATTTTGGAAAGGCGAAGATCTGAAAAGTCTTGCAGTCATATTGATGCAGATTGGACTTTGGGAATATCCTTGCAACGCATACCACAGACTTTCGAACTCAAATTTACCCGGTGTGTCCATGGACTACCGCGGTCCTTTCTCACTACAACATGTACAGTCTCTGTATAGAGTCCTTGGGGCGCAACTTAGAGCGAAAATGGGTAGCCATTATGCCAAGTCTGTTTAAGGAGTGCTCACAGGGCCCATATCTTGCATCGTCAACCGCCAGCCTTGAGGAGCATCTTTTCAATGAAGTGATGCCGGGTTTGTACAAATCTGTAAATAACGAGGACCTGATTCTTCGTGGCCTTTCCTGCTTTATACTAGAATATCATCAAAAATACATACTTGCTTTTATCATGCCTTGATCATGCGTAGGAGCTTTGCGTCAATATCATTCCAGACTTGATTCATCGGCTAGGGAAGAATCATACAACACGTCATAAAATTCTCGTTCTGTGAGTTCTTATATATAGGGCTTGGAAACTATGTTCACATCAGGTGGATCTGAATGTCTGGAGCTAAGGCTCAACAACGGGGTAACCCGACGCTGGTACTATGGCACATCCCCCAACTGCCCTG
Organism: Aspergillus piperis CBS 112811; assembly: GCF_003184755.1. Classification (NCBI taxonomy): domain Eukaryota; kingdom Fungi; phylum Ascomycota; class Eurotiomycetes; order Eurotiales; family Aspergillaceae; genus Aspergillus; species Aspergillus piperis. The sequence goes on from NW_020291593.1 coordinate 1,215,578, forward strand.
ATGAGTGGTGCACGTAGGTATTGTGTAGGTCGTCTGCTGCTTTCCTCAAACTTTAAGCGGTTGGCTTTATCGTCATCAAATACAACCCCATTCTTTTATTTTGATGCTATCTAGCCTGTAGTCAACTCGGTGGAACTGCAATGACGGGCGCTCGTCTGAATATAATTGTTGTTCCTCCTTGATGATATATGACGGTACAGTTGTTGGTAGTATTTAAACGCCACTATTGAAAACGGCTTTTCCGTGGATATTATCGATCAAGGAGACACTTGTAATCAAAAGCTCCTATTTGCTTTAACCTTGTCGGGAGTAATCCCGCAGCATTGTTGATCGACTTATTCGCCGCATTTTCCAGTGTGGGTATAAACTCCACTACACTCTCTAGGTGCGCCGGCGTAGAGGCTTGTGATTTTTGTCTAGATAATTCCCGTTCATTTACATGACCGGTAGCCGTCAAAAGCTTGACATCGATTCTCACAGACTCAGAGGGATTCTGAGAGTCCGATCATGCAATTCGGATTCTAGAAAATGCCGAATGCGAATATGGATACAGTTCAAGGCTATAACAGCGCGCACCGCCGCGTGGGCAGCTCGTCTTCTCGAATCAGATGATTTCCATATAAGCGACGCTCTTTACCTTGTATATCTTCATTCAACGTCGGAACTAACTTCCCGTGTTCGCAAGTAATCCAAGTCCCGCCACATGTCAGGAAGCAGTACAATGCAGTTTCCAAAACACATGCTAGGCCCCCTAGCAGGGGCTTTCGTCTCCCTCCAGGTCCTATTCCTCGCCAACATGTGCTATCTGTATGGCACTGCAATTCAAGACGGCACGCGGTTCAGTGCAATGAAAGTTCTTTATGTCGACTTTGACCAGGGCATCATCGGCAAATCCGTGCTAAAAGCCTACGAGCTTGTCAGAAGCCCAGCCTTTCCCACCATCGAACAACATTCCACAGCAGAATATCATACCGAGGACTCCTTGAAGCGTGCAGTATGTAAAGAAGGGTACTGGGGAGCTATATATGCTAAAACCAATGCTTCTTTGCGTCTATCAACGGCCATCACCTCCCCGGCTGCAGCAGAAAACTACAATAATGTCGACGCCTTGGGATACGTCTGGAACGGCGCCAAATATGCTGGCTATGCGCAGACAGTCCATGCAAGCCTTACCGAACTGGTCCAGGTAACGGGCAATGTCTACAGCCAAGTGAACGAAACTTCCATTTTCGCCACAGCCAATGTCTTCAACCCTTCAATTGCATCAACCCTTCTACAACCTATAGCCAGCACGGAAACCGACCTCCTCCCCACCAACCAGGGAACTCGCTTCTACTACAATACCGTATCGATGGTTATGCCAATCATTCAACAATTCTTCTTCTTCTTCATCATGGCTTCCAATGAAATTTCAATGAATTTCAATCTTTTCGCTGTCTCACTCACTCAGCTGGCTAGCTTCCGTGCCCTTGTCGCTTTCGTGTACATGTTCATCAGTGCTCTCGCAATGTCCGGATATATACGGGTCTTTCGCGAAGGGTGGGACGTCCATTCCTCGCAGTTTGGATTGACTTGGATGACTATCTGGCTTGCAATGCAAGTTCAATACTTGCTCCTTGAGTTTGTCACCACATTTGTGCTGATGCAGTTCATTCCCTTCGCTATCTTGACTTGGGTTATCCTGAATGTCTCGAGCACGCTTAGCTCCTTTGAGCTATCGCCGGGTTTCTATCGCTGGGGATATGCTCTGCCTGGTAGGGAGCTCTATGATACGCCCCTTCAGGTCTGGACGCGAGGATGTAACCCTTACTTGGGAAGAAGCTTGCCTATACTCTGGTCTTGGCGGATTGCGGGTGTTGTGGTGTTTGCGGTTGCTCTGAGGTATCGTCACCAGACAGCGATGAAGGCCGGAATTCAGATTATAGAGGATGAAAAGTCCGAGGGGTCCAGGGCGTGACTGGTGTGACCCTTGGAAATGGTTGGCGTTGAATTCATGTGTATTCAACAATTTTGTAGTTGACTCGATCAGATTGTCAACCCTCTAGTAATAAACACATCAGAGGAAAGCTATCCGATACACATGGCTTCACAGTTTACTTCCCATTCCAACGTCTCGATCTACTGCATCTCGTGAGCTTGCGGCCGGCAAGCTAGGGACCGGCAGATTCAACTCGATTGCAATTGCCTTTGCAGCCCAGAAGCCCGTCACAAAGGCAAGAGCCAGCCCGCCCGCATATCCGAGGTTACTTAACCCTCCACCATCAACCCCAGCAACTAACAGCCCTGGGATGGGGTTCCCATCGGTCGTCAGCGCACGGCCCTTAGGATCGATTTTAATGCCACCGTACGTGAATGTAATTCTGCATGATCAGTCATATGCACAGTTGAATCGAAGGAGGGATACGTACGATGGCTGCACTTCCATACAAAAGAAGGGTCCGTCACCCTCTACTAAGGGGACTGGAGGTTTTCCGCCTGCCCCGACAGGGGCATCCAACGCCACAGTCGAGTTACCGAGCCGGATGGCCTGATCATATTGTTCAATTGTCCTTCGAGCTTGTGTCTCATTTACTCCCCATTGTTTGAGTATGTCGACCAGCCCGTTGATGCTCGGGGCACTACCGACACGGCATCCGTGTTCCTGAGCTTTAGCCAGACGATCGATCTCACCCGCGTTAGGGAACGGTGCGGAGATGCAGTGCTGGGCCCGAGTGCGATCGCTGCGTTGTCAGAAATATACTTCGAGGAACATCAAGGGGAGACATACTTGAAAAGAAGAAATCCTCGCCGTTTCTCCTGCTTCGCGAGATACTGATTGATGATCTCGTCGCCAGTCGTCTCATCCGCAAATCTCAGGCCGCTCTCGTTGATAAGCAGGCAATATTTGCTTTCTGGGTCATGATTAGCACCATGTATGGCGAGGACTTATATCACTTACGATATTGTGCCAACGGCAAATAGTCCCGTGGGGCGACCTCCTCAGCCTGCAGAGGCGCTGCGAGTAAATGACCGTAGAAGGTACTCATCCCACGACTGCTACCTGCACCTACTTGTGTTCCTAGGGTCAACCCGTCTCCTACCGATCCCTTGTTGGATCGCACAAACATGTCGTCTGCGTGTTGGCCAATATGCATAGACAGTAACCTGGGGTTACCTTGAAATCCCCCAGTGGCTAGGACAACCCACTTCGCTCGAACTTCGTAGTGTGCACCATCTGCGTGACGGATAACCGCCCCAATAACGCGCGATCCAGGGACTCCCGGAACTTCCTGCAGGAGCTTCACCACAGCAGTATTGGTGAAGATTTGTGAGCCCGTATTGCTATCTCTGATGCGCTGCTGATGATATGCATGGAGATGAGGGATATCGATTGGAAAGCCGATGCCTGTACCTCATGTCAATTACTTGTCGCTGCAACGAGAAGAATGACATACCAATTGTCATAATCCCATCAAATCTCTGCGCCACTGGGACACCATTTTCACGCATCCATTGTACGGCCGGGAGGTAGTCTTGCATCCAGGCGGCTTGGAGATTGGCATTTCCCCATGGTACCCAGGAGCGCAGACTTGAGTAGGACTTGGGACCCCAACTGCACCAACGCAATCAGTACGTGTCCTCTTTATTGACAAGTGCTAACTTCAACATACAACATCCCCGCGGAGTAATTGGATGACCCGCCCACGGTGGACTGCTTCTCTACAACGAGAACTTTAGCCCCGGAGGACGCGGCGAAAGAGGCACAGGCAAGGCCTGACATGCCCCCACCACAGATGAGGGCATCAACGGTAATTGTTTGCATTTTGTGATAATCAAGCTATGAGAAAAAGGTATGTGTGCAGTGATGTCTGAAGACGAGCCGCCGGGTATATAACCACCCTCCGGTGGCTAAATTAAGTAGCCGGAGGACCCACCCGGGCATCCTGTGCCTGAACGAGCATGACAGGACCGGGTTATAGGGAATGGCCATTTGGTCAAGCTGATAGCAAATCTAGATATACGAACCCCAACCAGCTTCTTTCAGTCCATGCCCATGCTGAATGGGAAGTGGCGAAACCGGCCATGATAGGGTTGTCCGGATACCGTGATTCCCCGCATTTCTCCAGAATTTCTCGGTAATTCGGGCAATTTTCCTGCGACTACCTAGAAGCTCTCATCCCATGATTCTTTGACTATGGCCCCAAGCACTCGTTCAAGTCAAGATAGGAGAACCTCCCGGCCCCCTGCAGCTGCATGCGAAGTATGTCGTCAACTGAAGATGCGCTGTATCCGGCCCGATCTATCGGAGCCGTGCGACCGCTGTCGACGCAATAATCGGCGCTGCAACATCCCCCCTCCCCGTCCTTTGGGTCGCAGGCCTGGTGCTGTTGGTCGCTATAATGGGTTCGAAAAGTCTTATCGAAAGATGCAAGTACAGCTCAAGAAAGCACCGGTATCAGCTGACGAGGTACAACGGGTGTTGAATACCACGGGCCAAGAGGAGTTACTTCAAGTCATCTTGGCGAAGCTGCAGCATGGTAGTGACGGCAAAATGCCAGTGCCAACCACAGACGGTGCATTGAGAAGCTACCATGATGGCTTGCCAACCCCAAAGGAGCCAGTTAGTAATCCACTAGCACTACTGGCTGACGCATCTAGCGCAGCACAGCCATTGACGCCGTCGCTGGATTCATTATGTACTACAAGTGGAGGCCGGGAGCTCCTCCAGCGCTCAGTCTGCGCGTCTCTAGGTCTGCAGCTAAGTCGACACACACTGGAAGAGGGCTTCAATGCCATTTATGATTCCACACTACCCATCCAGTCCCAATCAAACTATTTCCGACCTCCTGATGCGGATCCACCTCGAGATGTTGGCCCAGATCTGGATCCTATCGAGCTGGGGCTGTTATCGTTAGAGGATGCGCATAGTTTGTTTTCAGTGTATGTGCACTACTTCCTAACAATCCTCTTGCTAATGGAATACTAGCTATTTCGTCCGCTTACACCCCATCAACGGCATTCTGGACCCAATTCTTCACACCGTCGACTATGTGCGCTCCCGCTCCGCTCTCCTCTTCACATGGATTCTAGCCATTACGGCTCAATTCGATCATCAGTCTGCATCGTGCGCCAAACGCCTGCGCCTTCACGGCGAGACCCTCTCACGACATGTCCACACATCTGGGTACAAGTCAGTCGAAATCGTACAAGGATACTACATTTCGCTCCTCTCTGCTACCCCTGCCCCGACATTGTCCGAGGAACGCTCATGGCTCTATACTTCCTACGCCGTCGCCGTCGCCACCGAGCTAGGCTTAGACCAGGTTAATCCTTTCAACACTCTTGCCTCCGACTCGATCTCCCAGCGTGAGGCGCGTAATCACGAACGCACCTGGCTGCGCATCCTACTGTGGGAACGCGCTACCAGCGCCGCTTACGGACGAGCAACTGCCTTTCCCGAGTCGCCCCTTACCCGGAATATTGAGAAATGGTGGCTGCACCCTCTTGCCGATTCTACCGACAAGGACACATGTGCCTTTATTCTCCTCCGTCGACATTTAGCAGGTCTTCATCATATCCTGCACCAGCAAGCCTCTTTCAACCACGACAACCCTCACTGGGTCCGTGATCTTGTCGACTCGACCCTAGACCCGTGGCGAGTTACCTGGCTCCCTGGATGCACTTCAAAAGCCGTCAACCCCTCTCCCAACATATCCACAGCCTTCCTCACATACGTATATCTCCATAACCGTCTCTGGATGCTCTCTTTTGCCCTAAATACCTCTTCCATTCACTCCTACGCCCTCCAGGAAGACTGCTTTACAGCCGCAGTTCAATGTTGTATCCTCGCTGTACACGATCTCCAATCGATTGGGGAACCTCTGTACTGTCTTCTCTCCCCATCTTGGGCGATGATCGCCTACGCCGCCGCTCTCGCCCTCAGACTCTTCTCCGCTTTGTATGATGCCCATGCCGGCGATGAGGGCGAGTTGCTAGGATTGCTAGGGCAGGTAGCCCTGCAGCTAGAGAAAGCTGGAAGCACCCCGTCTCATAGAATTGGAATTGCGGCCGTCCTCGGGAGGCATTTGCTTAGTGTTTTGCGGGCAAAAGTTGGGATTCGCATGGGAATTGGGGATTTTGCGGATAGCAGGCTACACTGTTCATCTGGATCGGGGCTGGTGGGAAGCAGCTGCGATCCGGTCCTGGGGTCTGTTGCGATGGGACTGGATGAGGGGTTTGCGGATGTGTTTCGGGAGGTGTTCGGGCCGGGGTGGGGGCTGGGGATGGAATGAGATTGGAATGTTGATCAGTAGATACCCGGAGATAGTTTCACTATGGTAGCAGGGGTGATTACGATGCATCAAGAGTGAGGGAATGGTGCACTTCACAATCAATTTCAATCATGGCAAGGACTAGCTTCAGGACGGCGAAATCACCACCTGGAATAGGTACATTTACGCAGTGTTTATATGTATACTGGTCGGCATCTGCAATTCCGCTAATATACATACCTATGCTTGGCTGTCATCGTATTGCTGTGAGGTGTTTTCCCTCTAATCTTGTCTTGGCGCATTTGTCTGCTTTTTCTTATTTCTTTTCCTTCCCAGAGGGTGGGGTAAGGGCGACCTATGAAAACTACATATACTCAGACGACTTTCCGTCCCCTTTGACCTGTCTTTTTGCTTTTTATATATGCTTTTTTCTTTCCAAAGATATCAGCGATTGTATTACTCATGAAATTGATATGCGGGATGATCGGCCTTCCCGAGCTGACCACATTGTTGCCGTTTCCGGCTAGCACCTTGGGATAGCTCCTATTTCGATATCCAAAAATTCTGTCTAAAAAGCAGATTTCTCCTTGGAACCCCAATGTGAAAATATCAAAGGATCCTAATCAATCGAGGTTATATATTCTTGACATCTATATTCACCAATCTCACGTCCCATTTCAAACCACCTTCTCTTCTTCCACTATCACACATACAATGACAACCAACCCATTTTACTGGATTAAGTCCGAGGACTGGCACACAGCTGGCGAGCCATTCCGCATCATCCCCGAAGTTCCATCAGGGTGCATGCCAACAGGTAGAACCGTTTCTGACCGGCGCAACCAGATCATCCAGACCGAGAACCACCCGTTGGATAGGCTCCGCAAATTTCTCAGTCATGAACCCCGAGGGCATGCTGACATGTACGGGGGCTTTATCACTCCGCCAGACGACATAGGTGCGCACTTCGGTGTATTGTTCTGGCATACGAGCGGATTCTCGACGGCATGTGGCCATGGTACCATTGCCCTAGGATTCTGGGCTGTGTCAACAGGTCTTGTCGAGGCTCCAGAGAATGGAGTTGTGGAGGTGGTCATTGATGTTCCGTCTGGCCGTGTGTCAGCGGCTGTTACTATGAAGGATGGAGAGCCAGTACAGGCTTACTTCATGAATGTCGCCAGCTTTCCGATAGAGAAGGGGCTATCTGTGAAGATCCCTTCTCGTAATGAGGAGATTCGTGTTGATTTGGCTTTTGCCGGTGCTGTTATGGCTTCAGTGAGTGCTGCTGAATTGGGTCTTGAGGTCAAGCCGGGTAATGCGGATGCATTCATCAAACTTCAGCGAGAGATAAAAGCAGCACTTGGCGATAGAGCAACCTATCTTGATTATGAGCTGTACGCAGTCATCTTTTTCGAGGACGAAAGAGACCACCCAGATTACCGAAAGACAATCGTCCAGAGGAATGTTACTGTCTATGGTGATGGTCAGATTGATCGGTCCCCTTGCGGCTCTGGCACTTGTGCGAGAATTTCCCTCCTATCCTCGGATGGTCGGCTTCGAAAGAACCAGAAACTTTTACATCACTCCATTATCGGGTCGGCTTTTGAAGCGGAGATAGAGTCCTGGGGTGGTTCCCATGGGGGCTTTGATTCCTGCAATGTGCTTGTGAAGGGCCAGGCACATCTGATTGCGCAGTCGCGGTTCTTGATAGACGAGGAAGACCCTCTTTCTCCTGGGTTCGTCTTGCGTTAGTTGTTGAAAATCATTTTGAGAGGTTGCATGTGGGCCATTCACATTGAACTGTATGAAATAAGCCTGTTGTAAAGTTAGATTGCTAGCATAGATCCGCTCTCGATTATATTTAAGAGCAAACTTAATCCAAAACACCCTACTTAAAAATGGTTGAGGGAATTAACTGCTCATATTGCCAGATGATGTTTCCAGCCCACGCTACTATATTCATTTGCATCTGGCCCCCACGTTTAGATCTGTTTCCACCCGCATCTCGGGCCAAGAGTCGGATCCTGCAGGGCGGGGCTCATGTCAGCTAGACGCCCATCGCTGACTGCAACCATTTCTTGCTTACATGCCCAGTGAGTAGCAGCTTGAATGTGCAATATGAGCTACATCCTCCATAAGCCTCTAGATTAAGACCTCTTATCGTTGCAAGAGACCATGGATGCCCTGGAACGAGACGCACCTCTCTGCGCAAGGTGCCGCACCATTGACTTCGATGCTATCTTCCAACTCAGAAAAGATGTCCGAGATGCAAGACTAGAAGGTCTACCAATAATATCACTGGGTAGTATCATTTCAGACCCAAACACGCCATGTCTAATGTGCGATCTCTTCGACGAAGTCAAGTTCGACCTCGACGTATCAGCTCGCCAATCAGCATGGGATACCAGCCAATATCATTTACGTGCTTTTAGCAGCCTCATAAAAGAAGTAGGAGTTACGACAGAAATGCCAACAGAACCTAAGCGGCGAGATATTATCAAGCAAATTCGCAGGGGGGATGAGTATATGAGTGACGAGTCAAACAGTGTGTTTCTCGCGGTATTTCCGGGAAGCGGTGATGATGTTTTCGTCACCAGTGAAATCAGAATCCATGATATCTGCAGCCATCTGGAACAAAGTGTCATTATGCCGGTGGAGGGGTCTGATGTTGCCAACTTACGGACTCACGGGGTCCGAGTGTCACCGAGTCAGATCAATTACACTCGTCTGAAAAAGTGGATGGATAGCTGCCAGAGTCATCATGGGCCTCGATGTACTTGCTCACCTACTCCTCCGCCTTTTGTACTAAAGGTGATCGATTGCCAGTCCCGGCAAATTGTCCCACTTCACCCAGGTTGGGAGTATTTCGCGCTCAGCTACGTATGGGGACCACTGTCCGCGGAGGAATCAGTTGTCCGAATACAAAGGTCTGAGGCTGTGCTTCCGGATAAAGTGCACGGTACTATCAAAGATGCCATCAGAGTCGTCAACAACCTGGGAGGTAGATATCTCTGGGTCGACAAATACTGCATTGACCAGGACAACGCACAAGAAAAGCACGATCAAATATCTCGCATGGATCTGATATATTCTGGCGCTTACGCTACTATAATCGCTGCTGGTTCTGATATATCGATTTCTGGGTTACCCGGCGTTGGTGCTGTTCCACGACGGCGCCAACCACAAGCAACCTCACCAACAGCCTCTGGGAGGGATTTGAGGCTGGTATCTACACTGCCTTCTATACGACGTGCTCTAGCCTCTAGTCCATGGATATCTCGTGGCTGGACCTTTCAGGAAGTAAGTCTTTCGCGTCGATGTCTGTTCTTCACCGACTTTCAGGTTTACTATATGTGCGGAGAGACTACAAATTGCGAGTCGACCGTGCTCTCCCCTGTTGAATTGTCACACATGGCCACAGCCCAAACAGCCACAAAGCCTGCCCGCGACGACATCCTCGATTCTTCTCGGTTCACCTATCAAATACCCCTACATCCAGCATACTATTCCAGTAGGCCATATCGACCATGGGCCTTCCGTACACACCTATCAAGCTACTCAAGTCGAAGCCTCTCCTACAACTCCGATGCTATCAACGCCTTTCGAGGCATCCTCGCTCGCTCCGATCATCCAACCTTCTACGGTATTCCGTTCTTGTTTGGCGGAGAGACTTCCTATACTCTAGCGCGCGATCCGAATTTCCGTTTCGTCTGTGCATTGTCCTGGGAACCTATTTACCAACCTCCTTGCATAGATAATAGTAGTAAAAATGGCGAAGATGGACACTTAATACGGAGAAAAGAATTCCCCAGCTGGTCCTGGGCAGGCTGGATAGGTCAGGTCTCATATCACTACTTTCTTTGGGACAGGAGATTTGGCTGTGCAGAGGAGGATCTTCTCCCACAGGAACTGGATGGGCATCAGTCTGTTCGCATATGGATTTGCTTCAACCTTCGTGAGAATATTGACAATATCTCCGTATGGGATATCTCAATAGAGGAATTCTTCGCCAACCACAACAGCGCTCTTTGGGGGAATATTATGCCTGAAATCTCGCCCTTTCTCCAGATTGAATGCACCGTCCTCCATTGCCTCCAGATAAAGGCTTTGAGTATTCCTTCTGGGACTACTTCTGTTCCCGCAGTCAGAATTGTTATAGGGGATGGGTATTCCCGTGCTCCGGTGCTGTTCTGCGGACCACCTCCTTGTTCAAACGAGGATGGGGTGATAGAGAAGGAATATTCGGGGCTGGTGCTCTTCGAAAGAAATCATAGCATTGTTCTATGCACGCCGTGGGATCATATCGGGATTTTTGTTCTTTTTGTGAAGGAAGTTCAGGGTGGGAGGAAGGGGCACCATGAGCGTGTGGGATCTGCATGGCTGGATCGAGCGGAGTTAGAAAAGCTGGGTGGTGATGGTAATACGAAGATGAGGAGAGAGACGATTTCATTATCTTGACCATGTTCAATTTATGTACTTTGGTCATCAGTGGACCTGTCAACAAGAAGCAAAGCATATACCGGACACCAGAGTCGAAGACGCCACATACATAGAATGGCAGTATTTTCTCTGACGCTATTGGAGATCTCCTGAGGCTTCCGCGTGATGTAGCTGAGAACTCTAGTGTTGCATGCAAGGAAGGAGCGCTCTACGCCAATCATCCCATGTTTCTTATTCTGCAGGTAGAAAGCCCTGCCTCGAGTATCGGTGACAACGTGCGAATCACTCGTCTCTTCCAACATTAATGTCCGAAAATCTCGAAACTTCACGAGTCGTGGCTGCTTTAGAAGTTTTTCGGCCCTCTCGCATCTCCTTTCCACTCAGTGTTGACATCCACCATCAACACATAAATTAATGCGATTGGCATTCGGTATGATTGGGTGACAGCGAGAGCCATAGCGCCGAGGCGGGGAGGCGAGTACAGAGTACAAGGCTGCGATGTGTTGTTCTAGCATCCACAGTGGTTGATTGGCTGTTCCTCTAGGCGTACGCGCCCGCGCGCAAGGGGTCGATATGAGTGAGGCTGATGCCTAAGAGCGGTCCCAGAGAGTTGGAGCTTTATATCGTTTCCCCCACTGTACCAGTCTATTTATTCGGTATCCTTTCACCTCCAGGAGGTTGTCACACGCTTTCTATGACTGTTGGGCGCACCTCCAATACTGTCCAGCTATGCCTCTCAGGCTTGACCCCAGCGCCTACACTGTAGGCTGGGTCTGCGCGATCAAGGATGAGGTTACCGCTTCTCGGGCGTTTCTGGATGAGGAGCATGAACAGCCTTCCAGACAGCCAAATGATGACAACGTTTATGTCCTTGGCCGCGTGGGTAATCACAACGTAGCTATTGTGTCGCCAGGGGTGTGTTCGTATGGTATTGACGTGATTGCTCATACTGTGGCACATCTGGTACGAACGTTTCAGAACATTCGTTTTGGCTTGATGGTTGGCATTGGCGGAGCGGCACCTTCGGTCCCTGATCCTAAGAACCCGTTAAATGACATCAGGCTAGGAGATGTCGTTGTTAGTGAACCAAAGGGAAACCACGGTAAGGCTCCTTACATAATCCTCTCATGGTCATGCGTGGTATTGATTTGGCATTGGCTCCATTTTCTGACGAGACTCAAGGAGGTGTACTGCAATACGACAAAGGCCGATGGGAAGAGAAAGGATCATTTGAGGTTCGATCTCATCTCAATAGGCCTCATCCACATCTGCTGTCCGCTATGAAACTGCTGCAATGTGACCACGACTTTGGGATGGGGAAGATGTTTGATTACTACGAAGATGTCAGTCGAAGATCTAGCAGACTGCGATCGTGGGGCTTTCACTTCCCCGGCCGCGAGTTCGATCGGCTATACAAACCAAATCACCCGCACACAGAGGGACTGGATTGCTCGAGCTGTGGCACTGAGAAGTTGGAGACACGTCTTGACCGTGACTCCGATAAGCCGGTAGTACACTATGGACTCATTGCCTCTGGCAATGCTGTCATGAGGTCTGCCTCGTATCGTGATCATCTGAGAGACACATGGGGTGTATGCTGCTTTGAGATGGAAGCGGCTGGGCTTATGAACGAATTTCCAAGTGTGATTATTAGAGGTGTGGCAGACTACTCGGACGACCACAAGAATGATCATTGGCAGCGATATGCAGCAGCCATGGCGGCCGCGTATGCTAAAGATCTTCTACGGGTCATGCCAGCTGAGGAGCCTTGCAGTACCGAAATCACTTCTCAGATTAGCGAAGACTGTATGTCAAGGTATACTTATCGTCGGAAACCTCTAAGCTAACACTGGGCAGTTTCGCGGGAATTGAGAGAAGTAGGAAAACGAGTCGCCAAACTTGATGATATGATAACGCACAACCATAATGAGACAATACTCGGATGGCTCAATGAAATTCCCTACGATATCGACAAAAGTTTTATCGTCGAGGAAATTCATCCAGGCACCGGTCAGTGGTTATTGAAATCGGACAAATTCCAGTCCTGGTACCAGGCCAAAGGGCAAACACTACTCTGTCTAGGCATTCCTGGCGCAGGGAAGACGGTCATGGCAGCTACCATCATTGAATATATTGATACACACCGGCACGTCAACAATTTGAGTCACGCGCTTGGATATGTGTCCTTCAGCTTCAGATTTCCATCACAACAGAGAACCAGGAACATTGTCGCGTCAATTCTTAAGCAGCTTGCCCAACAAGACCGGCAACTGATGAAGGGACTGCAGACTCTTTATGGTCGGCATAGTACCAGGGCCACGCAACCGTCAACACGCGAGATGGTTGAAATTCTTTGTTCTTTGAGCAGTGATAGGCAGGTATACGTTGTTATCGACGCGCTGGATGAGATCCAAAGTTCTATGAAAGGACCGACGGAATTCCTATCGCAGCTTTTTCGGATTCAGGATGCTACTGGCCTAAATATAGTCGCAACCTCACTTTTCGCCCCTGGAATTCAAAAGATCTTTAGGGAAAGGGATGGCTGTTCTTCTCTGGAGATACGTGCCACGGATGAAGATGTTCGAAGCTATATTCAAGGAAATATCACTTCCCTGCCGTCCTTTGTTACGCAGGATCAAGCAATGATGGACAGGATCCTGGAGGAAGCTCCCCGGGCTGCTAGCGGAATGTAAGTGACATTGGCCAGTGAATGGATTGATTTCTGATGCTCATCTGACTGAACACGAACGCAGGTTCCATTTTGCAAAGCTGTGCCTCGATTCCTTGAGTGACCAAGCCTCACCCAAGCGGATGCACCGGGCATTAGCAGAACTATCCAACAATTTAGAACTTCAGAAATTGGCGTACGAGAAGACCATGGAGCGTATCGAGGCCCAATCACCAAACCTAAGGACATTGGCCTTAGATGCCCTTTCATGGATCGTATGTGTCGGAAGGCCTCTGAATATTCGTGAATTGCAACATGCATTAGCAATACAAACGGGCAGTCAGTCTGTTGATACGGAAGACGTTGTTGATGCCATATTGATGGTCTCTGTGTGCGCGGGGTTAGTCTCTGTCGACATGGAGAGCGAGGTTGTTCATCTCGTCCATCATACTGCGCAGGGCTTTATAAACAATCGTTTGGAAGAATGGTTTCCAAATGCTCATCGAAGAATCGCCGAAAAATGCGTCACATATCTGTCCTGTGACTGGAATATGAGTCAGGACGCCGCAACCATAGTATCACAGCATCCCTTTTACAGCTATGCAGCTCAATATTGGGACTACCATTCTCGACTTGACCCAGTAAGTGATGAGCTTCTACTGCCACTTCTGATGTCAAAGGAAAAGGTGGCCTTGTATGCACAGTACATGCGCCTCCTGGATAGCCGCTCTTTTGATATGAAGCGGGAAAAACCACAAGACATCACCGGGCTTCATTTGGCAGCTTACTTGGGGCTGATTAATATCGCCAAAGAACTTGTCAAGAACGGCGGCAATCTTAATGCAAAGGATAGCTGGGGAAGAAATGTTTTCGCGTGGGCCGCAGAATATGGGCGCAAGGAATTCTTCGAGTACTTTTACGACCATGTTCGTTTATGGCACCGAAAAGACAAGCTTGGTGTGACGCCGCTGCAACTGGCTTTATTGAATAACCACACAGATGTTGCAAATATACTTGAGAATCGGCATGTTGGGCCTGAACAAGAGAAAATCAGAGCCCCCGAGGATGAATTGATATGCGAAGTTCCGATGGGTAATCAAGACTCGGTTGAAGCTCTTCTATGCCAAGGAGTCTCGCCGAATTGCCAACAGGGTAGGCGTACACCGTTACACATGGCAATTGTTGGTGGTCATCTTGCTATCGGGCGAGCTCTCCTAGAGAAGGGCGCCGATTCAAACATGGTTGACTGGTACGGACGGACCCCCTTACATTATGCAGCCGGAAGGGGAAGAGAAGAATTTGTGAAGCTACTCCTGGACTACGGTGTCGACATTAATCTCAAAGACAACAACGGTGCTACTCCTCTGATAACGGGCGTGGCTGGAAGACACGACACGATGGTTCGGCTTCTCTTAGACTACAAACCTCAGCTTGACTCACAAGACAATTTTGGTGAAACAGCATTGATCTATGCAGTCAGACGTGGCTCCGATGAGGCGTTGAGTCTACTGCTACAAAATGGCTCCAATTTAAACATCCAGTGCAGAAAGGGTATGACCGCTTTGATTCGTGCAGCTCTTGTGAGAGATGTGGAAAAAGCCCGTCTCTTACTGGCAGCTAAGCCGCAGATTGACCTCCGCAATGAGACAGGCGCCACGGCTTTGATTTGCGCATCCCGGAAAGGGTGCTACAAGATCGTTGATGCACTAATTCAGAATGGAGCTCATCTGGATATTGAAGACAATGACGGTCAGACGGCACTGCTCTTCGCTATGCGATACAATCACGAGGCAGTAACGGCTTTGCTGATACAAAGTGGGGCAAACGTCGAGGCAGGCACAGATAAAGAGGGATGGTCCCCGCTATATCAAGCTGTTGATCGATCTTGGAGTAATATCGTTCGTCAACTAGTAGCAAAGGGTGCAGACGTGAACCGCCAGGATGTGAATGGCAAAACAGCCCTGATTTATGGCTGTATGTACAGTAGAAGCACTGATTGCCTTCGTTCCCTTTTGGAATTCAGCGCTCAGCTCGACATTCAGGATGACTGGGGAAGAACTGCTTTGATGTATGCAGCTCGATCGTGCTACGACGAGATGGTCATTATCCTCTTAGAAAGCGGCGCTGACTGGAAGCTGCGCGATAACGAGGGACGGACGGCCTTGTTTTACGCACACACAAAGTGCGACTCGTTCTCTGAACGCCAGGACAAACGTGACAGAATAATCCAGGCGTTTCTGCCTTTTGAAAAATTTCTTGATGGGACGGAAGCGGGAAACGAGGCAGCTCAGTCGGATGATGGTATAGCCTGCGAAGACAAGGTAGTATTTGGAAGTGAATAAACCTTTTACTCCCTCTAGAATTCAACGAGTGAAATCAAGGATTGCTGTGTATCAGGGCTGAAGCAGAGTGTCTAGCAATGTAATGAGGAAGCGCTATTTGTGATGGACAATAATCTCGCCCAACATAATACCCAGTCGCTATCGAAACCCGATTCCTTCGACTCTCCCTCTCACCTTAACCACTGTCAATGGGTACTCATCCCCATCAGACTCCACACCCACATCTGGTCTCTTATACACTCTGTCTCTGCTAGAATCACCTGATAACCCACCATTCCCTGGTTTAGGATAGCTTGAATTCCCCTGTCCTTGAGAGGACAGCTTTCTGCTGAACGCTCGGGGAAACAGAGCCCTTGCCAGCGGACGCAGAGTTGGGAGACAAGCAGATATAATCCCCGAAGATACTTCAATAACGCACCATGCGTTCGATCGGCCCAAAGTATCTGCGATTCATCAGCACGTTACTTGGAGCTAGCCAAGGGATAGACGGGCCAATGTACATGTCAAGTCATCAAAATCGATATCGACTAGCGTGATGATGCGATATATGCTCGTGAAAACCACACTATGCTGGCATCGTCAGTATATAACCACCACTTTCAATAACAACAGCAAGAAGTATGGGCTGAACAAAAAGGATCCACTTACAAGCCACCCAAAGAAATCATCCCTATCGCACTAATTCTAACCCCCCACCCAGCCTGCACTTTCCATACTCTGCCGATCAAAAGCCCCAGAATGACCACATCAGTGATAGCATTCACAATATCATTTGCAATGAATGTATCCTTTAGATTAATGCACCGTCCCGGGAGGGATTTGTCCCATGCCCGAGCGACAGGAATACATTGGAAGATGGAGGCAATAATGAGAGATACGGCTCTGATGATCGTGATCGCTCCCAGGACGTACACGGCTATGCGTGTGGGCTGATGGATGTGGAAGATCCGGTGGTACATTGCTAGGATGGAGGTTTTGGTGAGGATGAGGGAGGTACAGTAGAATACTTCTGCGGGGAGTAGGAGCTGCTATGGTATCAGAATGGCTTTCTTAAGAAGGGAATGTGAAGTGATAGGGCTTACTTTGTTGATGGTTATGATGTCATCTATGGGGATAGTAGATTGGTGTAAGCCAAGGCCGTATTTTACCACTGTTAGGTTCTAGTATTATTCCAAGATAAAAGAATAAAGGAGAAATTGTTGTGAAGAGGTAACCTACTCACTAAGTCGAGTACGAAAATGATGAATAAGTTAAACTACGTTTCATCGTTAAATTGGGCTTTGCGTATGGTGGAGGATAACATACCAACGCAGCCACAATCAGTGCATCCTCTAATCCCAGAGGCACCTTTCCCAAATGCCTCGAGGAAAATCGCAGTCCCACGAAGACAACACCCAACACTGTAATAGAAATTGAAGCATCTCGGTTGTAGCGCTGCCAGCTGCCTGAATCGGCCATAGTCGCTAGCTGGGTTGTATGTAAGAGCGTACTACGAAGGCCGGAAGCACTGATAATATATGTCTAACTTTTGTCATGTTATATTTGGAATACTCGCGGGGATGTGAGGACATTTGGGGGCCAAAAGGTCGTATGTTGTAAGCCCTAGTCTGCCTTGTATGGGTAGAGCTGCCGCTGGACTGATGCAGGGGGCAGCGTTAATACTTGAGCCTAATCTAGTCAATACCTGACTTTTTACACTCTAGGCTTGCTAAGGTAAGGTCTTCCAAGTTGCAGTGTTTGAGCGACTACCCTGAATGGATAATGCGTGGTTTTTGGCCCCATGTGGCTTATGCGGTGAGAATTAAGTTGTTTGAGGGACTGCAGAATGGCATTTGGGTGAGTGCACGGGTATTTGAAGTCGAAAACACGCCGACCATCAGTTAAGAGGATGATTCAGGGCTCGCTCATCCGGGGGAATTAGAAATAAAACAGAACAAGGTAGTTACCATCCTAAGCACTGACTGAAGACCCAGTGAAACATATAGATAACCCTTACCCATCAACCCCAGATTCCCTACCACATCATTCATTCAAAGGCATAAGGTCATACTGCCTGCCTGTTGTGGTAGCAGAGAAATAGCTCGGTCGGTTTCTCACATAGCACTCGATCGTAGGCTTAAACAATTCCAGGCTGGTAATATCATCATCAATACGCATGTCGCTCGATCATGAAAGACAAGAATAGTCATCTCACGTACCCATTTTTGATCAAAGCTGTCCTTACAACTATCTCCTCTTCCCCATTAGTCGCTGGGATCGTGTATATAGTGCACCCACAGCCGCTGCAGAAACACTTGACTTTCGACCGTCCACTCAGGGTATTATTGACGATGTAGCGTTTGGCAAGCCCCTCTGGATCGTAAAGTGTGAAGTTCGGTGTGAAGTATGTTGCAGTCTTCAGCATAACAATGTTATCAGTCTATTTCATGTGATGCTGAATATTTCCCGGGAGAAAGAAGAGAAAGAGTCTATACGCACGATCTGACAAGGTCCGCCAGCCCCGAGAGCACAATCACCGCAATAGCAGCAGAAAACTGCATTTGGATTGCCTTTCACTGTAAATCCGACTCCTTTGCATAGGCACCTCCCCGTGTATGTCGAACATTGTGCATTTTCGTCGACGGGCATGGTGTCAGACAGTCTGTTACAAATGCAGTCAATGCCCCGGTCTATATCACATTCAATATGGAGACATCTCATATTATTGGCTCAAAACGTCCCTATTCAGCCTATATGTATTAAAATATCCCCGCCTTTTGCCATCGGCTGGGTACAGAGGCTACCGGGTCTCGGTAGCCCTCGGATGTCTAATAGTGAGTGATCTATTAGAAATCTTAGTCGGCGATCGATCGGCGACTGGACCTTGTCGGCTCGGACCGTGAGCCGTAGAAGGATGCCCCATGTCAATCGGATATTGAAGGGTCCAGGGTCGGATGTAGTATCATGACCCCTCTTCATCCATATAACAAGTATTATTAATATTATGCTCCATCAGAGAAAGCGAGGTCATGAGACACTTTCTCCTTGAACAGCCCCAACCATCCCGAAGCCGAAGCTCCCGAAAATCCGACAGTCAGAAATATAAACCTACTAAGTACTATAAGAGCTCACTTAACCCTAACTCTCTACCAACTAACAATCAAAGAACCCAGATCCATCTTACTACACGCCATCAAAATGACCGACCTCAAGATCTCCAGAATCGACGTCTTCCAAGTCGACCTCCCCTACTCCCACGGAACCTACCATCTCTCCGGCAACCGCGCCATCACCCGCTTCGACGCCACCTTCGTCCGCATCACCACCAACACCGGCCTCGAAGGCTGGGGCGAAAGCACCCCTTTCGACAACTACATCGCGTCCCACGCTGGCGGTGTTCGCGCCGCTATTGCAGAGATTGCCCCTAAGCTCATCGGTCTAGACCCCCGCCGAGTCGACCGCCTCAACGACGCCATGGACGCTGCCCTGCTAGGCAACGAGCCCGCCAAATCCGCCATCGACATTGCCTGCTGGGACATCTTCGGCAAGTCTGTCGGACTGCCGGTGTGTGAGTTGCTTGGCGGACGGACAGAGACGAAGCTCCCTGTTCTGGAGTCGATCCCCGTTGCAGACCCCGAGGGGACGCGCAAGCATGTTTCTGATGCCAGGGCAATGGGATTCACGGGTTTCTCGGTGAAAATTGGTTCGGACCCTGTGACCAATGCTGCGAGGGTGGAGGCTGCCCTGATTGATTAAAAGCCCGGAGAGTTCTTTCTAATTGATGCTAATGGCGGGATGACGGTTGATACTGCGCTGCGGATGTTCAGGTTACTTCCTAGGGGATTAGATTTCGTTCTGGAAGCGCCATGCGCTACGTACAGGGAGAGCATGTCACTGCGACGTCGGATTGACGTGCCGATTATCTTTGATGAGTTGGCGAATAATGAGAGCTCGATTGTGCAGTTCGTTGCGGATGATGCTGTTGACGGGATCGGACTGAAGATATCCAAGACGGGTGGGTTGACGAGAGGTCGCAGGGTTAGGGATATCTGTCTGGCGGCGGGATATACTATGTCTGTTCAGGATACGAGTGGTTCGGACGTGGCGTTTGCGGCCATTGTGCATCTGGGACAGACTATACCGGAGCAATACTTGAGATGTATTTTGGAGTGTAGGGCTATGTGTGTTGGGAAGACGGCGGATGGGCCGTTTGATGTTCATGAGGGAGTGCTTACAGCGCCGACTTGTCCGGGGTTGGGGGTTACGCCGAGGATGGAGGTGTTGGGGGTGCCGGTTGCCAGTTTTGTCTGAGGTTATTCCTCTTCTGATAGCGTTGTGTGGACTGAGTATGTTCATACAACAGGTACATCTTCGGGTACCATCCGAGACAGCGTCGGGTTCCTCACCCGACATCCCACCTAGGCAATCATGCTTTACAGGCTCTAGAGGATTACCGCTATGTGAAGTTGAACTATCACTTCGGTTCATGTATGTAATGTGCATGAGTGTCATAAAAGTGCTCCCTCTGTGTGCGAATTGATAGGTTTACTCTGTCTTCTTTATAGATATACTGAAGGCCTTTGGCCAGCCTTCATACTCAAACGCAGCACTGTTATATGCAAGGAAGACCAGCATATCACTCTCTGGAACATTACTACATTCGTAAAATTTATTTCCACACACCCTTAAACTCACGACCAACGATTGACCAATCCACAACCAACTCACGACGAACCCATTCCTCCACCCACACATTCATCCATTCCGGCTTCACTGCATCCACAGCCCGCAACTTCTCGCTGACCTGTCCCGTCAGCCTTGTATCCAGCACATTCACTCGCTCAGTCTGCGACATAACCCCTTCAAAGAATTCCAGCAACTTTGCGGCTGGATTTTTGGCCAATCGTTTCTGCAGCTCTTCTTCACTCATCTTCTCGCCGGTACCACCAGCCGTCTCCAAATCCTGCCGGACGCGCTGCACCCACTCGGTAAAGGGGACAGACTTGATAGTCTTTCTTGAAACCTTAAAGATGGCTTCGGCGACTACTGGACGAATTGCCTCCCAGTCTACCGGGTGTAGGTTCAGTGGGTGATACACCTGGACAGATCCAGGTTCCCCGCGTCGACAAGCCACTGCCAAGTCCACTAGGACTTCAGCAAGCAGATCAACCGGTACCCAGTCGATGCGATTGAGGGCCGGTCCGAGTGTATCAGGCAATATACCCAGGTGATAAGAGCTGAGGACGAGGCTCGGAAACCATTCTGTCTTGTTCCATACTCCCCTGAAACGGACCGGCCCTGCTATCTGACCGACACGTGCGAATGAGGCGTGTAGTCGGCCCTGGCGAGCCGCTTGCGCTAGTAACTGTTCTGCAAGGTACTTGCTATCTGCGTAGCCGTTGGGTCCGGGGGTCGTAGTTGTGATCACTTCTTCCGGGGTTAGGCCGGTTTCTGTGTAGTGGCCCATAGTGGAGCTAATGGATGATAGGAAGAAGAGATGGGGTGACTGATGTGATTGGGCAGCGAAGTTGATCAAGTTTAGCACACCGGTGAGGTTTGGCTTGAAGGAAGACAGGCTGAGGTTGAAATTGACTGCCCAGGCGTTGTGGATGATTAGAGTGGCAATGTTTCGCAAGGTTTTGAAGACATCAGGTCCCAGGCCTAGGTCCGGCTGGGAAAGGTCCGCAGTCCAGAAGCTCGCTCGAGACAGATCGGTTTTCATTCCGCTATGTTTTACGCGGTGGCTTTCCCCTGCGTAAGGTGTGCGGTTCAGACAATGCACGTAGGCAACGGAAGGGGATTGTAGGAGAGTGTCGAGAAGATAGCTTCCCAGGTTACCTGTCGAGCCGGTCAAAATGACCACATGGGACTTGGGCGCTTGAAACTGGCTACTGAGCTCCTGTAGTAGTTCTTCCCGCTGCTGCAGCTGGGCTTCTTTTCGCTCCTCAGCAGAAGCCTCCTCATGTTGCTGCAAGTGAAGCACTGCCTGGGTGAGTTCATCCACAGAGGGATGGAGATAAATTAGGTTTGGAGTGAGCGTGGGGAGATCAAGGCCCTTCTTGAAGGCCCGAGTGGCGGTGATAGCCTGCAGGGAGTCAAGGCCCAGCTCGAAGAAATTCTGGTCATCTGTGAGGTCCCACCCAGTAACGTAGTTGATTGTACTTCTAATATAATCCGAAAGGATTTTTGGATCGTCCACCTGGCCAGGTCCAGCAGGTTCGCCATTACTGGCTGTCTGCGATAGTCTGTCCGCGTCGGCATACAGGGCATCCAACTCCGACGTGTACAGTTCGAGCGATGCAGCTCGCTGAATTGTTCCCTTTCCGGCACGAAGCATGGGCTTGTCTGGCTTTGTGAATAGAATATGGGTTTTGGCTACGCGTGCATGAGCTGGACAAACCGCGTTGGCTTCTTCAATGCTTGGCCAGAATTTCTCAATCATCGCAGCGCGCTCAGGTGCACTGAGATCCTTGCCTCCAATTTCAACTAGGAGAGATGCTTGGAAGCGACGTGCCCCAGCCACTAAGACTGCGGTAATTTCTGGATTGGATGCAGCGATGTGTTGTTCCATAGACACAGGGTTTGTTTTCTCGCCGTTCAAGAAGACAATCACATCATCTGCACGAGCGGCCCAGCGCCACAGGTCCGGCTTACTGGGGTCCGGGTGCCGCACGAAGAGGTCTTTGGTGCGGTATTCCTGTTGATCTGGAAAGACTGTGAAGGTGAGCTGGTGTTTCTCAGTCTTCGGGCTTCGGACAATCACTAGTTCGTAGTACTGATCGGCGACGTGGCGAAGCTCTGCTCCCATCCGGGGATTGATGTGAAGGTATCGCCAATCCGTGCGAGGGTCTCTATTGGTTTTGGAATGGATGGTGCTGATCATGCCGACCTCAGAGGCACCGTAAAGATTCATGATTCTAATCTTGGATGCCACGGCGTCCCCGATTGGCTGGGGAAGATCTCCACCACAGTAAACCAAGCGTTCAAGGTGCTTGCTGCAGTAGTCCAAAAGCTCCGGGCTCTGGGAGAATTCTTGGATGATGGAAGGAACACCCAAGAGAATATCAATCTGAGTCTTCTTTCTTGCCTCTACAAGGGAGGCGGCGGTAGGAAGACCGCCAGATGCCGGAAAGATGACGATAGTGCCGACTGGAATGGTAATGAAAAGCGAATATGCCAGACCCGCAGCCTATGACGTTATTAGCTTCCTATATTTTCTGCAAATATGCAACGCAGACTTACATGGAATGGTGGCGGAACGAGGAATATCCGCTTGCCAAAGAGCCAGCTATCCTGGCTCTCATGGCCCCTTGGGGGATCCAGAACCGTCGTATGCATATGCTTGCACGCGGTGTCATGGGTCCAGAAGATAGGCTTTGGGATACCTGTGGAGCCAGATGTATGACTGCAAGTTTAGTCTTCGATCACTGCACAGACAATCAGGGACGTACATTACGGCGAGAACCTCCCCTGCAGCTTCCGGGTAAGTCTTAGAGAATTCAAAATGAGCATATTCTTTGCTTATCAGCTCATCGACACTAGGCACCTCCAGTATATCCAGCGTTTGTCCCTCGAGGATGGCCTTGACTGGCGGTGGATGGGGCACAGGGGTGACTAGCTTAGTGCAACTGAGGCGGTTGAACAGGCTACTGTGAGCAGCCACGCTGTTCCTTGGGGAGGTGAGGAACATCTTCGACAATACAGAGTCAGCTTGACTATTTCAAAGTTCCAAGTCATATCACATACGCGATATCCCGCCTTCACAGAACCCAATACCAATGCCGGGTACCGCAGGTCATTAGGTCCCACGTAAGCGAGGGTTTCACCGTCACCGGGACCCAGCTTCTCCGTTAGCCACCAGGCAATGCCGTTGATGGCATTTGCAAATGCTTTGAATGTGATGGGCCGGTATCCATCATCGTAGCTCATCAGAGAGACTGGGTATTCAGCATAGATGGCGTCGGGTTTGACCTTGGCGTAGTGGTCAACGATATGAGGGAGCAGTTGCGTCCGCGGATCAAACTGAGAGGCATCTTGGACAGTCATGGTCAAAACCACTTTTGGTTTCCAGTGTATTTGAGATCTGATTGAGGTGCGCAGCTTGTAGTGTTTATATAGTGTTGTTGAGTGAAAGAGTAGTCAGCTTAGCTGGGACCATGTGGCCGAGGGGCCCGCACCTACTTCAACCCAAGCAAGCACCAGCGTATGTTTAGCGGAACATGCCGACTAGAATAAGTGGAACTTAAGTGGGCTTCGGATAGCCAGTGGAGCTGCACATAGGGATGTTTGTGGAGTACTTTGTGCTCTCTGGTATGTGGGGTGGAGATAGATAACGGCAGGCCAACGATGTGAGGATATTTAAAAAGAACCAATAAGCTGCAGCCACAATAAGCTCGACAGCCTCATCGGATCATACCTGCCCCATTGAGCGAAGGAATAAGTGATATGGCATTTGAGGCCAATCTAGTCAGTCAGCACTAGCAATAAAGCCAAACGGCTGAGTGGTAATGATCCAAACTTAGGCTCTGCTCTAACCACATCAATCAAGCCCTAGTGGCCCGAACAGCCACTAATGATGGCGGCCTCGCGTCAGTGGATTTTTGAGCCGATTTCTGTGTTCTTTGTAGCCTTGTGAATCTTCTTGACGCAAATACGATTGGATCGTTCGTCTAGATCAAGTTGACCAACATCTTCATTTCTTCTTTGGGAAGATATGAACAGCAAGGTGGATAGCGTGTCCCGTCCAGCTCGGTCGGAGGTGGGACTCATCCCACGATGGGTATCTGTAGAGGAAATGGATGCATGCCCTCACATCCGAGGTCTCTCGTTAATAAATATCTCAACTCAAAGATAACATATATTCTTGTCCAATTATTAAGCATTCAAAGATGGCAAATATTTATCGAAGGTAATGCAAGAAAGGTCCAAATCAATGCACCGAAAAGTGATGCTCCACCACAATTTGCCCCGGCTTGATATCCGCACCTGAACGACTGCCCAGGGTCACCATGCGCAAGACATCTTCCTCACTTCTCGATGCCTCCATCCACGGAAACTTCGACTCATTATGCGTGGACCCGAGGCCCGGTCGCAGTTGGCTGGCCCTGTGGCCCGTTCCAGTATGCAGAGATTCGCCCGTCTGGCTGCGCTTCCTGAGAACGCGACGCCAAATAAATTTGGTTAGCGGCCGATAGGTAGGCAAACAGGCTGCTATAAGGTAAATTCCACCTTCGATCTCAGCCCAGATCACCAGCGTCGAGGCCGCCCAGGTTACGTCCCCTTGTACGTCAGTCACGTAAAATTCTCGGAATCGGATGATGGAAGAGACCATGCCACTGTTGTTCGCACGGTGTCAATACCTCTCTCTTTGATAATATGATGACCATAATAGAAGTAAGGGAGTCGCAACTTACACACTGCCCATCAGAAAAGTAACCCAAATACCCAGTTTGAGGCGACTCGAGGCATGCAAATTCCAAACCACCGGCATCGGCAATATCAACATGACGACGTCCGTCAATATGTGCGCGAATCCTCCCCAGCGCAGCCACGCATTGATGTCAATGCAGCTTCCGTGGAACGTCCAGTAGTAACTTAGTGGTCGGCAGGAAACAACACCAGCGATAGTGACCACAAGCCAATTGATGATGATGACTGCTCCGGTGCCGTAGCATATCTTTCGGAGCATCTTATCGGTGAAGATGCTCAGGTATAGGTGCAAAATGGCGAGTTTTGGAGGTACGACGGTAGCGAAGTAGAGAAGCGGAGTGGTGATGAGGAACTTGGTCGCCGTCACTAGCATCTCAGGATCGATCTGGCGGACGATTTCTTGATGCAGGCCGACCCCGCCGAATTTCACAGCAGCTGTCGGGAAGTGCGAGTTAGGTGTATTATCTGACGAGATGGCTAGGATATCACGGCCTACCTATTGTGCAGCTCGCATCGGCAACGCAGAGGATAAGGCCCACAACCATGAGAGCATCATCCCAGCCGAACTTCAGCCGTTCAACAAATTTAGAAGTAAAGCGCAGAACCACGCATACCACTTCCAGGACTATGAACACAATCGAAACGGTGATGATTAGGTGTTGTTTGGATTGATGAAGCCGCTCTTCCGAATACTCGTCCATGCTGGCGAACTTGCGAGACAACAACCACACCTCAGTGGAAGTAAGGGATATTGAAAGCTGAACCTTCAGTGTATGGCACTAACTGAGCGGTAGGAAATATCATGAGAATCGTCGCTCGGTCTTTGAAATCCGGTTAAGTCGCTCTCGTTCATCTTAATATAAGCTCGGCGAGGTCCGTATACTCCACACGGAATAACCATCCCCAACCATTCGAGACATGCGACTCGCAAATAGGGGCTGGAAAATAAAGCAACTCCCCGTAGAAAGCTATAAAGAGAACCCCAAGAACGGGTGGCAAGTGCACTCGGCAAGCATAATGAGAGCGGGTCTCCTACATCTAAACAGAAGTAGGAATGCTGATCTGATCGCTCTGCAGGGCCCAGGCAGCGTTTAGCACCATGGATGGAACGCTAAATTAGCACTTCCGCAGCTTCAGACATACCACATCTTTACTTTGCAGCCTATAGCTAAGCCAATAGGCCTTGGAGTGGGCCAACTCGTCTTTCGGAGAAATCTGATCTCGAACTGCCCAACCGAGGACTAGCGCTAGACTATTGAATCTAGTAAGCCGCAAGAGTAGACAAAGCGTAGTAAGCATAGTCTGTTCAGTCTGGACGTAGAAGATTCCTCCGGTTCCGTTATAATACTATTAGTCAACGTCCACAGTAATGACAGGTATTTTAAGATGATGGGATGCAGACTTCTCAGTTCATTTGGGAGCAAGAACAGAACCCATAGCTTAACGGTAGAGCCTCGTTTGCCAAGGTTGAAGCTCTACTCCCTCAAGCACGGCCAAGATGCTTGTTCTTTGTTTCCATAAAGGGAAACAACACTCAGGAGAGTTATCGGCACTCTCAAACTTTGATCCTGCAGCGCCGAATACAGTCATGCCTGAGTATCCTATATACTTTTGATTACTATTCTAAAGCTATCACCGTCTCTCTGGGTAAACTTTAATTGGCAAACACCGGCACACACTTGAGGTTTACCTTGGAGTATCTACTATCTTTCTACGAATGCGTGGAGGTTAGATAATATGGAATTGCCATTTCCTATTTATATATAGCACAGGGTACCAACTGGTAAGGTCAAAGAATGGAACAGTCATCAGGAAAGTATTACTTTTCATCTTTCCGTAGTGTCAGACCAATCGTGCGAATCAACTATCGAATCCGGCACATGTACTTTTTCTCAATCTACTGCTGTTTGAATGCTCGTGTCCATAGTGAGTACATATTGACATATGCACCACTGTGAACACTTACTAGTATCAGCAAAGCTGCACCAGCAGGTCCTAGCACTTCACAATATAGTTCTCTTTCGATAGTTCGCTGGATAATTGGCATTCGGAATCATGGTTACTTCCCTGTAATCGCTAGGGTTTACTAATGAGGAACCACAAAAAAACACTTTAGGACTTTAAGAAGTAGGGACAGCTATTCACTAAACTTCCACTAATGCTTGGCCTCCAAACATCCAGCCTAACGATACCAACCACAGCACGTTTGCCAGCTGTTGACCACCAATCCTATCTTGACTTCAACGCATGTTACCTATGGACCCATGATCCGGACCTGCCTCGAAAATCTTCCGATCACAACTCACACCGTGCTATCAAGTCCGTCCAACCTCAACATCCAAACCATGAACAGATCCATCCGAAGATTGTCCACCCACGCCCACACCAGCACCCCCACTCTCCCCTTTCACCTCATTAGACTTCGCCGTACCCAACGCCCTAATCTCCTCCCGCAGCGCATCTAGACGCCAAGACACGACTTCATCACTCCCATCATCATAAACAAGATCAAGATCCTCGTAATCAAGATCAAAAGAAACCGCCTCGCCCTTCAAGCGCACTCTCGTTGTCAAAGCAATAGTGGTAGCAATATGCATGACTTCTCTGACACCGACGATAAAACATCCTTCTCTGCGCTTGCCTATATCCCAAACGATGGCATCTTCGTCCTCCCGTAGTGGCAATGTCAGATCGAATATGATCTTAGCGAAAGGGGGCAGTTTCATCATCTCCTGCCTCCATAACTTGGAGAGGGGTTGCAAATCGAGATTTCGTTCTTGAGCCTCAACCATAGAGTTGTAATCACCGATGTGAATGGACGGTGACTGAATGCATAATTCAAGAATGTCGGCTTTTTCGAGCGGGCGTAATAGGGGTAGTCTTGCTTCGCGCAGGGACGGGGGTGGTTTTTGGTTAGGTTGTAGTTCGGATAGATCTTCGCTGATGCAGAATTCGTGGGGGACTGAGGAGAGAGACATGGACTCTACTGCTGGCATTTTTTGAGCTCTTGGTGGGATATGATCAGGGAGTAGTTGAGTTAAGCTGAGGATGTGGTGGGAAGAGTTGGGTAATTTCAATGGGGAAAGCGCGGCTGGTGTTATTTATGTAGCTGAGTATGACTGTATTCACTAACAATCTCGAGTGAAGTATACCGGATACCCTTAACGGGTATTATTCATTACAGCTGCTATTCACTTACCCAGTCCGAATAACAGTGACTTACCGCATGGTACTCTTTAGAAGGCCATCATGAAGTCGCAGCGCCTACTTTGAGACAATCCTGGCAAATACAAGCCTCTTCCCATTATCCCTTAATACTTGAACACACTTTGGGGACATACCAGCAAGCAGCAACCATAAAGACTACACCTAGAGGCTGAGGAAGACGTAAACGCCGAGGTATATTCCCATCCTCTCCAATTCTTCCCCGTAATCATTGGGGAGATAACCCCTTGGCCTTGGCGGAGTCTACGGTCAGTCGAACCAATCTATTCTCATCCCTCCATACGGAAGTGAACATCGTTCTGTCTTATACTATTGGAAATATTCACCGGTAGATATATGGAGCCGATGCTCTTCCCTTTATCACATTAAATTAGACGGATGTGACCTGCTATTCAAAACGTTTACTTTGTACGCCAAGATAAGGGTACATCTAGTCAAGACTTGATCCTAAGTCGCGACGTGACTTATGTAGTCCGTAAATGTATATGCCAAAGCCGATCAACCAGCCAACGCACAGGAAAGTTCGACGGTGAAATGCTCTGCGGCAGATACAGATACCAATCATTTTCGTCCACCAGGCTCATAGTACGTGTCAGCGCAGTGCACTCATAATAGAACGGATAGAAGCCACTGTCCTCCCAGTCAATGATTCCAGTGACAATATATTGGCCGCTAGAACCGGGATCCTGCTTCACCATTATATTATCAGTTCGCACATCGCCATGGGTGAACACCGATTCATGTGCCAGTGTTGAGGTGTCATGTTCCAGGAATGAGCGCAGAAGTCCAACATAAGTGGAACTTCCATGATGACGAGCCGAAAATTGTAGATCACTGTACTCTTTTGTTGTTGTAATGCCTTTGAACAGGGCACATTCGTCGACCGTTAGCTCCTTGACTCCCTCTCCACAAGTTCCACCAAGTGTACTAGTACCCTCTTTCTGTCGAATCTGTCTTAGACTGCGAAATATATCATCAAGCTGGTGCTGGATTGAAAGCTTGTTCTCATGTGACAGGTTAGGCCATGCTTGGGTCAAAGTCATGTCGGGAACATATGACATGAATATCACACGAAAAGGGCCAAATGCTACCAGCCCATGGGGCCTCGGAGCAGGAATTTGGGGCGCCCGCTTCTCAAGAAATTGCATGCTAGTGTACTCCGTGTAATCCCTATTCCCATTTATGACCTTGGCAATAACGTTTTCGTTGCACTTAACCACCATGCCTCTTACAGAACTCTGCCAGAGTTGTGGTGAGTTCCAAAGCAGCGTTCGCAAGGATGATACGAGCGATTTCTCATCACCGAGCGAAAATTGATCCGCGTCCGGTCGTGAACATCCTGCAAGCAAAGCAATAACTTCATCGGATAACGGATAAATGACTGTGGCAGTCTCTGCACGGTCGAGGTGACATTCTCTGAACTCAGGCGCCTTCACCTCAGGCTCTTGTTTCTCCTTTAACGCGGCTTTCGCTCCAAGCGCCATTGTAATTCGGCGAGTATAGTTCTTCGGGAAGTTTGATAGCAGGTTGGCTTCCGGGTCACGTCGCAGGTCGTCTTGAAGGCCGCTTAATACACGGCGATTGATAAGCCCGGCATAAGACAGCTGACTGTCAAGGACTTTTTGATGTTCACGGAGGTAAGCCTCAGAGAACATTGACATCAAGTCCGCCGCTGGGTCCTTCTCCAGAATGGCCTGAAACTCGAGCATCAACTCCCTGTTCCAGTGTGCCGCGTCAGGATGGGATAGTGAGACTGGCGCTGGTACACTGCCCATTTTGTCTGAATGTAACCAAGTGCTGCTCATAAGTAATGAAGTCGCAAAGAAGACAGAGGAACTGGGTCAGGGAGCTTGATATAGCGAGGGACGTAGGCGCGGCCTGTGCGAACAGGCTCCGACGAAGTTTCCATCCAAAGCGGCCACGTGCCCGGCTCGGGCATCCATATAATGCCATACAAGAGACAACTTCAAAGTTCTACAGACTGTGATGTCTACTAATGATGATCTTGGTCCTAATATGTTTATTTTTCCACGACTTGACTTGACCTATGCTGTGCCTGTAGTAGTCAGTCCGCATGCAGTAGTATAATTAGTACCAAAGTGGCCGAAGGAGCTTAGTTGCTCAGGGCAGATTCCGCCATAATGTCTACCAGAACCTACAGCTTACCCATATGAGAGAAGGCTAACTGGTAACAGTGTCTTGGTATCCACGCAGGTTAAAGTACAGTACTATTTCTGTCGCAAGTATTCCGAATGAATATCCTCCCACAATGCCTCATACAAAACATCATATCTACAGATTCCACAATCTCAAAATCCCATCCGCGTCCGGAACGACCAGCAGCTGAGCATCACCCGAAACAGCCATCCTTCCCTCAGGGCTGGTGTCAATTTTATCCCCCGCACCTCTCGTAAACTGCTGCTTGAGATTACTTTGGAAATCATACGTCTCCACCGTCCCCTCCCGGGTCCGGAACACCAACTTTCTTCCCCCGTCAACGAACTGCACGCTTTGAATCCCTGCAAAGCTCCGCATCAAGGAATTCTCAAATGCCAGACGCCATTGCATCTGTTCCTCGCCGGTCAACGGATCCCAAAGACGCACTGTGCCGCTGTCCCCTCCTGCTGCAATCACCGTACCGTCAGGGCTCCAAGCTAGGGTGCGTGCCCAGTGGCGGAATCCGTCGAACCGAGAGACGGACTGTCCTGTTTGAAGGTCGTAGACATGGATATGAGTTCTGGGGCTTCCCTGGCTGACAGCGAGGTACTTGCTATCGGGAGAGAAGGCGCCGCTCCAGAGCTGACAGTCCCCGAAACCAAACACGTGGACACAGTCTCCGGAGTCGGCATTCCAAACTCGCGCAGTGCCGTCCCATGCGATGGACGCACCTAGAGTATTGTCTGGGCTCATCCCGGCCCACATGATAGAGTCTGTGTGGCCGAGCAGTCGGTGTCGAAGAGACCGGCTCTGCATGTCCCAGAGATTAACACATGGAAGGAGAGCAGGGTCACGAAGTCCGTGCTGGGTTGTTTCATTCTGACCGAGATAGATCATAGTCTTGCCATCTGGGCTGAATGTGGGGCTACCGAAGGAGGCCAATTCGCCTTGAAGACGGAGTTTGCTTTCTTGTTCGTGTAGACTGACGGCATTTAGGAGGGCCTTTTTCATGGCCTGTTCAATGGCCCCCATGGCTTTCTCGTCACGTTTCCAGCCGTAGTTGGACACTAGGTCTGATACAAGGGGCTGTAGAGTTCTGCTCGTGAGGGTGTCGACGTCAACTGGCCTGTCTTCCTTTTGTCGGAGTCTCCCGCGCTCGTCCAGCTCCCATAGGACGATCACCGCGAAATCATATCCCTCATGGCGGTAACCCTCTCCAGCACTCTCTTCGAGATGCTCGCCTGTTGAAACCAGGACGTACCGGGTGCCTTCTGAACCCGCGGTATTGATAATCTTCGGAGCAAACTCCACCTGCTCCACGGCACACGTATGTCCTCTCAACACATCAACACGTTCCTGCGTCTCTGCATTGAAGATATGGATCTCCCTGTCAATACCCACAGCAATGATCTTACTGTCAGGACTGAGAGCAAGCGCGTTTGCCTTCCCCTCTAGCTGAATTCTTGCTGTTTCCTGACCCCAATATTTGGGGTACCCAGGCGCCCAGGCGGCGGGCTCCCCAGTGGGAGAGCAGAAGTCATGCTCAAGGGCATAGACGTAGTTTTGGAAGAACGTGCTTTGGTTCATGCACCTCATTTTCCCAGGCAACGATAGTGGATGTGGAGATTGGTATCTGTCTTTGGAGGGGATGGAAAAGCTTTATAGTCAGCAAGAGAAATCCAGTGAGGTAGAGTGAACTGAGTCGGTGAATGAATGAACACGAGGCTGTGCTAGTAGCTTTAGATAAGACTGTAGCATTGCGAAAGCCTTGTGAGCCTCACGGCAACTAATTAGCTAGTTACACTCCACCAGGGAATAGGATATTTCCGAGCAATGCCACATTCTGTGTAACCAATGAGACATTGGGGTCTGGAGGCCATGACAGCTGGGCGAGTGAGTCAGTCTATAGTTCAATTGGGGGCTGCAGGCAACAAGCAATTCTGGATCTGCAAGCCCCACTTGGAGGCTGATACTATCTATCTACTTATGCATTGATAGCTGGTCAGTGGTCAGGCGGGGCACGTGCAGGACACAAATGGAACACGCTATTAGTACGAGGTGATGGTCCGTGGCATGAATTTGATTATGCATATCTAACTGGATGGTGAATGAAGGTGGTGTTCGATTAGTAACATGTTCTATATTATGGGATTGTGGCGAGGTGGTTATTCATTGATCAGCTCAGCAATCTAGATCTGGAAACTATGTAATCTGAAGGTAATCATACCCAGTAGGATTGGAACTGGACTAAAGGTATAGTGGCAATCATTTACTATGGCCGTACATGAAGCCCCAGTCGGATTAACTGATCGACTTATAGCTCCATAATGCATGTGGGTTGTAGATAAGATCGATATTCAAATATAGACTCAAAGATGTGACATGTACCATTCGCAATCAGTCATAATCACTTTTCATCCAAATCTAGCAAACCAATCCGCCACATTATATCCAGAGTGAAGAGTGTATCCAACCCCATAAAGAAAACTGGCAAAAGTAACAGCAGATGTGAAAAGAACAAATACACCAGTGATCAAGGCCAGCCCAATCACGTCTAGATATATAAACAAGAATCAATCACACTCGCATCAACCATTTTACTCCTTCTTCTCCTCCTTTGCCTCAGCAGCCTCCTTCTTAGGCTCCTCCTTCTCCTCCTTGACCTCCTCAACCTTCTTCTCCTGTCCATTATGAGGATGCAAGTAATCCGACTCGGACAGACTCATCTTCCTCTTCCTCAACCGGTCCTCCTCAGCAGCAACCATATCCTTCCACAGATCACCCGTGTGCTCCTGCTCAGCATTCTTTCTCTCCTCAGCAGCCTGCCTCTCGGCCTTCACCTTATCCTGCAACAAGCCACGACCCTTCCTCTGATCCTGGATCTCGAACGCCGCACTAGCCACCAACACAGCGAGGGTCAAGCCCTGGGCGTAAACTCTGGCCTGGACCAACTTCTGTGATCCACTGAGGTGCTTATTCCGGTTGACCATGGCGAAACTACCAATCATACTAGCCACCCACGTGGCACCGACAATCTTGTACTTCTCGCGGCGGGCCCACTGAAGCGCGCGATCGAGCGTGGACAGCTGCGACAATTCCTCCTGGCGGAGACGCTCCTCGCGGTTCTCGTACCATTGGCGACTGGCGTTGCGCTGGGCTTCGAAGCTGCGGGAGGCGTGGTCGGCGCTGATGATACCCACGAAGGTACCGGAGGAGGTCACGAGGAAGGATTTCATGGGGAGGGTGAGGTTGCGAATGGTTTGGTAGCGCCTGGTGGCGGCGAGAACACCGGCTGCGCCGCCTACCAGACCGATGAGACCACCGATAGTACCGCCCTTAACGACCTCGCTGGAGAATTGCTGGGTTAGTTACTTGGTTCGAAAAGTGGGTGGCGGGGAGGGCGGAAGTACCGGTAGTGGGCATCTTCTTCTTCTTTGGTGAGGATCTTCATTGTGATGGTATTATGTGAAGAAGCCGTATGTAATTGATTGCAATGGAGGTAGATATGTATGTATTAGATGCTTTTTTTGTGGGGGGAGGAGAGAGAATTGAAGAAGGGAAGAAAAGCAGAGGGAGAATGATGCTAGAAATACGTGCAAAGCCCGGGTGACGTACGATCTGGACGCTCGGGGTCTGCGGCGGAGACTCGGACCATCCGGCGTTTGCCCGGGATCCTTGATAGCGTCGCCGAATTGCAACCGTTTTTACTGCTTTGGTTCTACTTTGTAAGCTGCGTCTCGCGCGAGAACGCCCGACCGTTTATCTAGTGCCTTCCCATTCGCTATGGCATGATCCAATAATACACATTCCGCCCTGCGCCGCCTCCCGAAAAATCTACGAAATAAAACCTGACATACATATGAGATCGAAAAAGGAAATAGAACAAAAAAGGTACAGCCAGAAGAATAGAGAATTAATAATTGAAGGAATGAAAATTCTTCAACGACGGGATCCCTTGCTCGCCGCAATCTGCCGTGCCCGCATCTTACGGAAGCGATCCTCGCCGCTCGCTCCCAGAGGTCGCGCAAACTTGCTCTCCTGTACCATCGTCGGTCGCGGCACCACCGTATAACTCGTGTGAGTCATGTCAGCGCGCGCGCGATTCGCCAGACGAGGAGGCAGTAGCTCACGGGCACGAGCCTCTGCAGCAGTGGCCTGTACCGATGGAGTGCGTGTCGTGCTCAGTTTACTGTTCCAGTCAGTGATACATTCGAGGTAGTAGGGTCTGAGTAAGGAATGAACATACGTAGGATCAAAGGCAGCCTCCTGGTATACCCTCTTCGAGTAATCATCGCTGCGCTGGAGGATCGGGCGCGTCCATTCGGCCAGCAGGCGCTCCGCCATGCGCTTGATGCCGGGCTCTGGACGCTTGCTCCGCGTGTAGAAGACAATGACCTTGCCGATACCACTGGCAACCAGAGCCTCTTTGTTGATCGGCAGTTTTCCCAGCGCAGTCATCAGATCCCGCTGAATGTTGTACGCCGGCAGGGAACCATCATCCAAGGGCTCCAGGAAGAACTTGACCGCTTCCAGCAGGTTGATTTCGGGGTCGACCAGACTGTTAACATATTGGTTGCGGTTGAGCAGCGAGACTACCTCAGGAAGCATCTTCAGCTTGTGCATGGCAGGCTTGCCCTCGCGACGGTTGATAGCGTCCATCTGCGCAGCGTGGGTCATGCGCTTGCGCATATCTTCGATTTCAGCATCGGCCATTTGTTCCAGGTCCTGTTGGAGTCAGCCATCACCCAGCGAAGTCATATAAGTGAACATACAATGCCATCGGCCTTTCTGAACCGTCTCTTAGTAGGCTTCTTCAGCGCCTCGTCCATCGCGCGATCAAGAGCTCTCCGCCGTTCTAAACATAGCAATTAGCATCATCTATGCCATCCTCATCAGTAAGAAACATACTCGTAGCCGGATCCAACAACTCCTCTTCCGCAATCTCTGCCTCCTTCTTCTTTCTCCTCCGACTAGCCTTCTCCTCGTCACTCGCGCCTCCGTCCTCCAATTCCCTCATCCTCCGACTCTTCTTCTCGCGACGTCCCTCTCTCTTCCTCTTCGAGCGCTCTTCATCCCCGCCCTCTGTACGCTTCCGCTTATGCCGTCCGATCAGCTTCAAGTTATCCTCGTCAATCGCCAGCTGCGGCCGGTCCTCGATATCGACATTCTCGGGATCGAAGTCCTCGAACTGGGCTTCGTCAACTTCCGAAAGAATGGATTCGTCGTCGGAGATCTTGTCTTCGTCGTCATCGTCATCATTATCGCCACCATTGTCTTGCGCGGCCTCTTCTTCTCCTTGGTCTTGTTCTTGTTCCTGTTGCTCTTCGGCTTCTGGCTCTGCCTCCGCCTCTACCTCCTTAGCGGGTTCTTCATCCGAAACGGCGTCGCCGCCAGGCGTCGGGGGCGCTTCCTGCTGTTGTTCTTGTTCATCGACTTCAGCGGCGGGCTTGAGCTCGGGCTCGGGACTGCGCGGCTCGGACATGATTGTGTCTTGTGAAATGGCAGTTGTGGGGGGGTTGGGTGAATATGTTACTTTCTCCCCTGATGAGGAGTGGTCGGGGTCGGCTAGACCAGGTTTCGTGAAGCGTAGATGGGATAGATCGATTCTCAAGACCTTATTTGCCGTGATTCCACTTCTGTTTGTACACTGTATATGCTTAGGCGAGTTATACCTTAAGCGACGATAAAAGTAAAGAGAAAGGGAAAGAGATGCGAGAGAGAAACAGCGAAAAGAAATGGCAGGTTTAGTAAGTAGTAACACCGAGCAACCGCGCAAGAAGTTGAAGCAAGCAAGACCCAAAGCAAGCAGATTCCGCCTCCGCGGTGGTCTGTGCGCGGCAGAATCGAAACCCATTCATTCATTCATTCATTAACTAGTGAGTTATTCAACCCATTCATCATTTCTTGAACATACATCTATCTATCTCTCCATTGAACTTTTTTGCCCATAAACCGCTATCACAATGTTCGCTCCAGGTGAGATACTTTTTAAATAGATGAAATGCTTGCATTATGCTAATTGTTACCAGGCCAGGAACAGCTCTCCAAGGAGGAGATCAGAGTATTTCACCCAATTCCCTCTTCATCGTCATCATCGACCCCGAGCAGAACATAACATACTGACATTCTATTTTTCTTTCTTTCTAGGCCGGTGAGGTCCAGGCTAACCAGACCATCCGCATGGCTGTCTCCGGTGGTATCCTGCTTTACCTTTGTGAGTTCTTCGCATGCCCCGGAATTCTGTTCTACGAACTAACAATTGATCCAGCTCCCTTCGCCATTGACTTCGTCAAGAAGTTCCTGTAATCGCGTGTCGACTACTTTTGTTTTCCACTTTACAACACACAATGCATACAAGGGATATGAAGGAAGGGCATCGCATAATGTATTATATTGTACATCTCGAGTTGCAGAAATGAATATGAATCTCAAATGACCAGCTGTCACGGTTACTTTTTATGCTCTATTAAACCACGTCTCGTGTGCAAGACGTGCGGATACCAGCTCCTATAAACTCCATGCTCCAAACAGCACAAGCCAAACAACCAGACAGTCCCTCAATTCATGATATGATGGAATCGCAATCAAGCATCAACAGCATCAGCATCAGCACCGGCATCAGTAGTTCACGGCTCCCCCGGGAAGCTTCTGTGCCTCCTCAAAGTCCTTTCTCACTGCTTCGAGTTCCTTCTGCAAGTGTTGGATTTGCGTGTGGTAGTCATCCAATATCTAAGAATTCATTAACATATGTAGTAACCATGACTGGAGGTAAGGAACTTACCTTCTTGGCCGTCTTCATCGTCTGCTCGTCCAGCTCGTCGTCCGCCTGCGCCGCCGCGCTGGGTCCGGCCCGCTCCATCTCCTGCTGTAGACGTCGCGAGTGTTCCCGGATCGCCAGCATGCGCGCCCAGATCTCCTCCGCCCGTCCGTTCAGTGAGGGGTCAAAGACCGACCGCTCCAACTGGCTGAGCTTCTTCTTCAGCTCCTCCTCCGCGTCATCCATGGCGTAACCGCGATTCCGCAGCACTTGCGTCTTGGCCGCAAGTGCCAGACACCGCTTGCTGAGGACGAGGTGTTTCCGGCGGCAGTCGGCGATCTTGACCGAAATCTTCAGATCGTGCCGAGACAGCAGATCCGACAGGCAGTTGTTGATCTCGTGGAGTCGCGTCTGCATCATGGTAAGGAAATCCTTCTGGCGCTGCGCGCGCTTGCCCAACTCGAAAAAGCCCTTGACGAGCACAGGAACATATCCCGAATCGGGCCGCTTCCGCAATGCATCCTCCCATTTTGTGTCATCGTCCTCCGGACCCGGCTGGTAGAAAGGCGCCATTTCTTCGCCGACATTGTTATACAAGTACGCGCGGAAGGGAGAGGAACGGCTGGACGCATCCCACTTATCCTTTACGATCTGAATCTGCATCGGTACGGTGCGGTGGACTACAACCATTAGTACGTCTAATATAAAACATCGAGAATCATTCTCAACATACCTCCGGTAACTGCACGGCCCGGCTCCCACAGACTCGAACCAAGCTGTGCCGTCGACTGACCCATCTGAGTCTGGCCCAATTGGGGCTGCTGCTGTTGCTGCGCCGGTTGCTGTTGCTGCTGCTGTCCTCCTAGTAGAGAACCTCCGAACAAACTCGGTTGTTGCTGCTGTTGTTGAGGCTGCTGCGTCTGACCCAGCCCACCAAACAGACCACCACCCTGCTGCTGCGACGCCTGCGACTGCTGTTGCTGACCGAACAACCCTCCTCCACCTCCTCCAAGGGGTTTCTGCCCGAACAAGCTCCCTCCAGTAGTCTGCTGTTGTTGCTGCTGGGGCTGTTGCGTCTGCCCCAGTCCTCCGAAAAGACCACCACCGGCTGGCTTCTGCTGGGTCGCGGTTTGGCCGAACAGTCCGCCGGATGGCTGCTGAGTCTGCGTGTTTGTGGCGCCGCCGAAGAGACCTCCTCCCGACGGTTGCTGAGTCTGCGTCGCACCTCCGAACAATCCGCCCGTGGTGTTCTGCTGCGTAGTGTTTGTCGTCGAGGTATTTCCGAAGAGACCGCCACCTCCACCGAAGGGACTGGGCTTATTTGCGGTGTTGTTGGCTTGTCCAAAGAGGCCGCCGCCCGTGGACGGGGCCGCAGCTTGACCGAAAAGAGACATTGCGAGTTGCGTTGTGCTTAGGTTGAATGGCGAGGAATATAAGGGGCGATATTGAGAGCAACACGGTAATGGAAGGAACAATTGCAATAAATAAGGTCGGTCACTCCGCAACGAAGGCGCAATAACACCCAATCGAACCCAAGTCGGCAAATACCGATTTTCTATTAAATGTCAACAATGTAAGAATAAGCAGGTGCAATGATGCAACTAGCCCACAACACACAGCCAATTTCGACAAGGGAAGAAAGGGGATACCCACAGACAAGCAGCAGAAATAGAAGCGCAGTGCGCGGCATCAACAACAGCCGGGCAATGCTGGCGTGAATCCATCGGGAAGCTTTGTTTTTCGCACGGTTACGGTCACGTGTGGAGCTCCCTCATGCCTGAGGCAACAAAGAAACCAGCTTCCTATTTATGCCTGATAATTCCGGCGACTAGCAGATTACCTAACCCATCCATCCCAACCAATCAGCAACGAGCAAAAACCACTCCTTCCAAACTCGCAGCTTCACCTTCCACTCGGACCCGGCGAACCATTTCCATCAATTCGATCCCCCTCTCCTCGACTTTTCCCCCCAGATCCGGTCCATTGAGTCCTACGCCCAGCGGTCACCATGGCGTCCAGAGAGCCTCAGTACGTTGAAATCCTGCCAATCCCCCAACCGGCCACTTCCACGGAGTTACCCTTGACTACTACTACACCACCACGACATATAATACGACACATACATATATACATACATACATACTCGCAACGCAATTGAACAATGACCAGCTCTTTCTAACGGAAATGACTGCCCCAGGTTTAACCAGCAGGTGCTGGTCGACACGACCCCCATGCCCGATCACATCCCCAAGGTGGAGGAGATCGGTGCTACGTCGGCGCCGCTGTACAGCGCGGCGTACTTTATCGGAGACCGCTGCAAGCCCTACAACGACGACTTCATGAAGTGCAAGGACGAGTCGAACGGGCGCGGAGAGCTGGACTGTCTGAAGGAGGGTAGAAAGGTGACGCGCTGTGCGGCTAGCGTGTATGTTCCCATGCTTTTGTTCAATTGGTTTTCCAAAGGGCCATTGAGCGATGATACACCGCAGAAGGAATACTGATTCAATGGATCTGCAGAATCAAGGACATCAACACCCACTGCCTGAAGTCGTTCACTGCTCACTGGGAGTGTCTCGAGAACAACAACCACAAGCTCTGGGAGTGCCGTGCGCAGGAGATGAAGCTGAACAGCTGTGTTTTTGAGAAGCTGGTGCGTTTCCTCTTCCATTTACACCCCCATATCGCGCCCTTATATCTATTCCTATTCTTTCCGGGCCATGTCCTGCAGACTAATACTAATTAAATGGTATAGGGCCTGAAGAAGGAAATCCCCGGAACCCCCGAGAACGTCGTCCCCGTGCACTTGCGCCCCAAGCAGATCTACTCCGACTGGCCTGGTCGGCAATATTAAAAGAAATACAAAATGAAATATTTTGAGGGGAGCATATATCATTGTGTTTTTCTTAACTGAACCACTACCACTAACTTAACGTGTCTTTTGTATTCCGGTGTTTTCCTTTTGTTTTTCTCTTCCGTCTCTCTGGTTGACGTCTGTTTGTGTATATATTAGCATCAGGAATGTCATTGATTCCGAGTCAGTCATTAATCTGTTGGTAGATCTTGGCGATTCCTTGTAGACCACTAGTAGTAAGTATAGATAGTATGATTGGTATCAGATGATGATAATGATGCATACACTATAATCCAGGCTCCAGATCTATAGACTGTAAATCACCTAGAATACAAAAAGTGTACAACCAGAACACCGCACAGAAATATGCAGACAGCTAGCCACTGCAATGAAGTATAACACCTCAAAGAGAAGTAGAGAAGTAGACAAGACAACCTCTAATAATCAACCCGACACAATAACATAAGAAATGAATAATAAAAGAGAGAGGTATAGGTATAGGTATAATAAGTAAGTAAGAAAAAGAAAGAGAAGAGAAGAGAAGAAAAAGGTATATATGTATATGTACCAGAAAAAGACAAAAGAAATGAACTGATGGTAATAAAATCGGTGCATAAAGAACCTCACGGGGCCTTATCACCAGACGAAGAAGGTGAAGATGAAGACGTAGGAGACGCGGACACCACCCTCCTAACCCTCCTAAACAGCATCAAGAACACCAACCTCGTCTTCACCTCCGCCCAA
Organism: Aspergillus piperis CBS 112811; assembly: GCF_003184755.1. NCBI lineage: Eukaryota > Fungi > Ascomycota > Eurotiomycetes > Eurotiales > Aspergillaceae > Aspergillus > Aspergillus piperis. The sequence goes on from NW_020291593.1 coordinate 1,256,421, forward strand.
CCCACCTTCAACTTCTCCTCTAACCTGCGGTCTCCCCGCAGTCTCATCCAGATCAGAAGCATACCGAGCAACGCCAAATCAACCATGATCTGCCGTGCGGCGACCCAAACCAACCACTTTAGCCAGGCCCACAGGCCTGTTCGTCGACGATGAGCTAGCGCTCGCGCTTCCAGTTGTTCTCGCACGGCGGCGATCTCGGCGGTCATGGTCGTCAAGGCCTGCTCGACGGTGCGACGCCAGCGTTTGGAGTCGTCCGGGGGTGGTTGTGGTGGTCGTCGTCGTCTTCGACTTAGGGTAGTATCGTGATCGTAGTCTTCCTCCTGGTGGGAGGGGAAGCTGTACCCTTGTTGTTGTTGATGGTAGTCATGCGATTCGTGACGGTCGTGAGTGTTGTTGTAGTCTTCTTCTTCCTCCAGATGTTCTTCTTCCTCGTCGTTGTCGTCTTCATTCTCGAATAGATTATCCTGCGCTTCCGCGTACACTTCTTCCTCTTCCTCCTCTTCTTCTTCTTCAGGTGGCTCCTCCTCCATCTGTCGTCGAAACCCCGACTCCGCCTGACTAACCGGACTCAACACCCGTAATCTCTCACTCCCTCTCCCTCTAGCCGTGGTAGCAAGTAACTGCTCATACTCCGGACGAGTCAATCTATTACTAGACTGCTGGAACTGCTGCTGTTGCTGCTGCTGGATCCGTGCATGATCCCGTATGGACACCGCTGCCGCCGAAGCCACGGGACTACCGAGGCCCTGAGACGACGACTTAGACGACGAAGACGGGTTGGATTTGATCTGATCCCAGACGAATTCCAATTCCGCGACGAGTTCCCTTGCCTCGGCTGTTTGGGAAGCGTAGTTATGCATGGTATCGATGAGAGTGGAGATGTAGCGTCGTTTGGCTTCTGTGCGGGAGAGGCCTCGTTGGGCGTGCCATGCGTCCCTACATCATCAGTATGATTCATTAGCATACTGATACCGACAGCATATAAAAGAGAAGAATGGGGAGGTATACCATTTCTCACACTCCATAAACACATCCGCGGTATTCCCGACCGGTCGATCCATGACGCCTTCGACATCGCCTTCTACATAACATCAATTAAATCCTTCGTCAGCATATCCCATTCCATTATCATCAACGCAACACAAACTCCCCAGTGGTCAAAAATGAAAAGGAAGGGAGACAAATACCCATGCTTTGTTTATACAAGCCATAAAGCTTCAATCTCTCCGACGCCGGCGGTCTAGCGGTCCCCGTGCGGGGAATGCGTTTCACCGTGTTAAGGGCATGGACGAAGACACGATCTGAACGTCATATCGATCAGCATATTATTTCTCCCCCCCCCCCGATTATATCCATCCCTCCATTTAATGTTATCCAGTGTAGTATGTAAAGTAGGTATAGGTCGGGGGGATCAACGCACCCACTGAATCCGACATGGTGCGAGGAACAAGACGTCGGACGGCTTCAGCAACATGAGAGCAGACGGGGACGGGAGTACGCGCGATGATGGGTCCGCATCAGTGTCTTGCTGTGTCGTGTCTCTGTATTGGAGAGTAGTTTCGTTGTGGTGTGTTGTTTATCGGTGCGACCAAGAGAGTGTGTGTGTGTGTTGAGTGTGTTGGAGTCGGAGCTTCCCCGGATTTCGGCCAAGGGAGAGGAAGAGAGAGTGCGCGCGCAGGACTGGTGATAGTTGGTTCTGGGGGAGAAATAATTGGAATTGGATCTGGTAGGATTCAGCACGCGTGTAGAGCTGGTTGGTCGCGTGGGGATTGTTTGGGAGGGAAGGAGTGTGTGAGGCTGCGAGCTGAGAGATCGGTGGTGTGGTGGTTGTGGTTGATTGCTTGATGGATGATGGGGAGCGATTGAACCGCGGTTGTCGGAGTTTAGTCCCTCTGGCTGCTCAGCCAGCCCAACTTGTGATTGATCGGCTATCTATCGATCTATTAGATGCACCCTACTTCGCGCCATTGCATTCATGCTTTTGACTTATTTTAAAGTGACTTCTTCATGGACAATACTATCATCAAAGATAGCTTTCTTTTTTTTGTAGATGTTAATGTATAAGTATATTCATTATAGCTTCGAACCTAATTATATACAAACAAATCGCTAATAGGCTTTCATTCCTTCCCCTCCTTCTCATGCGCCGCATAAGTATTCTCCGTATCAATGGGTTTCCCCGTCATCACACCGGGCATATCCTCGTCCGCGATTGGTGGCCCTGTGAAATGCTTGCGCGCGTACACCACATACCATAGGACACTGATCGCCGCAAAACCGGCAAACACCACACTCGCGTAGTTCATGCTACTCGCATCCACCGGCAACGAGGTGGGCATGCAGAAGAGCACCACAGCCAGGCAAATCCAGCAGATGGATACGATGTTGATCGCATATCCGAATCGTCCCAGCGAGAAGCTGGATTCCTTGACGGCTTCTCGTCCCCGAAGCACGCAAATGAAAATGGGAAGGCCATACGAAATTGACAAACAAATGGTGGCTACACCCGTAAACGAGTTGAAGGCCGCCGAGGAGCCGAAGTAGATCAGCCCTAACAGGCAATCGACGACAGTGGAGAGGATGATGGCCCACACTGGCACATCTAACTTCTTGTTCACTTTCCTCCAAAGTCGGAAGCCGGGGATGGCTCCGTCACGAGCAAAGGCATACGTGCATCGACTGGCAGCCGTCAATGCGCCAATTCCCGCAAACACCAGGATGCCCAGCACCAGGAACAGCAGCCCGAAGCCTCCGCCAGCGGAGCCGGTGGCTGTCTTGAAGATAAGTCCGATAGGCTGGCCGCTGGCCACAGCCAAAAGGGTCTGCACCGGGGGCAGAACAAACATGATAGGGATCAGATAGACCAGACCTGTGATACCGGCCGCCACCACCGATAGCACAATGGCCTTGGGGACCTCCCGATGCGGGTTTTGCACTTCCTCACACATGGCGGCCACCATGCCGTATCCAGTGAGTGTGTATGCTGCCTGCAGCAGACCAACAAAGAACGCCCAACCAGCAGGCCTACCATCATCAGCACGGGTCCATAAACCAACCCTGGAGGTTAAGAAAGGGGCAGACATACCATCCACTCTGCGAAGCATCATAATGCGCAAAAACAAACTCAGCATCCCGTCTCTCATCCGCCATGGTCAAAAGCGTAATGAGAATAATCACGACACTCCCGGCCGTCCAATAAATGCATACTTTATTGATCAAATCCAACCACTTGGAAAAGAAGATATTCACCAACGCACAGCACCCAATCACCGCCCAAAACATGAGAATGGTCTGCCAAGTGTTGGCGACAAAGTCCTCATTCCAGAGCGAAATGGCACTGAGGATCAACTGCCCTCCAGAGAAGGTGATACTGAGTGTGACGGTCCAATTGCCCACGAGGGTGAGCCAGCCATCGATGAAGGACATGGCGGGGGCCCATTTGCGCGTGGAGAGCATGGCACTCCAGTAGTAGACTCCGCCGGCGGTGGGGTAGACGGCGCAGATCTCGGCGAGCGAGGCGGCAATGGCGATGGAGATGAGGGTGACGACGACCCAGCCCCAGATGACGCTGACGGATTGGCCGTCGGTGAGGGTGATGTAGAGGGTGGTGCTGAGGCCAAAGGGGGCGGCCATAATGGCGAAGGAGCTGTTGATACATTAATTTAGTGAGTGATGTCCGCTTTTCCCTACTAATAAATATATATACTATGCTGGAATGGGAAACATACAGGCCGAGAATACTCATCATACTCAAATTGCGAGGCAATTCACTCTTGTAGCCCATTCTAGCCAACGCCTCATCGGCGTTGGCGTCCATGGAAGGTTGTCGCATGATGGGCAGTCAATTCAGGTAATTGATCAAGAAGTCGTGTGTGTCTTTTCTTTATGAACTGATCAAGAAGTAGGTGTGTATTCCACTAGAATTATCTCTCAGGAATTCAAGTTCTCTTAATTTAGGATAGACATATCGTCATTAAAAAGTAAATCCAGATCCCAAAAGTAAGGGATGGGAGTCGAGTGAAGAAAATAAAACAGGAGAAAAGGAGAGGGAAGAGGAGGGAAACACGAGCAGGATAAATGAAGGGGAATAAGAAGGAACAAGAGAGAAGAAGAGGAACAGCAAAGGCAACTTAACTTTAGTTCCAGTTCCTGAACACAACTGCTGCTTGCTACATCATCCCCCCGCACTTACTTACTTACAACTGATTTAACTCTGTCAATTCCATTAATCCACCCAGGGATATCCACACCCACAAGAGCATAACGACAACGACAACAAGTGCCAGAAAGTGACTCCATCAAATTGCCACTTGCCAATGAGAATCCTCCTCCCCGCGATAAGCTCCCCGACTAAATCTCCTCCGGTGTCGGGCTAGTGGTCGGCGGTCCGAGACCGCGCTGATAAGACATGATTAACAAACAACCCTTTTCTCCCTGTTAGATAGATAGTTAACAAGGCGATGACTTGATCCTATCTTTTATACTTCTTATCAGATTTGTATATAGTATCTTTGGGAAATACTTCATCAATGAAGAAGAAGAAGATATCATCAGTCCCACTTACCTGACTACTTACCTACCACCCATATAACTAACTACATACCTGACTGGGTTCTTAAATGCATCCATGCATACTATTCTCCCCGCAATCTGCACGTTCGGAACCACTACATCCTTTTCTGCAGTGTCGTGTACATCATAAGCTAGGGACTCGTGACACTTAACAAACACGAGGGCGAAACAAAGCTTACTTATTACTTATTTTGTAGCACTGATGCCTCGGAAAGGGAATCCTGCCGGATAAGTTGGACTGACTGGGTCATAGCCTCCGCGCGGTTCTCCTCTCCTTCTCCTGTGGGTGGGGAGGGGGAAGTCTCCGTCACATCCGCTCGCTCCTCACTTTTGCGAACCATGGTGCTGAACTGCCTGGTTCGTGGGGTAACAGGGTGGGTGCCGGATCTGGGTCTGTCTACGAGGGATTACTACTGCCTAAATTGACTACATCTAATCTTAAATAGTACTGGTAGTAAGTAGTAAAAATACTGTAGGGCATATTTGGAAGGCGAGGATATATCTACTTCAGTTATAGATTATATATACATATATATAGCACTCTTCCTCGGGTCAAATAATAGTATGATTTCTAGCGATTTCGGAGTTTCACAACTATCCATTCCAACGTACATCACGGCTGGTGTCTTGTCACTACTTATTAAGTAGATGACGGCTGCCACATCCATTGCCACCCCCACACCAGCAACACTCGAGCCTCATGTCGGACTCCAGTGCTCAAACAGGGCATCAGGCAAGGATGAGCGCCACGGAATAAAGATAGAGAAAATGCGGGGGAGAAAGCGGGCAGGAGGGGGAGGGGATAACAAACACATCAGCTCGACCGAGAGGGTAAGATCCGAACGAATAGGAAAACACAGGGGAAGGGCATGTAGGTGGGGGGTATCAAACAGGGGGAAAGTGGTTCACTATAACAGAGACAAGTCCATCATCTTCGCAGGAGAAAAATCCATTGATATCGAAATGGAAGTTTTTGTGTTTGTCTTTCGTGATTTTCTTTTTTTGTGTGTGTGACATGTCTAGTGTACGTGCGGACCAGAAGTAGAGGGGCGAAAGTAGGCCCCAATATCTCTCCAACAGATAGAGGTAAAGTAGGGAGAGGGTCCAGGCAGGCAAAGGAGGAAAGGTGACAAGGGGCACGGTAGATAGGAGGGAAGATAGGGGCAACGAAAGCAGGGAAGAGGGATGGATATCGACGGGGGGAAACAAATGATCGCGGGAACGGCGGTGGGTGGGCCAGCCCGGGCATCAAGAACGCCTGGCGTTGGGTTGGGTATGGCGGATGGCCACCTGGCCGACTTGCCCACCGCCACTTTTTGAGGGGGGCCAGCCGGTCGCTCTCCTTGAATCTGTATACTGGACTCCTTCGCCTTCATCACTTCAATCAACTCCCTCGCAGACAATGAAAACAAGATCATGCATGGCCTCCAGTAGACAAGGCCTCAAGTTGAGTCGCAACCAGCCAGCTAGCTTCAACTCCGTCGTCAATGATCATCGCCCAAGTGATCACGAAAAGAACCGTTCAAAAGCACAGAAATGGGGGAAATAAAACAAGCAAAACAATTCGCAAACGCCCAGTCATGCAGTCGTCAATCCAGATAAGTCGTTACATGTTGATGCAGTGATAATAGCACGCCAAATACAATGAGGTCACGCACGCACGGCCCCCAGCATCATGGGCTCAGAACGTTGCAGATGTCGTCCGTTCCATCCAGGCCAAAGCCGGCCATGTCGACGGAGTGCAGAGAACCCGGGCCACCACGGCCCAGAGAGATATCTGAGGAAGCATAGTCATGCTTCAGCCGTTCATGAGGTCCAAAGAACGGTCGGGTCTCTTCGTTGGGGGTGTTACCATCACCCGCTGCCCAAGGCCCATGCTGCCAGAACCTTGTGTTGGCTTGTTGGTCCCCGAAGAGGTCATGGTGGTCGTGGTGGGTCTCGGTCCCGTGGTTGGTAAAGTCATTGGGTGACTGGAACCGCAGATGCGACCGACTGAAACTCGAGCATGGAGAATCGGCATGCAGCGGGAAATCGAGGTTTGGGAATGGCATGTCCTCGACAGTGGTGATATCGATGGTCGGGTTCTCGGTCTGCTGTGCCAGCGCTGACGCTAGCCGGAGGTTGGAGGCGGAGCTTTGGCGGCTGTGACTAGCCGACCGTTCGATGGCTCGCTGAACGAAACTGCCACACGTCTTCAGAATCTTTTCCTGATCCTCTGGGGAGAGGCTGGCAAAGTAGTCGTTTGCCAAAGAGGGCTTGGGCAGTTCGGGTTGGCAGGGAGTCAGGCCATAGGTCTTCTGAGCATACTCTGTAAACCCGGAGGGCATGTCGTATGGGGACTGGTAGACGGTCGGAACCTGCTCCCGTTGCTGCTCAAGGTAGGCATACTTGCGAGGCAACTTAGTGGCGGCCAGGCTACCTCCATTGGCGGCCTCTTGCTTGATGTTTTCCGACTCCTTTTTCTGCAGCACGTCCAGCCGATCCCGATGACTCACCAGCGAGAAGCGGAGCATTTGTAACAACCGTGTCACCTCCTCGGACCGCATGTTGAGGGGTTGCAGCGGCAACAGTGTTCCATCCGGTGCCCGAGGCTGCACTCGCTGCTGAGCCATGGCCAGTTCCAATTTCTCCAACCCGCTCGGCGGTGGTACCGAGCCCATTGGGCCCAGGAGGGTCTCTACGACCAACTCCGGGCTGACAATGGTATACCCGGCGAAGACATTGGCATGGTCGGTGATCTGGGCCAAGCGACGACGGGCAATGAGCTCTCTGACATTGGCGAAATTATTGGCGGGGAGGTTATTGGGGGTCTGCTGCTGCTGCTGCTGCTGCTGTTGATGGTGAAGGTGATTATGAAGTTGCTGCGGACGGGAAAGGGATTGATGATGGTGAGATTTGGTGACCTGGGGATACGGAGCATGGCGGGCTGATTGAGTTGGCAAGGATCGGTAAGCAGACGGCATCGCAGCAGGGGAGGAGGCAGTGGGAGGCGCAGGACGAGGAGGGGCAAGAGGAGCGTGCTGCAACAGGGAAGGGCGGCGGGATGCGGCAGCAGCAGCGGCGGCGGCGGCGGCGGAGGTGGTGGTCGTGGTGGTCGTGGCAGCAGCAGTAGTGGCGGCAGCAGCAGAAACGGCGGCAGCAGCAGCAGAGGCGGTCAAGGGAGACAGGAGATGAGGGTGAGGGGCACCAACACCAGCACCAGCATAATGATGAGGCGGAGCGAGATGGTGGGGGTAGGAGGAGGGGAGTCGGGCCATCACGGCGCCGAGCGACTTGACGCTGTCCAGGAAATTCGCGCGCGGGTTGTGGATAGGCACGCTAGGGCTGTGCGTATACTGTGCCCTACACTCGGTGGAGGATTCGCCCAGGTAATACCAGATCTGTTCGCTCTTGCTGAGGTCGACCTGCGTGGATGGTGGGGCGGACTGGTGGTTAGGGTGATTAGTGCTGTCCACCGTCTCGAACTCGGCCCACTGATACGGAGATCGCCCATCGCCAAATGGATTCCCTGCCACCGGCACTGCCGATTCCAACTCCTTCCGCGCCTCGGGTTTGCGGGCCAAGTGGGCTGGTAATGGCCTGGTACCTGGAGCCAGCGGTGAGAAGTTGCTCCTGCGAACAACCAGCATCCACCGGTACGGTAACTCAATTACGTCCCTACACATCGAACGGTTAGCCCCTGCGATATCATCCTTGCCCGATCGGGTAATCTCCAAACAAATGGAGGCCCGCGGGGCTCTTCATGCAGCCTCTTCGTGGGGCACCAAAGAAAAACTTACCCTCGTGGCAGCACCTTGACCAGTAACGTGCGTTCCTCCGGTCGGTTCTGAAGCACAATCGCACCGTTAATTTCCTTGTCCGCCTGGAACTGCACCAGATCCCCAGCCACCAAGCCCCGTGCCGTCTGGATGAGCTTGCGGTCATAGTCGGGGGATTCGCCGCTAGCCATCCAGGACGGCTTCTTCTGGCGATGGTACTTGCACTTGAGGTCCACACTGGGGATCGAGTACTGATTCCCATCGTCCGCAATCACGGCGATCTGACCCTGCTCCACCTGCACACCCGCCAAAAGTGCACAGGTGGCGTGGTATGACCGTGTACACTTGCCAAAGTTGCACTGGAAGCATGCCCCGCGCACTTCACGACAGAAGAGACACTTGAGACCCATGCGGGCCTTGGGGATCTTATCCACATCACACACCACCTCCTTGCCAGACTCATCGCGGAGGATGGAGGTCTCTTCCGTGTACAAGGCACAGCGACGGTGGGCATGGGACTTGCCATCTTCGGTCGGCAACAGGTCCTCATAATCCAGATTGTTGGGACACAAGACACATGGTATCTTTCTGGGAACATCCATGGCAACCCGCATGCGTTTCGCCTTGGTGGATTCACCATCATTCTTGCGCTTCCGCCCACGCGTAGATGTCTTTTCCGGAACACTGCGGGGAGGCGTCAAGAGATCCGACGCACCTTCAATCTCGTCGAGATCACTTTCGTATTCGCCGAAATACTCCGGAGTAGCTTCGCCCCGAAGCTTCCGTTCGATCTCGTCAACATCGATCCAGACACTATCGGCCTCACAGTTGCACTTCTTGGCCACCCGGCCGTAATCGAGCCACTTCTCCGTTGCGAAGTTGACCGACTCGGCGCAGTTGTACCCCAAATTGTAACCGGAATGATATCCGTAAGGGTAGGTGATGACGAACTCGCCCTCGTAGTGCACTAACTTGTTCACTGTAATGCCGTACTGGGACTTGAGCAGATTCGGCGAAACAAGGTAGGTCTTGTGGCGGAGGAATTGGTCGCAATTCTTAGCGTCACTTTGCCAGATACCTATCAAGTCAACATTAGCGTCACGGCCTACCCAACATCTGACTTCGGGATGGAGCCTTACTCTTCATGGCTTGTTCAAAGCGAGGAGCATCTTCTTGAGAGATGCTGTACCACTGCTTGGGAGCACCGAAGTGGATATAGTTGATACTGTAGAGATCCACATCCTCCAGGTGCCACGCGAAAGTAGCTTTCCACATTCCCAGATAAAGGTACGCCGTGTTGACACCAGGCACCTTCTGCCCCAAGACATCCAGCAGATTGGGTAATCGGGCGACATTCCATGAAGTCGTGATGTTATCATCGAAAAGAGATCCCGGCATATCGGCACCGTACATAGGGTTGTTGAACATCAGGGATTTCCAGTAGTTGGTCTCCAGCTCCTCGCATCTTTCGTAGGTGTAATCCTGGCTATCATCGATGCGGTAATCAAAGTCCTGGAAGGCTTCTTCGTCCACATAATCGATCGCATCGCCCTTGTTGTGCTTTCTGCGAGATGTAACAGACTTGGGTTGTCGTCCTTTGGGCTTCGGGCCGGGCAAGGATTCGCCGTCGCTCAGTTCCTCGTTTTTCGCCTCGACGGGGTTCGATTCGGGAGACACGGGTGTTGGCGGGCCTTCCGGCTTGATCTTATCCAGGCCCTCGTCGGCTGGCGGTTCTTCCTTGACCTTCACCTGGTTGGCCCGTTTTGGCGGGCGACCAGGACCAGCACGACGTTTCTGAGAATCCGATCGAGCGGTCTGGGTTTTGGGAGCAGAAGGAGCCCGGGTCACTCGGTCCTGATTCCGGCGCCGTTCACCTCTCCGCGCAGGTGGCTGGTGACTGCTTTCCTCACACAAAGCTTTCCACTGGGGTAGATTGTATGATCTTTGTCTCTCGATGTTCGCTTGTGTGTATGTTCCGTGCGAGCCATGGAATTCCTGCATGATCGGGTTCTTCACACGGATCTTCTTAACGGCTTCATCAAGGGGCGGTAGAGAATCAGTCCTAAAGTTGGTCACATCGGTTAGCGTGCTGCCATGAGTGTTTGTCCGCATAAGCGCCGAGCCATACCATTCTTTAGGAGGAATAACTTTGATGATTCCGGAGCGCATGCCATACTCCTCGACCTTGTTGATGAACGATTGGAAGTCGCGGAACTGATCCATAGTCTATTGAGATGCCCATTAGCCCAAACCTTGGCCTAGGATGGGTAATATGGTGGAGGACTCACCGGCTTGAACACCGGAATCTTGCCGCCGCCATAGTAATGGTCCGGCTCAATCTCCTCATCGTCCGCCTCTACCGATGGTATCTCCTGGGCGCCGTTGACATTGGGATCGAGCTCGAGATCGGAGAGCTCTGACGGAACTCCATCGGGCACCTCTTTCTTGCCGTTCACGCTCTGGGGAGGAGTAATAGAGGCTGCATCGGTCGCCGGAGCGCCGGCGATCGGGTCGAAAAGGGGTTGATCAAGCGCTGCCGCCATCATCTCAAGATGGGAAGAACGAAGGGTGAAATTGGTCGGAAGTCGATAAGGATGCCGTCGTCGGAATATGCGACCGCTGATCGACGGCAGGAGAGGGAATCCCAGCGGTCGGGGGAGAGGACGTTAAGAGTTCGGAAAGGACTTGTGCTGTAGATCGGTCAATATGGCGCAGGAACCTTTTTTGGTATGTCTTGTCGCAGTTTGAATTCCGACGAGGTAAAGGAGGGAAAGAAAATAGAATAGAATAAAAAAGGAAGGATTATTAAGGCTGGCGAAACGGAACTGGATATTGGGGGTACAAGATAAGAGAGGTAGTAGTAGTGGTGGTAGCAGTAGTAGTAGTAGTGATGACGAAGGAAGAAAGGGTTGGTGGACTGCAAGGCTGGATGATCCGAGCTCCCAGAGACGAATTGCTGGGTATAGGGATCATGCGAAGCAGCAGCAGCAGAAAAACACCAGCAGGGAAAGCGATAAAGATAGGGACCGGGTGGAACGGGTGGGTGGAAGTAAAATTAGCAAGTGGATGATGAGATCGGTATCAGCAGCGCAGTATCACCACACAGCATTGGTAGAGAGAGCGCAAGTCAGGTCAAGCAAGCCCCTCCTCCGGTTTGAGGGCAACGGAGCGAGAAGATTTGCCGTGTGGTGCAGGACCAAGCAGCAAAAAGGATGTTCGTTCGCCAACGAGTGCAGGGGCCGATGGGGAACTTTGGACGCTAGCAGCAAAAGCAGGAAGCAAGAAGAAGGCAGGGGGAAATAGCAGCAGAGGAAAAGGGAAGGCGGAAGAGCCAATCCCAGCAATCCAGCGTCACGTCGGACGACGGGTCCAAGCTGTGGATCCGGGCCAGAGCGACGATGGCCTGACTGACTGACTTTCTTGGGAAAATAAGGAAGAAGGGGAAATGAGGGTGTGGAAATGCAACAGATTGGTAGAAAGTGATGGGAAAATTAATGATGATGATGATGATGATGATTACTGCTGTCGTCTGCACTGACTGTACTGAACCAGTCTAGTAGCAGTCAAAGAAAAAAAAAGCAGTAATAGCAGTAAGTAACAAGAGCAGTAACAGCAGTAACAGCAGCAACCAACCAACCTGCAGCCTGAGCGCCTGAAAATTGAACTGCTTAAGGCACCAACTCCGCGGCGCGATACTCAGTCGAGTCAAGGCACGTAATTTGGTTCCGGCCGCGAGCAGATCTCAGCACGTCTCCGGTGTCGGGAAATGCAGGCAGACAGACAGGCAGGCAGGCAGACAAGACAGCTAGACACCAAATTTGAAACAAACCAAGTACAGAGATAAATAGTATGAGGGAATTTAAGATACTCACTTTATACAAGATATGCCCGAGAAAAGTGAAAGTAAAACATAAATAAAAAGAATGAGCTTTCTCTCCCCGTCAATAGACTATGGGAGAGATAAATTATCTAGTAGCCTTACTCCTCGTCGTCGTCGTAGTAGTAGTAGTAGTACTTGGTTCCTTCTATGTGTAATACTTCAAACAACTTCTGGGAAATGTCCGAGCAAACTCTCAGAGTTGCCGCCAGGAAGAATCACGTGCTGCACATGACTGGCCGGAATCCAAGCAACCAGGTCCCGTTACGGTTAGCGTCATACCGGGGGGGGCGAAAAAAAGAAAAATAGGTGTGTGTGTGTGTGTGTGTGTGTGTGTGTTTGGGGGAAAAGAGTTACTGTGGGACGCAGAATACACCACGCGGTAGACATCAGCACGCTGTAGGCTGTGCAGAAACGAAAAAATGACTGGGCCTAATTTTTGCATTTTTGGCGAAATTCGGATAGCGGCGGACCCGGCAGAAATTCCCTGGAAGCAGAAAACAACTGCATAACTCTTTTTTACTTCCTTACTTACGCCTAGTACTGCAGTAGTTAGACTTAGTAGTAAGTCTGTCTTTAGTGTTAACTAAAACCAACTTAGTTCGACCATTTGATCTTCACTAACAGGAAGGGGTCTGATCGGTATGATCTCACCAGCCGAGTATATCATTGGATGGTTATTTAGCCGGTGGTAAAGGCGGCTTTTTTATTTATTACTGAACAACAACTAGACTAAAGGTCCTGTCTCTGTTATGGAAGTTTAATTAGGATAGACGAAGATAGACGGGATATGTTACCGTGGGAATGAATTTACCAGCTAACTAGGCAGGTAACACACACAAACTGTTTCTTAATTTCTTAATGCAATAATAAACCATGTACCTACATTAAAACCAAATACTACATGTACATATATCTAGCCTCGTAAAGCAATATAACCAAACTCAAACCTGAATCGCAGTAGTAGTGGTAGCCCAACACCGGAATGATAATATCCACAACACCCGTATCTACTATACACCACCATCATCACCACCAATGCCACCGCAACACCATCACACACCAGTCACATACGAAAAGGAATCATCTTTCCTTTCCGACCGACATACATATATACATACATACATACATGATACACGTACATATATACACATGCATATGCACGACAAGCTACCTTGGCTGTACTCTGTAGCACACTACTTAGTAGTAGTATACCCCCCAACGCCAACCCAAATCCTACAACTACTTATTCACCAGTACACAGACCCAACTTCAACGGTCTTCACTCTTCCCATAACAACCATATGCAGAGATACTCCCTTAGACACTCTTATCACCAAAAACCGATAGGCTACCTACCTACTCCAACCTCAAAACACAGACCTCCCCAATAACCCACTAACCCCAATGCAAGTCCACTACTAGTAAAATACTATGTTATGTATGCAGCATGCAATATGCAAGACAGCGTTGGGCACAAATCTACTCACTTACTTACTTACTTACTACCTTAGCGGGTGGCGTGAACAACCACCACCCTTACTACCTAACAACACTGGCAGATTCACCCAATCTTCGTGATTGGCTCCCCAGTTCAATCGTTCGTAATCGGGAGGGTCAGTTGGCAGCCCATCCATCCATCCATCCATCCACTATCACTTTCAAATAGAGATAATCAAAATAAATTGATTAGTTGTTGCTCTACAAATCTTTCTTTTCTTCTTTTGTCGATTTGCGTGTTGGAAAAAGAAAAAGAGACTGGAGAAACCGTTACGGCCTGAATGCAGTTGTACTACGTGTCTCATTGCCCCCAGTGGCATGATTCTAGTCTCAACCTAGCGAGATTAAAGGTTGTTACCGGGCCGGTTCTGATGGAGACAAATCGAGATCGTGCAAGCTGATTAATTACATTTATCACTAACAACTAACTAGTCAATAACCAGTTAACATACAGAAGGATTAAGTAAGTAGGTTACTAGTTACTATGCACCGGGATATGAAAATTCAACCGGCGCGCGCGCGCGCGTGGCGTGGTCTGCGTCGGCTAGCGGCGTGCGGAACGGATGTACGGAGTACTGCAAGTAGGACAGACAGCTGTTTCATCGCCATCTGGTTGTGGATGCGGTGTATGGCACCCAAGGTTTATGCATCTCATCCAAAAGAGATGGTGGGGAAATTTTCAACGCTGCAAATCATCTATCGCATTGGTATCAATCACGTTGTATATACGCCCGAACACCCATCATGGCTAAATCAGGAGCAATGAGTGACGGAAAATAAGAAACTAATCACAGTGCATGGGCCTCAGTAGACCACGCCAGCTCATCTCACACCCACACCAAGACAGCTTCAATAATCATTCAGCCGCAACTTCTTCCCGACAAACCGACGTTTCTCGGGCTTTTCGGTGCCCCGCTCCCGGTCTGCATTCAGCCCCTTGAGCGCGTGGAGCAGCATCCCTGCATCAAAGAACCCATCTGATTCGGTGGTCAGTAGCTGTGTCGTTAAACGCAAGGGAACACACTTCCAAAGGTGCAACTTACATCCGCCCATGCCATCGTCCTCCAGTTCTCCGCTGTCCGTCGTGGGTGTCTCGGCACCCCGATGCAGCTGGCCCGGATCCCCCCGGACGATCCGGCCCCGGCGGTGATCGCCCTGGAGCCGCTCGGCAATCATCTCCATCTCGCGTGCTCTGCTCGTGCGCGGGCTGGCAGGCCGGTGGTTGACCGTGCGCAGCAGCTTCCGGATCTCCATCAGGTACGATTCAAGCGTGTACATAAGACGCGCAGTCTGTCGATGTTTAGACGAGGCGCAGAACGAGATTGAATCATCCTTGATTATGTAGCCAATGCCGAAGCCATCCGCAGACGTGGGCCCGAAGCCAAAGTGTCGTAGGCATGGATTTCCACAGTTGGAGGTCGACAGCACGGTGGTGTTGATCTTATCCCAGCCAGCGTCGCTGAAGATTGCGGGCATGGTGCGCATCCCACGTACACTGTAGCCATTGGAAGACAGTCCATCTTCCGATAACGATGTAGAAGATTTGGGCGATTCAATGGACGCGGTCTCCACAGGGCTGGTGTACCCGTTGGAGCTGCTGATGACGCTGTTGTTCGCGGATGACGCGCCGTCATCAAAGGACCGTTGCCACAGGCAGTACAGCGCATAAAGATGTCTATCTTGTCCCTGACCCTTCGAGCAGTCCTTCGTGATGGCGGTATGCTTCTCGGTCGCTTTTCGGAGCGCGCTCACCTTTTGCTCCGCCGGGTTGTCTCCCCAGAACGTCTTGATAAAGTCGACGCATTCGTTAGTCACCGTCCGAATTGCTTCGGTTCGACCGTGTAGGAAAACTTTAGTCATGGCAGGTTCGTAGGTGTTCTCCATGCGGCCGTAGAGTCCGTAGTAGGCTGCTTGGAAGGCCATCTGAACAAACGCATCCGGGGAGAAGCCCATGGAAGTGATGAAATTCTTGCCATATCCCTTGAAGTCGAGCACCTGGAACTCATGTTGCTGCAAAAGATCGGAGAGGTGGGACTCGGCGAATCGCAGAGCGATGCTGAGCTCAGGCGCCATATCCCACTCGAGCTTGCGGGGTGTTGTGCTGACATTGCCGAAGCTTCGAGGGTCGCGTTTCGCAGGATCAGGGCTGGAGGTCGCCCAGAGGGTCGGTGCCTGGCCGTTGATCGTCCGAGCAAAGCGGAGTATGGTGTCCGTATAGACGTCGCTGGCAAACCGGAGTACCGTATGGCCATCTACGCCAGTATGTTCGAAGTTGATGCCTGCACTGCCGTTCTTACACACAATGATCTGGAGTTTGTCATACCACCGGTTGGTACAAGTGCCGACCTGCACACCTCGGACCACTTCGCTCGTTCCGCAGAGCATATTGGCGCAAAGCTCCGACGTGTTGTGTGGTTCGGTGTAGTCCAGGCACAGAACGAACAGAGCCGTGTCCACGATATTGAGACATTCTGCGTTGTTCGACCCTTCATCCTTGGTGAGGATATCTCTCAATCCCGACCAAACCTTGCGGTTCTCGGTGCTCAACACACCAAGCGCTCCCTTCGCCGCATCATGAATAGGTGTCTGTTCTGCATCTCCAATGATGACCTGGAGGTTAACCGCAATATCCTTTTCGTTCATGATCAAGTCACTGTTGTCGTCCAGCACATCGAACCAGTAGATTTGACCCCGACACAAGACAACAATATGTTTCGCATGGGGATCCTGGCTTATCACGCATCCATTGTCGGTCGGGACACGCGCTGTTCCGAATAGGCGAGAGTATTGATACATGCAAAGAGGCGTACCCCGGACAGTGTCGGGAGGGAGTTCCTCCCGCCTCACGGCACGGACAAACGACAAGGCAGAGACAACGAGTGAAGCTGCTCTCGTAACCTGGTTGTTCCTCGCAGGGGTCGGGTCATCTTCCAGCAGGAAGAAGGGGTTCAAGTTCAGCACAACAGCTTCACACAGCAAATCAGTACAGTAGTCCCCACGTTTCATGCACATTGTCACTTACGGCTGTCGTAGTTCAAATAAGAGTCGTACCCTGCAATAAGCAGAATGAGTCAGCCTCAGATGACGTAAAAGGCATGGGCATAAGTTCAATGTCTGATGACATACAGAATTGTTCGATATAGCTTGTTTTGGACGAGGCATAGGTCTTGAGCTTCTCTTGCAGAATAGGGCCTTCTGATTTGAGAAAGTCCTGCACAGCTGCCTTGGTTTCCTCCTGCTCTCGAAGTGTCTGTAGCGGGGCTAACGACTCAAGGTATCGCCTGCATGTTTGCTCCAGGTCTGGAATTGGTAATTTGGGTAACGAATCCTGGTTCGCAAAGGTCAAGCCCTTCTTCGGTGGCTCTGATGTTCCTCCATTCACTGATGTAGGGACCGAAGACGGCTTGATCTTGGTCTCCGGGGTTGAGTTCGAACGAAGAGAATCCATTGCGCTTCCTAGAGACTTAGGGGCCGTGAAGTGGCGAACTGCTACGGACGAGTAGGACATGGTGTCAGCACAATGCAGCCCGTCCTGGAGACGT
Organism: Aspergillus piperis CBS 112811; assembly: GCF_003184755.1. Taxonomy (NCBI): domain Eukaryota; kingdom Fungi; phylum Ascomycota; class Eurotiomycetes; order Eurotiales; family Aspergillaceae; genus Aspergillus; species Aspergillus piperis. Next base: position 1,273,670 of record NW_020291593.1, read on the forward strand.
ATGATGGAATCTATGGAGAAGACGGATGGATAGTATAGGGATTGACGAGGAGGCAAGATGTTGTGATAGATATTATGATAAATTGGCAGGGCAGTATTAGGGGGCTGAAGGATTATCTCATGACCACGGCTCACGTCACGAGGAAGATGTGATCATGAAGGGTGAAAGGCATGAGATCGAGAAAAACATATGGAAGACTAGTGCAGCGAAAATGGTATCATATATAGGTAGAAGCCACCTAGGGGGAAACAATTCATCGTTTCGCAATGATACCCGGGGAGCAACTGCTGGCTGTGGGGTGGAACCCAAAGGTACCTTCGGGATAAAGGGAGTTAGACGGAGGAAGGGACACTTACAGCTTAGCTGCCAACACTAGAAAAACGACCAGGCTACGCCTAGATGAAAGGCTCGAACCACAGTGGACCAGCTCGCCGGGCCTAACCGTCCGCAGCTGCGCCTAAGGCAAGCAGGTAGACGGGATATCGGGGGAACGGATGATGTCTGGTTAAGAGGGGCAGAGGGAAGTATATCCAGCTGGTCTGCCAAGAGATATGCGCGATAGGCCCGGTGGGCCGTACAAGGTGGAGGCGCGAGTGCTCTAGTGCACGAACGCACTGCTGTAGCTAGTAACTACCTAAGCATTTAAGAATCAATAGAAGTACTTATCGACACCTCAAGGAGAGAAAATATGAGAAGAGAGGGTCAGGAATGTGCGGAGAGCCCCATCCGGTGCTGAGCGTTGTGCCTGTGGCAGTACCAAAGTGAGGATGAGATGGGAACTGCGGGGGGGAAGGTCGATCATGTGAAGCCGAGAATCCCAGGCAGAAAGAGAGAGAAGGCAGTAGGAACAACTGCTAGAACGACTACTAGCACTATAGCACTAAGTAGTAGTACTAGAGACACGTACTCGGGATTGGAGGGGCACAGCCCAATAGAGAAGCACCACCCAACTGAAATTAGGTGAAGTGGTACAGACGGGTCAACTGCGATGACCGCATTAGACAGTAGTTTAATGAGAGATGGAAGGGCTCCAACGAGAGAAATCCTGGTCGATAGCGCCTAGAAGCAACTACTAGGACAAGGATTGGAACATGTGGCGATAATCCTGGACGAGAGCAGACCAATTGGTGACGTTTTCGGACGAAGGGAGACTGTTGGAAAGTCTGGTTGCGGGGAGGAGAAGCTGCCAGATTCTCTCTCCAGAGTCGGTTCCTCCCCCCAAAAGAGGCAATCACCTGGGCTTATTCAGACGGCAGAAAAATGACACCACAGGCTGCAGTCACGTGGGTGGGGCGGGACAGCCGCGCTGACCAGATAAGAAGATAGTAGTGATAGATAGAGATGACAGTAGACATGAACACAGGACTACCCGCTGACATTCTTACTACCTACACGAGTTATAGTACTTGACTGACTTACTTCTCTTCTCTCCACACACAATCATGGCCAGGTGTCATGGAAAAAGGTCTCATCATTTTGGCTTTTGTCATCCCGAAGCAAGTACCGATTCCAAATCAGGGGCGCCCCATATCCACACACCCGCTTTGCAATATACCCGAATCATAATCACACAAGAAATGAAGATCATCTAGTCTAAGGCCAACGAGTCATATTGTCTCTCATTGAGCCCCACACCAAAAGAAAAGAAAAAGCAATAAATATTCACAGGTGAAGAGAAGCAGTAAAAATAAGCAAGTCACGCCGTGCACCTGCTCCAGCCCGCGGGCTCCGAGGTCGGGTGGATCCTGTTTCGGTTCTTCGGGCAAGCGGTAGGGTAGATCTTCCCCAGATGGAACCTCCGTCAGAGCGTCTTGGCGATCCAGGCCTGAAACAAGCGCAGGACATGTCTCGGACGAAGACAATCTTATTATCAAAATCAAATAGACAGTGCGAAGGCGAAATGAGATTTAAATTTCAAAAAAAGGACTGATGATCGTCAGATTCTCCATTGTTCGATGTTCGCACATGGCCGGTGGCCAGAGAATCGCCCTTGCACCAGACGGGTCAGGGACAGGTGTTTTACTTCCATCACAGGCAGCTCTAACCCAACGCATCGATATCCCCAACGCCCGTCATGGCAACGCTGACCGTTTTACCCGCCAGGTGCAGGGAAACCGACTATTCTTTGACATGGTGCAAGAGCGACGGTCTCCAGGCACAGTCGCGCGAAATCATCTCTCGCCATCTAGGAGGCAACGTAAACAGCTTGGCCGAGAGGGCGCTTGACGTTGGTGGCATATTCTCCCTCATAGTTTCCTGAAAATCAAGCCTGTCAGCCATCTCTTATCGAAGATTAGGGAGGAATACGGGTATACTAACCGGCAGGGCTGTAGTTGCAGACAGTGAAGGGCAGGGCCTCGGAGGCATCAACGTTACCCAGGCTGTCGCAGGTGACAGTAGCGCAACCAACGTGGGTGGTGGCAGCCCAGACAATCTGGGAGAAGTGGCCCCAGTTGTCGAAGTAGGTCATGTCAGGGTCGGCCTCGCCGTACAGGTCGGTGTAGTAGCCCATCTCGTCGTTGTACATGAGGTTGGTGATCATGACGCCAATCTCGGAAGCTTCAACACCATATCCAATGTTCTGGCCGTAGCCACCGCCATCAATGGAACTGCAGATTCACGTTAGCGCAAGTAACAATGATTTTCAGATATGCATGATCTACTTACGTGTCGTGCTCATAGACACACTTGGCGGCCAGGGTGTAGGCGCTCGACTCCAAGTCAGAAGACCACTCGACGGAACTAGCGGAGTGGTTGCTGCGGTGGACGTTGTGGTTGTACAAGACCGCGGACTGGTAAGCGTTGGTGGCGGTCGAGCTAGCGCTGGACGAGGTCGAGGTCGCCAGGGTGGTGGACGGCGCGACAGTCGAAGACCAGGACGAAGTCCAAGCGGAAGTCCAGGCGGAGGTCCAGGAAGTAGCAACCTCCTCAGCAGCGGAAGTGGCGACAGCAGCAGCAGTGGTCGCGGCGGCGGTGGTCTCCACAACAGGAGTGACAACAGACGAAGTGCTGGCCTCAGCAGCGGCGGCGGCAGCGGCAGCGGCGGAGGAAGAGGCCTCAGCAGAGGCGGAGGCGGCAGCAGCAGCAGCAGCGGCAGAGCTGGACGATTCGGCGGCAGCGGCAGCGGCAGCAGCGCTGGAGGAAGCAGCCGCAGTGGCCTCTTGCGCGGCAACGTTCTCATAGACCGTGGGAGTAGGGTACTCGGTGATGGTGGTGGTCAAGGTGACAACGGTCCAGTCGGTCACATAAGAACGCTTGTCAACATTGTTGGCCAAGGCACCAGCGGCGCAAAGGGCACCCAGAGCGAGAGAGTAGCGCATGATTGAATGAGGGTTGTTGTTGTTGGTATTGTCTTTGCCAAGAGTCGAGAGGATGATTTACTACAGTTCAACTGTGTCCGATTGAGATCGACTTCTCCGGGAAGTTATGCGGCCAAGAGATCAACAGGCACGAAACAGTGTATGACAGATAAAAGTTGATAGGGTTTTTTTCTGGCGATATATTGCAGATCGACTGCGAAGTGGTTGGGTTGGTAAGACCGAAGGGGGGTTTGGTGGGTGTATATGTACGAATAACCAGCACGTATGGACAAAAAGAATGACAGCCTTCAGGGAGAGGAAACACTTTTTTGAAGGAGTGGAAAAAAGTGCACCAAAAATAAAGGCGAAAAGGTGAGATGAAGGTTGGAAGGGAACGGTGGGAAGGGCCAACGGTAACGAACGAAGGGCAACAGTGAAGGAGCCGGAGTGGGCGTGAAGTGATAATATAGTCTGGAGCGAGCAGAAAGAGCGAGCAGCTGGAGTTGGGGCGGCAACTTAATCACGGAAAGGAGAGCGCTCCAGCGGGCGGCGTGTACCCGGTGGGGTCGGCGATCTCTGATAATTAAACGCAAATTAATTCAGACGGGGGGAGCTTCATATACGAGTGGGTTCTGGACGGATCTCGACGTCGCGATGGGTCATGGATGGGGGCCTGTCCCGAGTGAGCAGACAGGCGAGCATCCTTTGACCAGCCAATTTCTTTCAGAACACAGACAGGAACAGAGAAAGATTCAATGGCTCTTTCAAAGCGCCATGCGGTCCCAGCGCATTAATATCGGTTCAGCTCGCGTGTACACCGGCCTAGTTCCACGGAATGCCGTGCCTTGGTGCTTGTGTCCATTGTTTTCCCCTGAGTAACTACGTATGTCCCAACCACGAGCACGTACCCGGAGTTTTTGGAAGGGAGGGGGATACACAGTAGGGAAGAAGATCGTCTACGAGTAACTGACCGGCCAGTCCCTTTGGTTGATGATACATTCCCGCCCATGGCGTTTCTGACAAGGAATCTTCCAGGGCCAGGGTCTCTGACCTCCACGTCCCTGAGACCTGAGACGATGTTGGATCCAGAAAGAGTAGCAGACGCGGGAGAGAGATACAGAGAGGATACCGAGTGCAGCCCATAAGGCGGCCTGACATCGCGCCTCACGGTTACCGGCAAATCGATATAATTACGGTAGTATTTACTGTACTAGCTAACTATCCAGTGACGAGGTGTTTTTCTGTCGCATTATTTTTTTTTTTGCCCCTGGAAAAGTTGGGGACCCAAAGGAAAAAGAGAGGCATATTTTGCAGGGATTGGATTGTCCAACCGTCGAACAAAATCCCGTGCCCCTGGCTCGCCACTAAGCTACTCTGGGTCAAGGCGCATGCCGCCCGTTTCAGGAACGGGCGCTTCTAAGCCAATCAACGCCCCGTTCCAGGTTGATACGCTGACGGTGGGTCTCTCACGGTCGCAATGGATGGATTAACAGCCCACCACCCATCCTTGGGTCTTTCTTTCAATTCCACGCTGGCTAGTCTACTGCAATCTGCTGGTGGAAGCAACACACATTCAAGTCTCCTCTCGTTGTTGGTCCATCCCAAAAGTCCAGACCAATGGATCCCAAGGTGGTCATCACTCTTCACTCTCTGCAAAGACGGTTAACATTCGTCATGCCCAAGAAATACCAAGACCAAGAAATGAGCACCTGTGAAGCTCCGAGGGGAAAACTCTCCGATGTCAATGTAAGATAATCTATTCGATATTATTAAACTCAATAATATGAGCGGAGAGCTATGACGAACAGGCATCATCCTCATTAAGTCATTATACTGGCCCTCCCCTCTCCTCTCTTCTCTCCAATAAGTCTCTCATAGTCAGCCAACTTAATCCCCCAGTCCACCGCAAATTTGGGGGTCGGAATAGAACACCGCCCACTCGAGTAATTCCCAGGGGTAAAAGTGCAGGGTCGCTAACTGTGATTAACCACCAAAACTTGGCAACTGACCGACCCACTCACAGCCAGGATGGCGCTCGCTAACGTTTCACTTGTGGCCTTCCCATCATCTTTCGGAGATTGGGTACCTGGAGCTAGTGTAGTAAGTAGTCTAGTGGCCCGGCTCCAGCTTCTCTTTCTCTCCCTCTCTTACTCTCTCTTTGCCTCGCAGCTCGATACGGTGTAATATCTAGACCATTTCCCGAGGCCTGTTGCCCCAGGACCACTACTTAACACTCGGTCGTGGAGATTCCCGTCACACAGTTAAAAGGTGATGTGTCGAAGTTCTAGAACCATGGATATGCCGTGCCTAGGATGGAGTCCATCTATCTAACAGACGGCTTTTCCCCCTTAGTCTAGATGAACCCATTCGGTGGGAATTGCGCCATTACTGGCCATTCTTTGGTACAAACGCCCATGACACTTGTAGAGCTTCAGAGAGAAACGAGAGCGGAGAGGTTCGCCAGAGGAGGGAGGGGGGGGGATAAAGTCTCTTTGCATTTACACACAAGCCCCCTCTTCGGTTCCATGGTTCCCAACGGATAAAGACACCTCAATCACATTCAGATTTATACCATACATCAAGCAAATCATTGTCATTGCTTTCAATTCAATACTTCTTTGCCACTGCATGGCGGATCCTTGGATACTACTTTCTTCTAGAAGAGAGAAAAAATTTCGACAGGTCGTAAGCAACAACTCTGGCCATGGATACACACCCTAGGTCTTTCATGGTTGACATACTGAGAGATATTATTCTTCTGCCTAACTCTCCGCACGGATACACACATACACGTGTGCATTTCCAAAGAATAAAGAAGATAACAAGCTGAGTTATTTCCAAAGCACCATAATGAATAACGAATTCCCCTGTCATCCATCCAATCCCATCGATTGGATACACCGGCTACTTGCGCGTTTAGCATTGAGCTTGGCGGAAGTGTGGACAGGTTCGACACATAACATCACAAAAATTAACTTCATCGACAATCCACATGACATCTGACTAGCTTACGTTGCACACATATACACATACACATCATACAACTGAATGAGGAAGAGCTTAGCGACCAAAACTTCAACCGAACCAGCATCCAATTCTCTGCATTGGATGGACTGACCCAACCCTCGGATGCATTTCCGCCTTTGGGCGGGATTTTTAAAGCGGAGCATCCCGGCACCAAACTTCGGCTCCGAGTGCGCGCGCGCCCCCCATACAACCAGATATCAGGTGGGATTGTAGACAAACAGGAGTCTAGATTCTAGTGTTATATCGGATAGAATATTCAATGTGGTAATGAGAAAATTACTAGAATGTCGTTTACAGATCCGAATGTAGACAGTAAGTATATCACTTATTATTAGTAGTAGGATATATTTCTGTGACACAATATATCATCTCTAGTACTTGATTTGAACATTGAACTTATAACCATAATGATATACAAATATACACTCCTAATAACCATGACCTTACTACTAATGCATGAGCAAAGCATAATATTCCCCTACAATAAATATGAATTATTGACAGCAGTACTACTACTAGTCTTGAACTATAGCCCCAAACTCGACCCGAACTTCGACCCATACTAAGTAGCCTCCATTCACAGTAAAATAGCACAATCAATCAATTAACAATGAAAGCGGATGTATATTATTCCTCCCGACAAGATACTAGACAGATCACAGTATTTCAAACACACACTACCTAGTACTTACTGTACAATCAAATCAAAGTAATTTCCATCCCCAACCAATCAAACCACATGCCTTTCAACCTCCCTCAGCAGGCAACCAGCCAACCAACCAACCCTGAATCTCGATCTCACCTGGCAAGTCCAGATCCCCCGTCATCTGACTGACACCCAAGCGGAAAAAAAAAAAGAAAAGTCAAAAAAAGAAGGTACGTACCCCAGCAATGACGTAGCCATGGTTGAAACAGCCGATGAAACTGAAACTCAAGACTCAAACAAAAGAATTGGAAACAATTGCACATAACTTTGTAACCCCTCCCTCAAACCCAAATTTGTGTCACCCCCCTCTTTGTAAGTAGTAAGCAAGGCAACCCAATGAAACAAATAACTAGTTAGATGATCGGTTGTGTGACTACTCATGCGGTGGAACGATGCTCAGGCGTATCGCTCATTGGGGTTTCGACGGAGTATTTGCATTGAGGCTGAGACTGGGCTACTGCCATTAACCCTGTGTTTGTCATACGCAAGCTGGACTATGTAGAGCGCTAACTATCGGGATCATCTCAGAAAATCATATCAATCTGTTCACTGATTACATATGTTAGCTGTAGAGCTGAAACATCCTGCAAGGCCTGAAAATACACTAAAATATTTCCATTCATTGTACAGTTCATACTATATTCACAACCCGGCATCGCCCGCTTTCACAAACCATAAGATGATTCTTCGCCGTCTCAGACGCTTTCAGTTCCCTATACAACGGATTTCGCGTCCGTAACCAGAACGATTGATTCCCTACAAAGTCTCCCACATGAGACGCTCGGATATCCACAAGAGATGCGGTTGTGGTCGCCGTCGATATCGCCAACCCGGCTTCCGCCCGAATCTTCTGTACAATCATGTCCCGCACACAGACTGGCTCATCTGTCTTTCTGATCACGCCCTCAGAAGCTTGGACACTGCCCTCGGTTACAGAGGTAGCGAATACGCCCGTGACATTCCGTGTCCCCGTCTCCAACCCAACAATAGCGTCCAAAAGCCCAACAAAGAGGAAGGGATGTTGAAGTATCTCCACGGAAAATGAGCGGCATGTTTGCCGGGCAAGTGTCTTGTATTCCTCATCTTCCAACAGGCTTCCGAGGCGCAACAGATTGCGGGCAATAACCCCATTGACAGCTGGCGTGGCCGACTCCGTGCCGGTCTTCAGGCGAAGGAGCGGACCCGGAGCCCCTGATGTCATTGCGGAAGGTGTGCTATAGTATCCTGCTGGTGTGGTTCCCACATAGGCAAGGAAATTATCGTTCAGATATTCTAGTAAGAGCGTTAGCATCACAAGTCTTCCACCGCCGCAGTAGAGAATACGTACTTTGCAGTTGCTCGGCGAATTGCAGGTAGCTGTCATCAAATGTAGCCTCGTACATGTCCAGCAGCCCGCCGATCAGGTATGCATAGTCATCAGCAAAACCTGGGGTATTGCCTCTGCCGCCATCCCGGTAAATGCGCCAGAGCTGTCCAGTAGACTTCTCGAATAGATTCTCCTTGATAAAGCTGATCGCCTTTGCCGCTGCCTCTCGGCATTGTACCGCTTTTGAGCTCTCAATCTCCTCGAACAGCGCACTGCACTTAGCCAGAGCACCAATGGCCAGTCCATTCCAGGCAACGATGATCTTATCATCCAAATCGGGGCGCACGCGCGTCCTTTCGCGGTAATCCCGGAGTTTCTGCTTCGCTGTTCTAATGATCCTCACCACCTCCTCTTCCCCTAATCCAAAGTCCTTTGCAAGCCTGCTTGGTGTTACCTTGACCGATAGGACATTTTGGTTCATGAATTCATCATGCGGGTCGTTCTCGGGCGCAATGTTCCCGTCAGGCAGAACGCCCCAATGACGGGCGCAGACTCCAGCATCTCGTTGGCCCAGCACCTGTGTCAGCTCCTTCAGCGTCCAGACGTAGAAAGCACCTTCTCGCTTCTCGGTATCATTGGGCGTGGGCAGACTATCCGCGTCCTCGGACGAGTGGAACGCGCCCGTTGGCGACTGGATGGGTGCAGTAGTCAAGTAGGTAGCCAAGTCGTAAACCGCACCCAGCAGCTCGGGGTTGTGGGTAATTTTGAATGCATCCACATAGACATCCAAGAGCTGTGCTTGATCGTACAACATCTTTTCAAAGTGTGGCAGGCCCCAGTCGCCAGTGACACTGTATCGTGCGAAACCATGGCCGATATGATCCCGGATACCCCCGCGCGCCATACTAATAAGCGTGTCAACAGCAATGGCAGTTGCTTTGGCGCATTCATCACGTCCAACAATGTCTGCAACCGCAGTCGGATAGATACCCAAACGTAATAGGAAACTCAGGTTAGATGGAGTGGGAAATTTCGGCGCAGTGGAAAAGCCACCGTGGAGAGGGTCATATCGAGAAACAAAGTGCTGGTAGGCTTCCTCCAGAAGCTCGAGGTCCAAGTCTTCGTCGGCTTGCCGGTCACCTTGGTAGGAATGTGTCCCTTCTTCAGCAAACTCGCGAAGTTGTTTCGTAATTTCCTTCGCACTCTCACGGCATCGCAGTTGTTGTGTTTGCCAAACATCGCTTAGTTTCTCGAGGATCTCGACGAAGCCAATAGTCTCATTTCCTGTCAGCGTAGAGGAGTTGGGGCCTGGCCAATAGGTACCACCGAAGACCGGCTCCAGATCAGGAGTCAAGAAAACGTTCAGAGGCCAGCCTCCAGAACCAGTGGTCGCCTGCACGTAGTTCATATAAACATCGTCGATGTCGGGTCTCTCTTCGCGATCGACTTTGATTGGAATGAAAGACTGATTTAGAATGGAAGCTACCTCCTGCGACATGAATGATTCCTTCTCCATTACGTGACACCCTGAATTGACGTTAGAACATTGTGCCAGCACAACGCGTCGCGAATGGAGAACTTACAGTGACAAGCCGAATAACCAATACTGAGGAAGATCAGCCGGTTATGGCGTTTGGCCAAATCGATCGCTTCGGCATCCCATAGCTGCCAACCCACTGGGTTGTTCATGTGCGCCCTAACCTATTCACGAGTCAGTACTTGACGCGAGGGCAGGGGGTTTGTCCGAACTCACATAAGGCGATCGGCTCTCGTGCAGTCGGTTGACGAGTTTCGGACCGGCGTCGGTCGCGCCATCGTGGTGCATGGCTAATGGAGCAGCCATCCTGTTGAGGCCGTGAGACATTCACGCAGTGATCCACTTAGGTTGATAGTTGATTCGTCTATCCAGCCCAGAAGGGTACACAGCCTCGGAAAGGCACGTTGTGAAAGAGGGGAAAATAGTTGATAAGATACCACCTCCGCGGTTGGACCCCGGCTCCCAAGCTAGACAGGGGAGGAGGAGAGGGGGGTAAGGAGATGGAAGAATGACCAGAAAGGAAAGAGGAATCAAGATGGGGCAGGAACGACAGGCCACGAGTAGTGGTGGCAAGAAAGAGCCAACTAGATAGAGGTATAAGGCAGATGGGCAGCAGGAAGAGCGAGCTAGTGGGATGAGGGGGAGGATGGAGAAGGAGCGAGGAAGCAGCATGTGCCCGCGTTAGACTGGCCCGCATCCGGGAGATCGTCGGCCGTCGTGCGTCATGGGTGCATCAGCTGGGTCACGTGTGCTCCTGCCTCCTTACTCGGTACATGTCCCTAAGTGCGAGTGTGCCTACATTTACAGAGATATTCTACAGATCTACGATTTGCCTAGGCCCTAATACTCCGCACGGCGTGGTAACATCCCTGTTGCTAGATTCGCCCCACCAACAATAAGCCAGGGCAAGCAACGCAACTGCACTCAGTCCTCGGCCATTAGTTCCGCCAGTTCCCGCTCCTCTTCTTCCGTCAGCATCGTCCCCGGGTTTTGTTGCTCTTCCTCGTCCTCCTCGTTGTTTTTCTTCGCCTTCGCTACTGCGATTTCAAGTTCATCGGGTTTCAAGGACCATTGGCGAATAGTGGCATCGATACTGACGCTGACGACAGTCGATCCGAGAAGCACGAGCCCCGTAACCTCTTCGTAGTGGCCGGAGAAGGTATGGTAAAGCTGCCCAGTCTGTCCAGTAGAAAGTATATATGTTAGTCGAATTCCCATGGCATAGAAACAAAAAAGTGGTATGGTACTGGTTAAATGTACGTACCGATCGATTCCACACGCGAACCTCCTCATCTCGGCAAGCAGTGACTACCCAGCCTCCTTGTTCGTAGATAACTACATCTCGCACATAATCTGGGTGAGTCAGAGTCAAGTTGGGCTTCCAGCCATCCTCTCTCACAAGGCACTTGGATGTCTTGTCCGCCGAAGCAGTCCAGAGATCAGCGTCGCGGTCGAAGAAAAGCTTGTGCACGTTGGTATCGTGGGCGAGAAGAGCCTCTGTGCCAGTAAGGTCCTTACTGCCAGTAGAAAGATCGAATTGACGGATCTGTCGGTCACTACCCGCACTGAATACAATTAACTCGGGGCTGTCTGAGTCGAGGGAAACGGGATCGAGGGCGAGGTCCTGGATCCCCTTTGCATGACCTTTCATCACCGCGAGTCGCTGGCCGGTCGCAATGTCGAAGACAATGAGTTGTGCATCGGCGCCTCCTGAAACAAGAACATCCTGACCTTGTAGTCTTGTGCTGATAACAGACCTCACGAAGTCGGTATGACCCTCGTAGCGCAACTTCGGCTCCTTCGATTCCACATCCCAACTCCAGACCGTCTTGTCCCAGCACCCCGCGAACAGCAACCGGCCATTGGGGCTAAAGCATATACTCGTGACGGGGGCAGTCGGACCTTTGAAGAGAGCTGCAGTTTCACCGGTCTATAGGGAAAGAAACGGCTTAGCCCGGGTATTCGTAAGACACGCAGCAGCGAGAATACCATGCACCTACTTCGAGTATGACCTTCCTGACCGTACCACCACTCTGAGCTACATAGACGGACCCAGTACTCAGAGGATTGGGTGCGACTGCGAGGATTTTACTCTGAAGACGGATGGGATTGCCATTGGTGTTTTGGGACTTCACATCCTTTCGCTTCTGCTCATCAAGGGCGGCTCTGGGAGGCGTGGGGCATCAGCGACTAGCTTGCGGATAGGAGGAGCTGGGCGGTAGAATATGGAGTGACGAACGTGGTTTGGAAGAAATCATCCCGGTGGGAGGACTGGGCCATAGTGATAGGAGGGGGTTTTCTAGATGATGCGTCTATTATTATGACCAAGAACAAGGAGCAGTAACCAGGAAAATGGGGCAATGTAATAGCCAGGTTAAACCCAAACAGTGCCTGGGATGCTATCCACAAAACGAGCTTTTGGTGAATAATGAATACTACTAGCATTCCCCGCTGACGGAGCTCACGTGGTCCGTTCGGGCAAAACTAACGAAGGAACTGCATGTTGAGCTTCTCCCGTCCACCGGAGCCCCAGCCTTTCCCACCACAAAACCTCCGTCGTTCCTTTTTAAACCTTTTCTCTCCCTCATCTTCCCTTCTTCTCTCTTCCTCCCACTTCCTTGCCCTTCCCCCCCTCCCACCTCCCTACCCATTGAGCAGAATTTTCCCTCCTCCTTCCCTCTCTCCCCCTGTACCTTTCTTTTCTATCTTGCGCGTCAATCGCGCACACTCCCCTGTCAGCATGGATATGAACCATTTAATAGGGTCAGTGTTCTATGCCACTACTGGTCTGAACCAGGGTTTGTGCGGCTAGGCGGGAGTTAACACCTGGCAGTCAGCGTTTCAACCTGATCTCGAAGAGTGACATTCGGTATGTTCGATCCTTCCCTTCCTCGGCTTCTGGCCTTTTTACAGCTGCTTCGTCCTCGCACCTGGCTGCACCCCCGGATCAATACTGACGTGACCTTGTCAGTTATGTTGGAACGTTGCATGAGATCAACCCTGAAGCATCCACCATAGCTCTGGAGAATGTTGTCTCTTTCGGGACCGAGGGTCGTCGAGGCAATCCCGCTGAGGAGATTGCCCCGTCGGCCAGCGTCTACGAATACATTGTCTTCCGAGGCAGTGACGTAAAAGACATTAGCGTAGCAGAGGACACGAAGGAGAACAGTCAGCCTGAACCTCCTCAGGTGCCCGATGATCCCGCCATCTTAGGGGTAAGTTTACCAATTCTTCACTTCATTCCAACCCTTGCCTGCCTTTTGGGTGCTTTGCGTCCTCGGACTTGTTCCGTACGGACACTCGATCAAATGATGAAATATTTCGGATGTAAACTCACAGACCTGTTCCGAATTGCGCAAACAATTCATGTGGATATTTTCCGTTGCCTTCCTTCTGAATGATCGAGAAGCAAAGCACTTTTAACTCTGCCTTGTCACACATCTTCTCTTTCTCAAGTCATGATGCTAATTGAGTTTCATGAAACAGAGTATGTCTCGTCCGGGACCTACTTCCCAGGGCTTGCCTCCGTCACAACAGCCTCAGGTGCCTCGCCCGGCGCCTCCTGGCTACCCTCAACAACCGCCGTTCCAAGGCTTCTATCCTCCTTATGGACAACGCTTTGGAGCCCCCGGTTTCCCTCCTGGACCTGGTTTTCCTAATATGCCGTATGGAGCCCCGCCACCAGGATGGTTTCCTCCCCCGGGTCAAGGATTCCCCCAAGGACCAGGCCAGTTCCCCCCACCTCAGATGCCTATTGGACCCCCTGGCCAACACCAGACCCCTCCTCCGCAGCGACAGGGGGTACCTGGCGCAGGCCCCGTAAATGTCCCTAAACCCACCTCTGAGCTTCCCGTTGGTGACCGGCCGTCCAGTAAGCCAGCCAGCCGGAATGCCACACCCGCACCTGGCGTCTCTGCTCAGAATGCTCCTCCGCCCCCTGTTGAATCGAAACCATCTGTAACGGAGGCCGTACAAGCCTCCAGTATTCCTGCTGCTGCCGCGGCTCCGACTCCGGCCAAGATGCCACCTACTGGACCCCGGAGCGGACGTGTGCAGCCGGCGATTCCGATCAATGCTCCCTCCAAGCCACCTGTTCCTGCTGTAGGCAATCCTCCTGTCGCTGGCGCTGGAAGCAGTGTGCCGCAAGGTACCGCTCAGGCGGCCATTACCGAGGCCACGCGTGCTGCCACGGCGGCTGTTGCGGCGGCTATGGCCAAGCTGCCCCAGCCTAACGCGCCCAAGAAGCCTGCGCATGGCGAGGTGTCCGTTGAAGGAGTAACGAGACAGATGGCGGAAATGAAGCCGTATGAGGGCAACCGCGCTCCCCGTGGTCATCATCAGCATCCCCGTGGACGTGGCGGCCACCGCGCCCCCTACCAGGGACAGTCGAAGAAGGTTGAGGTTCCTGATACGGACTACGACTTCGAGACTGCCAACGCCAAATTCAACAAGCAAGATCTGGTCAAGGAGGCCATTGCCACTGGATCGCCTGTCCACGAGGCTGAGACTGCTTCCATCACTAACGGGGATATTGAAGCGCCTGATACCAGTGCTGATGCATCCTCTGTGGCTACCTACAACAAGTCCACCTCTTTCTTCGATAACATCTCGAGCGAGGCTCGTGATCGCGAAGAGGGAACGGGAGGCCGTGTGGGCGGCCGTGAGTGGCGCGGCGAGGAGGAGAAGCGCAATATCGAGACCTTCGGCCAGGGTAGCGTTGACGGCTACCGGGGAAGCTACCGTGGTCGTGGTAGAGGAAGGGGCTATGGCCGTGGCCGCGGTGGCTACGGACGTGGATACTCTCGGGGTCGTGGAGGCCTTCGTGGAGGTCGCAACACTTCGCAAGCCACCGGTGTGCCTACCCAGACATAGGCGATCCAGTGTCGGCCTATTGTTATTATTTCATGTTGAAACTTATCACCATGCGTTTAGCGTTTTGAGTGGCTTTGTCTTTTTATCTGTTTTCGTTCTGCGCTTTGGGGAGTATTGTAATCCTTCCACAACTTTCTGCTTCTGATATCCCTGGCGTCTGATGGAGCATCCTACGAGTACTTGAGCTTGGCATTGTACATGTCGGGACATTTCGGATTGTGATTGGGATCACTATGGGTTACGGTGGGATTGGGGAGCTTCGTGCCTGAACGGCTACGGTTGCATCTGGTGTCACATTTGGCGTTAAATAGTCGCATGGGTTGGTCGTGAGCCTCCTTTGCCTTGCTTGTCTGGACGATGATCATGTCTTCTTTCTTGATGATGCCCGCCCGCGGAAAGGGCGAGGCTTTTGCCTGAGTCTGACACTCCCAGAAGCTGCTCTGGTGGACTCGAGTCTGTGTATCATACTACAAGATGATTCCCCTTCGCATGCAAAACCCGGAAAAAAAAAGGAGGCCAAATGGTCTGCCATCAGGTGTCTTCTCGTAGTTGACTAAGTCTACCGTAGTTGGTTCTTCAAAGCTGTCTGTCTCGGCTGCGTCTAGTGATTAACATGCAGTGTGGGGCGAAACCGGACGGGGAAGCGTGCCTTCCCTCTTCTGCGAAACCTGTTGAGCATATTCCTTCCCTACAGAGGGCCTCTATTCGTATTCTAGAGTTTCAGTCTAACAACATCTTTGAATTGACTTTCTTGCTCTCAAAAATCAGTCTGATCCTTTGAAAAGGCTTAACCGCCCTCCATCATGCGGGGAGAGCTTGCTTCTTCCCAAGTTCCGTGGAACGGCCGGAGCCCATCAACTGGCCAGGGTCCAACGAAGTCCACCAGGACAATCACTTAGTTTGCTCGCCTCAGAGTCTCTCCACTCTCAGTCACTACTATATCACCCATCCCTCTCTGATTCGTGCGTCCTTGTTTGACATGCCCATCCTGCCCCATCGTCGGCAAAATCGCCTCCAAAAACGTGCTCCTTACCTCGGTCAAACTGCAAATGGGCTTCCCCGACCGATTATATGACACTTGTGGGGAAAGATAGGCCCAATTTCTGGCTTGCACCAAACGGCACTGGCCAGTGAAATGGCACCAGAGTGTTATGATATGACGCAGATTGGAGCGGGGAGAATCAGGATGTTCATCCGGTGTCCCACCTCCCCTCACTACGACAGACATCGTCGTGTTCCCCCCAAGAGGAAAAGCAGCATATAATCTAGTCAGCGCTGTACTAGATAGCCAGTCACAGCTAGTTTCTTCTTATTCTGTCTTCCAGCCACTTCAGACGCTGTGAGCAAAGTCATCTCTATCTTCTAGATCTGACTTGTCCCCTCAAGTCCTAATCATTATCCGCCGGTTATACTACCTGCCATGTCTGCAACTAAAGCACAGGTCCCTGACCAGC
Source organism: Aspergillus piperis CBS 112811 (assembly GCF_003184755.1). Lineage (NCBI taxonomy): Eukaryota > Fungi > Ascomycota > Eurotiomycetes > Eurotiales > Aspergillaceae > Aspergillus > Aspergillus piperis. Next base: position 1,289,871 of record NW_020291593.1, read on the forward strand.
TCCCTTGGGACCCAAACTGTACCCAGTTTCCCTCTCGCAAGGAACTTCCCAAGATTCCAGGTGCTCCGGATGAAGCTGCCTGGGTTTGGGGCAAGGATGATTCGGTGTGTGACTAATTATTACTTCTCTGCTCCGAACTATATGTTAACGCATTAGCAAATTAGCTAGGCCGACTGAACCTGCTCACACCAGCAAGAGTCAAAGCAGCCGCTGCAGAGATCCGAACTGGCGAGATGATCCGTCTCGAGTGAGTGCCCTCACTACTCATGTCATGCAAGCATCAGTGATGGCCAACTTCCACCCGCAGTCTTCCGTTGAACGTTCCGAACCCACCGGCATTCCATCGTCAATCCTTCGAGCACAACATCAAAGAAGTGGCCAAAGACATCGTATTCGACGATACATACTCTCTGAACACGCAAAGCGGCACTCAATGGGATGGATTCCGTCACGTACGATACTTTCCACATGAAGTCCTTCCCAACTCCTAGCATACCTAGCTATCTATACTAATCCCCGAATCGACATAGTTCGCCCACGGCGAATCCAAAACCTTCTACAACAACGTACGCACACCCCAAACCCAAACCACCACAACCCCAAACTAATCCAAGGTTCAACCCACCAGACCAAATCCACCGACATCATCGGCCCCACCCCCACAGACCGCTGCAGCATCCACCACTGGGCCACGCATGGAATAGCCGGCCGCGCCATCCTCCTCGACTACAAACACTACGCCGACACCCACTCCATCTCCTACGACCCCTACACGACCCACCGCATCACCTACGCCTCTCTACAAGCCTGCGCCCAATCCCAAGGCCTCGACATCCGTCCCGCCTCCAAAGGCGGAGACATCCAACCCGGCGACATTCTCCTCATCCGTTCGGGCTTCATCGAGCGCTACAACGACCTAACCCCCGAACAACGCGCCCAGTATGTCCTCAACCGTGCTCACTCCGAACTCCAATTCGCCGGTGTAAGCCAGGAAGAACCTATTCTGGATTGGCTGCATGATTGTTACTTTGCTGCTGTGGCGGGCGATTCGCCCACGTTTGAGGCGTGGCCGCCAGAGAAGGAATTTGGGTTTATTCATCAGCAGATTCTAGCGCTGTGGGGGATGCCGTTGGGCGAAATGTGGGATCTGGAGAAGCTCGCTACGAGGTGTAGGGAGATTGGCAGATGGGTGGTCTTTGTGACGAGTGCGCCGGCCAATGTTGTTGGTATGTTCTCCCTCTCCCCCTGTTCCTATTTCTTCTTGTTTGGATAGTGTGGGATGCTGATTTGTGTGATGTAGGTGGAGTGGGGTCGCATGCGAATGCGATGGCTATTTTGTAGGTGAGGATAGTATAGTATTCGAGGTAAGCTATGTGTCTTTGAGACACTATGCATGTTGATATTAGTGGTGTATTGGTGATAAGTTAGGTATACAACTACAGCGTACATTACTACTGAGAAAGCAACAGCAATAAGAAATATATCATCAATGTTCAATTCATAAAGGGTCATCACGTCGTTACACTCGTCAAGGAACAATAGGAAATAGACATAGGAAATACCCCCCCTCCCGCTCACTACTATCATACCAACTTCTTTCCTCCACTGATGCTATCCAAGCAAACAAATATATGGGTGTAGGATGAAATGCAATGCATCTGCATATACCCAACTCAACCCCTGTTTGCGCTCATTCATCATGCATCATCCTCCTTCAAACATCTGTCCATGTTTCATGTTTCATATGTCATCTGTAATCTTCCACAGATACCAATCAAAACCCACTACCCAAAGTGCGAGATACTCATATCACCACACCACCACACCAACGCGATCAGTCCAACTGCCACGTAATCAGGTGACCCCCCCTTCTTCAGAAGAAATCCTCCGGCCACTGAAAACTCCCTCTATTCTCTCCCTCCTCCGTCGTCCCTCCCGCCAACGCCCGAGCCTTATCCCGCGCCTCGCGCTTCTTCCCCATCTCCTTAGCGATGCGTCTATCGACCTTAGCGGCCGTAGCAGAGAGATCTTTAGGGAGGGGTGGCACCGGAGGGATATATTCGTATCGGGCTTGCTTCTTTTTACTCGGGGATGCAGAGGGAGAGGAGGAAGAAGAAGAGTGCGGGCAGCTCTCGACTATCTCGTTCTTCGTTTCTGGGTCGATTACTCCCTGGGAGGTATCGTCCTGAGGGGTAGGGATCGAGTCGCTTTGGTGATGGCAGTCATGGTTCTCTTTGTCGTCTTGGGGTGGTTCGTTGGCACTTGCGGAACGGAGGTCAGAACGGGCCTTTTTCATGCGGAGGCTGGGTTGGACCCGGTTGCGCGAGTTGGAGGCTCGTCGGCGCGCTGAGGGAGAGCAAGTGCTTGCGGAACGGAGGGGTTGGGAGCGGCGTCGACCGCGCTCTTCGCCGGAGGAGTAGGCGGTGGTTGATATGTCTTTGGATTGCTTGCGCTCGACGGAGCCGGGGCTGTCGCTGGTGAGCATTTTGGGGAGCTTGGTGCGGCGAGGGGTTGTGGCTTCCTCGGATTCCGAGGGCTTGTCGGTGCCTGGTGTTGTGGAGTGCTTTGGGTCTTTCTGTGGAGATGTCTTTAGAGATTCTGGGTCTGGGGATTTGCGCTTGAGGGATGGGCTGTCTGCGCTTAGGGAGCTTCGTCCTTGACGCTCCTTAGGGGTCCTCGGAGTGAGATGTGGCGTCCCGGCGAGTTCGTGTGGACCGCTGCTGGGCGGGTTTGTCAAGGATGACACGGGGGCTGACGCATTCCTTGGGGACGTAGGTGAGACTGTTGCTGCGGCTTGATACAGCAGCCGCTCTGAAGGAAGCGAGGGAAGCGCCCCGGGGACAAATTTCCGAGGGTAGGGAATCTCTGGTAAGGGCATTGGTGCCAGCACCTCCTGCTCTTCACCCACCAGTTCGCGCAATTCTCGTCGGGCCCGCTCCAGCTTGATCTCTAGATCACTGACTCGCTTCATCAGCTTGGCTTGCCGTTGAAGTTCCTTGCGCGACTTTTGCCGTCGCACCGCGGATCCCTCCAGCTCTTCCGGCAATTTGCTTGAATCTTGTCGTCTCACCAGGGGTATGCCCAAAGACGATTTAGCTTTTCGCAATTCTTGGATCGACGACCGAAGGGAATTGCCTGATTCCGTAAGCTCGCCCGAATTCTGACGCGAATGAATTCCAACGGGCCTATATTCCATCTGCTCGGGAATCGGGTTCCACGACCGCTGGGGCGTGTTCGACTCTGCGTTCAGATTTTGTAAGTAGCTTCCCTTGACAGTTCCCTTGTAGCCAGACCTCTTCAGCTCCGCATATGCCCTCTCCGCCTGACTCAAAGGGTCACCCGGCTGTTTGGCACCTGCGTCTGCCGGTCCGGCCTTTGATCCCCAGGCGCCGAATGGGTTGAACGCTGATGCAATTGCCTTTCCAAAGCGGAAGATTCCCGAGGGCCGCTGGCCATTGCTGTTGTTGCGTACGTCATCGCGCATGAAGATGCTCGGCGGTTTCTCGCTCACGCTGTCGTTCATGCTTCCCTCAACGAACCGTGAACGTCGCCCACGAGCGGACGGACCAGCCTGGCGCATATGCCTCGATGTTCGTGGGGAGCCATTGCTCCTGCTACTCGCAGAGTGAAATGGTCTGCGATATCCCGTAGTGGTGGTAGTCGTAGTAGCAGTCGCAGTCGTATTGCCGCTGCTTGGATTCTCCTTCGGCGCTGGGGCTTCACTATCAGTGGCCGGAGCATCATCTCGCTGCTGCAGCGGCCAATCGTTTGAGCGCCGTCGTTTGGCCGAGTGAGCGGATGGCGATCTGCTCCGGGCAGGAGGCTGGTCCAGCTCTTCTGCATCATCGAAACGACCCGACTCATCGGTGCTGTAGCCGGACTCGAGGCTGGATTCGCTGACATTGCGCGCGTGCTTGCGAGTCCGGGATTCGCGGGCCGCATGGTCAGCGCAAGTGGACTGCAGGGTCTGTTCGAGCTGACGGTCGGTGTCTAGAGGGTCGAGGTCCATGGTTGTGCTGGTGCATCCGGGAAGCGATGCCAACTGTTGTCGGGGAAAATGATGGGTCAGATCTTTTGGTTCACACAGTATCCGCCCGCGCAAGGGAGGAAAGAGTGGATGCTATGAAGTACAAAGAGGGTCTGACTTACCTCGGTCGCAGCCTCACGATCCGTCATCCCGTCAGTCACAACGTTCCACTTCGACGGGTAAGTATAGAAGGATAGGTCATTGGACACCAGAGAAAGCGCGAGACAATGGATAAATAAAGAGACCGAGCGATGGAGACAGCAACAGGGAAGCGAACAGACGGGGAAGCCGGAGTGGGGAAGATGGCAGTGATGGGTCGGTCGTTCAGCTGGTAGATGTGGCCCGGGTGGTCGGCAACAAGTCTGGGATAGTCTCGTAAGATCTGTCTAGCGGTGAGACACAAGACAGTGAGAAGAACTGATGGACCCGAGGGATTGGGATGGTGATTTGTTGTTGACTGTTGATTGTTGATTTGTTTACTTTCCCCGCCCGAGTTCCTGGGCCAGCCGCCAAGCCGCACCAGGCCGTTTTGGCGCCAAAAGTCAGGGCTAATCACATACCAGAGCGACGGGCAAACAATGCTATGGCCTGAAGAAAGGCATGTGCACAATAGCGCTTTTTTATCCAAAAATGAATTAATGACAAATGAAATGGATGGATGAAGAATGCAATGCGCTGGGAGTACGAAGCACCGCTCTAAATATGGGCTGCAGAATCGCCGAGCTTAAACGGTCACAACACAAGGAAACAAAAAAACTCAAATCGGCCCGGGCAGGTTTCAACCTGATGGGACTAATTGGCCTTTACCGTCTGCGCTTGTTTTCATGTCTCAAATGATCCCAAGTCCCCACCCAGGATGACAAAAGAAGGACCGACAAAACAATGTGGGGAATATGTATGAACAAAAAAGCAGGTATCACAATCATTTACAAAAAAAATATCCAAGATGCCAAGGACAATGTGGTATAAACGTCAAGACTGGTCTCGTGAAGAAATCGGAACTCCTCTGGGACCGTGTACCCAGACCGAGAGCTCCCCCAAATTCCCTACCAATCCCCCAACCCAAATTACAGATTCAATTGCACGACCAGACGCCGAGACTCCTCCCTTGTATAAACAGTGCTGTATGTATGCATGATTTCCCTTCTGTCGAGTTCATTATATGGCCGGAGAAATTTTGGTGGCCATCCGCCCGTTGGCCCGCTTGTATGCCATTTCGTCCCGGTCGCTGAGCAGCGCCGCCCGATGAACGTCGGATGGCCTGCGGTCCGCGCTGGGGTAGCTGTCGTTGTCGGGCCGCATGCCATTGTAAAGTGGGCGCTCGCTATGACCAAACGCATCCTCATGAGGTCGCTTCGAAGACGCTGCCGTGCGGGTATCCCACAAGAATCCCCTGGGTTCCCGGTTCGGACTAGGCGCCAGATTGCTCGGTGGCTGCGGCAGATTATTCGAGTATTCGGCGGAGATGGATGCGATGGGCGGAAGTGAAGGAGCGGCATTGGAGGGAGTTGGGGCGCGAGGTGGCACAGGATTGGCCATGGCCCGATATGCGGTAGGATCTGAAGGATGCAATACGCGGATAGGCGGCAATGGCTTCGAGTAGGTAGAGCGCTCCGCCGGCAATCGAGATGGGGGATAGCCAGAGGGCATAGGCTCGTATTCGGTGCTTGTTGACGGGTTCCTTGTGTGAGTATAAGTCGGATGAGGAGAATAAACCTGAGTTGGCGTGGTTGCAGACTGAGGAGTTCCAGGTAGTTGTGGGGCAGGATACTGAGTCCGCGTCGCGCCGAAAGAAAGATGAGAAGTGTAAGAGGAACTGCGGGAAGGAGCGATGGGAGCAACTGGAGTGGGTGTAGAAGAGGCCGGTGGTGCGGGAGCAGGCGCCGGCGGAATCGCTCGTGGATAAGCCTGAGGATTCGGGAAGCCGTACTCCGTGGCAGATGGCCGACGAGGAGCCTCAGGCCCATAGGAGAAAGCTGGGTCCACGGACCCAATGCTGGTCGATCGTGGACGCTCAACAGGGTTTGCGTAGGCGTCAGGGGTTGAATACCGATCCGGAATACGGCCGCGGTGGGATCGTTCCTCGTCGAAGTCGTAGTCGTCAGATCGCTTGTCGCCACGTCGTCTCATACGGACGTCACGCCTGATACGGACGCGGCAGCCTTGCTCTGCAATGATGCGGCTCAAGGAAGTGCTGGTGGTCAGACCGGGGAACTTCTTGGCACTGAAAACCGTGAACGGGACCGATACGACTTCGAGACGGAAGTTCAGGAACGATTTGGGAATTGAGGGCTTCCCCTTCATCATTGGTGACCGAATTGGTGCACTTTCATCCGCATCCTTGCTGTCCTTGGTCTCCTCGTACAAATGGAAGCTCAACCGATAAACACCCTCATGACGGACGGAAAGGTCGGGAAAGATGAAGTATCCAGCCTGAGACGGGCGATCCAAGTATGCCACTCCCGCCACCGGGACACCTGTGAGAACGGGAAACGTCGGGGTTGGGGCAAGCCGTCCTTGCGCCATGGGGCGAGCAGTTTCTAGCGTAGCAAACAGGAAGAAATTGGCGTTGTAGGCGAAGGTGATATCTGTCTTGTGCACGTCATCGTTCGGATCGGACTCGAATATACGCAGCTCGACAACCGGTGGGGGATCAACAGGGCGACGGTCCGCAGATGCTGGAAATAGTCAAACATGGTCAGCCTGGTCTCCAATAATGTCCGCATTGCGTGCAGGGAGTGATGCGTACATTTGGCGCCGGCACCGCATGCTCTTGCACGTTCGGGCTGTTGCATAACATTGAGCTTGTATGTGATTCTTTTGCCTTCACGAGTAATCCGGCTGACGGAATGCTCCGTCTCGTTCACCGGAGGCGAAAGGGGAGGTCTAGTAGCCATAATGTACAGAATGCTCGATTAACCTGCTGTGACATTAGCATTCCCATCCCAAGCCCGGTGCGCTTGCCGCGGCAGGTAAAATGATGGCAACCTGCTCCAACCACCCAGTACTTACTTCGGTCTAAATGGAACAGTAACTATAACGAAGCCGGCATTGAAAAGTTGTGCTGATTTATTTGACGGTGATTGTCGTCGTTGTCGTCCTCCTTTGCCAGTCTCTAGGCGCGACCGAGTGTAAAATCTATGGAACCGATCCGGCGGTTGGAAGACACGGACAAGACTTGGCGAGTGGTGAGGTTGGAATTGATATCGGTCGCTCCAAATTATAGCGGATCGGATCACAGCATGGAAGTGTTCGACTATAATTTGAGAAAAGAAAGCAAGTGGATGAGAGAGAAGTTGGGTCTGTCGTGGGTGGATAAGCGACAGAATGGCCGATAGCCTAGCAATTGACCCCAGCGGGCTATGGAGAGGGAAAAGGCAAGAGAGAGAGAGAGGAGAGGATGGACGGGAAGGGAGAGAGATTGGAGACGGATGGGGTCGATGGAGGGTTGGATACCACCAAGAAAAAGCAGCGTGACCGACAAGAAGAGGGTGAAGAGGGAGGGGGAAAAGAAGAAATACAGACAGAGAGAGAGGAAGAGTAGGAGGGTGGCAGAGTCAGCCGTAACGAGATCGTTCGAAAAGGCAGATGAGGTGCGCTATAGCGACTATACCTACCATGGACCACACCCACTTTGGCGGGTGGAACTGGAACTGAGAGACTCACACAACTTGACCTTCTGGCTGGGTAAGCCGGCTCCGAGGGTGTGGGTGTAATTGGGTAAAATTACCCTGCTCGGCGGACGGCCCACTTCCGGGTCTGGCTCTTACAGTCTTTTTTGGAGGTACGACTTTCTCCCATTTTAAAAACCCCAAGTCTATTTATCGACGGCAATAGCTTCTTTACTACTCACTTACGAAGCATCCACTTACCTTACTTATAAAATAGTCCGGCTTATAAGGTAGGAAATTCTCCCGGAGAAGGGGGGATTTTTAAAATGATCTCACAGACTACTTACTTACTTTGTAATTCTCCACGCCACCATCGTGACTACTAACTACAAATTAAAGTGGTCATTCGTCATACCATAAGTAGTACTTAGTGTTCGGTTTTAATACATCTCTGGCACATTATTTTCACGTACTTAACTTCCCATAGATTACCCGGTCACCCCCCAAGGATGAAGGAGACTAAATCTGCGCTACTGAGCCGGAGGGGTGGGTACTGGGTCGGACTGAAAAGGAGATGGAGCCAGAAGAGGGGAAACGCAGCCAGGCCGATCCACTGGGAGGCCACGCTCCTGCTTTAGCCCAAGTGCTAAGGCAGCGGTTAGGTTCAATGGGACATTGCAATCGTGACTGCGACCCTCTTGGCTTGCCTTTTTCCTTTTTGTATAGGAGAAAAACAATAAAGAGATAGAAAAATAAAAATGTGACAAGAAAAAATGCAAATTTAACCCGAGAAAGGCAAAATGAAATAATCAGGGATTAATTCCCCAAAAGAGCAAACAAAAAATACTTTACAAATCTTATCGGTAGTCACTGAGGGCAGTGGGTCTGGCTCTGGGGGCTTTTCCGGCCGGGCGGGAAGGGCGAAGGTCCGTGAATCTCAAGAGAAAAAAAAAAAAAGAGGGGGGAACGACGTCTGTTTCGTATTTGGGAGCAAAAAGAGAAGGGGGCTTAGTTCGGATATCTGATACTAGGAAGGTGACCTTTTTGGAACCGACAAAATATTCACAGGCCTTGCAAGCTACGAGGTCTGAACTCCCTGGTCGGGTCTTCTTCATGAAATAATTAACAACGACGACTAGTAAGTAAGCAAGCCTCTTGGAATACCCAGGTGCTAACTAGCGACATAAACAGCTTAGTGAGCTGCCATACTTGATAAGCGACGCAATTTGAATGGATGAAACTTAATCGAGGCGAACCTTCTCAAATTGCAGCTGGGCAAAGGGGATCCTGTCGGCATCCTAGTACTTGGTAGATGCTCGTAACTGCCAGTTGCAAGCGCTCAGCTTAGGCCGGCAGGCTAAACTAGACTCTAGGGGGTTGTCCGGAAGGGCGATCTCTCGCGTCAAACTGGAAGGTGATTTTCTGGCGGTCGCGTCGCTTCCAAATCGATGGACATTATGGGGCACCCAGTCGGCATTAAGGCTCTTGGGGTTTCTTTCCTGAGATCTGTAGCTTAGGAAAGTCCCGGCACGGAGAAGAGACCGAGAGGCACGTCTGAAAAAAACTGGAGAAGAAACCCGCTTTTCCCCCTTCCTCCCTAACTTACAAAGCTCTTACTTTATCCGGGTGCTCTCTATAATTGGGAATGTTCTGCAGCACGGACTTTACTCCCTCGAGATGGATCAATAATCATACGAATAATCATCAGACTGGGGACAATAATGAGTGGATGACCATCCAGAAGAAGACTTGACCTTAGTCATATGGCAAAGGTGACTTTTGTCTTTTACTTTTCAGCTGGGAGTAGGAGTGAGTTTACGGCACGGTGTAATTAACCAGAGTGTTGGTAATCCACCGGGCTTCAATCCAGGATGGGCTCATGACTGATCATTGGATTCCGACAACACTTCACATGAGACAAGTGCTTACCCGACTCGACCCCCTGTCAGTCACGTATAACACGCTGTATTATTGGGCTCGCAATTACCCAGTCCAGCGGGCCGGTTGCTTATCCCAAATGCCTGGGAGCTGGGAAAGAAAGAGGAGCTTTGAAGGATAGCGGGGTTGGTCAATGCGCTCTTTGTCTTCTTTTCATCATCGCTAGCCTTTTTGCCAATCCTGCAGGTTTGCGTGCTATCTATCTGCTGCACTGGGGATGGGCCAGTCTCAAGAGAGGGCTGGGGATGGTTTGCCCCATTTGTCAGTTGAAATCGAACGTTTTGAAATTATGCTACTCCGTCCTCTTGTGCGATCTCAGGATTCATTAATAGTAGTGGGCATAGTTGCTTACTTTGGCACTTTGCCCAAAGCGGCCTGTCACTGGACCGCTGGTTGGTGAGTAGCCCTGGGATAATTATGGCACGCTTTTTGAGTTTGGCTAGGTCCTTCAGTACGCTGTGTGCTCCGAGCCTGGAGCCAATAATCTCGAGATAGGAGATATTCGAATCTTCCCCTGCTATTCAAGGCGTAAGACGGTCGCTAAAGATGACTACTTGTTATCGTATGGATCAATACGACACCCTACTCATTGGTACGTACCTAATTAGGGCTGGCCACATGCGAACTACTTCGATGCAGCAATGCAGGTTCCATGCTCTTTTTCCTCTTTCTCTTTTCTCTCATCTAGGTAAGCAGGCAGTCATTCGTGAGGAGCAGCTGGGTGGCAGATGAGCGAATGACAATCGTCCGTCCGTAAATGGTGATTTCCGGTACCGGCCGACGGCGAACCAAACAACAATCCGAGAAAAGCAAATCTGGCACCGATCGAAGCACTGACGATCTTAACTGAAAACTACAGGAGCCTGGGATGTGAAATCCTGTCGCAGCCCCCTCCAAATAAGATTGGATCTGCACGAAATGGCCTCTAGTAGGGAAGCCCGGACTGTTCACGGTTTTCAGGGATTATTCCCTACTTAGTGACCAACTAAGCAGGTCGTCAGCTCGACAATGGGGGGGATTGCCCCAGCCCCGATCGCAGAACACCCGACCCCAAATCGTTGGAGGATTTCTTTGGTCCTTCAGGTAATTTAGCCTTATGAGCCTGGCGCCTGCAGGCCCATCTAGGCCGTGGTCTTGCCTGCTTGGGATTAGCATCGGATCGCAACCTGCGAATGACGATGGCTGCTCAGCAAATCGGAAGCTGAGACTCCACACCCTCCTCCTGTGCCCACCTGCGACATGATTCGACCACTGCCAGCGACTCCACTGAAACTGCCCTGAAAGGGAAAAGATCAAGCGTCAGGCGCCGGCTTTGCCCTGGTCCGTCCACCCGTTTGGCTATGGCCCTTGACTCATGAAAACCAGCCCCGATCATCGTGTGCTGTACTGTGGTAAGTAAGTCGGATGGAGGATGGATGGAATGGATGGCTGGGTTGTGGAAGGTTTCATTCTGCCCCACCCAGACGGTCCGCACCGAATACAGCGGCCCCATTCCAGCCAATTTGACAGTTTGGTTCAGCACCTCGGCTTTAGGCAGGCATTGTCCTACATTCCACCAGACGAGAAAGTAGTTGAAGACCTACAGCATCCTCATCTCCGCTGAGTATGTATTATGTATTATATACTATCCGGACCTAATAAGACTGCGAAAAGATGTGTGGTCACACTGTTTTGGAGCTCTTGACGGTAGGTCGGAACGTGGATATTCGTTCTGTAACATACTACTATTACTCCATACTCAGGTGGATTAGTATGCACATAGTCAGCTTGGAGCTAGCTAGTTAAGTATGACATGGTCGAACCGACGTTTACCCTAACCACTATGAATAGACTTGGTTCCTCAGGGGTAGCTGTGACAAGTTGCGGGATAACGGTGTGATGGACACCTCGTGTACCTGCTATGGTGCAACCACCAACCAGTGCTCCTACTACTGCTACTACTCCGTACTACTCAAGTGCTACTATTTTAGTGGCAGGCGGACCGACTGACTGAATGACTGACTGACTGATTAACAGACTGTCTGCGTGACTGGCTGTACCCTCCTGGCGGAAAAGAGAAAAGAAGAGAGGGCAAGAGAGAGTCCCGGGCCCACACCGCACCTTCCCCGGCAGAATCTAGTCGATTTACGGGCGCTTATCACCCCTGCGTTTCGGACTGGAATCTCAATGGGGACTTTTCTCCGGGAAGATCTCCATGTCAATCACTCTAATTGCCTCCGTCTCCTGCTCTACCTGGAGATCATAATGAGGATCAATTTATGGTTAGCAGGTATAGTCTCGGCTGTTTATAGGGAGAGTCAGTCTGGGATCATGTCATGCTCTCCCACAAGGGGGAAGAAAAAGGAAGAAGAATAATAGAGTGGGGAAATCCCAAGAAGCCACCGAAAAGCGATGATGACAGCGTGCATCGGCCACCACCCACTTGCATCGACAGCCTGCTTCTCCTGTCATTAATCCTTCATTCATTCGGCAGCAACTAGCTGCGACGACTAGTACATGGTAGGTAAGTAGGTGCCTTGTGCTCCCATCAACCACCACCACCACTACCACCACCGTTGTCATACCAAATTGATACCGTTGCTTACATGCGTGCCGCCGAGACATGGCACCACCGTCCGAGCGACCCGTTCTTTCTGCATGAGTTCCAGAAAGCTGCCGGATCCGTGCCGGTGCATAGTAGCAATATACTAGACCGTTGCGTTTCTCTCTGGTCATTGACGTGTAATACTTTCACCTAAAGTATGTGCATCCAGGCCGATTAACGATTCCAGTCGAGGCATCCAAGGCAAGCATGTTGGACGCATTCCGTGCTGTGAACTTCGCCAGCACTCTGTCTTCTGGGTCCGGATGCCTCTGCTGCATAAGCCGAGTGTGCGCTATCGAGAGAAATTGGCCAGTAACCACCCTGTCGGGTCTACCCGCATGGATCTTCCTGGTTGGGCTGCATGGGTCATGTGTAGTGCTGGGTGTCTGGTATTTGGGGAGGCGTAACAGGTAGCGTGAGAGAGAGCAAGCGAAAGACAAGTTGCCGGGAAATCGGGCACATACTTGAGCAGGTCCTTCCTGAGATTATCACAGCGATACGGTTATTTTGATCTCTGGAAACATCAACACCAGATGGATTACACACACAAGTACTTTGCGAGCCACGACGCTAAGCCTAGCTAGCCTGCCTGGGGGGAAACGGGGCGGCGATGTGGCAATGCCACCTCACCACACCATCGCAATTATTGCATTCAAACCCTCAAAAACTCTCCTACCGACACTCTTCTGTCGCATTATCTTTTCCATCCCCGAGTATCTCGGACGGCGACATTCGGTCCTAAGCAAGAGCGTCTGTTGTACAACCTTCATTTTGAGGCGCTCTCGGGGATTAAAAAGCCACCCACCGAGCTCCAAACTGAGTGGTGGTCGGCAAGACGTGTGTGCATTCCTCGCATCTGCAGGAGACTCATCCCTGCCCTCTAACCACATCGATCGTGGCAGACTACCGATTACTTTACGAATGGTCCCCGACTGCCTTCTCCTCTTTCACCCCTCCCCAGTTTGGATTTTCTCCGCCATATTACATACCGAGGCTCGAGTCCAAGAGCTTCTTCCCACCCATAATCAGTGACGGGGATGGCTCCGGTAAGTGCAGGGTATTTCATTCACAACTTACATATTTGGCAGGTCTCATGGTCTTCCACTGGTGGGGTAGATTTGAAGGTCATTGGAGTAGTTAGTACACTATGGAGTAGTAGTAGCTATCCGATCACCCGTGACATGACAACGCTAAAAGCAAAATAAAGAAAAAGAGAAAGAGTAAAATGAGATTTAAGAGAAAAAGAAAAAGAAAAAGAAAAGAAAAGAAAAAGAAACGCACCGACTGAAACCCTCTCGTGGACCATACTTGAGGTATGAAAAGTATATTACTCCATACCATCCATCCATCCATTCATTCAAATCCCGTTAGCAAATCCCGCGATCCACGAGGCTTAGTATGCAGACAAAAGTACCAGTCCCTCCCAATGCACCTACCTACCTATCTATCTATCTATCCATCCATCTATGTATGCAACTAACTAGTTACTATTTCCGTAAGTAGGATACACTTACCATCATATGCACAATTATAATTCTGCATCTGGCATTAACCATCACCATACTGTATACTAGTTAAAGACCAGCCCTTAAGCAAGCGATCGATGCACAACACATATTCCTACTACAACAGCTTCTTTATTCTCATCCTGGTATTCATATATCTGTCTATCTTCTCACTTGTACATTTCATTATTCCTTGCGTAGATCTTCATTTTAACAGCCAACAACACCCCCTCCTCCTTCGTGGCTGGGCAATCGGCTTATATTCTTGTCTTGGTAACAACATAACTACTACGTAGTAATAATAGATTGATTTCAAGATAATAAGGAAAGTAAGTTATTACTTCAAGGATCGAAGCTGATCGTAATGTCTGCTTTCTATGGGAGTTATCCGAGTTATCCTGAGAGAATGTGCATACTAAACTATGGATAACTCTCCTCCTCATCATCATCATATAAATACAGAGCTGCCATGTACTACTAGTGCGTCGTATAGTAAAAATAGCTACAGAGGAGTGTGCATCTTAGCTTCATCATCATCAACCTCCTCCTCCCCATTGATGCTCCACTCCGGAGGAAATAGTTTATCTATCTATCTTTTTCTCATGGCTGTCAAAATATTGAGCACTGCACGGAGCTGGATGTCCCCACCTCCCCATCCGTCCGTCCTAACATGAGTTAGTTAGCTATGACTATTAGCTGTAGCTATCTATCAACTAACTAACTATCGTACTTACTTAGTACCCTCCCCCTCCAGGGACAACACTTAAGCATGTACATAGCCTACTCGCTAGGAGTTTGACTAGTCTAATTATGTTCTAGCTGACCGTTATTTTTCTTTTTGTCCTGAGCTAGACTACTATACGCGACGCCGTGGTATCCGCGTCCCCACCCAATGTGATGCATCGAGTCCCCTCTTTCTCCTTTCCCTCCCTCGTATCTCTCGGGATAAACGGGAAGAACGGGATGTTCCAGATTCTCTCCAATCAGCGTGAGTGGTGTAAAAGGATTTTGCTTGGCTTTTATTCGTATTTTGGACAAGGTACAGCGACGGGCACGGTGTCGGGATTTGAATGTGCCTCTGGTTGATTAGGTTAGAGGCCTTGCCCTTTTCTCTCTGGGTCGCCGTTGAGCTTGGACGCGGGCGCGCGGGTGCGCTGTTGTCTGTGCGTGCCTGGGCGGCCGGTGCCAAATTCTGGGGTGGGTTTGACTGATTCTCTGGTGCTGTGTGGTGCAGAGTGGATGCTGTCTGTCTCCTTTGCACTGGCAGTGTCTGTACGTACCATGCAGATGGGATAGGGGATCAACCGACTTCGCTCTCAAAATCGAGGAGATACCGCCAGTAACGCATCACTATACAGTAGTCCAGACCCTCTCAGACTCTTTGGGGCCCTCTCAATCGGGTTAGACGTCGCTAGATCGAGAATGTGGCTATAGGGTTCGATGTCCTGGAATTGGACGCCATTGTGCTCAGCCGTGCTGGAAATCTCTCCCACCAATGAGATGACCTTTCTGGCGCAATATAAAGGTACGGAATTTGGACCTCTTTAGGGTCTCTTCTGCCAAGGCATTCATGATCTGCTTGGGAATATGATGTCTCTTCTCTTCATCCGTAGTACATGTGTACGAATGCTCAGCTACCGAACTAGTTGGAAGAGTGTCATGCCGTAGACTTAGTTGCCTTGTTCTCGACAGGATGCTCTGATAGTCTGTTAAGCAAGGTACCCACCTCTGCAAATTTCCAGTCTATCTACTACTGGGCTCCAAGGGTACGGGAGACGACGCATTCCATGCGACGTCTGACAGCCATATTCTTTACCAAGCTTGGTGAGGTTAGCTGTAAAGTTCTAGTACATGTGTAAGACCCTTTCAGCTTTTTGTGCTTGTGCTTATCCTCGATAGTCCCCTTTGAAGCACCCTGTAGGTGTGAGAGCATCTCGTCGGGAACTCTACACGTATGTGAAGCAATTTCTCAAGAGGATAACGTCATGATCTTCCATTAAGGTCTCAGGTCAGCAGGCAGAGACATCCCCATGATCAGGTCATCAGCACAGTGGCCATGCTCCCAGGTTCAAGACAGCTCCTGGTCAATGCAGATCGGTGTTAGAACGGAGTAGATCGATTGCCCTTCGGACCTTCCTTGTTGCTAAGATCAATGCATACTAACCTGAGGAGTGATAGGCGAAAATGACGAGGCTGTATGAGGCGTGGCATGTTTCATGCTATAGTATCTCACTAGCCATAGCTCAGTATCCCAAGCCCAATATCCGAGCAGGGCCTTCATTGCCATATGCCATCCTTACCTACCCCAGAATCATGCTAGAGGATGTTTTAGGTTCCTGACGCAAGGAGCGATGGCCACATACCCATCCGTGTCTCGGCTATGTCCGTCACTGTCAATCTGCTACAACCCCTATGGGTGATTGCGTTTCCATGCTTGCCTGATACACCCATCCAAGATGCACCATGTGGCTGTACACAAATTCCGACCCCTTACTTCTTTCATAGTGCGAGACATATCATGGATTCCGGCATAACTCGGTATTTCTATGTCCGGATAACAATATAATGATTTGATTACTGTACGTTAAGATGGGCAATGTACGTACTGTTTAGGATATGTGGGTTTGGAGTATGTATGTTAGTGTCCAATGTGGGATAGACATCGTGGTTCCCATAGAAGGAAGGGAAAAACACCTACTTCGCCAGCGCATTAACTGATACGGGGTGCTTCGCGTCATCATTGGACTTTCATCTAGGGCTTGGTACAGGTGTGCAGCTGATGTGTCGCAAGGGTCTGGGAAGGGAGGCACTGTTGACAGTTTGAGTAAATATTTGGGCACAGATGCACCCTATATCCACCATTCTTAGTCGGTCGCCAGAGGAGAAGATGCATAGCGGCGTAATTGCGGTTTTTGAGTGTTGTCGACGTCGATCCAAGGCCTCTGACCGAAACTTTGAACACTTTGATGTTATTCCTAGTTCTAGTCATGGCAACATGTCGTTGTCATGCAAACAAACTGGGTGGATGCGCTCACTTCCTTACATCCAGCTTATCATATTCTGTCTCGCGCGTTGTTCTCCAGTCTCGGTGCACATGATTGGGTTAAGTTGCCTTGCAAGTTCGCTGGTGAACCCCGTAGTTTAAACGACTGCAAGTCAATTTCAGAGGACCTAAAACAAACCCCCTACTTGAGCGCTGCTGAAGAAGAGCATAACAGTCAGTTGAGAATACTGAAACAAATGCATATATGTGAAGACCAAGGGATGAATACTGATGTGCGGGTCCTCAGACAAGTTATTGGCGCAGTAGTTTCAGCTCTGCTTCTAGTACCGGTGTGCGGACTAGGATGTTGTTTTGACAAGTGACGAGCACTGTTTAGAAACAGGAAGCGAATGACTTGATAAGGGGCTACCCATCTGGAATTTCTGTAAGCCAGTGTTCGACACTGGCACAGCCTTCTATTCTCAGATAGTCCTGCTGCTGCACCGTTCACGGATGGATTGTCGACTCAGTTGATGAAGTCAGTCACGACAGCCAAGTTGGGAAAATGCTCCACATGCTTCTGGTAACTTGACAAAGTCATTCGGATGTCCAGAGCCGTGATGCAGATTAGAAAGTGTAGACACTGGCCTTCGAGAAAAGTGTTTGGCAGGAGATAGTCTTGTGGCGGCGAAGAGGCAATGATTGAGAGGATCAGGGCTTTCATTGAGAACCTGTACTGCAGTGACAAAATACTAATCTCTGAGTTGGCTCTCGTACTACTTATTGGTATTTTGATCCATCGACATGATGGTGCTCTGGATCATTTATGGAGTTGATTGATGGTGCTGACTATCATGCCAAAGGACGGTGTGGTGGGATAGATATATAATCGAGTGCTCGGGTAAGTATGTTTTCAACATCATGCTTATAGTATGAGGAGGTAGAGTCCACTATGTACTTAGATAAGTAGGAGTATCCTGGAATATACATGACTTGATTAATAAATAGACTTCAGGACAACTTCATAGAAAGTGAGTTGGACCAAAAGAGTTCCAAAAAGGGAAGCCGCTGGGCGGCAGCACGTGGACCCGCGTTTTCTCCGCGTCGCGCACGAGATGACCGAGGGTCTCCAGTATCGACTTCCTCCACCTCCACGCTTATGGATCTTTTGTCGGTCCTTCCGGACTTCCCTACCAAGCCATATGCTCATATTCTCCCGCCTCTTGAGCGAAGCCATATCAGCACGGTCGACTTGATCACTCTCGACATCCTCGAAGTCGCAAAGCGTGCTCGTGTCCCTCCCGCCGATGTCCGCCGCCTGTCCGCTCAGATCATAAGAGCTTTCCATCATGATGTCGGTTTCAAGGAAAACAGAGATCCCGATTCTGATGAGCCAAGCTCCAGCCTCAGTGTCGACGTTCCTGTCTTTCCAGGCCCGACAACCAAGCTAGACCTATCACAGTGGAGCGCGATCAGTACCCTCGACCCCACGTTGGACGCTCTGCTCGATGGTGGCATACCGACGGGTTATGTGACTGAGGTAACTGGTGAGAGGTGCGTATACTCGCTCCCCAGAGTGAGTTCATTCGTATTCGAGACGTCCTGACTTAACGGTTAATCGGTCACAGTGGGAGTGGAAAGACGCAATTCCTTCTCACCCTTCTTCTGGCCGCTCAACTCCCTGCACCTCGTGGCCTGGGCAAGTGTGCCATATACATCTCCACAGAAGCTCCATTATCGACACCACGGCTTTCGCAGCTCATTGAATTCCATCCATATCTCTCTACCTTGTCTCAAGCCCACAAGCCCTCGCTGGAGAATATATTGTCCATCAATGCCATGGATCTCGAGGCACAAGATCACATCCTCAACTACCAACTCCCTGTCGCAATCAAGCGATATAATGTTGGACTCGTGATCATCGACTCCATAACTGCAAACTACCGGGCGGAACATTCGTCCCATAATCTGTCGGGGTTGTCCACACGCTCTGGCGAGCTTGCCAGATTAGGCCAGATGTTGAGGAACTTGGCTGTGGACGAGAATGTCGCAGTTGTAGTAGCGAACCAAGTTTCTGATCGCATTGAAGCTGCTGGCAGGCATCCAACACTATCTCGTTTGAATGGCGGTGCCATCTCACCTATTCCTTCCACACAACAGCAAGTGCTGTCGTCACATCACGAATCAGAAGCTGCTACACCATTACCAAGAAGTCGACCTCTTGAGTCCCGAAATGTCGAATTGACTCCACATAATCCGGTCCTCCAACCATCACCCTCTAGTCTTCCCTCATCACCGTTCACCACGGAGGATGATCCGCAGCAGCAGCAGCAGTTCGACGGGTCATACCTGATTGGCAACCCTGTACGAAACGAGATTTTGAGTCTTCTACACCAACAGAGGTTCTTCACTGGGTGGGGTGACACGCTACAACCTACTATTTCAAGCCTGTACCCAGCTTTTCAACAAACCGCACAAAAGACCCCAGCTCTGGGCTTGGTTTGGTCTACCCAGATTGCATGTCGCATTGCACTGAAGAAGGAGAGCCGCTTCGTGGATTGGGAGGCCATCCTAGAGGATACCTTTGTCTCCAGCGAAAAAGAATTGCTGCCTACAGCAAGAGAACAGGCTAATGAGCCTTCGGAATCACGGGTACCAACGGAGAGTGAAGAACATACTAGAGCACACAGCCCTGCAGTCTCTGCACCACCGGACGAGACCGATGCAGTAGACGAGAAGACAAATCTCAGTGTGCCGAATATTGTCCGTGATGATCATGCAACAACTGGGCAATCCTTACCAGTGTCAACACAGGCAGTTACACGAGGCGTCCGAAGGACCATGAAACTTGTTTTTGCCCCCTGGACTGCCGGACCAGTCACAGAACAAGGCGAAATCCAACACGAGGCGGAGTTTGAAATCTGGAAGGGAGGGCTGAGGGGCTGTACAGAAGATTTTGACACCATATAGCGCGATATTCCCTGTCACGATTTACGACACGAACAATATATTTCTGACTCGCTGTTCTTCCACTTCCTACTTCTTCTTTTGAATATACTTTTTCTTTTTGTAAAACCGTCCGAGGCTTTCCTGCTGGATACTGACCAGGGGTCTCACCTGTTCCGGGACTAGCGTCTGTTTTCGGCGTCTGGCGGAACGGGCGCCCCCGCAGTTTTGTTTCCTTTCTTTCCTTTGCCCACCACCAACTAACATTAACTTAACTCATCCAAGGTTTAAGCTCTTCAGTGCCCTTCCCACACGCCCACACTATTCCCACCTTAATTTTATGCTTACTTTTTGGGTTGGGTCAATGTGATCACTAGTGCCCAGGTGTCAGCCTTCCAATAGTTTATCGCTTTCTTTTCTGATGCGGTGGGTCCGTCCGGACGCTGTCAGCCAGCTGGGGACTTGCTGAGCTTCTCCCATTCCGCTTGTTCGTTCGACCGTTCGGTCTTCAGTCGTCGGATATGAAGGATGCTTGGTCAGACATACCAGATCCAACTCTGACTGCGAAGTTGCAGTCAGATTGTCCATAACGATGGTAACAGAGGTCCGTATCGAGATCCCATCAAAGACAAAGGACAACTAGAAAATTACTCGATTCGAGCTGCACTGAAAGCGTGAAAGCTGTTTGTTGATCATATTACACGATCCCCCTTCCGGATTACATTCATAATAGTGGACGATTAAATCAGACATGACGTTGGCCCTTCTACACGTTCAAACCCTTACCCCATGTTCCGTATACGCCTTCAGCTCGAAACAACTCGCAGTTGGTCTATGACATAACAACAGGAAGTGTCATACCGTGGTCCATGTCGATCCTGCGAGAGCACCACGTGTTGCGGAAAAAAAGATTGACGAAAAAGGGAAATAAAGAATTCCAAAAAAGAAAGAAAAAAAAGATATCACTCGTTCTATGTACGACAGACATGCTCTATTTTTCAAGCTTGGCAGGAGGAACTCCAATGCCGTTCGTGTTACGGTAGAAGAGCACTCCGGAGCTCTCACCCTTGGCACCCTCGGTGGGCTCGACCCAGTGGCACACACGGGCACTAGTCCAGAGAGCCTTGAAGAATCCGGTCCAGCCAGTGTGGGCCTCGGTCCGGTAGTGCGATCCCATGACCTTCTTGATGGCCTCGCTGGCCTCATCGGCGTTATAGAAAGGGATGGTGCTGACATAGTGGTGGAGAACATGGGTCTCGATGATACCGTGGAAGATGTGACGGCCGACGAAGCCGAAGTCACGGTCGATGGTGGCAGCGGCACCACGGGCGAAGTTCCAGACATCAGGCTGGTAGTGGGGGAGGGTGGGGTCGGTGTGCTGGAGGTAGGTGATGGCGACTATATCTTCCAGTCAGTATTCGGCGCAGCAATTGTGCCAGTTTATGAAGGAAGTTACTTACCCAGCCAGTGGTTCACCCAGAGGTAGGGGATACCGTACCAAACCAGAAGGTTCATCCAGCCGAACTTGGAGCCGACCAAGTACAGAATGCTTCCGACAATGGCGAGACCGATGTCACTCAGGACAATGAGCTTAGCATCCTTGGCCTCGTACAGAGGGCTAGACGGGTTGAAGTGGTTGACACCGCCGAAGTAGCCGTTCTGCTTGCCCTTTCCACGACCTTCAGGCTGACGTTCGTGGTTGTTGTGGCCAGTGACGTTGGTGAGCAGGTACATGGGCCAACCGAAGAGCTGCTGGAGAAGGAGGTTGAAGGCAGTGGCGATGGGGGTTTCCTCCATCAACTCATTGAGCTCGTGCAGAGCCTTGCCGACGCGAGAGGCATACTGCTCCCGGGTCTTGGGCACGAACACCATGTCGCGGGCAATGTTGCCGGTGGCCTTGTGGTGCTTTCCGTGGGAGATCTTCCAGGAGAAGTAGGGCACCAGAAGAGCGGAGTGGCAGATCCAACCAACAGTGTCATTGAGAACCTTGGAGGGAGAGAAAGCCTGGTGACCGCACTCATGAGCCAAAACCCAGACACCGGTACCGAACAGACCCTGCACGATGGTGTAAAGAGCCCACAGCACGACTCTTGCAGGCTTGTAAGGGACGGTCTCAGGGGTCACGTAGTTGTGGAAGACATAGAAGATGGTCGCGAGCCAGAAGACATCCCGGAAGACATAATACAAGCTGGTGAGAGCTTTGCGCTCATAGCAATGGGCGGGAATGGCATCACGGATCTGCTTGATGGTATAATCCGGGATCTTGAACTCGTTGCCATAGGTGTCCAGCATCTTGCCGCTGGCCTCTGCCTCCGACGCCAACGAGGACAGGGAAGTGGACGAAGGGGACTGGCGAGGGCTGTCCAGCGGGGAGGGGGTGACCGAGCTGGGAACGGACGAATCCGTAGCATTGCGGTGCAGCGCAACGCGCTTGGGGAGAGCTGTGGAAGACATGTTGAAGCTTGCCCACAAGAATGTGTTCTCGAGCTCGAAGACGGTGAAGTCTAAAGGTTGGAAGCTCTGTTAGCCAGAGTTCAATGCTTCAGCCTGTGCAAAGAACAAGTCAACATACCAATGGGTCAGAACACGGCGCCAAAGCTGTAGCAGCTCAAGGTAGGCACTGGATGGCGTTGAGCTCCCACGCGGCGAAGGAGACGGAAGGGTTGGGATCGGGGGGGAAGAAAAGAGGGAAGGAGAGGTAGGGTGACAATCGGAAGGATATAAATGGTCGCCTCCAAAGAGCCTTGACCGGAGGGAGAAGTGGGACGGGATGGTTCAAAGGGAGAGAAAAGACGCGGATGGACAGAGGCGAAAAGAGTGAAAGAAAAAAAAAATGAAGGGCGATTGTTTGATGATCACCTGTTCAGCGTTCAGCAGAACCCGGGGAGAGGAGGGGGGAGGCAAAACAAAAAAGAAAAAATGAGGGTCCCGAAAAGAGGACAAAAAAGAAAAATTGCAAAAGAGGAAAAGGTAAGGGGGAAAAACACCCAAGAACCAAACGAACGCGAATTGATTGGGGAAGACTGATTTCTAGTGCAGTCGAAGAAGAAGAAGCCCAGAAGGCAAAGCCATCCAGAAACACCCGATCTGGATGCGAGTCCCGCCGGGCCCCTGGGCTGGTAATTTTGCGTTACGGGGGATCTCCCGCGAAAAATTTGTATTGGGTGGGACACATCTGATTGGTCAGGGGCTGCCGTGCTGATACGGGACGGCGTCCCGACTTACGAGAAGATTACGACCCGACAACATTACACTCTGCAGTATTCGCATTCTCATCTCACACTGTCCTGTCATTTTGGCCTACAGAAGGGATCGGGTGGATGGATAACCTCGGCGGCGCTTACTGGACCATCTCAGCGCGGTTTGCCTTTTGCGTGACATGCTCTACATCTGCAGATGGTTTCATCACTGGCTCGATCGACGCATCTGGCAAGGTCGTAGGAAGTTAATCTGCTTGACTCAAAGCAAGATCATGGAGAATCTGGATACTTGAGCCGAGGTCGACACAGGAGTCTGGTCTGTGGCTTGCCCGAGATGCGCATGCCTATGAACCCTCTAGGTTGCGGGCCATCCGTGACTGGTTGATGCGATGTATACGCCACCTGTTGCTTGCTTGGAAGGGGGCGGCTGATCCGTCCGGCCTATTTGCCAGAGGCGAGAGTGTCATTTGCATTCCGGGGTGTGCTCACTGCTGAGGGATTATTTCTTTGCCCCCTTTAAGCCGAGATCCTCCACCGCATGGCTCTCTCTCACCGCACGCCAGAAGATCATAAGATTGTGTGGTTGCACTCCTGACTAACCGGCCATGTGGCTCGAGTATTGCAAAATACTTCACGTTCCAGAAACAAACCCGAGCATGGGTTACCAGGGACCATGAACCGCGGAGGCTCACCGCCCCGCTGGAACCAATAGGACTTTGATTTTAGGCCCCACAGCCGGGTATTGGCTTCCCAACAATCTTGGCAGCTTTCCCCCTTGGGCGGTAGGCATGAACCCCGATGAAGAATTACAGTTATTATTCCAGTTTGATTATCGGAGGGGGCTGGTCGTTGGCCCTGTGGCATTCGGATATTTTTTACTGGTCAGTTTCACCAGTCACCATGCGCGGACAGATGACACCTCGGATGGAGACGAAAAAAACAAAAAACAAAAGAGACTAACTAGTCAGTCTGAATGGGTCGGAGATGACTCGGGCATCTTATCAGAAATCAAGAACTGGAGAGGACCAGCTGAACTACAGTACCTACAAAACACAAAGAGTAGTGATGATCCTTCCCCAGCCAGCTGCTCACTGCTTGCTTCACTCCTACGCCCTGACAGACAGACCCTTTTGATTTTCTCCAAATCTTCACATGCCGTGGGTATGGTATTCTCGATTTATCCCACCGACCAAAAGAACCAACCAGCCTCGCCCAACCCAATGCGTGCGTCCAGATTCAACAGAGGTATTGAACGGATCATCGACTTTTTGCACACGAACGGTCCTGAGCGCGACAAGGTCTGGTCTCGAATCGAATGAATGAATGAAGAACCCCCATGTGATTTCCTCCGCATGCAGAATGTATCTACCGACTGTGGACAGTAGTGGCGCGCCTTACAGCATGTACGGAGTACAGAGTGTCTAGTTTCCAGCTCCACGACTCGAACACAAAGCGGCAGAATCCACTTACTGTGTACTTGGAATGGCCCTTAGACTTTCGGCGGCGCGGGTGGAAAAACTTTAACAAACGCAAAGCCCCCCCCGACCAGCCAGCCCAGCCCATCCAGCATTACTACTTACTTGCCACAATAGGGACGAGAAGTTATCGGGTAATGCGAAATACACTTGTAGGGTATTTTAGGGTAAGAAAAAGCGTTACATCCATCAATAAGGGAAATTGGAGATAATGAGAACCGATGGGGGAGAGAGAAAGGAAAGTTAGATGCATGTGATTGTAAGATATGGAAGGTACGCCGTGATACCTTCCCCAACTTCTATCTTCTATCTACTTAGTAGTATATAGAACAACATGAAATAAATCCCACCCACTCAATTAATTCCTCGACTTAATAATTATATACCTACATACATACATACATACAATGTCCATAAATAACACACACACATACATACATACATATTATACCCTCAAATAAACCCCCGGTAAAAGCAATTCTCAATCCAAGCAAAGCAATCCAAAAAAGTACTACCAAAAGTAGAATAGTTCGGCGTTTGCAACGCATGTCAGCATCTGTTGGGACACACCAGCCATTTTGTTGAGATTGGGTCCCGGTGGGGCTGGGGGGGAAGGGAAAGGGAAGAAGTAGACTAGCTGATCGGGAAACAAGGATTATGTGGGGGTGGGAGGGAAAAAAAAAAGGGCGGGCGCGTGTGTCAATCAATTACCGAGTAGGTTTGGTTTACTACTAAGTACGTACTTTGCAATATGGGCAGTCCATTCATTCAGTTCACTGACTTTATTTAACTCGCACTTGATAGTGTTATGCTTTTTTTTAAAGTTGTCTAGTGGGAGTGAGTAGTAGGTTTTTGTGTAACAATCTCTTAGGTTTGTTATATATCGGCTGATCAATTATTTATTGGGATCATTTACTGGCGTGGGTTGTTAGTTAACTAGTTAAAGGAGGTGTTTAATGTTCGTTCTATTGTAGTACAATTTTAATGGAGATGATGCTAACTAACTAAGGTCGGTAAGAGTGGTTAGTTAGTTTAGTATGGTATGCTGACCTTATCTGGTGGGAGAGTATGTGTTGTAATTGAGTGTATGTATTGTTAAGGGGGTGTATTTTGCATTTGTGGGTAATTTGCAATTGATGATGGGTTTGATGTATATTGTTGGACTACGTAGTACACTTCATCTTCTTATTATTAATTCATTGCCTGCTAATAATACTCTCTATAGTATCATGGTTTCAAGTATATCCCATATAGTCTGTACAATATACACATGCATTGTACCTGGCTTCTAAGCTATGCGATGTAGGTAGTAGATATGTAGGGGAAAAAATGTACTCTATGAGCTCGTTACATGCAACCGCTCCGAATCGATCAACCACGCCCCGCCATGACTGCCTCCCGACAGTGACAGGCTCACTGTCGTCGTGCGGAGATCGGGTAATACCAGCACGGTCTCGCCGTGGTTGCGGTAGTCAACCTCGCACGGAATGGGTCGGCGCTGCAGCGGTGCCACTGCCGCTGCGGCGGCGGCCGCCGTCATGGACCCAGCTGTCACGGGCTGTCCAGGGTTGGGGCTCATCATCTGGCCCCCAGTCGCTGTCGTCGAAGATTGAGACTGCGGCTGGGGCAGAGACGACGAGGATGTTGGGGATGGTGGCACAAAGGACCTGATTTCCAAACCCGGAAGAAGGAGATGTCCGGCTTTCTGTGGGAGGAGCATGATTGCAAAGGTTTTGGTCTCGCCTTCTTCGGCGGTGAAGTTTCCGCGGCGTCGCCCACCAACGAGCCATGTTTCGGGATTTGCGCGGATCTCGTACGAGAAGTCAAGCGGACCGCCTGCGTTCTCGCGATGCTCCGGTGAGCACCACCGTCGTGTATGACGTATGCTGAGTTCTGCAGCAATCATCTGTCCAACTGCCGCATGGGGAGGCTGCTGTGCCAGATTGGTGAGGCGGAGCTCGGCTGTGTGCACAACTTGAATCTCTGGGATGTCAACGGGGATGACGATGTGTCTGCTGCGTACGGCTGGAGAGTCTGGAAGGCAGATGACCGGGTGATTCTATTTGGGTCAGACTAGAGAAGCAAGGGGGCCCGTCAGTGGGATGTACGGGGTGACTTACCTTATGCCAATCCATAAGCCAGGCCTTCAGTCCATCCATTGGCTCCTTCAAGGCACTGAGCAATGTCTCCCAGTGGGCATTCGCAAACTGCAGTGTTTCCACCTCTCGGACGAGGCCGACAACTTCCATGTCGGAAGTCGATAGCTGTGAGCGGGTCGTCTCAACAATGTGGGATGTGAGCAAACTTGTGTACTGATGAAATTCGCTAGCTGCAATGCTGGACTTGAATGTCTGCTCGACTGCATATAGGCATTCATCGTCCACGCAAGTAAAATCGACGCTTAGTCGCAGGGACCGTCTTGCTCCCGGAGTGGGAACGCTGTCTGGCCGCTGTCGAATCTTGTAGAGAAGAGATGCGGGCTGTTTGGCAAATACATTCAGTGCCACAGAATCACCAATACTCGACTGCACCTCATAGATGTCTGAGCTTGGGATTTGGCACTTTAAGATCCGGAGCGGTATCAGCATAGCCGGACTGATGGTAAACCGTGAGAATAGCACACTATCCTTGAAGACATCCTGCACGTTGACACTAATTGGCAAGCCTGAGATGATGTTGTGCACCGAGGAGTAAGTAAACCGCCCCTTCTCTGTCTCGTATGACACTTCGGCCCTTGCAGAGAGCATCGGGTGGTGTTCCTCGACCGTATAAGGGATCCGGAACCGAACGAACGAGTTGGGTTTCAACTGAGTGAACTCAATGTTTCCCGAGTCATTATGGGCTTCGATCTTTATGTCACCCTCTACCAGTTCGGTTTCGGTCGTTCTCAATCGAAGACCAGCAGTGGCAGGTCTCACTCGAAGAGTCCCGCTCTTGATGTCATTCCATCCACTACTGAATTCCAGCTCTAGTGTTCGTAATTCCTCCAGATTGACAAAGTGCGGTGATACGATCTTTGCCTGGAGGCCGTCCGGTGGCGGAAAACAGTAAATGAATGGCCGACTATCCTCTTCCTCGGCCTCTGCCTCCCTGAATCCCACTGGCAGGGACGCATGCTTCCCGCCACCAAAAGTGAATACAATGTTCTTCGCTCGCATTTCAATGCGGTCCACGAAGTATTTACCTTGCAGTGTTATCTAAAATAGTCAGTATCTGTCAAGAAAGCAACAGCACAAATAGCTGCGACCGACTCACCGGAGAGTCGACCAGCACCCTCGTCGACGACGACTTGATGGTCATTTTGATAGGAGCCTCTAGCCAATGCTCATTACTCTGAGCGTTGTGCGCACCCACCAATCGCAGCTTGATAGAATCAACATCAATGCGCTTTCCCAAACAAAAGCGTAGGTACAGTTGAAGCTGGAACCCATCCTTGTCCTCATAGTGTAAGATTGCAGGCTTGACGTTGACATCCGCAAAGAAATCAGTCATGGGGGCTAGGACTTCTTTCTGAAGGGAACCTGATGCCTTGAACAGCTCCTCAACGTACTCAGAGATCAATGCATTTTCCGCAAAGATATGCGACGCATCTAGCGTCTTCTGCCGCTTTGACAGGTTGGACTCTGTATAACTGGCAAACTTGGCGAGAAGACGGAGGATCACCCGGACGTATTCTTCACTGCGATTAAGCTCTTTCAGACACCGGGTATACATTTCCAACATAATGCCCTCTAGCACAATCCAGTTCTTACTGCCATAAAACGGAGCAATGTGATGGAAATAAGACGCTGCCGCCCCATAGTCGCTCTGTCTGTAGCGTATGAGGGCCATGTCAGCGAGTGCGGCCTGGGTTGAGTACGTCCGATTTGCAGCGATATGGTGACGGTACATCTGATCTGTAAGATCTTCATAATGCACACGGAAAGCCTTTCTGGACTGGAGAGCTAGCTTCAAGCCAGGGAGATCGATACCAGACAGAAGATTGGTTTCCCCAGACTTATCTGCTGTCTGTGGAGTCTCGTCATCAAGCGATACTTCAGCCATATCGTCAGCATCCGATCCTCGATCATTGAACAGAAGATGGAGATCGTTCCAAGTCTCCTTCCAGCCAAATCTTGCAGATATTTCCTCCAGGAGTCGGCGAGCCATCAGGAGCAACTCCGCTCTTCCAGAAGCTAACTGCTCGGAACCGGTCTTGGGCGTAAGCTTGGGGCCCTCAAAGCCCGGTCGAGCATGGACAGACGAAAGGGCATCTGGAGGCAAAATACCCGAGGTTGTCATACGCCGGGGCTGAGGCGTAGTTGTAGGAGTCGCAAGCGAACTTGAGCGCCTGGGAAGCTGTGGGTGGCCCTCAGCATGCGTAGCATTGTCTGCTGGCTTGTTGACAGCATGCAGTGAGGACTCTGGAAGTGTAAGGGCGGGAGTAAAGGTCTGAGAAAGCACCTGGGAGGCAGCAGCATAGGCCCATGATGATACGATATTGTTCACCACCTCTGACTTCCTAGCATCCTCGACATCTACCAGTCCCGTCTCAAGGTCGAACCTTAGTGTCCGCGCCGCAAGACTAATGAATTCGGTTGCCCTCTGGCAAGCTTCGGAGAGAAGCAGTAGATTTTCCGGCTTCCTGTCTTTCTTGGACGACTGTGGATCTGCTTCTGCTTCCTTACTGAGTAAGGAAGGAGCCTTTGCCGCCCTAAGCAGTAATGTCAATTGTCTTGAGAAGACATAAGTGCGGAAATCAAAGATAGAGATATCACTGGCCAGTATCATCTCCCGATACGGCTTTTTTGTTGCAGATATGGGAAAGTCATCCATTGCAATTTCCGGAACGGGTTCTGGCTCATCAGTCCCCCCGTCCTCTTCCTTGCGTGCTACTTCTCCAGACTCCAGAGCCGATTTTGCCTTGTCTTTCCAGTCCTTGCTGTAAGTCAGAAATGCACCTCCATGTTGATCTCCAGTTCCTTCAAGCTGTTCTTGTATCGCAGTGTCCAAGCCGACCGCAAGTTCATCGTAGCCGAGCAGCGCGTCCTCGAACAACCCCACATTTTCAAAGCCCCTAGCTAGACCCTCCTTGAGTATGAAAAAGGTACAGAAATTCCAACCAGGCAAGCTGCGCTGAGAGTCTTTCTCTTTGATGTCCTCCTCATACTGCGCGACGCGAAGATCAAAGGATGCCAGGATTGCGTTCTTCAGCTTCTCAACCAAGTCTTCGATCTGATCGGCCAGCTCAGGTGGCTTCGCATTACTACCCTGTTTAGGGAGGCGTAGCTGAGCTACGCGATCTATGGTGGAGGACTTGGAAGTTCCGTTGAAGTCGGCCTTGACCTTCTCAAGGACTGTGGTGGTTGTGCGACCCCATTTAGAAGGGGCGGACTTTTCCGCCCCCTCTCCGTCCTGCACCACATGTACAATGAGCCAGTCGAAAGCATCGTGCTTCTCCTGGCTAGTGGACGCTGCGCTGGACGAGGAGGTCGTGGAATGGGATTTGATCCAATCCCGCAGTGCCTTCCGTGCCGTAGCCTTGTAGGTATCGTTGTCGTCACAGCGGAGCAAGTAGATCTTCAAGTAGGGGGTCTGGCGGAGGCCTGGGATCTGGTGTCGCCGGTGCGTCACGGTGGCACTGGCCGTGTCGGTAGAGGGCTTGCGCTCGTCCGATTCATGCTGGGCAGGGACGAAGCCGATACGGAGGGACTCGATGGATCGAACGGGGCGGGTCGGGGACTTCCAGTGGAGGTTCTTTAGAGGTAGCTTATCTGCAAGGATGGACTGAACAGTGGGGAAGAGACCGGAGGGATCAGTATACTCGACTGGGAATCAAATCGAAGAAGTGAGCAACGTGTACCCCAGAATGCCATTCGGAAAGCCATCGGGGGGTGGGTATCCTTACCGGTGACACTGCTGGAGCCCGCCTGGGGTGAGGGGTCCATGATGCCCGAGCACTATTCGGGGGTCAAGGGACCACTCGCAAAGGGCATGCCGCCTGACTGGCCGAGAAAGGGGGGAGCCAAACTCCGAGCTAGATGCGCAGTAAGGGGAGGGAATTGGCAGAGAGGTAAGTATATCGGCCACCGCGGTGATGATGGTATTGCGGTTGTTTTGGCCGGGGGGCGGCAAGACCGCCTTTCTCTCCGCGCGTGTGGGCTTCCTACCGCCTAACCTTCCCCGACATCCGTTCGTGGAGCCCGCATTAGTTACGGCTGGGGTGCTTCCAAGCTGCTACGAAATATTATGCTATCGATATGCTGATACTAGAAAGACACTCAATCGTAAATGATATATTCAGCTCTATGCGCAGTATAGAAAACAATAGGGGTTGAGTCCTCTGCAGGACACGTGACTTGGTCTTCATTAAGTGAAAGAAAGCCGTAGAGAAATCGCCTAAGGAAACACACAAGAATCTGTACAGGAATAGTTGAGGGCAGCATGGTTCACCAGAAACAAGACAAAGAGATCAAAACAGTCATATCCCGTCATTATGGAACAATAGCTCTTTAACAAATGAAAAGACATGCCCCGTTTGTATTACCGACCCAGAGGACAGAACGCCCTAGCTCAAAACAGATGAAGGAAAGGAGGAAAAGTAAAACAGATGTCAATGGCCAACTTCTAAGGCGCGCTGCGCATATTGAGCCTTGACGAATTCATAGCCGCTGGTAAAGCCTTCCCAGATGCCCGGGACATAACTCCGAATCCAAGCACAGATGACCAAGAGAAGGAGTGGAATCTAGCAACCGTTAGCAGTGGTTCCAAAGTGATACTGACAATTCCATGAGCGGTCCTACTTACCCAGATGAAATACAGATTCCGATCGCTACCTAGGCCCTTCATTCGCCGCGCTTGCTGCTCCCGAAGGTGCTTCTGCTGTTCACGAGATATCACCTTGCGGCCAATCCGGATATCTTTGATATCTTCACTTTCTGGCTTGGTTCGGACGACCTCCGATGTGCTGGCCTGCGCTTCGAAATGCTGATCGAGTGCTGCCTCCGTCGCTGCTTGAAGCATACTCGATTTCTTCAAACGCGTTGCTTGCTCATCATCTTCGTTCTCTTTGTGCGGGTAGAGTTCCTCATAGGAGGGTAGCTCTGTACCCGTAGGGGCGGAATTGCCCGTCAGCATATCCCACCAGCCATCTTTGGCAGACCGCGCGGTGCTCGGTCGGTGAGGAACCAGATTGGTGATACGACGCATCATCGGATGGGCTTGGTAGTCAGGCAGTGCGGGCATAGGCGGCAACGCAGGCAGATTGGGGAAGGCGTTGGCCACACTTTGCTGGAACTGATTGATTTGGGCCTGCAGTTGGTTACGCCAAGCAACGAGGGCGGCCGGAGGCGAAAATGGTCGAGCATCGTCCGAGTCTGCTGGCTGCTCAGGTCCAGGAATCGACACTGGCCGCTCGTGATGCATACTCGACCGGCGGGAGGCGCTATAACTGATTACATCGTCGTCGTCTTCCGAGTCATCGGAGTCTTCAACGGCATGATCAAAAGAGCCCGACACAGATGAAGAGTCCCAAAGGGAATGTAACGATGCGGAACTACTGTGCCTGCGACGCGAGGAGGAAAGCGATCCAACACTACGTGAGCGGTAATGACGTGCAGGTATCAAGGCCGCCTGGTGAGCAGGCAACGTCGTAGCGAGGTCTGCTGGAGTGAAGCCCCTAATGCTACGGGCATTAGGGTTGGCACCGGCAAGACGGAGCCTGTTGACAATATGCGCATGACCGTTCAGAGCCGCAAAGTGCATCGGCGTGTTCCCGGTGTTATCCTGCAGGTCGGGATTGGCACCTCGCGCAAGCAGGCCGGCCACGAACCGTGTCAGGCCCAAGGAGGCAGCAAAGTGGAGCAGTGTCTGGCCTGTCGCAGAGCGCGAATTGTACCTGGGTGGGCGTGGGCTGTCATCAAGATCGACAAACTCGAGGTACTTCCACATTCTACCATCAAGATCACCAAGTGAGACTTGCGACTCCAGCCCAGCCGCCTGCCGCTGGTGACCACCACCAGAGCCTCCTGGGAAGTCCTTTTGTAGGTTGAAAACGCCCTTCATGTCACTGCCCATAATCTGCTGAGCCGTCTGGAACGCGTCTGCTTGACTGCCGAGTTTCTGTCCAAGGATACCAAGAGCAAGGCGATACATCTGCAACTCGCGATCGTCGACATAACGGAAGAACTGCTGCTGCTTTGGCATCAGAGGTTGAGTTGGCTGCATCTGGCCGAAGGTGGGATGTTCATGCTTGAAAACCACCGCCACAAGCCCGGGTTGAAGTGCAGGGGGTGTCAGGCAGTTGAGACACTTGTCACCCCAAAACGTGGTAGTGGTGGCTAAAGTGTCACCAAAGACGACTTCCATCCCAGGGTAGAAGCCGCTTCCAAGCAAGGTAACCTCTGTGCCTCCCGTAATAGAGCCTTCTGCAGGTACCAGTTTGTGGATGACTGAAGGTAACCGGTTTCCCGCATTGGTTAGTGGCGGCCACATTGGTGAGGACGTGTTGGGTCCCAAGGAAATATTGTAATTTGGATCCTGGAAATTGTTGCGCGAACCCCCAGGGGTCCCAGGACGACTTGGTTGGGCGGAGTTCGGTGCAGACATCAATTGCTGCTGGATGAAATTGTCCAAACTCTGTTGTTGCATGGTGTTAAGGAAGGGGTTGGTATCTGCGCCGTTTGGAGTCGGCGGTCCGTTAGGGAACTGATTAGATATGGCAGAAGCAGTGACGAAGGGCCTCTCCGCCGGGGATGCGAACCCGCGAGTGCTGGGAAACGGTGGATCATTGTTAGGAGCTGAGGAGCTGGAGACACTACCTGACGACTGTGTGTTTTCCAGCTTGGTCATAGTGAGTTCCGATGGCAGTCTCCCAGAGTTGCTGTGTTTGCGACGCTTGCTCATCGGCCCTTGGAAATCGTTCGGCGATGTCTGTCGAGAAAGACTCCGCGGCGTTTGAGTGTTGGTGGTTGTGCCGTTCGTTGAGGAGGACTGGGACACGGGGAAGGAGCCCGACGTCAGATATTGAGTGTTGAATCTTTGCTGCAGACCCTGCAGATCGGTAGCTGAAGATGACTGGGCGGCTTGTTGCGATGGGGCCGATGATTTGCCTGTGTCAACACTGGGGCTCGAAGGGAACACGCCAACGCCCGGAAGCTGTGTCCCGTCCGGTAGAGAAGGAGATGGACCAGGAGCTGGTGGAGCGGGAGGTGCATGAGTTTTGTGGTCGTCAGTGATCATGATAGAATTCGTTATCGCCTGAGCAACAACATTATCCTTATAATCCTTGACAGTGAAAATGACCCTAAGAATTAAAGTTAGCAAAGTGCTACCAATACCACATCCGCCCAGAGCCGGATATACGTACTGAAACCCAAGCTTCTCGTTCTGATGCCTGCAGTAGCATGCGATACGCATTGGCAACTCCACTTGCATGGCCCCTGGAGGAATATTAGGCATCGGGGCGTCTCCAAAGCTCGGCATGGCATTCTTCGACGGCTCGGCCCATTCCTTGACTTCGTTGGTGTTGAAGACGATTACCCTTTTCTCCTCGTCCTTCTGGAAGAGTTCGTCTTCCTCCGGCTTTCTTTGCTTTTTCCTGAACGCACGCTTCCGCTCACGCTGTATACATCCAGGGCAGATCTTCACTTCTCCGCCATCCAGTGGCTTATCGTCTTCTTGCATGTCTTCAGCGGAACGTGGGCTAGAGCTGGATGAACGGTAAGAGTTATCTCCTCTTGCTCTAGCAAACGCCTTCTTCAGCTTCTCTTGATCCTGCATCGCACTTGTACAAACGAGACTTGTGTGCAATTCCACAATCTCCGGGGACCGTTCGACAGTCGGCGGTGCAAGAAATTTCGGCTTCGAGATGGTGTGGCTCGGCAAGCGCAACTTTTTGACGCCATTCGGTAACGGAAAGAGGGTCAGCCTGATAGGAATTTGAGTCTCCACGCGTGATTTGAGGGAGGTGGGATGCACGGTTAGCATGTGACGCTGCGTCGTCTCCTGCTTCACGGTGGTTGGAGAAGGGGACGGTGCGAAGTTGACACCAAATGGGAAGCTACTCGGCCCGAAGTTGAGACCCGGAGTAAGCGGAGAACCGCCATTCATGTTGATTCCACCGAAGCTTTCTTCCAAAAGTGATGACGGTGAATGGCCTCCCCATGGGCCCAGTGGCGACTTGGCCTGACTGAAGCTTCGCGAAACGGAGAACGGCGAAGGCTCCTTGGTGTTGCGAGGAAAGAAGGATGACCCATTCATCTGTGTACTATGTGTCAGCAGAGCACGATCAAACCGGCGGCAATGAAAAAACGGGAACTCACCGATGAGGCAGAATGTCTGGCCGAAGTGCTAGAAACACTCCGCATCTGAGATTTTGATCTCTTAGCAATTCTGGGCTGCGCAGACTCGGATTTCAGAGGGCTAGGACTGCTGGCGGCACTCTCAAAATCAAAGGCGGCATCCATGGCTTTGTTGCTCGATTCAAGATCGGTGTCTGTGGGAAACGCGCCGTCAAGGTTTGGCAGGGAAAGGTCCAGACCGAACAGCGACTCCTCCTTCACTGATGACAAGTCGGGATTCATCCAATCCTCTGTCGCATATCCGAACGGCATAACAGTATTTTCGCTATGGACAACCGACGCAGACGAGGTGACGGACGGGTTTCGAAGATGATTCCGCGGTGATGTGGAGGAAGAGCTAGGAGATGAGCCATCCGGGGACTCGGCGGGGGAGTCGGACGAGACAACATTCACTTGTCGCAACGCATCCTGGTCTTGGTACGATCGCTTGAGAGACAATTCTGAGGGCGACAGACACGATGGCTCCGATTCCGCGACCGGGCGGGATGAAGTGGCGCGTGAGAAGATGTCGTCAAAGTCCCTCCCTGCATTTTCCGCCGACATCTGCAGCCTCGCAGTATCTAAAAAGTCCATATCTTCGTCCTGGTAAGGGTGCCCCATCTCGTCATCAACGACAATCGGGTCCAGGAAAGGAAACGCAGGCGAAGAGGCAGCCTCTGCCGATCCCATCATTTGACTCTCACAGCAGTCTTCAGAAGACCAGAGGGAGATGCCTGCAATTCTCCCTAGCGTGCCTCACAGCCTGCTATTCAACCCACACCTTATGTATTTGCAATCCAGATTGTTGACACTTCGGACGGTGGGACAGGAGGACAAAGGGCGGCCGACTGGGACGGGAATGTGCTGGGCGGGCGCAGTTGCGGGCGCGATTCTCTTGCCTCCGTCAGCAGTACCCCACGTCCATCAACCGAGGCGACAGCGACACAGAAGAATCTAAATTGGGAGCGGATTGAAAGGAGGGGAAGATGGTGGATTCTCAGAGGGTGGTTGAAGGGGAACTGTAGGGTTGTTGAGTAAGGGCGGCTAGCGTAGGGGGGGAGCGGAGGCGGAGGCGCGGCAGAGTTGGGAAAAGGGAGTCACTGTGCAAAATCCAGGCCGGGCGTCGGAGCGCAGAAGTTTCGAGGGTAGTAGACGCGAGTGTATCAATCCGAGTAGAATCTCGATGGATAGGACAAGACTAGAAAGAGAGATGTGAAGGGTGACTCGGGAGACGGCGTCCGACCGGCAAGTCAGTCCTGGAGACGGGAGAGAGAGGCCAAGGACAAGGAAGGGGAGGGAGGTGAATCAATGGTTATCTGCTGACTGAGGCACTTTGCTGTAAAACGACTCTTTGCGAGGATTCGACCGTGAGTCGCGGTGAGGCCGCCCCGGAGTGGCACTAGTCCCAATATGGACAAATGTCGGCCAGGAACGGAGTAACTAGGCCGCCGAGTTTCCATTGGCCGGGGAACGATCCTGGGAGGGGCGCCCGAAGACGGCAACCAGTGATATTTGAGGTGGTATTAATTGATCACCAAGAGTTGCGCCTTCCTATTACTCCGAACACTGAAGTGACTACTAACACCAAGTAGATACTCCGTACTATTGCCTTTAAGTTCGGTGAATGTCGCCGCTCTATGGAGTGTCTTCGTCTGTCATTGATGGACAAGTTCCGGGACACGTAGCGGGCTACAAGTCAATAGTACTACTTATAGTGCACCTACTGTGTAAATCGTGTCCATGTCTTGGTGGGTGGATGCTGACTTCTTCCGATCCTCCATCATCAATCGATCATCGCTCTGAGAATAATGAGAGAATGTTACACCTCCGTACTACTAGAGATTATCTGTTGATCCTACGGTAGGCGGGCGGCTCAGTTCCGAGCCATTGGATCAAGCCTGTCAGATCGCACCGCATTTTGTGACACATCTGTATGATATCCTCTCCGTCAACGCAACACTCTTAAAACATGCCTACTCCATTGGGAACACTACAGCACTTGGGCAAGCAGGTGTTCGTTGAGTGATAAACGCGTCTCTCAGTACATTAAATACCAGTTACCGTAGTTACTTGGTATTTGATCAGCCACAAAAGATGAGCACATTCGCGAATCGGAGAGAGAGTGGCGCTTTGTTCGCGGATCATTATGGAGCATATCTCACCGTCAATTGGCCCAGACTGCATTATCTGCGTTTACCATTCTCAGCAACTTGGACATCCACCACACACGACAGCCTAAGTATGGATGGTTCTCCCTAGTTGCTAAGAAAGAAGATGACCGCAGTCAAGTAAGTTTAATCCAGCAGTCGTTCGCATACTCAGGAGATGCGCGATGGAATGACGCCACAGTGTAACTCCGAATGGTCAGCAAATTGAATCATCCCTCATGTCTTGCCTGGGAGTTTCCCACAGAGCACCCTCGGATCCCGATCAGACCGCATCCCTGAAAAGGTGACGATAAGCGTTTGTGACAGCACTCGATCCGAGTTCACCGTGCGGAGCAGATCAGGTACCAATAAAATCCCAAATTTTGGGCCTCTTCACTTAGCACATCAAGTTACCCGGGACAGTGCATTACTAGTCGAATCTACATTCTAGCAGGCCTCACCGCACTCGTTTTCAATAAATGGTCGGTCATCGCGAATTATCTGATGACAGGCTTTTAGGATGCCTACACAGGAGGCCATGGAAGAATGCAGGTTTCAGTCGACCGTAAAGACCAAATTATCTTTCGCAATCGAAATCATCTAGGACCCATAAAACAACCGCATGCCCACGCGACCTTTGGAGCAATTGCAATGTGCTTATAATGCTATTCCCGCAGCGAAGATCTCACGGCAAGCCGATCTTCACTAGCGCAAGCACATCAGAAGAAAAGAAGACTTAATCCGGAAGTAGGCGGGAAAATATCCAAAGTGTACTGATCTACTGTGGGGGGGTCTGGTCTATCTTCTCATAAAGTGCTTCGTTGGGTGGCTGACCATTCAAGACTTACCGAGCGGTGTCGATCAGCCCATTCCAGGTAAAAAACAATTATCTACTATATGGAAAGTCTGCCATCCATACAGCTGAAGCACATAAAATTGCTGGCGGCGGAGATCTTATACTCCGATAGTAGATTCTATGATGCTTTCGCTGTCACTGTTTGTTTTTCTCCATGAGAAGGTAAGCGCCAGAGATCAATGATAATAGTCTCTTTCCAGCTTATTGATGCCAAACCTCATGACAAATTCGTATATTGAGGGCTAAGTAAGTATATATTTTGAGGGTTCCATGGAACTTCTGACATAAAGCGATAATAGCTTTAAGTGATACACGAGTCAGTGCTAAGAGAGAATGTCCTACAGTCTTTCCTTCAAGAGCTGGCTGCAGGTGGTTTGGGTGATATTTTAAAGTCCTGTGTTCAAAATATGCAAGGATTGCAGTTACCAACACCCGCCTGATCTACATGGGATCATGATGTCGCACAGTGAACGCAGTCAGATCCTCAATTGCAGAAGTACATAGATCGTGACGAAATGTAGTAGTAGTACCAGTTAAAGTAGTAGCTGGGCCGAGCGCACGACAAACTTCCGAGTTAAGGTTACAAGGTTTCCTCGTTCAATGAGCGTTTTCGTTATATGCTATGTTGCATCATCTATATTCTTATAAATAAGTATTATGCATGCGCACTATCATGATTGGAACGTGGACTTCGGATCACCGCTGAATGGCTGGCTGATTATACACAACAGGAGGTTTCGGCTAGTCACAAGCCTACAGTAGAATGCAGAAAACCAAATCAGTGTACGTCCAGCCCAAGGATCTTGAATTGAGGCTGGGGTTCAGTTATACAAGAATGCTTTAGGCAAATAACCACAGTCCCAAGGAAGGTCGCAGCTAGGACAAGACGTCCGTTTATATCATCTGCAACAACTGACATTCTAATTATGGCAGGACATGAGAGATCTGCGGGCGACAAATAATTGCACAGGAGTCCGTCCCTTCCCTATCAAACAAATATACCGATGGCCGTTGTGGAAAAAAGCTTGGTTGGTCGCTGCTCCATGTGGATAGCGAACTCCGCCAATGGGTGTGTTTCGGATTGAAGACCTCAACGGTGCAGCTAGGATCAGGATCAGAGTCCCACCCATCTACCAGTAACAGACTACTACCACCACTGAGCGTCCAGACTTCCCAAAGCTGATGGAAATCAGTAAGGGATTGCACTCCTAGACCAAGTCGGGCGCTTCAAGAAGCAATAGCGGTCCCTGCATGGAGCGCGTGGACCCTCAGGGTCTTGGGTCCTATCGAAAGGAGCGTTTGCGGCCACAAATGTGTTTTCAATTCACGGACTAGCAGACAATCCAGACCAACTCCATTCAGCAGAAACTGGGCGGCACCCAATCAATACAGGGCTGTTGCTTACTAGCCTACAGGGAGGTATTAATCAAAGCTGAGAAGGTGAACGAGTCAATCATGGGAAGCTTGACTTGACTTCGTAAGGGCATTGCCAAGACCGGATTCGATGCGGCCCTCCCTGCAATTAAATCGGCGGTCTCAATCTAATTGTCGGATGGGCCCCGGCCCCAGTTATCACCACTATGTATGTGACGGGATGGCACCATCTCTATTGGGTGGCAGGTGGCATTATTGCGCCCCTCCATTTTGAGAATCAGGCTTGTCGCTCTTTTCTTCTTTTTTTCCCCCCGCCACATTTCATCATGCAGAGCATGGAAAAACTCCCATAATAGAAGTGCAGTACTGTTAAAAGCCACTGAGGGAGGTGAGCAAGAGTTCAAAAGGGACTAGTGCGCACGTGGTTGATCGCTGACTACTGCAGTACCACCTGACTAATTAGTTATCTACAACCATCTAACTAGTACTTTGTAACAACAGTTGGACGACATTACTTCAGCCCGGCTTCATACTTCATCTCTCTATCAATTCTAAAATCGAACAGATTCTTCTATCTCCAACGATTGACATAACCTAAACAAGCCACTTCCGGCGGAACTGGCAAAAATGGCATTTCTTGGCAGGGCGGAGTTGGAGCCAGAATAGCTCCAGAGTGAAACTCGCCATGTCGCAGACTGCCGCCGGACGGCCAGAGGGCCTCCGGCATTCGGTCCACTCTTCTGCTCCGGTATGTAGCTAAATTCGCTGGGCCCTTTTCGACGCCTCTCCGTCTCCCCTATTTGGACAACGCTAATGCCCAAGTAGTAACTGGCTCCTGCAAGGGTGTCTCGACCTCCGACTCTGGAACCTACCGGCGTGTTTGTGGTCTGTGGTCTAGTGCCTGCTTTTCATCAATCTCAGACTCTCCGTCTGCGATGACCCTATCCCAATCAATTCCGCGTCTCAGTCGGCCCTGTAGTCAGTGGGAACTTGACAGCTGCCAAGAAATCCAATTGCAGCATGGCTATCGGGGAGTGAACCTTTCATTTATCCTGGTTCGAAACCGTTCGGTCTGAGCTTTGGGCGGAGACTTGATAGAACTACGACCATGGCTAACATTATATAAAGGCGCTGGATTCACGTCTTGCTTCGACCTTTCTTCCTTTCCTCCTCATCAGCTTCTCATTCATTTCTCTTCCCGGGGTCTTAGAACCATCCATTCTCTTGCTTTCCTTTCCTGGCTTCATTGATTGAAGACCATTTGCTTCGTCACTCTTTCTTTCCCAACCGATCCCTCTTACCCACGATCACGCTGTGCGTCGATTAACTCAAAGCCTGCAAAATGTCTGTCGCTAAGATTGCTGGTGTTGTCCTCGGTTCGGCCGCCCTTGTTGCTGGCCACGGTTATGTGTCTGGTGCTGTCGTTGACGGCCAGTACTACGGAGGATACATCGTCTCCTCCTACGCCTATGAGAGTGACCCTCCGGAGACCATTGCCTGGTCTACCGAAGCCACTGACCTTGGCTTCGTCGACGGTTCTGAATACGCCGAGGCTGACATCATCTGCCACAAGAGCGCTAAGCCTGGTGCTATCTCCGCTGACGTCAAGGCTGGTGGTACTGTCGAGCTTCAGTGGACTGACTGGCCCTCCAGCCACCACGGTCCCGTCCTGACTTACCTTGCCAACTGCAACGGTGACTGCTCCGATGTCACCAAGACTGACCTTGAGTTCTTCAAGATCGACGAGAGCGGCCTTATCAGCGACACTGAAGTCCCTGGAACCTGGGCCACCGACAACTTGATCTCCAACAACAACAGCTGGACTGTGACCATCCCCTCGACCCTCGAGTCTGGTAACTACGTCCTGCGTCACGAGATCATTGCCCTGCACTCCGCTGGAAACAAGGATGGCGCCCAGAACTACCCTCAGTGCCTCAACCTGAAGGTTACCGGTAGCGGTAGCTCCACCTACTCGGGCACCAAGGGTGAAGCCCTCTACAAGGACACCGACCCGGGTATCCTGGTCAACATCTACCAGAGCCTGAGCTCCTAT
This sequence comes from Aspergillus piperis CBS 112811, assembly GCF_003184755.1. NCBI lineage: Eukaryota > Fungi > Ascomycota > Eurotiomycetes > Eurotiales > Aspergillaceae > Aspergillus > Aspergillus piperis. The sequence continues at coordinate 1,330,889 of NW_020291593.1, forward strand.
GACATCCCCGGCCCTGCTATGTACAACGCCACTTCCTCCGGCAGCTCCTCCAGTGCCTCTTCTACCAGCTCCGCTGCCGCTGCCGCTGCTACTACTTCCAGCGCTTCCAGCTCCACCACCAGCGCTGCTGCTGCGACTAGCTCCGCCGTAAGCGCCACCACCACCACTGCCGCTGCTGCTGCCGTTGTCACCGACGTTGAAACCACCGTCCAGACTGCGGTCGCCACTGCTTACCAGACTTCGACTGACGTTGTGCAGGTCACTGTCACTGGCAGCGCCCCCCAGCAAACCCACATCCAGGTTGCCAGCTCCAGCGCCGCCGCTGTTGCCACCCCCAGCAGCTCCAGCGTCGCCGTCTCCAGCGACAACCTCACTAGCTACTTCAGCTCTCTGAGCGCTGACCAGTTCCTCAGTGTCCTGAAGGAGACCTTCTCCTGGCTGGTCACCGAGAAGAAGCACGCCCGTGACCTCAACGCCTAAACGCCCAGCCAGACGTGGAAGTTCGGATCATATAGACATTCCTTCTTGTTTCTATCTGACGGCTACACGAGCCCTTTTAGCCGTCTGATGCTCTTTTCGCTTCGGATCGGGTATCCACTTATGTACCTATAAAATATCAATATTGAAGCTGTGACTTTCAATTGTAACGTCCTCTTTTGTATAATACTGCATTGTTTGTATCTACTGTCGAGATAGAATCGACTTCTAGTAGTCGTTGATAAGTGACTGGTAATCGTTGAGGGTCATGAGGAAGGCAACAATGGCCTGCAAAGCATGGCCCACAAGATTCTTGTCGATGTTCTTTCCAGCCTGTCTTGATCTTATTCTCTCTATTGATCATGGTAATACCCCGTGACCGATTCTTGCCCGGAATGGAAGGCACTGCTATAGATTAATGCCGGCCTGGCTTCTCATGGACTACTTACTACCTCTCCTCACCTTCAGATTTCTCTCTCATATTGTATTGTCGAAGTCAGAGCGCTGCTAATAAAATTCTTTCCCCATCTCCCCAAGCCATCATGTCGCCCTCCCAGGTCACACCTCGGCAGCCAGATGACATTCCCCCCAATGAGAAGAGTCAGTATCGGATGATCAAGGAAGCTGGATTCAACGGCATGCATGATTTCATGTTATCTTATGGTTTGAAACCGTACAATTTCGAGGACTACGATGAAGCGAAGGAGATTTTAGACACCATGAGACGGTATGACCAGGAGTATTGGGACGCCGAGCAGCAGGAAATGTCTCAAGAGCAGTACGAGGATCAGGAAGAAGAAGATTGCGAGCTCCAGCCGGAGTATTGCGAGTACAGGGGACCAGAGCCGGATGAGCAAGAATATGTGGGTTGGGATGAAGGACCAATTCCATTCTATCACGACCAGTATGAAGGTTATGAGGGAGGCCAGAGCCACTACGACTTCGAGGACTGCGAGGCAGACATGAGTGAGCCGCTCCAGGAGTGCTATGACCATCCAGACTGTGAAATGGATGATGGGTTCTGTGATGGCTATTATGATTGAGTTGAGGACTGGTGAGTAGACTCCCAATTTGTGCGTTTTGCTCTACCTGGGTGCCTGCGAAGTATACAATAGGCTGAACGGTTCAGTGGGACTCTCTGGAAGGTACTACTGCTATCCTCTTACATGATACTGGGCAGGAGAACAAATTGTGCGTTTGGTGAAGGTTGAGGGAGTATTGAAGTTCTAAGGATTTCCATGCTTTGATTGCTGGTAATGATGTTATTCGGTGATGTATGCGTAGAATGTGTTGAAACCTCGGGAAGCGGGGACCACGCGGGCGATTGTTGTTGCGGTAGTCAAATCCATTCGTTCGTCCCCTCAGCAGCTCTCCGAATAGCGCCTTCTTCCCTTTATCCACTCCCCGGATACTCCATTTCTGTTGGCGTGGGCTGCATGGCTTAGATCGTCATTTAATACTCGTCTACTAAACCACTGCACCCTCGTTCCTCCATCATGTTCAAGAAAAAGCCCACGGTACGTTACCCCTCCCCCGCACCACTCTGAGATCGGTTACAACACAGCAAAGTCAATCGTGCCTTTTTGAGCGCATCGCTCACAACAGACAATCGCAGATTAAAAATCTCTCTCCCCTGCGGTCGTCCGACCGTCGAAAGATTGCCGATCAGATTATCAGCGATTACAAGATCGAGGTTCCACAAAGTGCACCGGTTGAAACCAGCGGCGACGACTCAGCTCCAGGCGCATCCAACCCAACGGCGCCAAACCTTACCTCCATTCGAAATGCTCTACTCCCCGAGAACTGTTTGACCGCACGCTTTACTACGACCGCCGGACCTCAGCTCCGCGAAGTACAAGGGACGGTGTATGTTGGAACACATCCCGGGGCCGATGAACGGGTTCTGTGGTTCAGAGTCGACCACGGCCCCGGCGCCGATGGACGCCTCTACCCTACGGTATATACACTTTGGCACAACCCAGATCTGGTGCCACTGCTTCATACCCCGCAAATGGTCATGCAGAAACTGCACGGAGGAGCTGACCTGATGACTCCGGGTCTGGCCAATGACCCGCCTTTCGACGAGCGTGCCGTTAAGGGTGCAGTGGTTGCTGTTGCAAGCCTTAATAGGCATACGGTACCGCTGTTTGTGGGCGTGTGCGAAATCGACATCTCTGCGCTTGGTGAGGTTCAGGGCACGAAGGGACATGCCGTTCGAGGTCTGCACTGGGAAGGTGATGAGTTGTGGGCATGGAGCTCGTCTTCCAAGCCGGGTCAGCCCGCTCCAGAGTATCTGGAGGGTTGGGATGATGAACTGGAAGAGGACGAAGATGTAGGAGAGATCGAAGATGTAGGAGAGATCGAAGAGGGCGTGCAGAGCCTAGCAGTAGGTGGTGAAGAGGCCACTCACGGAGCTGGAGGCGAGGAAGCATCGGTCGAAGCGCATGATGCCCCGCAGGAGGAGGTTCCTGAGGTTGAAGAAAAAGAGCCCACAACTAAAGGTGAGTCTCACTCAATACACCATGAGTGTGGTTATCCTAACCATTTGAAGAAATCGATGAGGCTTTCGGAAAAGCCTTCCTCTACTCCCTCTACAAGCTCAAGCAAGATAACCCGTCCGCTACCAACCACGGTCTTTCTCTACCCGTTCAACCATCTGCTCTGATATCGAATATGATCACACCCCACCTGCCCATATACACCGCAAAACAAGCCCAATACTACCAAATCAAGAAGACCAGCTGGAAGAACGTGAAAAAGTTCATCAAATACCTGGACAAGCAGCGCTTGGTCAAGTCCAAAGACCGCAACGGCCAAGAGACCGTCATACTTGATGTGGACTTCAATGACCGTCGCGTTCTAGAATTCGTCCCTTACAGACTCCCATCCAAGAACGCCGTCGAGAACGCAGGAAAGCCTGCCACTCCAGCAAACAACGCCAAGTCCGCATCTACAGACAGCGGCGACCCCTCAGTCGGCCAAACCCTGACGGTGCAGACTCTCTATCGCCCAACCAACAAACTCACTCCAACCATCTTCCCCGCCCTATCCAGCACCCACCCCAGCAACTACTACAAATACACCGACATCTCCACCCACCTCGACCAATACATCCAATCTCAGAATCCCCCGCTCGTCGACCCCAAAAACAAACGCATCATCACCCTCAACCCCTACCTCGCCAACACCATCTTCACCTCCTCCTCTGCCGATGACAAGAGCACTCTCGCCCGCGGCAAAACCACCCGTGACGGCCTCCTCAAGCGCCTCATCGACGACCACTCCCTCATGACAGCCCACTACGTCATCCTACGCCCTGGCCAAACCCTCTCCGAGGTGAAGCCTAAAGCAGGCGCCGCCCCCAAGGTCAATGTGATCCTTGAACGCCGCACCGGTTCCAAGACCGTCACTAAGGTCTGGAACCTCGAAGTGTTCGGCATCATCCCTAGTCTCTTGGCCGAAGAACTGCAGAAGAAATGCGCTAGCAGCACCAGCGTAACGCAGGCTACTGGCGCGCCCAAGGGCGTCATGGAGGTGCTCGTCCAGGGAGACCAGCGACGCGCATTGGAGACGGCGTTGGTGAGACGTGGGTTGAGGACGCAGTGGATTGATGTTGTGGATAAGACGAAGAAGAAGAAATGAGTGGTTGGGGTAGAATATCGGATGAGAGGTGGTTTTGCATATGATGATACCGTTATATACGTGCTGTAGTCGATAAAATATATGTGCAGCCCTGGTTGTTGCAGTCAACACTTTTAGTCCTTGGAAGAAATGGATTCCTGGGTAATAGTACTACATTACTACTTAGCGTGCTACTGCTATGCATTGGAAGTTCCATGCTATCACCAGTCGCAATCTTGGTTGATGAATATTCCACGATAGTACGCCCACTTACCAAAGGAAGGAAATTAAACGGTAAAGATGAATTCCAGAACATCCTATTCCGTGAGTCTAGAACGTAAAATCCACCGAAGCAAGGATATCGGTAAATAATAATGAAAAGAGAAATAAAAAGAAAAAAAAATAATAATGAAATTATACAACGCCATTATGGTACTATGGTCTTCAAAGTCCGGGGGTAGTAATTCGAGCCAAAGTCATGCTTTTTGTATCCCATAACCCTTATTCCCATTTTTCTTTCGAAGCAACGAAGAAAAATATAAGCAAGTGGTGTCCTTGATGATAGACAGCCAGCTTTAAATTGCAACTTTTCTCTCCTTTTTTTTGATCTAGATGACGTTATTTCGTTTACTCCTTGGCGTCCACCTTCTTGGCAGGGTGGTCGCCGTTCGCCTCGTCTTCGGCGGCACGCTTCTGGCCGGACTCGGCGGTGCTCTGGACAATGGGGACGCCGCTGGATGGGTTTGTTAGTATACATGCTCTTGCTTTTGTGTAATGGGGTGGTGATAGGGGGAAAGAAAAAAAAAGTAAATACATACCGAGCATCCTTCTGGACCTCACTGCGCTCCTCCTTGGGCTCACTCTTCTTGTCGTTGAAGCCGTTCTTCTGGTCAGCCGCGCGGCGCTCCCTCCAGTCGCGGTTGTCACGGCCACGGTTTCCACCACGGCCACGGCCGCGACCGCGCTGGAAGCCACCGCGTCCGCGGGAGCCGCTGGGCTTCACGCGGCCAGCCTCAATGTCGCGCACCTTCTCGTCGCAGTAGTCCTTCTTGCTCTTGATGAGCAGGTCCTGTCCCTTCCACTGGGGCTTGGGGTCCAGGGCCAGGAAAGCCTTCTGCTTCTCCTCCGACTCGAACTCAACGAACACACTGCCCTTGAAGGTCTTGTCGTAGGCACGACGCAGACGGATGGCGTTGACGGGTCCGTAGGGGGCAAAGAAGGCCTCAATGTCAAGCTGAGTGGTCGGCTCCTCGTCGCCGAAACCCTTGGCGTAGATGCTACGGCTCATGGCCTGGTCCTCGAACACCTTGACCACGTTGTGGTCGTGAGTCTGCGACACGGTCTCCGGAAGGGGAGTCTTCCGGCGCACGGAGGTATCGTTATCGGTCAACTCAAGCGTCTCGGACGACTTGAGGGCCTCGACGACGGCGCTGAAGGGCTGGAAGCGGCGCATGCGCTTGAAGGAGTGCAGAAGTTCCAGAGGAACGGAACGGTTGGCGCTGCCGCCGACCTTGGAGAACAGGAACTTGTCCATGGGCAGGTTGGAGTCAGAGAAGTAGAACTCAACCTGCTTGCGGATCTCGACCGGGTCATCCGTCACCTGCTGCGTGGAGGGGTCAAACTTGGCGTTGTTGCGGCGGTTGAAGCGGCCCTCGCGACCCCGGTTGTCGTTGCGAGATTCCTGTGTCGTCTTCTGCTCTTCGGCCTTCTCAGACTTCTCGCCCAGCTTAGCGGCGGCCTCGACAATGCGGGCTTCCTCGGCATCTTCGGTCTCCTTCTTTTCGGCACCGTTGGCGGGGACTTCGTTCTCGCCCTTCAGCTCGGCGAGGACGTTCTGGACATCCTTCTCAGCCTCAGCGTTGGGCTGGGCGACAGGCTTTTGCTCTTCGGACATGGTCACGAGCTGTGTGGTAGGAGTTTAAGGGGGTATAGGGGAGATTGTTGTATGGGGTCTATACTAGAGTGGGAAGATATCAGTCAGTGATTCCTACATATCATCAAAAGCAGAGAGGCACAGGCGATAAGTTCAGGATGAGGGTAGGGTGCAATCCCGCGTCAGAACCATGATACGGACCGATTTGGCCAATGATGGACGGAGAACCGCGCGACGGCGATGCGGAGAATTGGAGGAAGCAAGCAGGGCACTCGTATCTTACCTAGAATGCGCGTGCGCAAGATAGAAATATAAGCGGAAAAGAGGGATTGACCGGGAAAAGACACCTGCAAGTAATTTAAAGACGAGCTCCAGATGCGAGAGAGAAAATGGCCAGGCCAATTAATGCGCGGCGGGGGAAATTTTCTGAGCGCCGCAGCGGAGCAACTGTCTTGCTCGCCTCAGGCAGCCAGGCAGCGGTGTTTGTGTGGCGCAAACAGCTGACTTGGCCGCTTTAGGAAAGTAGCCGGATTGGCCTCTTCAACAACGGTATATTGACACTTCATGATATGTATCCTTCACAGATTCTGCAAAGCAGGATTAGGTTTTCTTGAGGTAAAAGTGAAGCTGGATTGAAACGGGTGTCTGGATTCTTGTGTTACCAACTAGGTATATTTTTGGAAAGTCACAGAACGTGTGACATGCTGCTAGAACGGATGACAACTACCACAGTAGGTACCAATCAGACATGCATCTGCTAGTTGTTGCCTGGCCGGTTTCCAAGCGCGGGCGGTCAATATGATCTTCCCCTCAGAGGAGATATTGAATATCTCTCAGGCAGTAGACGGGCTTCAATAGCACCCTGTCTACTCTAGACCGTTTCAACTGAAAGTTGTCACTATTCTACTCCATCGCATACTACCGTCATGCCTCCCAGAGCAATATACCTCGTAACATCCCGAAATACACGTTGTGGGCGCGCCTATGATGGGCTATCAGCTCGAATTCAAACGGAATCACGCCCTCTCCTCCAATGAAGAGCCGTATGAGACGGTCTTACTTGGACATGTCGACTCTCAACATATTGCGGACTCCTTAAAAGAGAGTAGTAGTATGTATGTAGACCATACTCCGAGGAGTGATCTTGAAATCGCAGCCAGTCAGATACCGGCCCCTCGTGTTAGTGAGAATTTCATGGCACCTGTGAATGATGTGAGTAAATCTCGAGTGCCTCACTGCCTGTGCTCCAGCCTGACGTATACAGACTACCAACAAGAGATGTCAAGAGTGGACTATGGAATTTGTTCGTCATCTGGTTGCTCGGGGTCTACTTGAGGAAGAAGCCGTTCAGATTGTCCAGTCGAAACGCGATTCGCCAGCCCATGGAATCGCTTTGCAGCCTGCTGGTCGACGAGTAGTTTGAGGGGCTATCCAAATTCATGCAGGTAGCAAGTGCCAAAGGATATATGACTTGAAAACTTTTGGTTCCTAGCTGGCACTAAGAAGAGTCAATCAATTTGGATGCAATCAGCGAAAGATCAAGCCAAAGTACTTCTGGGCGCAGGATAACAAAGCAGGTTTCCGGCACTTCCCCAGAAGGGATGTGTAGAACTGCACTTTGGGCTAAGAGCACCTGCCTTTTCCGTTTGGTTTCAGCCCCGTTGGTGCCTTTTAAGCTGTCTGAATCAAAACCCTTCTCATAGTTATACTCCAGCCTAAGCCTTCCTTCGGTACCATGTCCTCAACATAGTTCCTTGGAGTTAGGCGGGCTTCATGGGATATACTTCGGACTACCACATTGCATCATATCACAAGAGTTGTGCCATCGTCTCGCTCTCATTAGCCCATTGTCCGAGCCAATATGTCACACATTATTTGAGGTATTTCGGAATGTGCGTTTGCTTCTATTCCCATAATATACCAAGAAAGAATCTAACAGGCGCAATCCTCATCAGAAAGGCATACTGATAGTCGCCGGAACTGAAGGCGACCGAGAAGAGAGCTCCCTTATTCGATCTACGTGCAACAGAGCCATTGCCTACCAAAGAATACGACTCGCTTCGAGCACTTTTTACGACCCTTTGACGGTGGCACACTTATAATAGTAGCTCTCGTAGAAACTTGCAGAGAAAACTGGTCAAGCCGAAAAGACACGCTAGCTCGTCTCATCATGGCTGAAGAACCATCATCCAAGTTGTTAGCCGCATGGCCTACTAGAGATGTAAGTCTGAAGCCTTTCCACCGGAAGACGAGTACCCTTACCATGGGCTTAGATCATTTACATTTCTATCTTGGGACCATTGTTGCTAGCAGCGCTACTGGAGTGGTTCCTCTTTCTTGCTGCGTTTATTTACTGCCTGATCAAGGTATATCAGAAGGCCGATCACTGGAGTATTCGAGTTCTCGCAGTCATCATGGCCCTCCTCATCACACTGTGCAGGTGAGCTTGTGTAAGTGCAATAATTCATGGATGAAAGTATTAAAACACACATGTAGGGGAATCTTTCTTCCAGTGATGATCGCTATACTTCCACTACCACCGCAGATCACGCAATTTTTCCCTCGCCAGCTCGTGTCGGTACTTCAATGGTTCGCTTTCTGGGCATTCTCTGCGCTTCTAATCATACCATGGCTATTTTGTGTCAATAGATTCGTGATCCACTCCTTAGGGCGAACCAAGAGGGTGAAGGAGGCTTTAGATGACCGCACCGCACCAAAAACCGTCATTGTCATGCCAGTATACAAAGAAGACCCCCTTGTTCTGATCAAGGCAATTGACTCGGTCGTTAATAGCGACTATCCCAGTTATTGCATTCATGTTTTCTTGTCCTATGATGGGTGCAACATCGATGAACCTTATCTCCATGTGATCAACCATTTGGGAATTCCGATTTCGCTGGAGAGTTATCCGCAAAGCATTGATGTGACATATCATGGGGCAAGGATCACTGTTTCAAGATTCAAGCACGGTGGCAAGCGTCATTGCCAGAAACAAACCTTCAGGTTGATCGACAAGGTATATGCCGACTATCTAAAGCATCATGACGACCTATTTTTGTTGTTCATCGATTCAGACTGCATTCTTGACAAATTATGCCTGCAGAACTTCATGTATGACATGGAACTGAAACCAGGGAGCCAGCATAATATGTTAGCGATGACAGGAATTATCACTTCAACCACAGAGAGAAATTCTCTGATAACTGTCCTACAGGACATGGAATACATTCACGGGCAGCTTGTTGAGCGTACCGTGGAGTCCGGTTGCGGCGCTGTTACCTGCCTTCCGGGAGCACTGACAATCCTACGATTTTCAGCTTTCCGCAAAATGGCGAGATACTACTTCGCGGACAAAGCTGAGCAATGTGAGGATCTCTTCGACTATGGCAAGTGTCACTTGGGAGAAGATCGCTGGTTAACGCACTTGTTCATGATCGGGGCAATTGAACGCTACCAAATTCAGATGTGCACGAGTGCTTTCTGCAAGACAGAGGCGGTTCAGACATTCTGTAGCCTGCTTAAACAACGACGTCGATGGTTTCTCGGCTACATAACCAACGAAGTGTGTATGCTGACCGACGTCAGACTGTGGAAACGCTACCCACTATTGTGTCTGGTGCGCTTCATGCAGAACACAATCCGGACGACTGCATTGCTATTCTTCATTTTGGTAATCTCACTCATAACAACTTCCAGCAAGATTAAGAACCTGCCTGTTGGCTTCATTGCAGTTTCGCTCGGTCTCAATTACATCCTTATGGTTTATTTTGGGATAAGGCTCAAACGCTTCAAAGCCTGGCTCTATCCCCTAATGTTCATCCTGAATCCGTTCTTCAATTGGCTTTACATAGTGTACGGCATCTTCACTGCAGGCCAGCGAACGTGGGGCGGGCCTCGAGCTGACGCAGCCAGAGCTGATGAGCATACTACACCAGAGGAAGCGGTTGAGAAGGCTAGGGTCCAGGGGGATGAGCTGAATGTTCAGGTAGACACCTTTCGAACGAAAACAGAAGAGAAAGGCGTTCCCATCCGGCCTTCATCCAAGGTCAATGGTCGCCTCTCGTTTGCGCCACAGCTTCTAGATCGATATTACGACTATCAAGGCGCTTTGGGGACCAGTCTCGCCAAATACCTGACCCCTCTTCCAGACGTGCCTCGCATCGGCCTCCACCCACATTGCTCATCTGACTCGGTTGCGACATCCGATTCTGGAGGCAATTCAATTTCCTTGCCCCAGAATGTGGAATCCTTGATGAGCGCCGGGGAGCGGGCCAGACTCTCCATTAGTCGCCAGGCGCAGGAAGACACCGGGCTTCTACACACACGGGGGGCAGACGGTGGAGAGCATGGCCTGTATGTGCAATCTAACGAGGACCCGGTAGAAAACCGGGCGTATGAATTGCATACCATTGAGTCAGAGAGCAATGTCCCAAGCGGAAAGCCCCAGGTATCGTCAAGTGTTCCACAATCAGTGATGCAGCAATCTAGAGCTGTTCCTGGGTCTCAGCCCCATGGGCACTTGCCACAGCCAAGATACACCAAGCGACCTAGTAGAATTCCGAGGCAGAAGAAGGGACATATGCAACCAGAACAAATGGTTTGAACCGGAAGGCAGTGCATAAGAATTCAAGCATCGGATTGAATTGGTAGTGAGCCTAAGGGTTGCCAAGGAACAGAGGCCGACTGACCAGAGTATTAGAGCCTGTTTTGAACACACATGCTACTACTAATGGACTAGTTACTTGACTCTCGTTCAGTAATGGTCTGTGATCCATCGTCTATTCACATCGTTTGTATTCAAATACTCTTTTCTCGCATTATTGAATAAGCCAAGTTACTATCCTCTGAGGTCATGGATGCGTATGGGGAATTCGTGCTCATTTAGTCTCGATAGTCAATAGAGTAAGACAAACGAAGGTTTATCCAATCGAATCGAATTCGCTACGGAGTATGACACATAACATTGGCATACAATGGTCAGATGATTCTCTGTAACGGAAGTCTGCAATTCAGTTAGACTGAGAGATACCGACGTGCCAGCTGGAGCAGTCGGGAATATCGAACGCTTGAAGAATCTATCTATAGAATGTCATACCAACCCTAGCAGTACTGTGGTTGATTGACTGGAAAGAGTGAGTGGCCAAACAGATATGCACATGATGAGTCATCACAAACGGGAGAAAAACTCTGAACTATCGATAAGCCCCGCCAAAGCGGTCAGGTAAGGGTTCTGCCGGCACTAATGGAGCGGTGAAAGGTGGGAGGCGTCGAGCAGCAGCCAGAAGGTTCGACGAGCGCCCAAAGAAGCCGGTGAAGCTGTGCTGCGATGCTGCTAAGCGCCAGGTTCCTTATTTATTCCTGTAATCCTCCGACCTGGGGGACACCTGCGTTTTATATATTTCTGCATTGATCTCCTCTAGTGTGTTAATTATACATTATTTTTTTATTTTTTTTTTCCGCCCAAGTGGAACCCATCGAATTGTGCTTACTGCTCTAGACAGATAATATCTGCCTGACAGATAGTAAGTAGTAGTGACTGACGAGCCAGCGGTGCCCACGTTGGAAAATCGACGCCTCACCGCCCGCGAGCTTCTAGTGGCGGGTCCTGCAGTTCTCGCCGTGCAAATTCTCCCCCTCCGTCTCGCTCTTTTCTCTGCCCTCTTTGGATCCTCCCCCAACCTCTCCCCCTCAGTCCCATTCTTCCACTTTTTTCCTCTTTCATCCTCACATCACTCTTCTACTTCTTCTTTTTTCCCCTCTCTCCTCTTTTCTTCCCCCCACTCTCTTCTCCCCCTCTCTACCTCTTCCTCATCTAGACAATGTCTGTCGTCGGTATAGATTTCGGTGCCCAGAGCACCAAGGTCGGTGTTGCCCGTAACAAGGGTATTGATATTGTGCGTCACTCTTTCCCCTCTGCCCAATTTTCTCTTTCCCCTCCGAGCGCTGCCCATCCGCTCGTCATTATCAGTCCCAAGTCATTACTAACTAGTCCATTGTGATGGTTTACAGATCACCAACGAAGTTTCCAACAGATCTACTCCGTGAGTTCGCCCATTCTTTGCTCATCATGAATTTTCATGTCGGCGCCATATCAGCTGCCCGTCCCAGTACATTATTAGTATACGAGCCGTGTACTGACTTAATTGTTCTCCCACACAGTTCCCTTGTTGGCTTCAATGCCCGCTGCAGAGCTCTCGGTGAGGCCGCTAAGACGCAAGAGACTTCCAACCTCAAGAACACGGTCGGCAACCTGAAGCGCCTGATCGGCCGCTCATTCAGCGACCCCGATGTTGCGATCGAGCAGGAGTACACCACGGCTCAGCTTTGCGATGTCAACGGCCAGGCCGGTGCCGAGGTCAGCTACCTCGGAAAGAAGGAGAAGTTCTCGGCTACTCAGCTGGTCGCCATGTACCTGACCAAGATCCGGGACATCACCTCCAAGGAGCTGAAGCTTCCTGTCTCCGACGTCACCATCAGCGTTCCCGCTTGGTTCACCGACGTCCAGCGCCGCGCCATGCTTGATGCCGGTGAGATCGCTGGCCTCAAGGTCCTCCGCCTGATCAACGACACCACCGCCACCGCTCTCGGTTACGGTATCACTAAGCTCGACCTGCCCGGCCCCGAGGAGAAGCCCCGTCGGGTCATGTTCGTCGATATCGGCTACAGCGACTACACTGCCTCCATCGTCGAGTTCCGCAAGGGTGAGCTCAACGTCAAGGCTACTGCCTACGACCGTCACTTCGGTGGTCGCAACTTCGACCGTGCCCTGACCGAGCACTTCGCCGATGAGTTCAAGGAGAAGTTCAAGATCGATGTTCGCACTCACCCCAAGGCCTGGTCTCGTACCCTGGCCGCTGCCGAGAAGATGAAGAAGGTTCTGTCGGCCAACCCTGCTGCTCCCATGAGCATCGAGTCCCTGATGGAGGACGTCGACGTCCGCGCCATTGTTAAGCGTGAGGAGCTTGAGACCATGGTCAAGCCCCTTCTGGACCGGGTCACCGTTCCCATTGAGGAAGCCCTGGCTGAGGCCAAGCTCAAGCCCGAGGACATTGACTTCGTCGAGATGGTTGGTGGCTGCACCCGTGTGCCCGCCATCAAGGACGCCGTCTCCAAGTTCTTCGGCAAGACCCTCTCTTTCACCCTCAACCAGGATGAGGCCATTGCTCGCGGCTGTGCTTTCAGCTGTGCCATCCTCTCCCCCGTCTTCCGTGTGCGTGACTTCTCCGTTCACGACATCGTCAACTACCCCATCGAGTTCACCTGGGAGCAGTCTGCCGACATCCCTGATGAGGACACCAGCCTGACTGTCTTCAACCGCGGCAACGTGATGCCTTCCACCAAGATCCTTACCTTCTACCGCAAGCAGCCTTTCGATCTCGAGGCCCGCTACGCCAAGCCCGAGATGCTGCCCGGCAAGGTCAACCCCTGGGTTGGCCGCTTCTCCGTCAAGGGTGTCAAGGCTGATGCCAACGACGACTTCATGATCTGCAAGCTCAAGGCCCGTCTGAACCTGCACGGTATCCTCAACCTGGAGTCCGGTTACTACGTTGAGGACATGGAAGTCGAGGAGCCCGTTCCCGAGGAGGGTGATGTGAGTGATAACCCTCAGTTCAATTTCGCGAGATGTTCCGATTACTGACGACTATTTAGGCCATGGACACCGATGGCAAGGACGGTGAGCAGCCCAAGAAGACTCGCAAGGTCAAGAAGCAGGTCCGCAAGGGTGACCTGCCCATCTCGACCGGCACTACTTCCACCGATGAGTCCGTCCTGAACGCCTGGACTGAGCGTGAGAACTCCATGTACATGGAGGACAAGCTCATTGCCGAGACCGACGAGAAGAAGAACGAGCTCGAGTCCAGCATCTACGAGCTGCGTGACAAGATTGACGGCGTCTACTCCGAGTTCGCCAACGAGGAGGAGAAGGACAAGCTGCGGGCTAAGCTGACCGACACCGAGGTAAGTCTTCACAACGTTCGTTCCATTTTTCGCTTTACAAAGGCTGACGAGTTGTTCAGGACTGGCTCTACGAGGAGGGTGAGGACACCACTAAGTCGGTCTACGTGGCCAAGATGGACGAGATCCGCTTCGTCGCCGGTCCCATCATCCAGCGCTACCGCGAGAAGCAGGAGGCTGAGCGCCAGGCCCAGGAGGAGGCCGCCGCCAAGAAGCGTGCCGAAGAAGAGGCCAAGCGTAAGGCCGAGGAGGAGGCCAAGAAGGCCGAAGAGGAGGCTAAGAAGGCCGAGGAGAAGCCCGACGCTGAGATGAAGGACGCTCCCGCCGAGGGCGAGAAGCCCGCTGAGCAGTAAATTTGCTCGATTGGTAGATAACGGTGAGCCCAGCTGTGGGATCGCAGCTTGATGACAATGTGGTCACGAACAATGCAATCATGTTGAACCCCTTCAGTTGTTTATTACGGATTTCTTTTATTATTCTTTTTTTCTCCCGTTCCCCTTTACTTTATTCTGGCCGAGTGCCGGCACTGTGATGTAGAACGACATGATTTCCCCTTTCAGTACTTGCTTTTCCTCTCCGCGTTTGTTTGTGGTCGACCTGGAGATGCTGGCCTGGTCAAACGGCGGGAGCAAACTGGCAGGGGCACAAAAACTACTAGAGATTGCGCCATGGCGATGTGGATAGACCTGCTTGAAAAGTATATGATTGGTAATACAGAATATAGTATCCTTGCACATGCAGATTGGTTTATTTTCTTTCACATGGTGCTTCTTAGTGTTACACAGTATGGGCCCAGTAAAGTTGAAATCGCTGCCAATATAGTTGTTACTACTATTGTAAGTGGGAGCGCCACGTATACGTCGACAGTGGTACACCAGTCCAATTTACCCGACTTCTTCCCAATGAAGGTGTATAGATTACTGCCACTCCCCAATCTCAAATCATTGTGAATACTACTGAATAACATAATGCCTCCCACCAATACTATATACACCGAGTGAAACTGCTATCAGCACAATTCATACCTTTAAGCACATCACCAAACACACCCTCCCCAGCAAGATCATGCATCAAATCCACCCACAAAAACCTTTTCATGATCTCTCGCAACTCTCCCCACGTCCTGATCCCCACTCTCTCCAACCATTCCCGCAAACACCCTCTCAACCAGAGATCCGTCCCCTGAAATGCTGGCAGCGGCGGCAATGCAAGGATCCCGACCATTAATAGCCAGAGAATGAGCTCCGGGGAATCCTCCCCAGCATCGTCAGGATGTTGCTGGCATTGTTCCATGAACGACAAGAGATGAGGTTGATACGAAGCAGGGAAGAATACAAAAGGCAGTGTCTTGTCTTGCCACTGGAGGAAGGTATGATGGCAGAAGGTGAGGAGACCTAGACGGAAGGTTTCGTTGTTGCTGTTCGGGGGGAAGGGCATTTGAAGAAGACGGTACATTACGGAGGAGAGAGTAGAGGGCATGATATCTGGGGTAAGGCGGCGTTGGGGGGTCTCGGTGATGCTTGTGTTGATTAGGGTGCAGAAGTTTTGGAGGACGTGGAAGGTTGTCTTTAGGGTTGGGTCTAGGTGGAGTTGGGGGTTGTTGGTTTGGCTAGGGGTTGGGTTGAAGATGGTAGGGAATGGGGTTAGTGGTTCGAGGAAGGTGTCTCGGAAGAATATGGGTGTGGTGTTGTTTTGGAGGGCGAGGCCTAGGTCCCATCTGGTGATTGTCGATCAGCTTGATAGGTTGAATGTTACAGGGAGGTAAGCGGCTTGCTTACCTGAACAGCTCGATGAGGATTTTCTGGCTCTCGAATAAGCGCAGACCACCCCGAAGATCCATGATTGTTCGAATTCCCTCCATATGTTTCTGTGCGACCTCGGATTCGCCCATCAAATGCGCTGTCATGGCCAACATCAGCACAGTGCGTACGGTGAAATCGGAGATTTTGGTCCGGAGATCGACGCTCGTTAGTCTCTCGCGGAGGATCTGCACGCCCTTTGTAAAATGGAGCATGGTCCTGCGATTGGAAAGTAGTTCGTCAGAATGTTGTCGACCATGGACTGAGCCCATGAAGACTTCCGATGCGCATACGGTGAGATGCAGATAGGCGGCATCGGAACGGATGGAGTCGTGGAACCAGGATTTATCCCTATAGTCGAATTCAATCAGGAATCCCAATGGGAAGAACATTTGCATTGATAGTTTGGCGACTACATGGTATTCGCGTTAGCTACGCAAATGAAAGAGTGGGTTAGTGTAGGGAAGACCTACATTGTAGTATATCAGCGAAGGTACGGGAATCCACTTGGACGGCGATTTGAGCAAACGATGGATCAGGCCCCACTACTAGTCTACTAGCCGATGGGATGTTGGGGTCCTGATATACTTCTGCTGATTGTGGCGATGGAATCTGATCCTGTTGTATGGGGTAGAGCTTTTTCCGTCGGTCGTATCGAGGCCGCCCTTTGTTTATGCCTTGCATTACATGGCTTCGGATGAGTCGACGGGTGCTTCTGTCGGGCTTTTTGTTATCCGTCGATATGATAAAGTGCATAATTGGGTTAAGATAGCGCAGGTTGTATGCGCGATTTAGTAGAACCCAGAACAGGGAGCACGGTCGAGATGCTGAGCGATGGTTTGAAATCACGGAATTAGAGTAGGATGATATACGGAGTCTTGATATCATTTACCCGAACAGGAACTTGAAGAGGGTGAAGGGGGGATTTTTATGGTTGGTTTGTCAGCTGGTGATGCTGACAGGAACCGATGGCGTGTCGCTGCTTCCAATATCATTTGCCAATTCCGGTATAGTCACGGCCTTGGTATACTTCCCGCTGGATTCACTCGGTGACAGCATCTTGACTATATTATTATCCTTCTTTGGTCAAAGTTGGAAATAAGATAAATACCCCCTGAACATGACTCCCATGGTGAGTTTCTCTTCTTCCTCTAACTACCAGTCAAGCCTGACTCATTTTCACTCCTTCAGAATCCGCACCATGTCCACAGACCGAAAGACCGTCCTCATCACAGGCTGCTCCGATGGAGGCATCGGAGCTGCACTGGCTGAGACCTTTCACGATCACCGTTACCATGTCTTTGCCACTGTGCGCACCCCGTCAAAGGCCCCCAAATCACTCACCATCTCTCCCAACGCTACCATCCTCACCTTGGATGTGCTGGATTCGAGTTCCATCGCCAATGCAGTGGAGAAGGTGACCAAAGTCACTGGCGGCAAGCTTGACGTTCTGGTAAACAATAGTGGAGGCAGCATCATCCTCCCCGCCATGGATACCTCAATCGAGGAGGGCAAAAAGCTATTCGACTTGAACTTCTGGGCGCCTTTCGCCGTAACGCAGGCCTTCGCTCCTCTACTGATCAGGTCCAAAGGGTGTGTTGTGAACAACACATCAGTGAATGGAGCTCTTCCGTTTGTCTTTATGAGTAAGTCCAACCCTCCTCTTTAGTCACAGACATGGCATCCTCTGACTAATGTACCTTATTCAAGGCATGTACAATTCCTCGAAAGCGGCCTTTATGAGTGCCAGCGAGACTTGGCGTATGGAGCTGGCTCCGTTGGGTGTTCGCACCATCACTCTCATGACTGGTGGTGTGAAGACTAAGTTCTTCGACAATTACGTTCAACGCCAAGTCCCAGAGACCTCATATTACATCGGAGCAAAGGATGCTATTCAGAAAATGGGAGATGGAAGCTTGCAAGATAGCGGCGTTGATAGGTACGCATATGCATCTAAGGTGGTTCAGGCAGTGGAGAGGAGGGCGTCAGGAAAGCTGTGGGTTGGTGGAGGCGCTGTCCCTGCGAAATGGGCATTGTGGCTATTGCCGCAATGGGGTGTGGTAAGTATCCTTTGATTGCTTGTTGCAGAGTATCTACTTAGCATCGATAATGTGCTAATTGCTTTGATAGGATTTGATGATGAGGAAAATGTTTCCTGTGTTCGAGACAATCGGAGGTGGACTAAAGAAAGACGCTTAGAGTTGTGATATAGCTGCGCAACAGTCGTGACTGCGACTGCGTAACAGGGGTTGCAAAGTGGCCTTACTGGTATTTTCAGCGTAATATTTGTGCCGGTTTTCAGCATGTCAATTTCAGCATCTTGGTGCCATTTATATACTAGTTGTCTTTTAGCCTATTCAATCACGGAGTCACCTGACGAGCTTGTGAGGTCCTCCCTATTTGCATCCAGTAATCCATCGCTTCTGACCAGCCTTGCTGTCTTTGAGCAAAATTCATTATATACAACAGCTCTCGTTCACTATCTCTTTTTCTCGCCAGCCAAAGGCCATTGTTCAAAACAGACTACACATCCATGAGGAAGCCTAGCTAAGCCCAACTAGCACCCCATTCTCGTTCTCAAAAGTCATGCTAATCCGTTCCGTCCACGGCTTAGTATTATAATCCGACACGGTCGAGAAGGTTTGGAAAATACGGGCCACAATGTACGTGAGAACAATCATAGCATAATGCTCTGCTCTTGTGTTAGCGAGTGCATCCTGGGAATCACCATAACTGAAGGGGAACTTACGGCCGGGGCAGATTCTAGGACCCTTGTTGAACGGAATATAGCCAGCCATATCTCCACTTAGTTGTTCCCATCGTTCTGGACGAAACTCCCCAGGATCCTCACCAAAATCCTGCCCTAAGCGATGCCTAGCCCAGGTGGAAAAAACCACAATGTCTCCTTCCATGATAAGAATCGGCGCGTCATCATGAGCCCCACCTCCAGTTGGCAAGATTGAATTCTTGTTTGCCACTCTCGCGTTCAAAACAACTGGGGGAAACAGTCTCATCGCTGGCATATTATGTTAGTGGATAGTAGAACTCAGATGGCCAAAAGAGGTGTCGAACCTTCTTGAAGGACCCAGCGGACATAATGCAGTGTCCCGAGCTGTCCCCATGTTGGGGGGTTTGATCCAATGGTGTCGATGATGCTTGCTCGCAGCTTATGCACCACGCGCTCGTTCTGGGCAAGGCAATAGAAAAGTCCCGAGAGTGTCGTGCTCATGCTGTCATTTGCGAGTAGGATACTTAAAGCTTGATCAGCAAGCTGTGGTGCTTCATCTATATCAAGTTGTGATTTGAGCATAGACCACTGTTTTACCTCCTTGTCTGCTCCGTCTTGTCTTTCCAATCCTCTAATAACGCAGGTCATCACATATTCTCGTGCTTTCTTGCAAGCCTTTAGAAAGCTTCGCCTGGGCACCAAGTGTCGAAGCGGGCCACGGAAACCATCTTGCACGATTCTATTCTTAACAAGAAGAAGATCCTCGAAAAATTGCTTCTTCTCTCGAGATTGGGTGAAGCTGAGAGCATCAACGGACTCTCCTAAAGAGAACAAGGTCTGCATGTCTAGAGACAGATTAAATGCACAGGACTGAATATCGAAGGATTGTCCATCCGGAGGGACGTGCTGAAGAAAAGCTTGGAAGTGCTGCTCACACAGGCTAAGATCAATGGCCTTGCGAAGGTTAGAGAGCCGACTTCGCAGCTGTTCCCGGCTTGTCTTCCAGCCCGCACCGTCGAGGGTGAATATTCCATGTGGTGTGATTGGCTCAAACAAAGGCCTTCGCAACGGAGAACTATCGAAGTCGACAAATGCCGTGGAAAGCAGATGCTTGATATTGGTCGCGTTGCAGGTGAATAGCAGCCGAAATCCTAAGACATTGGAGACATAAGTCTCCCCATACCTCTCGAAGAGTGCATTTGTGTACGAGAGAGACGTTCGGCGGCGAAAATGGTATGCTAACTCGATTGACTTGGCGATTCCGAAGATGTCATACCAAAAGCGGTCGCTTTCGTTGGGCGGCTTCTGGCAGCCATGAAGTTGTTCGAAACGTCGCAATCTTCGGCTCCGGTAGTATTTAGTTACCAAGAGGGTAATCGTGACACCAAGAGCAACCACAGCCAAAGCCAGGCGAAAATTACCTGGGTAGGAGAGTCTGGGTAGCAGGAGTGCTGTCATGTTTGAAACGGTCTCTTGGGCATCCTGCATGGTGACAAAGCAAGGACAAAGCAGTGCCCATATGCTGACAGACGACAGTTACCCTAGGTAATAGTAAGTCATGCTCATATGACTAGCCTATCAAGGGACTGAATATTGCATGTGAGCAGGCCTGGGTTCCTTAACGAAGGTAGTCATCAGGGGGGACAAGGAGGGCGAAAAAGGGAAGCTGCGCCCTAATATGCGACCCACCAATTTCCATGCTACTAGGATGCGCTAAACATGCTCGACTATTATAAATTCGCATATTGTCTCCTTACCGCAGGTCTAGAGATCTGATATGGATCATTTCTTCATGCTGTCTCACAGGTTTTCATTTGCTACTACGACTACGACTATAACAACTTCATAATTTCCCTACTTCTACTCTTGAAACGAACTACGACTTTGTGATGATGACCTCGAGAAGAGAAGGGCATGAAGAATGGGTAACATCTGGGAAAGAGCAACTTACTTCCGATGTAGAGCGAACTCTGAAGCTTGCCAATGATTATGCTCTTGGTTCGATACGCTCCGATGGGCATTGGTGCGGGGAGTTGAGGTCCAATGTCACTATCACGGCCGAATACATCTTCCTTCGACACGCTTTGGGTCTAGACTTGAGAGCCGATAATGCGGCTTACTGCAACTATATACTATCACAGCAGAACTGCGATGGCTCATGGGGCTTAGCACCTGAGTATCCAGGCGACGTATCGACCACGACTGAAGCCTACTTAGCACTCAAGTTGCTGGGGGTGAGTCCGCACATGCCGGTCATGCAACAAGCCCGTGCATTTGTTCTCAAAGCGGGCGGTGCTGAAAAAGTTCGCGTTTTTACTCGCATCTTCCTGGCAACTTTCGGATTGTTCCCATGGGATGCAGTGCCCCAGCTGCCCGTGGAGCTAATTCTTCTGCCTTCCAGTTGTCCAATCAACATGTACACTTTAGCGTCCTGGGCCCGAGGAACCATTGCCCCGCTGCTGATTATCTGCCACCATCGGCCCGTGTACGCGCTACCGGACGACTACCTAGATGAGTTATGGCTCAATCCGACGGACAAGAATGTGCCGTATGGCTCCCCGCTCCGGGATCTGCTGTGCCAGGGAGACATTACTGGACTTGCATTTAGTGTCGTGGATAACTTGCTTTACTACCTGAATGGTCTCCGTTCCGTCCCTTTGCTCCGATCATACGCCCGACGAAAATGCCTACAGTGGATCCTCGAGCGCCAGGAGCCCACTGGTGACTGGGCTGGGATCTTTCCTCCGATGCATGCCAGTATTTATGCGTTCGTGCTGGAGGGCTACGAGCTGGATGACCCTCCAGTCCGCCTTGGAATTCAAGCATTGGAAAACTTTGCTTGGGAAGACGAAAAGGGCAAACGAATCCAAGCATGTGTTTCTCCCGTGTGGGACACAGCTCTGATGTCGATCGGGCTCTGCGATGCCATGTCGCCCGATAAGCACGTCCTCCAGCAGGCCATCACTTGGATCCGGTATCGCCAATTGCTGAAGCCCTGCGGGGACTGGCGGATCTACCGCCCTAAGCTAGCCCCCGGAGGGTTTAGCTTCGAGTACGAGAATAGCCACTACCCCGATGTGGACGACACCGCGGCCATCATTCTGGCTCAGCTGAAGCAGGATCCCCAATCTGTCGCTTCGGACTCTGTGATTGCAGCTGCAACATGGATCCTAGGCATGCAGAACCCTGATGGCGGCTGGGCCGCCTTTGATGTTGAGAATGATAAGCTGTTCCTCAACAAAATTCCCTTCAGTGATATGGACAGTTTGTGTGACACCTCCTGTGCCGATATTACTGGGCGGATTCTGGAAGCCTTCGGATTGATGATGAGGCGTGAATCGAAAAGGCCCATCCTTTCTCCAATGTTACGGTATGCATGCACTCGGGGGATCACATACCTTGCATCCACACAAGAGGCCAACGGAGCCTGGTTCGGACGATGGGGGTGTAATTACATCTATGGAACGTCTCATGCACTGTGCGGATTGGCTTACTACATGGAAGATGACAAGCGAGTCAGTGGGCTAGTGGCGCCGGCGCTACAATGGCTAAAATCCAAACAAAATGACGACGGCGGTTGGGGCGAACCGCTACTATCCTACCGAACAACAGGCACTCAGCTGCAGCAGCAATCAACTCCATCACAGACTGCATGGGCGCTAATGGGACTACTGGCCCACCTTCCCCTCACCGACCCTGCTATTGAGCGTGGGATCCGGTGGCTGGTATGTTCACAACGGCCAGAAAAGGGCATTGGAGCTTCCTGGCCCGAAGCGGTCTACACGGGAACAGGATTTCCCAATCATTTCTATCTGGGCTACGACTACTATCGGCATTATTTCCCCATGATGGCCCTTGGGCGCTATTTGCAGGCGAGTCAGGCCCACGCCTGAAGATGCCGCAAGGAGGTGATCGCAGCCACCCGATCGATCACATACGTCTGTTTTTCTGCATAAGACTGTAAAACCATGTAAACAGAGACTTCGTGGCGATATCTGGATGATGAATTCAAGTTTATTGTTTGGCAGCGCTATCTTGAACTGTATTTACTACATCTGAAGTACTTTTAAACTTCGACCATTTACCAGTATGTCCTTGCAGCATGGTAGCAGCGCAACCTTAAACGCCGTAGGAAGTTTCTTTTTTTTTCCACCAGTACTGCCCAGTGCCAACATGTGGCCAAACCTAAGATAAACTTTCATAACCGTAACCTTTCTTCAAGAATAGACTTTATTCAACGCACATGCAGAAACGCTGCAGCGCAACCAAGAATATTGAACATCGGAAAGGGATAATACTCACGGATTGTAACGGATCCTATCAGAGTATCGTCCGTGAATGAGACATACTTGAAAAAAGCGAGACAAGGGCCCAGCCACAGTTACCACCAGTTTGATTTGTTTAATTAATTAGCCGAGCTGACTCGGCATAATGCAGGTGGATATTACTGGTATATACTCGGTAATTGCCCCTTACTCAGTCGACCGGAAACTAGTCCCGGGTGTGATTGATAGGACTTAATTCGATGACAACAAGGAACCTCGAGAGTCGAGACATTCCGCACGAGATACGTAGCACACATGCTGGTTTGTTTGTCTGTCGGGTGGCCCGGGATTTGGCTGAGCAGACTAAAAATTTGGTAGTCGGTCTAGTGGATGTGGATAGTGTATGCAATATGCATGCTACTCCGCTTCCTTGGTCGGGATCACAATGGGGGTCTGTCTATAGTTGGATGGATTTGGTAGGTGCTCCGTAGAATAGGCCAGGGCTGAAGGGCTGAAGGTTAGGGAGTAGTAGGACTGCGACGGCAGGACCAGATTTGACTTCTGAGGCACTTCTTAAAAATCATTGGCTGATGTGTAGGTATGTTGTGAGACATTGTAGATTGGGACGGGCTCTTCAGCGGGCGTGCAAGTATCTCGAGGAGGATCCTGCTCTGCGGGGGCGAGTGGGGCGTGCGGCTGAGGTGCATGATTGTGCTGGATGAAGTTGTCTTTTCGCCACATCATTCTCCCTTCCTTCAAGTGGATCAAGTTAGATCGAATGGATGATTGTGAACAGGACGGAGCTCATTGTTTGCTTCCCCTCCTGTGGAACTCCGAGCATCGCTCCTGCCCTCCTCTCCCATTCCCGGCTAGCATTCGTGACTGCCGTGATGGAAATGAAGATGAAGATGAAAATGACAGGTCGTGCAGAAAAGTAGAGAGACCGGGGATCCTTGACATGCCTCTCTTTCTCTGCAACCCCCTCCCCCTTCTTTCTTTGGCTCTCGCCTTGCACGATATCCAAACATCATGATGGAGTTCTTTCCAAACTTCAGCCGGGCCCGGCCAGCAACTGTGCCCACTGACAAGGTTGTCCCTCTACGGTACTGGGATGACCTGGACTATCTCCGTCGTCTCTGCCATGATTTCACCTTCCGTTTTGACGACGTACTGGACGCCTCCAAGCTCGATGCTGCTCTGGCACGTTTGACGGAGATTGGAGACTGGAACCAATTGGGAGCTCGTCTGCGTCTGAATGTATGGTTATGAAGACCCCTCCATCCATCATACCAGTTCCTGCCCGGATCAGTGAGGCTAACTCTTGCCAACTCAGGATCAAAACCGCCTTGAATACCACATTCCCGCTGAGTATACCAAAGCGCGGCCCGCATACAACTTCACCACCACCGAGTATGGGTTGCGCATCTCCGAGCACGAACTCGGTAAACAGCTACCACAATCAGGCCAAGATCAATCAATTCTTTCGCCTTCGCCCGCTGTCTTCGCTCCTATTGTCCGCCATGCGGATAGTCCTCGTAAGCTGGCTGACTGGATATACACCGACCGGCCACAACTTCATATCCATGTTTCTGTCTTTCAGGACGCGACCCTGGTGACAGTTAGCTATGTTCATACTCTGTTCGATGCTATTGCGAGGTCAACATTTTTCAACGCGTGGATAGCTGTTCTGCGGGGTCGAGAAGACGAAGTACCGCCTTTCATCCCTTTCGAACATGATCCTCTGCGCACACTGGGTACAGAAGCCCCGGTGAAGCCTTATAGTAATTTTGACCGCGCTCTTAGCGGACTTAGCCTTGTGATATTTGGGCTGCGGTATCTATGGGAGCTGTTCTGGTATCAGCAAGAGGAGGAACATCCCATTCGCCTACCAAGACAATGCGTGGAACGGCTGAAGGAATCCGCTCGGAAAGAGCTTGCTGCGATGAGCCCCGATAATGAGGACAAGGCGCCCTTTCTGAGTGAAGGTGATGTCGTTATGGCGTGGTGGGTGAGGACTATTGTCACAGCTCTGAATCCGGCGCCAGATCGAACCATCATGGTCATGAACGTCTTCAACGTATGGGCGCTTTTTGAGGAGTGGTTCCCAACTGGCGGCGCGGGGTTCATTGGTAACGCTTTTTTCTATTCGTACACGCTGCTAGTTGCAGGCCAGGTTATTCAGGATGCTAGCCTCGCATATGTGGCGTCCAAAAACCGTAAAGCCCTCATGGAGCACCGGACAAAGGAACAAGTTCAAGCCATGACATCCATGCAGAGGGCATCGTTCACTCGGACACCACCAGTTGTCGGAGATGCCAATTTGCTATTCATGGCATGCACGAATCAGCACAAGGCCAGGTATTTCGAGCTGGACTTTTCGGCTGCCGTGGTGGCCCCGGGAGTGCCTCTGAGCGAACGGCCACATGCTCTAGGTAGACCGTCGTATATCAACGACATTGAGACTTGTCAGGGTTACCCAACCCGGAACGTAGTCAGGATCATTGGTAAGGATGCTGCGGGTGATTATTGGCTTTTGTTCAAGACTCGACCGGGCGCGTGGGCAGTTATTCATAGACAGTTGGTAGCGTTGCTGAAGCTGGATGAGAAAGAATGATGTATGTCAAGCAGATTAGTTAGTACGAAAAGCTTGAGACCAGTGGGTCTGGATATGGAAAGAACTATGAGAGTGCCGTGACCCACGTAGCAATCGCATCTTAGTCCAATCCATCTTAGTCGATCGCATCTTAGTCCCTATAAATGGACCGGTCGCCCGGAACATTCGCCCATGGTTCAGCCCCTTGGGACAGAGCTACGCATCAGCATGTCCGGCCAGGGGATCCCACTTAAGGTTATCCAGCCCACTGCTGACACAATACAAACGGCAGAGATCATCCGGTCTCAAATCCATATAGAGCGCAGCACCGCCAACATTTTCACCATTTACCGAAGCGCCAACGCATCCCAGCTATGTATGCTGTTCCTATCAGTGTGCTGCGCAATAGGCGCGGGCGCAGCGATGCCTCTAGTAACCGTTGTGTACGGGAACTTTGCACGCGAATTCATCACCGGAGACAACAATGCACCGGATGAGATTCGAGATCGTGTTCAGCGCCTCGCGCTCTACTTGGTGTATATCGGTAGGTAGGTCTGCATAACCCGTTATCTGCCACCATCTGACGCAACAGCGCAGCAATCGGGTCTCTAGTCACAACCGCTATCAGCACGTTTGGCTTCAACCTCATTGGGGAAAAATTATCGCGCCAGCTTCAGCAGAAATACCTCGCTTCGGCTTTGCGGCAGAATATGGCTTATTTCGACGTAGTCGGAATTGGAGAGTTGACGTCTCATATGGATCAGGATATGAAACTGATCCAAGCTGGTATCTCGCAGAAAGTTGGTGAGCTGCTTTCTGGGCTGTCTGGCTTTGTGGTTGCTATTATTTGTGCATTCATCCAGAATGGGCGCTTTGCAGGCATAATTATCTCTCAGCCCATAGCCCTGCTTACACTCATCGGGGTGTTGGGGGGTTCCTTGAGTGTAAGACAGCGAAGGGGTCTGGCTCAGTACGTCAGAGCAGATAATCTGGCCCAGGAAGTGCTCAGCGCTATGAGGAGTGTCATTGCTTATCGGAGCCAGGAAAGGTACAGCAAAAGGTATTACGAGGCGTTGCGACGTCCAGCTGAGTTAGACTTTCGGGAGCGCTTCATTTTTGGGATGCTTGTTGCGGGGTCTTTCATGGTTATGCACTGGGCGAATGGTTTGGGTGTATGTATATCGTCTTTCCTTTCGGTATTTCTGCGACAACCAGATGAGTCCCTGCTGACAACTGCCAAGTTCTGGCAGGCTGATCATCTCCTCCGCCAAGGGCGTTGCACTATTTCGGAAGTTCTGACTATTCTGTATGCAATGGCCGTTGCAGGAGGAATGCTAAGCCAAGCATTGCCATCCATTGTCAACATCACACAGGCCAATGCGGCCGCCAGCCGTGTCTTCTCAGTCATTGAGCGGGAATCGCCCATAGATCCTTCTGTAAGTACCGGGGTGACGCACAGTCAGATCAGAGGGGATATTGTTTTCGAAGACATACGCTTTACGTATCCTTCACGGCCTGAAGGGGAGGTCCTAAAAGGCGTCAATTTCGTTGCGCCTGCCGGGCACACTGTAGCGTTTGTGGGACCATCCGGGTCAGGAAAATCAACCTTATTCGCACTTTTGGAACGACTGTACCATCCACACAGTGGTCGGATTATGCTGGATGGCGAGCCAATTGATACCATGAATGTCTCGTGGCTAAGGTCCCATATTGGGTACGTCGGGCAGGACGTCACTTTGTTCCGTGCATCAATACTTGACAACATCGCATATGGGCTTCCCAAAGCTGCAGCTGAGGTGCTTCACGACTATCTTTTGCCTCTAAGTCTTGAATACTGATTTTGTGATGCAGGGTATGGAGGCAAACGCGATACGAAAGCTCGTAATCGAGGCGGCCAAAGTTGCCCAAATTCACGAGTTTGTCGCGAGTCTGCCCGAGGAGTACAATACCATGATTGGGGCACATGGATCGAATCTCTCAGGGGGCCAGAAACAGCGTATTGCTATTGCCCGCGCAATTGTCTCCCAACCAGCAGTATTACTGTTGGATGAGGCCACGGCTGCGCTCGACAGTCTCTGTGAAAAGGCAGTGCAGGAGGCGCTGGAAAAAGCCGCCTCAGGACGAACTACCATGATAATAGCCCATCGGCTGTCGACAGTCCAGAATGCTGACAAGATCATCGTCATGAAGGAAGGCCAAATTCTTGACCAAGGCTCCCATACAGAGCTGTTGAGTACATCTGCAATGTACCGAGAATTAGTGAGGCATCAGGCACTTGAATCGTCCCAGCGATCAAATGACGACAGGCTTATCAGTCAAAAGCCTCATTCGTTGAGCACTCAGGAAGAACATTTCAAAGATACCTTGATCAATCTCGATATGGTGAATATACCAGAAGACGGTCAGTTAGCAGTACGGTCTTCCAGTAGCAGTGTTAGGCATGTTTGGGGTCTCAATAGACCAGAACTGCCTTACACAGTCGCTGGCGTGAGCGTCAGCGTTTTAGCTGGAATAACATATCCGGTTCAAGCAATCTTCTTCGGTAACGGGATCATGTCAATGATCAATTCTGGCCTCAGTACCGGTGGGCATAATGTTCAATTTTGGGCTTCTATGTATCTTACCCTCGGTATTATCGCATTTGTGGTTTATTCCGTACGGGGATACTGCTTTGCCGTGTCCGCATCACAGTTGGTTCTCCGAGCCCGCTCGCAGTTGTTTAAGCAATTGATTGTGAACGATCTACCCTTCTTCCAGGACAAGGACAATTCGATCGGTGCATTGGTCAGCTTCCTTGCATCTGGACCTCGGCAAGTGACTGGTATTTCGGGAACATCACTGGGGCTTGTGGCTGAAAGCATTGTGATGCTCGCGACCGGAATTACCATCGGATGTATCTTTGGGTGGAAGCTTGGTCTTGCTGCGACAGCAACGGTCCCATTAGTAGTTTTTTCCAGCTTCATGCAATACCATACTGTGGCGCAGGTACAAAAGCACATCACGCGTGATACTGGTGCTGTCGCCATTGCACATGAAGCCCTATCTGCCATCAAGACTGTAACAGTCCTTGGTCTGCAAAAGACCATCAGCGCATCGTTCGAAAATGAAAGCCATCGAGACAGCCAAAGCAATTACTGGCTCATGTTTGCCGCGACATATGCGTGCACCACTTCCCTCCGCGTGATGAGCATCGCTTTCGTTTTCTGGTACGGCGGTACACACCTAATCGCGACTGGCGAATACAATGTCCAGCAGTTCTTCATCTGCTTTGCAGCTACAATGTGGGGATCACAGTCTGCGTCCGTGCTATTCGCCCATGCTCCTGACATCGTAGGCTCTGAAGCTGCTGCTGCTCGACTGGAGAAGCTGATGCAAGCCGGAATATCGTCAGCCGCCCACAGAAAACTGAATAATGGCAACGCTAACGTGCCAAGTATCACCGCAAACGTTTCGCTGCGATGCGTCAACTTCAGATATCCAAGCCATCAATCTCGGATAGCCTTGAACGACGTCAGTCTCGATGTGCCAGCGGGTGCCTTTATTGCTCTTGTTGGTGCTACAGGCAGCGGGAAGAGTTCAGTGATAAATTTGCTGGAGCGCTTCTATGCCAGCGAATCTGGCGCAATAGCACTAGATGATATGTCCATTGAACAATATGACCTCGACAGTTACCGAGGGTATCTAGCACTGGTCGACCAAAACCCTTGTCCGATTGGTGAAGACCTGCGCGACTGCCTGCAGAGTGGTGAGCTGGTTGTATCAGACGCCGAGATTTTAGCCGCTCTAAAGGACGTTGGGTTAGCCGATTTTGTGGTAGGCGCTTTCAATCTTCCTATCCCCTGTTACAGATCCTGACTGTTTTTGTTCTTGTGTCAGCTGTCACTTCCTCAAGGTTTAAGCACCCCCCATCATGGCGAACGGATCGACCCTGTCTGGGGGGCAGCGCCAGCGCATGGCCATCGCGAAGGCGCTTCTATGTCGACCAAAGATTCTGTAAGCGCCCATTGTTATAGAAAGCGCTTGATCAGTGAGTTTTGACATTTCTCAGTCTACTTGATGAGGCAACCTCTGCCCTGGACTCCGCCTCAGAGGAACTAGTCCAGAGGACAATTCAGCGTGTGATGAAAGGGCGAACGGTCATCGCTATTGCCCATCGACTAAAGACGATTGTCGATGCTGATGAGATCTTAGTATTCAAGCATGGACAGATTGTAGAAAGAGGTAGCCACGGGAAGTTGATGCAACTTGAGGGTGAATATTGGCAGATGGCCAGGTTACAGTCACTGATGGGGGAAGAATGAACTGGAAGTTGAGAGTGTATATGCCTGCTTTGCATATAGTTCGGCTATGCAGTAATGAATGAACATAAAACATTGGTAAGCGGGTAATTTTATGAAATTCCCGAACCAAGAAATCCAAGACCCTGAGCATTATCATGTGACCCAACAGTAGGCTTGGCATATCCGAAAACAGACTAGTCAAGTGACCGGCATGGAAGGTCTGATCCCCTCCCAAAACAATCCATGCAAAACGAGTACGAGCGGAATCACCGGATGCCACCAATTACTCCCACCCCTTGGCAGACAGACCTGTCCAACTATTAGATGCTCCTTGGCATATTTCTTGTAAACGAGTCTCAGCATCCAAATTAGTTGACTACCTGATAGGTCGGTCAAATTAGAAGTGGTGAACACTCCGCTCCTTCCTCTCCCCTTGTAGATAGGCAACAACCAATACCTGCACGGAAGAAATTGATAGCTCCGAGATTGGCAGGGTCCTGTTCCCTTCCGCTCAGATGCGTCGGAGAGAATGAGCAAATTGGTAGTGCTTGGGTTCGGCCATCAAGACTAAAGTAGCATTTCTGTGGGGACGACTAGTCAGAAAGTCCAGGGGGGGGGGGGGGGTTAACCTAACCTGATGGTGGAAAGCAACCTTGGTTCTTCCGAATAAGGGGCAGTTCGTTACGGTATTGGGAGTTAGGGGTGGGTGTATGGATGTTGTACGATGGTGGTATGTACTACTTACCACTGACCATCAACTTTTGTAAACTCTCTGGAAGCAACCCGACTGTTTCAGGAGCGCGATAAGATTCTGACATATACCCCGGTAGCGGAGTCTAGTACTTATTCCATCTCTTGGAGAGATTTTGATTTGGGAGCGGATAAAGGTTAGAAGTTGGAGGGAGATATACTCGTAAGCATGTATATAGAAGGACCTGACTCGAGTCAGTGCAAGGATGGTTAGCCTCGATGGTTGTGTATCCAGTAGTTGTTTGGTCGATACTGCAGGGCGTACTTGTAGGGCATTTGTCTGCCCTACGAGGTGCATGATGTATCGATCTCGCTAGACATTATTAATATGTCTCTTGGCCTCATAGCAGGAGCGGAATCCTATGTATGATTCGTGCCAACACAGTCCCCCCTTGTGCTTTAGGGGGGTTTCAACACTGCAGGTCATCGTCTGAGAACCAGCCGTCCGACCTCCGAGTTGCCCTGCTTGCAGTGAAGGGAGGGACACGGACACTAAAACACAATGGAGGAGATTTTCAAGATGGTGTCACCGTGGCACGGATAATTAGCCAAAGCCATCCTGCATCTGTGCTGTGCTGACTAGACACAATGGACATTACGACCAGGGAGACGAGAGGTGCGTGTAGCCCTATGAATCAGTTGGCTGCTTTGCTGATGCTGGTTGGTGATACGGTAAGCGGATGGTACGGAAGGCGTTCCCGTATGTAAGCCGTAACATCCCTGGGAGGAAGATAAGTGGGGAGGGAGGGAGGAAAAAAAACAGAGCCAAAGACACGTCGGGAAAGATGGCACGCGAGACCCGATTCTTTTTTCTCTTTCTGCCCTGAATTCGGCCAAAATCAATCAATCAATTATGGAGCGCCGTCTCCTTTCGGTGGATTCTTTAATGGTTGCCTAGGAACTATTACTCTCGTGATTCCGAAGAGAGGAGACCATCCATCCTGACGCTTTTCCTACCAAGTATCGCAAGTAGCTTCTCTCTTTGTCCTCATGGGAATGGAGCATTGGCATGCCAGGCGTTCTCAGAGCAGCCAACTAGCTCCCTGTCGTCATGGCTGTTATCCTTGCCGATCCGGACCTGCAGAGCGTCATCCACGGAAAGGGTCCAAGGCCTATTCCCAACGCGCCAATGTAATATTCTATCTAATGAGGGTCCTCCAGTGGATCTCCCAAATGTCGCCCCGCTTGGCTGGTTGAAGTCACCCCGTTCGTACGGAGTCGTATTTGATTCTATTCTTCCTCGGCCTTAACCAAATCTCCCTCTTCCCCCCCCAAAGGTGCAAAGCTTTTTTCCCGTCGTGTTGAACTGTACGGATTCGTCGGATCTTCCGGTTTGATTTGCGGGCTCGTGTGGTTCTCGAAGCCTGTCTAGTCGGACTATCAAGAACCGTTCCCCGTGCTTTTCTCTCCTGATCTTCCTTTCCCTTTCCCTTGTATCTTTCCCCCCCTCAGTCTATCTTCTCCCCCTGTCTTGTCCATGCCTGATTGGCGTGTCGAGTCGGGCTGGCACTTACTTGGCTGCTCTCATTGTTAGCACCGGTGGCCTTCTTTTCTCTCGTCCGATGCACCACGCGATTTGAATGGTTCGACGTATGCGGCTATAACGCATTCGAGCAACGACTTGGCAGCCCTGTCCTGATCCCCCGCATCGACCGAATCACTGCTCATACTCACCCAACCACCGCCTACTTGGTCCAGAATGCAAGCAGGGGCATGATTGACCTCTCGAACTATTCAACAACCCTTTTCAAACATACAACGTTGACCTCTGCCGCCGGACATGAACCCTCGGGGCCTGCTGGCCGTCCTCACCTGCGCGATCTGGTCAGCGGTGGCCACAGCACGCCCCAGCCCCGCAGAGCAGAGCAATCACGGCAGTTTCATCAACCGCAATGACCCAGACCCGCTGTGGCAGAAGTACGGGCTGAACAAGTCAGACGAGTTTAAATATTTCCATGAGCCCGGTCGTGATGATACCCTGGGCCACTATGACTCGCGGTTCTTCCAGGGGGAGCCGGTTCCGGACGCGGAGCGATCTATCACATTGACACATATGATCCGAGCATATCTGAACTTCTTCGAGGATAATGGACTGGAAACATGGATTGCGCATGGAACATTGCTGGGATGGTGGTGGAATGGCAAGGTGGGCGATTCCTGATGCACCAGACATGGTTAGCTTGGGCCGGTCTAACCCTCTTTCTTTTTAGATCATGCCCTGGGACTGGGACATCGACACTCAAGTCATGGATACCACATTATTCCATCTCGCCGACCACTTCAACCAGACTGTTGTACAGTATACCACTACCGACCCCGACGTCGAGCGCCGGTACCTCCTGGATATAAACCCGTGGGCGCGTCAACGTGATCGCGGCATGGGACTGAATATAATCGATGCGCGCTGGATCGACATCACCACGGGGCTATACATCGATATCACAGGGCTGAGTCGACTGACGGCCGAGAAGCCCACAGAATGGGAGTGCAAAAATGGGCACAAATATCAGACACACGATATATACCCACTGCGGAGATCGACGTTTGAGGGCGTGCCAGCCAAGGTGCCCTTTAGGTACGATGGAGTGCTAACAGAGGAGTATACAAAGAAAGCGTTGACCCAAACGCAATTTCACAAGTGAGTGAGATCGCTTTAGCCGAGAGATGCCTCATACTGACATGTGATAGTCATACGTGGGATCCGGAACTCGAAGAGTGGGTGCTGGATGTGCCGGCCACAATGGACGACCGGCAGTATGAGTGAGCCAGCCATTTTGGCTGCATAGTTTTCTTATTATCGACTGTCATAAGTGCATCATCGGATGGTGTCATGGTCATTCTTGGTATATAATCATATAAGGATCGGAGTTCAGGGTACAGGCGGCGTTGTGGACAGTCAGCGTTCTGCAGAGTCAATCTAGTGGTCATACAATCTTTCTGCAACATTTCGCACGAGCTAAATCAGGCGTAGTACAATAGTAACAGAGTATGACCCGCGGGGTGATCAATCCCAAACAGCATCTCTCAACGCCAAACAAACGCGGACCAGCCGAAATTAAGCAGCGACGATCTGCTCGCTACCTGAGGCACCAGTACCAGGGGCCCTGCCATTACATACCAGTAAAAAATAGTGAAACCATACTAACCTTAATCGACTAGACCTTATCACTTATCACCACGTGACACAACAAACCACGCTTACCTTATCGCCTTATCGCTGACAAAACAAGATCGAACTGCATCGAAGATCATCACCACTTCTTTCTCTCTGTATATAACTCACCTTCCTCCCCCATAAACCCCCCTCATTTCACGCGCCACCCTCACACATCCACCAGCGACCATGACCGACTCCGAAACCCCAACAGGGGACACCCTAACCCTGCAAATCCACCACCGCAACGCCTCCCACCCCCTCACCCTCCCAACAACCAGCACCCTCACAGACCTAACAGAACTCATCTCCTCAACATTGCAAATCCCTCCAACCCACCAAAAGCTCCTCATCTCCCCCTCTCCAGGAATGCTCAAACACCCATTCCAACCAACACCCCTACAAGACCTCCTCCCCCTCACCTCCCCCAAATTCAAACTCACCCTACTGGGCACACCCCCACGAGACATCGAATCGCTCAACACGCACGGCACCGAACTAAAAGCCCGCGCTGAAGCCCGCGATCGCGCGCACCGCCTCTACGCCGCAAAACCCACTCCCTCCAGCACCTCCTCCAACGTCAGCAAAATTCACACTCTCTCTAACAGCGCCAACGGCAGCGGCTCCTACACTTTCCACCGATGTGTTCCGCTCTCGCATCTTCCTAACCCTTCTAAATCATTGACGTTCCTTGAGCGCCTCCGCGACGACCCCGGGATTAAGTCTGCGATGCAGAAGCATAAGTTCTCTGTGCCGCTGTTGACGGAGATGGATCCCGCTGAGCATACGACGAGCGAGTCGAGAACGTTGGGGTTGAATCGGAATAAGGGCGAGGTTATTGAGTTGAGGTTGAGGACGGATGCGTATGATGGGTATAGGGATTATCGTACGATACGGAAGACGCTGTGTCATGAGTTGGCGCATTGTGTGTTTAGTGAGCATGATCGCGATTTCTGGGATTTGACGAGCCAGATTGAGAAGGAGGTTGAGAGGGGGGATTGGACGAAGAGTGGCAGGACCGTTGGGGAGCAGGATTTCTATAATCCTGGGGATTGGGAAGGGGTCAGGGAGCATGGGTTGGTGGTTGATGAGAAGGGGTGGACTGGAGGGCAGTTTGTGCTTGGTGGGGGTGGTGGGGGTGGTGGTGGAAGGGGAGAGAGTCGGAGGGAGGTTTTGGCTAAAGCGGCGGAGGAGAGGATGAAGAGGGCGAGGGAGAGAGAAGGGGAGGGGAGGTCTTGAGTAATGGTGGTTCAAGTGGTTTTTGTATAGTTTTTGATTCTGCGTAGCATCTTGGTAGATACTCCTTTCCGACACCAGCATTTAATGACATGAAATGACATGACATGATACCATATTTTGGACATCTACAACTGCTCGTTCACGAACAGACCTGCCATACCCTGACCCGTGCCAATGCACATACTTGTCACCAGGACCTTCTTCTTCGTCCGTCGCGCCTCACTGAGGATCGTACAGATCTGGCGTGCGCCCGTTGCGCCCAGCGGGTGGCCGAGGGCGATGGCACCACCGCGGGGGTTCACCTTGGCGTGCTCCAGACCCAGGTTGTTGAGACAGTAGACAGCCATGGAAGCAAAAGCCTCGTTAATCTCGTAAATGTCGATGTCATCCTTGTTCAAGTTGAACTGGGACAGCAGCTTGGGGATAGCTGCAGTGGGACCAATACCCATGATCCGGGGCGGCACTCCCGCGACGGTGGCACCGCAGAACTTGGCCAGGATGGGCTGGTTCAGCTCAATAGCCTTGGAGCGGCGCATGAGAAGAACAGCGGCGGCTGGACACACATCATCATCAGTATAATCCTCGTAACAAACAACCATCACAAAGATTACTTACCACCATCCGTAACCTGACTCGAGTTACCTCCCGTGCTCCGGTTACCGAACTGCGGGAAAGCAGGACGGATCTTGCCCAAAGACTCCGGCGTCGTACCATAGCGAATACCCTCATCCTTGGTCAACGTAACCTGCTTCACCTCCCCAGTCTTCGGGTCCTTGACCTTTGTGGTGATGGGGACAATCTCGTCATCGAACCAGCCCGCCTTCTGAGCTTCCTCCGCCCGACGGAACGATTCCGCAGCATATTTATCCTGCTGTTCGCGCGTGATGTTGAAGTCTGCACCAACGTTCTCCGACGTCTGTCCCATAGGCTGCATGCAGTCCGCCGCTTCCTGGTTGCGAAGGACCTCCTCGTTGAACGGGCGCGGCAGCCGGTCACCACCAGCGGACATCAGCTCCGCACCAACAGCGATACCCACATCAATGGCACCGAGTTGGATCTGGTTCGCGATGTCCTGTACGGCCTTCAGACCAGACGAGCAGAAGCGGTTCACGGAGGATCCACCGGCTGTGTGAGGGATGCCGGCTGCGAGGGAGGCAGCGCGGACGAGGTAGGCTGCTTTGCCGTCGCCGACCTACATTCGTAGTATAAGAGTTAGTAATCCGGTTTCTATAGACAGGACAAGTTGGCGCTCACATTTCCCAGACACACATCCTCAACCAGAGCGGGGTCGATCTTAGATTTAGAGAGCACTTCCTTCAACAGTGCATAAAGGATATAGTCCAGTTCTGTGTCCTTGAATCCACCTTTGACAGCCTTTGCGAGGGGCGTGCGCAGCGCGAGAGTGATGACCACATCGTCTGGATTCTTCTGGGTGCTGGGGGTGCTGATTAGTGGTGTTTGTTTGCCGGAAACGGTCTGGAGCTTACATTGCGGCGAGTCCGCTGTTACCCGATGGCTTCAGGTGACTGAGGATAGAGTTTAGACGATCTGCTGCCATGGTGTTCTGTGTAGCTGTTGAAAGATTCAGGGGTCAGTTTCTGGAAGGTCGACTGGTTGGGGGGGAGCTGATAGCATGAAAGCGGAGATGAGTTTGTCAGGCGCAATCTGGTATACCAGAGCAAGGTGCGGCTGTTCAACAAGTCGATGAGTATATACGTACCTGTGAGAAGATAGATAATGCTAAAAGATCAAGAAGGATTAGAAGAAAGCGGAGCAGAAGAGGGGAGAGGGAGAATGATATAATGAAGGGAGTAAATGCGGTGGTTCTCCAATCCAGCCGAACAGCCGAGGTTCTTTCCCCTCTAGGACGGCCGATCGGCACTAACAGTACTTTGCCTCTCAGCCATTTTATGAGGAGTGGGAAGTATCTCCGATGTGCCCCAACCTCGGCGACGATGATCACCGTTACATCTTAATCCCAATAGATCAAAGCTACCGTGTTTCTAACAAAAAGCAATATATGTACAGGTGGCCATTTGCCACATTGCGCCCAAATAAGCAAAACCAGTCCAAGCAAACTCAACACCCTATCGCCTGCCCATGATCATACGTCCAGCAAAAGTTCCTTTAATATCAGTCAACCAATCCCATACCTACAAATGATGATGCTGCTCGTCGTTGCTAATAACGCTGCCAATCTCGGACCAGCTAGCCGGAGTAGCTGCACCGGAGCGCTCAAAGTCGCTTAGCGTGCCTTCAGACCCATCCCCTGCAGACTCATAGATTTGGCTGAAGCTACCGGCAGTAGACGGTGTAGATGGGCGCTCAACGTGAAGACCCTCGGAGTGTAGGTCGGATAGGTCTGAAAACGGAGACCTCAGGTCCCGCCCAGTGCCATTGACAGCTTGATCCTCCGGATGAGCATAGATAACCTGAGAATAATCTTCGGTGTGGCTAGATGCAGGTGTGTCGGGACGATGGTAGCTATCCGATCCTACAAGGTGTTCGTCCTCACCAAACTGGGAATGGAATGAGGTCGCAAGCCTTTCCGGTGCTTCCGACGTTGGTGTGAACTCAACAAGCGACGGGGTATGAGAGCCAGGGGACGGAATTGCAATCTGTAGGCGACTCCCGATGTTGTTTGAGCCATCGATTTCAGCCATAGGAGTGGACGTTCCAGTCTGCTTGCCGCGTTGAACAGGCTGCGACGTCGTTACTTCCACCGCCGTCGAGTTCGCCATTGAATCATTCACCGGAGGCTCTGGACTATCCAAAAGCCGGCCACTATCATCCACCAGAGCGTCAAAGCTGCTTGCTGGGGCTCCGTCTCTAGTCTTGCGACGGGCTTCGAGCACGCTGCGTCGCCGCTGAAGCTCTTCCACCGCTAACCGCCGTCGCTCCTCAGCCGCAGCGCCCACCTCTTCCGTCATCGAGATATCCTGCCGTAGAGCGGCTGCGTCTTGTGGATGGATCTCATCGCCGAGATGGTGGAGCGCCAGGGCGATCTTCCGTCGTGAGGTATTAACCCATTGTCGGAACTGGGGCGATTCGTAAACCGCGATACCTGCAGCGACAAGCGCCGACACGGTGATGATAATGCCTGAAAGGTCAGTACCACCGCTTCCGAGCTGAAAGCACTTGCGTAGAATAGCCCTTTCACATGCGAAAAGAAAGAAACTACAATGAAATCATCGCACAGACGATGCGGATCGAGCCGGGCTCGAGCAGCTCATAGATCATGATCAATTTCCTGATAAGCACACCGCCCGGGTAATACAACAGAAGCAAGGCTGTTTAAGCATTAAGGAAACAATGAAAGGACCCTTTAAAGCAAGCATACCTTTGGCAACCGGCGTAGGCATGGCGAAACACCCTCAGTCGCGTCCAAAACAGATCTGGGTGAACAACAGCAGGCAGCGGTAGTAAGGTGAGTGTCGGCGTCACCTCCAGCTTGATCAGGCGGATACCCGGGTTCATTTTCCCCGCCGCCCGCCACATGTGACCCGCCTCAGCCCTTATCCGGCTGCCCTACCTTGCAACCCGATCCGGCATCCCGCGTTTCCCCTCCGCCCGATCAAAACATCAACATCAACATCAACACCTTCAACTTTCGCATTGCCTTTGCGCGCCTGTACAATCAATAACGACGTTCAATTCGCTACACAATAGAAAGCCATTATGTCTCGCCCATCCTCCATGGCGCAGCGCCCCCTCACGCTTACAGAGGAGCTTGAGAAGCTCGAGCAGTCAATCACCCTGACCCTTCAAGGTAACAACATCACTTGATATAGCTCCTGTATACACCTCTGACTTTAGTCCCCACCAGAGATCGACCACAACTTTAGCCAAGCCCACCGCATCGTCACAACCAACATTCTTCCCCTGGTCGAGCAATACGCAGAAAGCTCCCGCGACGTCTGGGATGGCGCAAAGGTACATCACCTACCCATGTTCCCCAACAACGACCCCTGCAGGCACTCTAACTCCCCACCAGTTCTGGAAACAATTCTTCGAAGCCAGCGCCAATGTCTCCCTCTCGGGTTACGAGGAGAAACCCGAAGGAGAAACCACCGTCCAAGAACCGAGCAACCTAACGGCCGAAGAAGACCAAACCGTTACCGAAACAGTCGGCGAAGACGACAGCCACCACCAACTCCACCGAGCCGACGACATCGAGCTCACTTCCCTCAGCCTCTCCTCCCACAGCACCCCTCGTGTCGCCGGCCACGACAACCGCTACGCTGCCCATGACGACGACACCTCGTCCATCGCGCACCCAACCCCAGATACCCGCTTCCGCGACGATGATGACGACGAAAACGACCCCTACCTCCCCACCACCCCAGCCAAATACTCCTCCGCCAGAACCCATCACTACACCGACGACTACTACCACAACCAATCCCATACCCCGATGTCCTCCTCACCATTCATCCCTCCCGCCGAAGACCCAATCATGCACCAGATGGCCGACAAAACATATCGTGTGCAAGCCACCCCTCTCGGAAAGGGATACGGATACGAATCCCGGTCCAAGTTTACCGTTACACCCAAGACGACAAACAACAGCAAGAAGTACGCGTACGATGACTCTCCAATTTCCAGCCCGGAGCCGGAAGCCCCGAAATTGCATGCGGAGATCTTCTCGTCTCCTATGAAGGGCGTGGAAACGCCGAATACGGGCCGCAAGAGGAGACCTAGTGCGAACCGGCTGCGGATTACCCCGAAGCCCGGGATAAGCGTGCTGACTCCTGCGCGCGGCGGCGGCGGTGGTGGTGGTGCGAGACGGTCGGCTTGGGACAGTGATGATGACTTTGATGACGGGGATGAAGACTTGGGCCTGAGTCCGCCTAAGACGATGCAGTTTCACATTCCGCAGAGTCGGTTGATGAAGACGCCTGGTTAGTATACTTGCTCCCTGCCCCTGTCTATCCTGTTTGGTTTGCCCTTTTTACAAATGCACCACATGCTAACCAGAGTATGCTACAACAGCCAAGGAAGCATCGAAACGCATTGTGGAAGACCTACTCTTCACTGCCGGAGCCAATGATACAACAGACGACCTGCCAATCGAACAAAGTCCAAGTATCATCCAACGAGTGGAGCGACTGGAAGATGAGACATTCTAAATAGCTGTTACTCATTCAAATAAGATATAATATTTCCCACTCCTCTTTCACCTGGTGTATCTCATCACCGTAATATAAACACACTAGACAACATACTTTCTACACAATACGCACAGGAACAAATACCCCTACAAATAAGTTTATAATATACAACTAGTAGACAAGCAACCAAAGCACAATCAATCAAATACTACTACAACTCCATAACTCGGATCTATCTATCAATCAAGCAGCAACAGCAACAAATCAGCTAACTAAATCACATACTCACGTCCCTAACGACAAGACGCCAACGCTCACTCTCAATCTCATCGATAACTTCAGAAATCGCCTAACAAACATACCACAATTCAAAGGCAAATGAGTTTATAAGAATGGATATAAACCGAAGAGGGGGGGGGGGGGGGGAAGGGTAGAGAGAGACACTGAAGGAAGACCCTGGTCAGGTATATACATACCAGACTGTGGTCCCCAGACAGTGTGCAGAGGGTACGAGAGACAGATCGACTGCATCGGGAGAGAGAGCAATATCACATCACCATGGACTAAGAACTAGCTTCGAACCTGCGGGATAAATCAAGCAAGCAAGCGGAGAGAGAGAGAGAGAGAGAGAGAGGAAATGAGACAGATTACATGGGGTAAATTCAAAGAGGGGGGGAAGAGGATTCGGGAAGGAAAAGAAAACTGAGACACATAAGGGTATCGACGGGGAGGCAAGGCGCTGATCAGATATATCATTCGAGAATGATGGTGGCAGGGCTTTTGAGAGTTTGATGAGGCATGATGGATTGAAAGAGGATGGGTGTATGAATGGGGGGGGGGGGGGGGGAGAATCAAAAGACCAAGACATCCGTGCCGCCGTGATATATGTACAACTGTCGTACTGACAGGGTTCGGGGTATTCTAATGAAGAAAGGAAAATTGGAATGGGTGCATGTCACTCCAATAGCCAAAAGTGGGAAGACCGATTCGAGAAGCAAAAGAAAATGGGAAAATGGACCGTTTGCATCCTCGCGCCCCTCCGGACCAGGCCGATGGTTCAATCAAAAACGAAACTGATAGCGTTCTAACCCTGCAAACCCATGAAGATTTCCTGACAGTTCTCAACCAAGAATTTCAAGACCTCATTCTTCTTCTGCACATCAGTCATTTCACGTGCGAGACTTTCGGGCCGCATGATGGTTGGCGCAAACACCACGGCGATGTTCTGGCTGGTCATCAGGTTCTCCTTCTCGCGCTCGACCACGCGCTTCAAGTGGAACACGAGGAACTCGAGCACATCCTGGTGAACGCGCGGCAGCTCGCGCAGATTCTTCTGTAGATGTTCGACCCGGGCGGGTTGAGAAGTGATCTCGCCCGAATCGATGATCTTCTCGTAGACGTCAAAGGTGATGAGCGGCATGGGCAGCTTGCGGAAGTACTGCTTCAACGCAGAGGTCACAGCATGAATATCGAGGTCAGGATCGGAAATATCGTAATCCTGTGGAGAGCGCTCGAAGCCTTCCCGAATAGTCTGAATTGCAGAGCTGGCGCCAGACTTCCGGTAGATACCTTCCATATCCATACCTAGGTGGACAGTTAGCATCCCTAGCGCACGTCCGTAACTGGCACCACATACCTCGTAGTTCGACCTCCTGAATACAGCGAGTAATGATGGCGGGGATGATGCTCTTCTCCTGCTCCATGCGTTGTTCCAGATCTGTACCGAAGAGGCCTGCTGATCTATATTAGTTATCTGCTTGTATGCAAGTGGAACAAAAGAAGCCAGATACTTACCACCAGGAGCAGGGGTTTCAGCCAGAGCAGGGACGCTGTCGGTTTGCGGCATCCGTAGTCCTGTTTGTTTGCTCCGCTGGTTGCCGAAGAAGCCAAATCCGGGGCGACTTGGATCCTGCGTTTGGGAGCGTGGCAGACCCGGGTTACCCTCAGCGGGGGTCGCTTCGCTCGACATGAAGGCACCCTTGAGACCCTTGGTGACGCCCTTGGCGACGTTCTGACCGCCCTTTTTCCAATTGAACTTGCGAGGCTGTCCCTTTCTGATGCTAACCACTTGGGGACCGGGAACAATTGTAGCTGGTTCAGCCTCCTCTGAGATGTTTGTCGTCGCCACCGTAGGAACCAGATCACTGTTGGCCGCCTTGAGAGCATCAATAGCGGAGAGGGACTTCTCCTTGCCATGAGAGTAAATACCAAGACCGTTAGCCCCACGACCGTCCGTCGGGTTGGCCTTATAGAGCTCTTGGATCTGATGCACCAGCTGGTTGTTCAGCTCTGCCAGTTGAGCGTTCTTGGAGGACAACTGCTCGAATTCCTGGAAGCTCTTGTCCTTCATACGGTTCAGGTTGGCCAATTCCTCCGCAGCATCGTTACGTTTCTGCACCAGTTCTTCGATCTGTGGCGTAAAGGTATCCTTCAGCTTCTGTATCGATTCCACAAATTCCCGCAGGACATGGTTGGTCAGCTTCCCAAGATCGAGCGAGCCACCGTTGCCACGTTTTTCAGCCTCGAGGTGCTCGGTCAGCACGGTGAGTTCACGCATGGCAATCTCCTTCTGTGCATCCAAGACCACCATCGTAGAGCGCTTCTCGTGAAGTTCAGTGTTAACCTGCTTGACATCGGCACTTGCATTCAGCATCGCCTCCATCTCGGCGATCTTCTGTTCCCGATCGGACACGCGTTGCCGTTCCTTGCGCAGCTCATTACGCAGCCATGTCACTTCCTCGGGTCCTGCATTCTCAGGAGAAATCACAGACGGGCTCGCCAGGTCGGGTATCGCTGCAGATCCGTTAATAGGCGACTTCGGCCATTTGGCGTCCCTTGATAGGCGAGAACCTTTATCGCTGTAGCTGCGGCCATGGCGAACAGAGTTCGAAACGCGTCGTAGGAAAGACTCACTCGTCTGTGCATTGTTGCCATCGTCCGAGCCCATGATACGGGCCATATCTTCGTCCATGGTGAAGTCACCGCCACCGCTGTACCGCAGCAACGAGGGAGAACCCGCACCGTCGGTTTGGCGGTAGGATTCTACTTGTTGGAGAGTGCTGATAGAGTTAGGACGCGCGGGGGGCTTAGCCTGATCGTTCAATTCACTGCGTGGGGTCCACGTGGAGTCGCCAGTCCGAGGTGTACTTCTGCTCACACCGGTCCTGTCAGTGGATCGCTCGCTCCACTGGTCGCTGGGGGTAACAGAGGACGGGCGAGGAGACGTTCCGGGCTCTTTCCTCGATGGTTGATGCAGCCTGCTCTCCAGGGAATCGGCCCGTTTTGGATGCTGCACGCTCGTGGAGGACAAGAACGACTGGGCAGAGTCTACCGATCCTGTCGTCTCGTGCAAGCGACGCAGCTCATGCGAAGGCCGAGTCGGAAGTGTGGTGGTATTGTCACTGGCAGTTCTCTGAAGCTCTGGGGCCAAACCCTCTCTTTGGACGGTTGCCGATTTGGTGCTTTCGGGGCTGGGAGTGGAGAAAGTGCTGGTCTCCTTACGACCCAGGTCAGACCTGGAACTGCGAGCGGAAGCCGATCTGGCGGTGTTTGTGCCGTTGGCGAGGTCATCCTGACGCCAACGTGCCGCGTCAAGATCACCGCGGTCCCGGCCCTTTTCCTGGTACGCAATATGCGGAGATGAGCTTTCCGACCCATGAGGCGATTTCCCGTACGTTGTGGCAGGTAACTGTCCGCGCGCAGACCGCTGTTCTTCGGAGGGGTCGAACGCAACAGGGATCAAGAATTCACCACCGCCATCTGCCTCCGGTTGAGGTATGACTGAGTGTCGATTGCTTCGGTAGGTGCTCGAAGGGAGAATTAGGTTGTCTATCGGATTTTGACGAATTAGTCCCTCAGACACCACAATTTTCACAAACCACAGAGTATCCCACCTTGATTATCTGCAGCCGCACCGGTAGCAGAAGCGCTTCTGCCCCTTCCTGCGTCCAGCGCAGGCGCAGCTCCTCGCAACGTCGTATCGGGGGTTGCATCTGAATACGCATCGGCAGCTGCCTCGTCGGAGCCACGAGGCATCGGTTCGGGGTCCTCCGAGGGCAAGGAAGGGAGTGATTTGTCTAGCTTCATGTTCGCCGGCGTCTGCTTCCTCGACGGTGCTACATTCCGATTCCTCTTTCTTCGACGCTGCATGAGGGATTCATGGCAGTCCATACAAAATATACCCTGCGAGGTTCGAGCATAGCGTAGGTTTTCGATCTTCCTCTTGCAGTTCCGGCATCGAAAGCATTGTGCGCAGAAAGCCTGCTCGCCCGTCAAGATGGCGAGGTCTTCGATCTTGTTCCCACACGAACTGCAGCTGTACGTGCAGTTGCTGCAAATCAACGAACCATCTCCCAAGAGTAGCAGGTGTGCGTCGGAATCGAGAAGGGTACCGCAGGTGCTGCAGCAAAAACATTCAATGTGCCATCGATTGCCCGCTACACGGGAAGTCAAGAAAGGAGCGGTCAGCCACTTGTCAAAACAGGGGTCAAGAGGACTCAATGCAAACCTACCAAGTTCGAAAGCTTTGCCCTCTTCTAGAATCTGTTCGCGAAGAAAGCTAGGTTAGCATGCAATAAACATAGTTACTCCAGTCAGAGCCTCCTGCATACCTCTCCACAACC
Organism: Aspergillus piperis CBS 112811; assembly: GCF_003184755.1. NCBI lineage: Eukaryota > Fungi > Ascomycota > Eurotiomycetes > Eurotiales > Aspergillaceae > Aspergillus > Aspergillus piperis. The sequence continues at coordinate 1,375,357 of NW_020291593.1, forward strand.
CTTGCAAGGATACGGGATATCATCCTGGTCCATCGGCGACTCTGGATACGCGGGGGACTCCATCCTGTACTCCTCGCTCTAGTAGCGACCGAGACAAACAAGCTAGGCACGACGAGTTGATCGAGGAGGTCAACGATAACGTGAATGCGGAAATGCGCCCGCGATGCTAAGGTCAGAGTGTTTTCGTCCAAGTCGTTAAGGAGTTCTCGATGTCCCGTTACGCATGCGACGAATTCGAAGTGGAAGGCGTGAATGCCGGTCTTGTTCGACGAGTAGAAATATTGCTAGAATATCATACAGCGAGGGAAATGCGAAACGGGGGCTTGTCAGGACGGGGGGTGTGTACAAGGGCTGTAGTGCCGGGGGGGGATATGCGGGAGGGAGGACACGAGTCCGCGCGCAGATTGGAAAATGCAATTAACTCCCACCACCAACAGCGAGCAAGAGAATGATAGAATGACGAACGAGTCTAGTGAGTAGAGTGATTAGATTAATAACAGGGTTAGTCGCAGATCGACCAGGGTCAACATGGTGGAGGAGGGGGAAGGGGGGATGGAAGTGGGAAAAGACAGGGAGAGCAAATAATAATAGCAGCTGCTGGGGACTTGGTTGATGAGTAGCGCGAAATAGGCCGCCGGACCAGACCAGCAGCAATGCCGACCAGGGGCAAAAAGACGGGGGGCAGAGGGAGGGAGGAAGGACTATCACTAACCAACTACCTGACCGCGGACGGAAAGCAACAATAACCTACTACAACCACCGCGCACCACGTCAGACCAAAAGGAAAAGAAATAAGAGAAACAAGGGAAGGAAGAATGAGAGCCAGTCAACAGGGCAGACAATCGAGCAGGGGGAGGAAGAGGAGGATGAAAGTAGAGTAGAAGAGGTTGAGTGAGAGATCGAGACGAAAGAGAGTTTGAGGCCGAAATGAAACACACCAAACGGGGAGCGTCGTTTCAGATAGACTCGCCGCGCGGAACCCCATCATCCTATCCTATTCTTACTTCCTTCTCCCGCCATGATATTAGCGAGGATGATTGTGGTCAGAGCTCTATTGTCTGGAACAATAACACTTTTGGGAGGGAAAGTGAATCACCCCCCCATTCATTCCAACTGAATCCACTCGTTTTTATTAGTTATGGCCTCCTTGGATGAGACACCCGCGATACGAGGCTTTCCGAATACGATACTGGCCACCTTCCCAATCTGGCAGAATCTGGGCTGTGTTTCCGCCGGTATCTGTAGTATTGATGGTATGGCTGATACGGAACCCGTCAGGTCTTAACGCCTCAGGCAGTCACCGACTCGGAAGTTCTAGCCAAAAGCCAGCAGATACTATACGTCCAGTAAATTAAAGCTTCTATGTACACTATCCAATCATTTCCAAAAAACGCCCTCCAAACACAATAAGGACTCTAATGCCAATACCCGGGTGAGATTGCGCCAGTATCCCAAATCAATCAATGCTTTCATCAGATGCTGCTACCTATGTGAGCCGCGTGGGAGAGAGGAGAATCCCATATCGCAAGATGCAGTCAAGTCCCACCCTCAAAAAAAGACGGAAGGCTTGTCATAGATGACCCGGCACCATCATTCTAATTATGAAGGGGTGCTTTTGGTTCTTTTCGTGGGCTTTTTGGTACAGCGATGCCGTGTTTCAGTTGCCCATCTCTTCATTAGGTCTCCAGCGACTGGTGGATCACACTCGTTCGATACGTCTCACTACGCTGGATCAGCTCCTGATGGGTTCCTTGTTCCGCACAGCGGCCCTCCTCAATCAGATAGATCTGATCCGCTCGGTGGATCGTGTTCAGTCGATGTGCGATCGCGACAATCGTCGTGCGGCCCGCTAGCGTCGTCAGGGCTTCTTGGATCTTCTTCTCCGACTCCACATCCAGTGCGCTCGTCGACTCGTCCAGCAGCAGCAGCCGTGGCTGGCGCACCAGCGCGCGTGCAATCGACAGGCGCTGGCGCTGCCCGCCTGAGAATTGCTTGCCGTCGTGGCTGCACATCGTCTGGTACCCGTCCGGCAGGGCCATGATCACGTCGTGGATGTGCGCCATGCGACACGCCGCTTCGATCTCTTCTTGTGTCGGTTCATGGCCGGGGCAAGCACCCAGACCAATATTGAATGCGACCGTTCCTTCGAACAGAACATTCTCCTGCGGCACTAAGGCGATATCATCCCGGAACTCAGTGCCTAGCTGCCGAGTCACGTCTACCCCGTCGATGATCACCGACCCGGCTGCAGGACGGTAGAAACGCTCCAGCATGGCAAAGGTCGTCGATTTGCCCGATCCGCTAGGCCCAACCAGCGCACAGAACTGACCGGGCTTGATGTCCAGGGTAAGCCCTTTGAGAATTGGACGTTCAGGCCGATTTGGATACGTGAAATGCACCCCACGAAGCTGGGCGCCGATACCGTTGCCATTCGTCTGACGTACACCCCGACGGGGCTTCTCTGCGGCCTCCACATCCTGTGCGGCGGCCTTCTCCTCAAGCAAACTGCTTGAGGGCTGCATGCTCTGCGTGGAACCCGGAGCCAGCTCCTCCTCCGCGGAGCGGGTAGTGAGCAGATCAACAATGTTAGACGACGCCAGACGGGCCTTGGAGATATCCGGCGCCAGAGCAAACATTTGACCACAAGACTGCGTACTGAATAGCAGGCAAGGCAGGACAATAAAGAACTGAGTTTGGGAGTAGAGCCCCGATGCCACCTGCTTCGATCCCCACCAATACGCGAGGGCATACACCAAGTTGCTGATGCTAAACGCCAATGCCAACCAGGCATTGCCATGTGCAATAGCTTTCATTGTGTCCCGGTATGGGCGGCGCAGGGCTCGGACGAACACTTCCTGAGATTGCTTCTCAAGGGAGAATGCTGCAACAGCACGAATGTTATCGACGGCCTCGACTGTGATGGCCGTGGCCTTGGCAAATGCCTTCTGATGCCGCTCAGTGAACTTGGCTTGAACGCGGAGCTTCATCATGCCTGCTATAAGTAGGACGGGTATGGTCGGAAACAAGACAATAGTGATTTTCCACGCGATAGCAAATGATATTACCAACCCTGCTACCAGGTTGACGGCTGTAGCAAGCAGGAGACCGATAGTCGATCCGGTGATCCCACTCAGAGAAGCAGCATCCCCAGTGATATAAGTGATCAAAGTTCCTGGAGTCCGGTCCTCCATACCATGCCATTGTATGGTCTGGCTCAGCAGCGATCTTAGCGACAGCACCCGGAGCCGATACAGAATCTTATCCGCTGCCCAGCCAAAGGCGCAGCCGCCCACCACATTTGCCGTAAGCTCGACCAGGGCAAGGATGAAGAAGAGCAACCCATAAAGGTTGCCACTATCACTGATGGCATCAGAAGATCTGCATGGGCTCAGACTGCCAACGGTGTGGCCAAACACAATCGCCTCGGCCGAGTAGCTACCTCCAATGATGACGGACATACAGAGCCCGAGGCAAATCAACGGCAGGTTGGCCCGCACCAGAGAGAACGTGTACTTGATGGTGAACCAGCCCGAACGCTTCCTCTTCTTTTCTTTGCTCCCATCACCATCTGTGGAACCAGAAGGTACCTCACCGCACACCGTGTCTTCAGTGATGTCTGAACCCCCAATGCCTACTAAGGCTTCCTTTTCGTCTGTCGGCTGCACACTCTCGTGAAGACTGCTGGTGGTAATCATATCGTGAGGGCTCTTCAAATCTTCAACGCTCAATTTACCCAGGTTTTGCAACCGTACCATTTCTGCGTACACGCCGCCCTGCGCCACGAGCTCCGCGTGAGATCCTTCCTCGGCGACACGTCCAGTCTGTACGACAACAATCTTGTGTGCATTTTTGGCAGTAGCTAGTCGATGTGCGATCGAGACTGTGGTCACCGTTTCGGATACCTTGGCCAGTGCAGCCTGGATAAGTTGTTCGCTGGTGGAATCCAAGGCAGCCGTAGCCTCGTCGAGAATAAGTAAACACGGTTCTCGCACCAGAGCACGAGCAAGAGCAATTCGCTGCTTCTGGCCTCCACTAAGCTGATTTCCTGCTGTTCCAACATGGGTTGCGAACCCGTGAGGCAAAGCATCGATGAAGTTTAACGCATTAGCGCTGGCGGCAGCCTCCCGGACGAGTTCTACAATCTCGGCAACACAACTGTCGAAGCCGGTAAGAGCATCGTTCTCGGACATGCCTTCCCTGATCTTTACAGCAAGTTCCGAAAGGCTTTCATCGAGAATGAACGGGGCGAGCCGTTGGTGCTTCTCTGCGGATGAAGCCACCAGGCCGTACGCGATATTCTCCAGAATTGTTCGATCCAACAGAGCAGGTTCTTGTTGAACGAAACCAATATTGCCTCGCAAATGTCGAACATTGAGATCTCGGAAACTCTTCCCTCCTATGGTCACATCGCCCGATGCAGGGTCATAGAACCGTTCTAGGAGGGAAACCACGGTGGATTTTCCACCACCAGAGGGTCCAACAATGGCGGTATGCTTCCTAGGTGGGATAACAAAACTCATTCCTCGGAGTACTGGAACGTCTGGTCGAGCCGGGTACGAAAAGTGAACATCATTAAACTCAATGTTCTCCTCCCCGAAGGCAGTCATCTTATCGCCGTCGTCTGCGGTCCCATCGATGGCAGAACGACGATTGATCACGGCCAGAAGTCGCTCCGAGGCACCGGCTGCTGACGCAAAAACATGGATAAAGGGGGCGACCTGACTCAGAATGAAGGAAGCATCGATGAGAACGAAAATGACAGTGTATACAGCACCCACAGATATACCTGAGTTGTCGTGGGCAACGGAGTTCGAGATCATCTGGGAACCTTCCCAGAAAGCCAAGGCGTTGGCTGAGTATGCAACAAAGTACAAGAATCCAAGCTGCGTAGCATGCGTACCTGCCTTTTTGAGCGCATCCATTGATGATCTGGAAAGATAAGTGGCAAACCGCTGCTCCAAGCGGTCGTTGGCATTGAAGGCATGAACCAAGGTCAGATGCGATAGACTGGACGAGGCAATTGACGTAGCGGCATTGATATTGGCTGTGATCCGGCTCGCATACTTTTTGATAAAGTGACCTCCAACCAGCGACATGAGGAGAAAGCAAGGCACCACTGATACCAGCATGCCCGCAATCTTTGGCGCCTTGATAAAAGCCACAATATAGGCGGTCACGAAGTATGAAATAGTGGAGATCACCAGGCCCACCTTCTCCGAGGTCCCCATTTGCACTGTCTCGATGTCACTGACCAACCGGGAGATCACATCGCCCGAAGGAAGTGACTCGATGAAATTCATGTCCTGCTTAATGATACTTTCAAAGTATCGCCTGCGATAACGGCGCGCCAGACGTTCGCTCACCAAGCACCAACATGACGTATAGATATAGATGATGAAGAAGTTCGCTATGGTGATGTAAATCACATAAAGAACCTCGGTGCGTACACTGGACGATAAACTTGACGAAGCGTTGTCCGAGGTGGAACAAGTGGTCGAATTGAGGTTGTTGATCAGGTTACCAAATACAATTCCGAGCAGAGGAAAGGGGATCCCTCCAGCTATCCCGAATATCACGCCGCATACAATAAGGAATACGTCGAATATCGTGTAATCCAAAGAAAAAAGAAGGTGTACGTAAGCGAAGAACTGCTTCAGGTGTGCTTTGGTTGGGATTAGTCCATGGAGAGATCGCATCTAAATGCGAAGAGAGGTTCACCCAAGTCAGTACCTGCTGCTCATCCCTCGAATGAGCGAATTGAACATGACATACCAAGCCATAGACACCATTGGAGTCTGCCCGCCCTTCAGACACTGGGTCTGGGTCTGCCATTGTAATTTATAGGTGTACGCAGTCTCGGTGGGAAGCGGCAGGGCAAGGTTCGAACAGGAAAGTATGAATCCTGTTATATGACAAGCCCTGTCGCGACTTCAAATTGCAGTCGCAATGTGTCAACGAAAGAGGCGCACGGGAATCCAGGGCGCTGGTGCTCCAGAGTCCCTCAATTGGAAGGGAATGAGTTGGAATCCCCGCAAAATGATCGACCGGCAATGAGGCAAGAGTGAACCGATACACTCAGACAGACGCCCCCCAAAAAGCATCCCCGCCAATGTCGACGATATTCTATTTGAATGAATGGTTCACCAGGTTTGGAGAAAGTGGAGGAAAGAAAAAAAAGAAGGGGGTCGAGAGTTTAAAGAGAGAACGAGTCCACCTAGGAAGAGAGGGAAAAAATAGAAAAGGAGCTAGCATAGTTCGTACAGAGCAGGAACACACTAAACTTCAAGACCCGAATTGCTCATCATTAATGCTCCGGTTGCGGCCCTTTGAAGAGCTAAGACTTGGGGCTGAGCTGCAGTTGACTCCATGGTGTGCTTGAGTCCAAAGGCCAGTCAGTGGAGGGGAAAGCCATGAGTAAGAGAAATCCGTTAACCCCCAAAGCATCCACCATCGGAAAAGAGGGTCCCGTTCCAGCTGGTGACTGAGCGGAGAAGATCAAACCTACGAAGGGAGAATTGTACCGAAGAAAGAGGTATGGATCGTCACTCGACAGGAAAGAGGAGAGACGAGGAACCGGACAGTGACCCAGTAACGACCTGATTTTCGCCCAGTGGACGCAAGTAAACTCAACAAGTACCTACTAGGTTGGTTAATTCTGCAGACAATCGATCCCAATACGATGTAATGTGGGTATGAGGAATTGCAGCAAATACCAGACTGCCGTTGTAAAGTCCACGGCTTTCATTGAGAAACGGCGAGGAAGATCAATCATTGGATGTTTTTGTTCAAGACGCAGTGGAGCCAAAGTGGGAGGCCAGTTCGGCGGTTCCTGGGATCTGTGTAACACTAAGGAAAAGTACTAACCGAGGCTATACTAGTCTACGTTGGCTAGTCACCTAACGCTTATGATCGTCTTTTAATCTAAAGAACCCACGAAAAAAGAAAGAAAAAATAAAATATATCAACTGGGGTGTACCGAGGACCGAGGGTACATTTCGAACTGTTCGGCAGCTAAACTGTGTCTTCCAACTACAACTACTACTCATAACTGAAAAGGCAGGTGCTCATCTTCAATGTTTATATAAACAACAAAAGCACCAAGAAAAGAAAAAAATTAGAATAAAGGGTCTCGTTGTGCGATATGCATGAATCAAACTCAACTGGAACTGAAAACGAGGCAACAAGCGCTAAGGATCTGGGCGTGGGACGTGGCTGGATGGATCGACATGTCGTCGGGCTCATCTGATAACTCTGTTGTCGAGGTTCGCTCCATTACCTGCAGACCCGCAGCCCAATCACCTGCCTATTTTGGTGCCGCCGCGGGAAATTTTTCTCATCTTCTGCCGTCTTCTTCCTTCTTCTCCTACCCTGCGGTGTACATCTTCATCTCTCTCTCACGAACTCTCACATGAAACCTTCATAGGTCGGTCCCCCCGTATAACACCATTTTATTTTTGGGTTACTTCATAGGTCAAATCCACAAATGCACATTGTGTATTGAATATCCACCCCCACCAGTATTATGACTCTTTCTGCCCCGCTCGGGCAGGCATGACCACTGCAAGTCTGCAACACTGTTGTTGTGTTACCCGTTCAACGCAGACCTGAAACAAGACAGCATTCCGCTGTAGCAGTCAAGTCCCGCGAACTCAATAACTATCATGTATCTATACCATAGCAATATAAGACTATAAGACACTACAATCCATTTAAATTGCACAAAACTCGCTACGCAGCGTTCCATGATTCTAGAATTAAGTAGCGTCCGTCCTATCCCAGAATAAGCAAAATACTAGCCAGAACTTATCCACAATGCCACTTCTGATGGGGTTTGCCGATGGAGTAGTCCAAGTTATCAGATGGCGCGGCGTGTTCCTCCCATTTCTCACTTAAGTAACCCCCATCCATCGGGCACCACCAGTAATTTCCGCTCGCACCTCCTGACTATTTACTTTGCACACTGGTCAGTTTTCTCGTTTCTATTTCTGATTCTAGGGGGCGGAAATATGACATAGTTCTATTCTGCTAGTGCGACTACGTACTCCGTAGTCAGCCTTGGTTCCAATTTCCTTTATCTAATCAGATCAATCAACAATTCCCCCCTGGGTCCGACTGGCAGTGTGCCCCTGCGGTTGGTGAATCTGATTAGATGCAGATCTGATTAGATAGTTCCTGCGTGTTTGACCCTCTGGGCATTCTCGCCCAGACGATCGACCAGAGTAATGTAAGGGACATGCGACAATCTGTGGTTGTGTTCAAGCATTCACTGTGATGTGTCGCCCGATCTGACGCGTAGCCGCGGATTCGCGTATCGTATTCTTACATCATATCCAACACGTCTATACTACCGTATTCACTTACCAACGATACGCACTTGCCTCAACGCGTGTGTGGTTGCTTCCTTTAGTAGAATCCGTCTTCGCCATTTCCTTCCCGATGAACAACTTACTACCCTGCTCATTGTCTATCTTCTCCCAGTCTATGCTTCTATCCATCTTCCCCTTCTACCATCTACTATGGCTTTTTTGATGGCCACCAAGTGACTGGTGACTCAGTTGAGTGAATTGATCTTTCTTTTCTACTAGATTGGACTGCATGGCTAATGTTTGCAAATTCCTTCTTAGGTCGCTGGTATGTTCCTATCATCTCCCCGGCGTGTTCTGGGGGCTTCACTCGGCACATTTGCCTGGGTACCCCTTCTCGCCTGATGGGACCCCCCACTGGAAGTGGGCGCCTACAGCCATTCTAGGTTGTATGGCTTGGGTCCCGGATACAACGGGGAGGCGCTGCCGCCACTTTCGCCAGGTTGCCTGCACACCGGCGTCCGCTCATGCCACACCGTGGGTCTCATGGAGACCTGCAAAGGCATTGGTGAAACGCTTTGTGTCTTTTGAAGCATCACTTTCAGTGTGTTTCTCAACTACTTGAGTTGAGAAACAGGGTTAGTGTGGCATATGAGCGGACGCCGGTTTGGCGGCAGCGCCTCCTAATTTTCCTTGGTGTATTTCGTCTGCTTTGGTTTGGGTTGTTGTTTGTTTCTTTATATGTCTTCTTCGAAACCCAAATTCCCGAAACTGAAAGCTTTCTACGAGAAAATGGAGCCAAAAGCAGTAGAACTGCTAGATGTGCTCAAAAACATGAACTTGGCGATCGATGCCAAGGTCAGTCAGCTGAATTCCATGAAATCGGACATAAAGCAGAAAAATGTCCCAGGGAACACGATTGCACTGATCTGGAAACATTTAGCGCCCTGCGCTGAACAAATGCAAGTACGGGCCCTGGACATTGAGAGTGAAGATAATCAAAGGACGCCTTTCTAACAATGCTGTCTGTCTTCTAGACTTCATTTCGACGTGACAGTGGGGAGCACCTGCATAGCTAGCATCTAAGATGGTGGGCTCGACCAGAGCAAAGAATAATGAAACAAAAACTGGAACTAGTCTTCTTACAAGAATACGCGAAGAGGAATCAAGAAAACGAAAGTATGCTCGATGCCCCAAAGGGGAAGTGCCCGCTCGCTGCATCTTCTTCTTTCTCTACAACCCTCTCATATACCACACACTCGTAACACACACCACTTCCCAAGAACATCTTTGCTTGCTCCTGTTGCTTCTTGCTCGTCAAAAAAAGTTTACAAAGTATCAAAAAAACCAGGAAATTGTTCTGTTGTTCTGTTGTTCTGTTCTGTTTCTATCATTCTGAGCTGTTTTTTGTCCCGTTGAGTACTGCTTCTGACAATGAAGTTCGGGTTCTGAAATTACCCTCGGCACGGAGGCGATCCGCTACGTCGCCGAATTCATGCTGCAAACAGGCTTGCTCGGGCAGTTCAGTCAGGTGGAACTTGATCCTGATCCTGATCCCGACCTAGGCCAGGAACACGTAGGCCTCAGGGCCATGGGGATAGGTGCTGAAGACGCTGGGTAGAAGGACCCACACACGCCCTGTTTGAGTCGACAGGGAAGGCCACGCATACCAAAAGGAACTCGCATGTTGGAAGCAGAGGTTGGACGAAGAACAGAGGGGATGGTGACTCGCAGGCAGCTGGTCAGCCAGCTGCGACACTCACTGGTTGTATATCTTGCTTTTTTCGCGTATATTTAGTTGTGTTTAGCTGCGGCGACGACCTTCCTACGTCGCAGCATGCTTTGCTTTACGTGTTTACTGCGAGTTTGAGGGATCTGACGGCGTTCAGGGCCATATTCCTGGTTCAAACGGTGAAGCACCTGCATAGCTAGCATCTTACTTAGCGGGCTCGATGAGGTATAAGAATAGGAATTGAATTGAATTGAATACCCTCGGCACGGCTGAGCTGACCTTTGTGGTTGTCTTTGTAGCGTTGTTTGGTGTCTATTGGCTGATCTTGTTTGCTGCTTGCTTCTTGCTTTTTGTCAGTTTTCTCTTTTAATTGACGCATGCATCCAGTGCAAAGATGGAACCGAAGGCTACCGAGTTGGCAGCAATCCAAGGCCATGACACCACATCTGCTTAGATGCAAATTCGCTTCTAGTGTCCCCATTTCTAGTGGAATTATTGGGGAGACCTTGCCCGTGTCTTCAAAAAGCCTGTTCATGTTACCTTCATCCAAATATGTACTGTCTCGCATCTCATATCTCCTCAACTCCTCAGGCTTCCTGCAAATTTCCTTTACTCTCCTTGTTGATGTTACTTTCTCAAAGTGCAGATGTGGCATTTCTGGTCAGTTTGATACCAACCTTTTTGTAGTAATATTTACCGCCCCTGTTTGTTTGCAAGATCATCTCGAACTTGCAAGGAGGCCTGTGTGCTTTTTTCCCTGGAGAGAAACCCTCTCTTTCTTGATTCCCCTCATTCTTCTTCATCATTATCTTCTTTCTCCTGTTTTGACCACCTTCTTTCTATACTGACCTGACCATATATAAATTCACAGATCTCTAAGGAGAAAATTTTTCTCCCACTCTGAAAACAACTTGCTGATGTTATCGGGCTGTTTGTAAGACCAACTTACAAGCGCCCGGGGTTTTACCCCGACGCTCGCCTCTTCTCTCCTCTTCTCTCCTCCTGGGTAACGCTGGTGGGGTACTATGACGAGGATTCCTTGGAGTCCCTTGGGGAGATGAGTGCGCAACTCAGTTTCTGCACAATGCACAATGATATCCATTAGAAATATTAATATGATCCATTGAGTCCTATCAATAACGGATTGGTTCCTAACAATAACGGATTGCCTCTAACAATAACGATGCTGACAAGAATGATGCTAATAATAGCGATGCTAATAATACAACACAGGGTGCGCCTCATTCACAACTGCTCCATAGCAATGAAATATAGAAGTAAGTTCCGAGTGTTCTCAGAGACCTGACCAATGATTTTCCAAAATTTCTCATCATCGGCAGTCATTGTATGCAAGTGTACACACAGCTGAGTCACTTTTTGCCGGATGTTCGCTTGCTCTGATGTTAAGAACTTGCTAGCAAGATCACCCAGCCTCTCCAGGACATCCATAGGGAAGCGAGCTGCACGAGAGGTCATCTGACGCAGGATATCCGTAAGAATGTTGAACACCATAAGAATGGCACGGTCGTTAAGCGACGCTTCCTCCGCAGAGACAACGTCCACAACAGCCTTAACAATGTCCCCAAACTCTGCCGCGCTCACCATCTCCTCCGCGGTCTCATTCAAAACGATCGCCATATAGCAAGTAGTGTCGTAGTTTTTTCTGGCTCTGATGATGGATTTGATTATACGAGATGCATATTCCCCCAACGACATCGTGGACCCACCATTGTCCACAAGTCGTTTCATGTGTCTGAATGTGTAACGCACTGTTATAAGCACCTGCGCTTTGGGGTCAAGCGGGCGCCCGAAGTATTGCTGCTTTTCGTCTGGTGCTCTCTCGAGTTCGCCTAAAAGGGCATCTAGGAGCTCGGAGTACTGTTCTTCGTCGTCAAAGAGCCTATCATGAAATTCAATTAGCCCCTGCAATTTGTGGTACCCATGAATGTCCATACTCTTAGAGTGAATCCTGGGGATTCCCTTCTCAAGAGTCTGTCTCGCTTTCATTGGGTCCTTGGAGCGGGGACTAATGCTTCGACGTCTCTCCTCGAAGCGTTTTTGTGCTGCCTCAAACTTAGGACAGCGATGCGTCGCCGTGTCGTTACTCGGTCCGGTAGAGGGACGTGTGCGCGGCACATGTAACGAAGGAAGACGTGGCATAGATGTCTGTGGTGACCTATTGTCACGATGGTCTGGCTCATTTTTCGACAGTTCCTCTAGAGCATTGTTTTTCGGTGCATCGCGAGGGACTGACGGAGTGGTAGGTGGTTTTGTCTCTTTCGGGACGGAGTTTTCATTGCCCTTCGCAACAGGGGACGATGGTTTGGGCAAAGGGATCTCGCGCAGTCTCAGAGGGTCTGTCACTACGATAGGATGGTGTACAACAGTGGAAGTTATGCTGACATTCCGCTCTGCGGCTTCATCCGCAATTTCATCGTTCTTTTCCTTCGTGTCTTCGTAAATGACGACCTGATTTGTCGCCTTCTCTACAGGTTCCTTCTGATCTGGCGTGGCCGGGCGCGTCGGCTCAAGCCGTCGGCTCTTCCCCATGGGCCGCATAGGTGCGGAGGACAAAGATGAGACCTGAGGAGCCGACTCAGGCCGTGGGGTCATAGCAGTTTTTGGTGCAAGGTGTGCCTTCTTCTGCGCTGCGATCGCCTGTTTCAATGCACTTCTTCCCGGAATAACGTTGGTGCTGCTTGTAGTGGCTTTCTGGGATGTTGTAGAAGATTTCGAAGCATGTCGGTCTGCACTTTGCATGTTGCCAGCAGCCGGGTTAGCTGGATCTTTCTCCAATAGCGACCGTGACTTGGAGTCAAGGTCCGACATGATACTGTAGTCCGTTAGCCAATTTATCCACCAAGGTCACAGAACAGCATAAAAGTGGAAACTCACAATTTGGCTTTCTGAGGCCAGACGCTGTGGTATGTCCAGAAAGTCTTCCTCATTGCCTCACGAACACCAGGATTAGCATCACCAAGACCTTTCTTAAGACTTCTCTCGATGAGCTCGATTCCACCGCCGTGTTCAATGGAGGACTTATGAGCAGCCTGTTTGTTGATGAGGGTGATGTACCATCCAGCTGAGAACAGACGCAACTGGACGTTTTTGTCTTGGGAAGCGGCGTAGACATGCTGGAGAATTCGATGAGTGTAAGACACATTTCCAATAACAATGTCAACGGTCAGATTCCCATTTTCGGCCGTTATTTTTTTCATACCGGCGCAGAGTTTGATGAGATTTTGCAGGATGATCTCCATCATCGGATCGATTCTAGGGCCACACTTTCGGGCGAGATCTTGAATGAGCAGACATCCATTTGTTCCCATAGTAGTTCGGAGAGAGTTCACGACTTTGAAAATGCCATCCAGAATCGACTTGATAGCAGCGACAAAAGTCTGAGAGTATGCATGGGGCGCATTACCATGCGTAAGTCGGCGTAAAGTAATGACACTCTTTTCACGATTCACCCAGTTATCTTCGGACTCACGTCCTTCGAAATATGGTGTCATTAGACGCACGAATTCATCAATTTCCCGAGCGGATGAAACAATGATTGGTTCCACATCGGAAGGAGTAGGCTCTACTGGCCGTGTGCCGAACTGACTAGCCGGTCTGACGAGAGTATCTTGAGTGACGGTGTCGACGCGAGAGGCCGGTCTCTGATCAATTCGCAAGGTTGGTTTCTGGTCAGCACGCGAGGCTGGTCTCTGGTCAACACGCGAGGCCGGTCTCTGCTCAACACGCGAGACTGGTTTCTGCTCAATACGTGAGGCCGTTTTCTGCTCAACACGCGAGACTGGTTTCTGCTCAACACGCGAGACTGGTTTCTGCTCATCACGCGAGGCCGGTTTCTGCTCAACACGCGAGATCGGTCCTTGTTCAATTCGCAAGGTTTGTCTCTGATCAACACGTGAGGCCGGTCTCTGATCAATACGTGAGGCCGGTCTCTGATCAACACGTGAGGCTGGTCTCTGATCAACACGTGAGACCGGTCTCTGGTCAATACGCGAGGCCGGTCGTGAAAGATGTTCAGATTCATCAGATTCAAGGCCAAGATTCGTCAGAATGATGCTGACAATAGACTTTCTGACATTGAGTTCACTCAATTGCTTTTTGAGATCTGCCTTCGCATGTGCGGGCGCATTTCTAAGTCAAGTTAGCGGCAGAGGCTCGAAGAGAAGGACCAACGAAACTTACTGGAACAGCTCGATAATGGTTGCCTTGGCTGTATCTCTGACAGCACTATCGGCGTCCTCGAGACATGCCACAAGACTAGGGACATACGGACGAAAGAGCAAGCCATATTGCTTAGCCATCTGCCAGCGGAGTTCGGTCAGCTTTGCTCAGGATCGATAGGAGTGAGACTTACATTAGCTAGCCAGATCATGCTCATTTCCCTAGCTCTGTTGTTTTTTCCGATAAGGGCCGTTCCCAGCACATGTTGTTCAACTTCATGGCTAGCTGCCGGCCAAAAGTCAGTGAACGCTTGGGCCGCCTGTGCTCTGACTCGCTCCTTATGATCGCCCAGGCGTTCCAAGAGCAACGGGTAAATGTTGCGAGCCTGCGAAGCAACTATACTATGCTGTTCCTGAATGAACAGTCGTTTCAAGAAGTGACCCATGGTGGAGAAACCAGCAGAGAGAAGTGTCGAGTGGGGAGAGGAAATTGACTGACGCAACGCATCAAAGATCGGTGCAATAGCGTTTTCCGGCACATTCTTCTGCTTGATGTCGGATTTCATTGAGTGAAGAAGACTGACCTTGGCATCAATTGCCAAGTTCATGTTTCGTAGAACCTCAAGCAGTTCGACTGCCTTCGGCTCCATCTTCTCGTACAATGCTTTCAGTTCAGGAATTTGAGTCTCGAAGAAGACATATAAACAAACAAACGACAGCCCAAACAAAAGCAGACGAAAGAAATCAAGAAAAATTAGTAGGCAAAGAAACAATGACAACTCCACAGTCCCCACCTTAACGTCGAAATGCAATCTGGAAGCCATTGTTAGAAAACGATTAAACAATTTTTTTCTTCTTTTCTTCTTTAAAAGGCAAAATCAAAGAAAACAGATGCGGTCTTGAAAGCGTGAGAGTGTTGAAGTTTGATTTGACAAAACGTGGTATGGGAGAGAAGTAGTAAACAGGTGTTGTAGAGAAGAAGAAGAGAAGAGAAGAGGGGGGAATCGGGGGAAGTCCATAAACCAACAACAACATGATGGCGCTGAGGAAAGTGCACATACCTGCTATATTGGGTAGTCGCGATGAGAAGGATGACGGAGAAGGCGGATGGGGGAGGCAGGTAGGGAGGGAGTTGTTACAATATGAGCTCTGATCTGGAAGGAGAAGGAGGATGAGGTAGCGACGAGGGTTGCAAAGTGACGCAGTGACGGGGAAACTTCTCAGCGCTTATCGCCGCGCCTGTTTCGCTTATCGGGCCGACGCGACTCCACCAGACTGGTTCACTTCGAAGGATGACAGCGAGGCGATCGGTATGTAGGGGTATATATCAAAGTGCAGAGTGTTACAGAATAGTAATGCATGGAAAGATGTGGGTGGTTTGGTTTCGTTGGATGATCGCAAAAATGAGGGGTGGTCGATGATCGGGCGGCGCGCTGTCCCTGAATCTTCTTTTTTTATTTTTTTTTCTCTCTTCGCTTTGTTTACCCGCAATGATTCACCCCGTTTTGGGTAAACAAGTGGGGGAACTGGAACTTTTTCGTCTGCAGCCACGAATTGATTGTTGTTATGGCAGCTGCCCAACTTGTTGTTGACGAACTGGAGTTCTGCTTTAAGTAAATTATGGTTATTTTGAGTCTCATTAATACTATGATTTTATGTTCTTCCCCCTTTTTTTTTCTTCTTCTTCTTCATCTGCCCTGATTCTTGGTTCTCCGCCGCACTACGCGTAGTACTACTAGTATGCCTCTCATCTACCCCTATTTTCCTTTCTCCTCTTATTTTTACTTAAGGAAGGTGTGGGTGACCTCTTAACTAAAGGTGGACCGTGGGGATAGACTCGTTTTCGGATGCAGTCTTATCGATAGTTAACTCCACGGCCAAGACAGCTCTCCAACCTCGCATACATGATACTAGTACGTTCTATTAGATTCGAGAATAGCAGTAGACTGTTCTTTATGACTGGTAATTTGAAATATCACATCAGATTCGGAATAAAAAGCGCGCTGAACGGTACTAATAACTCTACGCGACCGAGCCTGAAACTGCGCCTAAGTACGTGTTCCTTTTGCTCTTCCCTTTTCCCCCTGAAAATATATAATCACAACTACTAGTAGTAATAGTAAACACCCGCAGCCCGAGCAACCAAACACTGAAGGTGAGTCATCAATGATTACTGTACCATTACTACTACTTACCAACTATACCCAGCGCAGAGTCTACAGATACTCTTGAGACCACAATAATCATACAATCCAGAACAATGAATAGTATTAAATAGGTTAAATCCTGCTTTTGAAACTAATCACATACCACAGCCAGTCACACTGCAAGTGGATTTAAATTAGACTGCAGTAACTCCACCCGATCGCCGCGCCGCGCGGTGGATCACTCCAAAAAAGACGGCGGGCACTTGGACCAGCCTCGGTGTGTCACAGCGCGCGCACGCAAGCGCGATGCAACAAGCGAACCTGACGGTCGGTGGAGGGGCTGCTCGCGTCAAGCATCGATTGATCAACTTTAATTCGGGTTTCTTTACTGCGATGAATTGTCCATAGTCTGGTCTGCGCTTGATTGGGTGAGCTTCCGCGACCCCTGCGGCGGCTATGCTGCATGCGCTACTGACTAGTAGACGACGCCATGCTTCAAGCCTTCAACCTTGCTATAAGCGACGTAGTAATCCGTCTTAGATCAGTTCTACTACATTTCTATCTCCTCTTCATTCTATAGATAATTCATACACTACTACTAGTTATACAACACCCATTGAATAATGTCAACCTCCACACCCCAAGCTACACCCTCACCCTCACCACTTCCACCGCAACAACCACCACCTTCATCTTCATCACCCAGTTCCAACTCCAACCCACTTCGCCCTCAAGACCAGCCTACTACCCCCCAACCCACCCTCCGCCTCCAAATCAACGACCTCCGCCACCCAGCCTCAAAGACCTTCCTAACCCTCCTCCCGGACCTAACCACCACGCTCACCACCGCCCTCACAACCATAATCGAGCACCTATACACCCCTCCCCAACAAGAACAATCAACATTCCACCCCTCCCCACCCCCAACCCGCTCCATAACGCTCCTCCTCCGCGCCACCTCCGGCGTAGCCTACACAACGGGCACCGAGCTAGACAACGACCACAAAGAAATCCACCTATCGCTATCCTTCATCGAAACCATCACCACCAACGGCAACAATTCCAACCCTACTGCCGAACTAACCGGCGTGCTCACCCACGAACTCGTCCACTGCTACCAGCACACCGCGCCCCCAGATTCTCCTCCTAACACCCCCCACCCCCCCGGCGGCCTCATCGAAGGAATCGCGGACTTTGTGCGCCTGAAAGCGGGCCTGGAACCGCCGCATTGGAAGCGGCCTGCGTCGGCGAAGGAGAGAGCGGACAAGTGGGATGAAGGATATCAGCATACGGCGTACTTTTTGGCTTGGTTGGAGGATGTTAAGGTGGGTAAGGGGGCTGTCGGGATGTTGAATGATCGGTTGTTGAGAGTGGGTTATGTGGATGGGTTCTGGGAGGGGCTGTTTGGGTTGGGGGTTTTGGAGCTTTGGGAGGAGTATGGGGGGTGGTTGGATGGGGGTGGTGGTGGTGGTGGTGGTGGGTGTTGGGAGGATGAGATTGTTGATCGGGTGTAATGGGTATTATTACTAGTAACTGCTGGTAGTGCTTTGGAGTAGGCTGAGTTATGGTGTGGGATGGTGATGGTTGAATGGCGTCAGAGTTACTACCTATTAGGTGCTGTCGACGGTGTCATGCTTGTCCGTTGTGCGCAAGGTCCATTGATTCAGTAAAGTACATACCTCTATATACGTACTTCTCGTCTAGAGTAACTGTCTGTAAACAGCGTCATCCCAAGTCCATCTCTAGCCAGTCTTCAAAAGATGCAATACAAAAGAATAGCGTTTAAATCGGATAACATGAACATAGAAATAACATCAGAAGAAAAAAGAAAAAATAGATTTCCCATATTGTACAAATCCTTGCAATGGTGAATAGATGAGGGGGTAGCAGTATGTAATGTTGCATCGCTGTCAATCCCGCATTGACAACATCTATAACAGATATAATGTGTGACGCCGTTTCTTCAAATCTCTCATGCTCACTCCTACACAATCACCTCGCCCAAGTCCACGTGCACCGGCTTCCAGGGAGCGGCTCCCTCTTCCTCCATCGAACTAGGCACACGCACGTTCAGCGGACTGTACAGGTACCATCCCTTCAGGGCGGCGACGGCAGCCCTGGAACGAGCCTCGAGCAGACTGGCGCCAGCGCCCTCGCCCAACTTATCCTGACCAGAGTAGATGCCAACGACGAACACGGGGTGTCGGCTCTTGCGACCGGTTTCACTGATGATCCGAGCAACGGGCTGCTCGAAGTTCTCCCGAGCACACAGGCGGGCAAGATCCCGAGCGGGTTGGGAGAAGTTGAACAGGTCGGAGATGTTGAGGTGACGAGAGAGGAAGTGCTGCTCAAAGAATCGCTTGGCAGCAGGGCGGCCTGCGTGCAGGTAGATAGCACCCATAACAGCACGCACAAAGGTTGCGTTAGCCTGTTCGGCAGTCACGCCCTGGGTGTTCTGGGCGTCCTGTTTAGACTGTTCCGAGGGATCCTTGGGCCCCTTGACTGGATCTCCGAACTCATTGTCATAGACAACACTTGATGTGATCGACTTCCGCCAATGTGTCTGATCTTCGTGAGGTCTCGCCGTGCCAGTGACAGGCTTCGAGTGCACATCAACTCCCGGGAGGACTCTGTTGAACTGCAGGTAGCCGGGGTCAACTTCTCCACCAGGAGCAGCAGCGGACTCCACACCCCATTCTCTCGCCATTGCGGCCAATGTCTTGGGCCCGACATACGCATACATGGCTGCGAATATAACGGTCAAGGGGAGTCGGGGATACGTGCAGATGAGGTATTCGGAGGTGTAGTGTGTCAACAAATCGTGACCAAGGGTGGCCAGAGATTCATTGTTGAATTTGGGGTTGGGATCAGCCGAGGCGTCCACGAGAGAGCGAGCAAGGGTCTCGAGGGGTAATCGTGAAGGAAGGTAAAGTCGTGCGTGAAGCGCAGCCAGTTTGGCGGACTCGCGTGCGGCCTCGACCGGGGGAGACGGGAGTTGGTACTTCGACTGTCGGGAGGTAGGGGGGCGAATAGATGATGCTAGAGGGTCTTCCTCGAGCAATTGATCATTGGCAGCCGGCGCAGCAGGCGAAGCGGTCGATTGATGCCGGATGCCAGTGTAGAGACGGTGCTGCAGGCGGCCACCAGTCCGGGCCTGCGCCGAAAGGACCGAACTGCTCCATCGTTGGAGCTGCAGCCTCTTCATCTGGGCAACTGTGTGGGTGTTGGGCCGTAAATTAGAAAAAGACCGAAATCAACTGTAATGACCGCCCGGGGACGTGGCGTGGAGTGTTCAAGACGGGGGCAGATCCAACTTGAGCCGGCACGAACTTTTGGTCGGTAGAGAAAAGTCGAGCTTCGGAGAAAGTCACGGGGTCTGGCGGTCGTGTGAGAATCGGCCAGGTGGCGCTAAACCAAATACGGATATAGCGTCACGGGGTCTGGGACGAGGGACGAACGACGGCCATTTCGGCTTCCAACCCGCTCAGAATAACGACGAGCTTCTCAGCGAGCCATTGTCCACGTCTTTTCCCTACGTTCATTCTAGATACCCTCAATACACCATGGGTGGAGGCGGCAAGATCCCGTATGCGACTCTTCTCCCACCTGGGACCACCATTGCATTTGAGATTGACTGAATTATTTCCGCAGGTATCCCAAGGAAGTCTGGTCTCCCGCGGGTGGCTGGTACGCTCAGCCCGCAAACTGGAGGGTCAACACGGCCATCATTGGCGCCGCTGTCCTTGGAGTTGTCGCTGTGACCTGGAGCATCAGTGCCGACCGTGAGCACCGTGACAAGATGCCCGAACCCGGCAGATTCTTCCCCAGTCGCTAGTCAGTCCCCTCAGCCAATCTCGTGTCATGTGTTTCTAAGCAGCAGTCATTGACTTTATATTGCTTCTATCTAGCTGGAGCCGGGAAATCAGAGAACACGAAAAGCAGCTGGCCGCCCAGAACCGGTCATAGAGCGGCAACAGGATGAAGAGGTAGTTGTGGGAAAATGAGTACCTGTGGTGGTTTTCTATGGCATGCCAGGTTTTGTTTCATAATTTTGTGGGCTGTACGACAATAGAAGGGCGTTCTTCCATACGGTCAGTTGATCTGAAAGTGCTTCTGAGGAGACTCTTCCAATGTTCGATACAAGCGCTGTGTGTACAGACGGACCCGTTCCGTGAACTCAGTCTCGTTCCAAAGCTCCTTTCCATCACTGGATGTAGACATGCGAGGCACTCCAATCTGCTCCACCACGAAGCTGGCCGCCACAGTAGCAAAAATCAAGGCCGTCAAGACCTGGCTATGCTGTGCAGCAGCTTGCACTGCTTCCCGCCATGCTGTAGATCCTGCGAGGACCGAGTCGACAAGATTGGCTGGTTTTCTGCCTGCACTCACCATGCCCTGTGTCAGGGCACCTAGAAAAGAATTGCCTGCGCCAGTGGGGTCAACTACCGCCGACGCCCCTGAAGCACTGGGCTGATGGTAGGCGGGCAGCCAGACCCTCTGGGATCTAGAGTAAGAGTAGCTGCCGTCTTTACCGGCTCTGATAACCAAATGCCCGTTCCCATCAGGACCAATACCTGACTCAAGGATCTTCTTGACGATGTTCTTCCCATAGTCGGTGTCCTCGCTCCAACCAGGCTGACCAAACATCATTCCGAGTTCCAGTTCGTTGGGGCTCACAACATCTACAACTTGGTTTGCCGCAAGGAACCGCTCTTGCTCTTCTGGCGTGCATAGATCCGGCACAGGTTCCCAAACGAAGATAGGTCTTTTCGCAGCGTGCTCCACTGGGGGAGCTTTGCCTGCTCGCTGTAGCTCCTCCCGTCTGCGCAAGATTGTTTGTACAATTGAAATACAACGCGAGGAGGAGCAGACCATGTGGAAGGTCTTGGAGAACACCTGAGCATCAGACAGCATTTCTGGTTCCAGGCGCAACTTTGGGGTCAGGTATTTGAAGTCTGCGACAAATTAGTATTTGTGTCGTTAGAGCTGCAGATTCTAAGGATCGATACCTCGCTTCTCATTCGGACCGTAACCATTCCAGGCCCTGGTTGTCAAACGACTTTGGTCCTCCCGGAATACACAGTTTGTATCCCACGACTTGAGCAGATCGAGAACATCTGGAGGGAAGTCGAAGCCAACATCCACAATCCAGCTCACAGCCTGCGAATGTTTTCTTCCGGTCACCAAGCGGGCACCAACGACGGCAAATGATGCTGCGCCTCCTAGGACATTTTTTACATTGGGTCTTGATCCATCGAAGTCTATATCGTCTATATCACAGGAAAGGGGGGTTCCGTAAGTACATAGTGCGATTTTGACTGCGAATGGGTAGATCATGGCGTACCAAGAATGAACATGCCCATTGTGCAGAAGTCCACATTGTCTCTAGAGTGCTCCGAGGAGCCATGGCCTTCCAACATGGTTACGGAAGCGCTCGATTACCTTGAAGGGAGAAAGACTGGTGAGATATTGTACTCTGGCGGGGTTCGAGGGATTCAATCTAATCCGCCGCTTGAGTCTCCGTCATGGCGGCCTTATCGGATTACCGGCTGATACCACCAACGTCATGGGAGACGGGCGGATAACAGCCACGCTGGCGTACCGTATGGTATGACCCACTATCAGGAGCTCCAGGCCTCAGGCACGGGTCAGGAGCATCGCCGTCTCATGCAATTCCAACGGCTGCCTTGATCTTCTCCCTCCTCAGCATCTTCATTTTTCTGCCTACAGGTCGCTACTGACCCTTCTTCTATCTCTCAATCGTGGCACACGGTAGCCCGTGCCCCTTAATAGCTCCCTTTGTCCTCCTTTACTCCGACTGTCATCAATAGCTCCCTCCCTCCTTACTTCGACAGGGGCGTCAAGATGGCGACAGGAAGCCACATGCATAATCTCACCACCCTTATCAAGCGGTAAGCCTTGAATCAGATGCGCTTGGAACCTCAGCGCTCTGCTCTCTTCTATTCTTTTATATATCCCTCTATCAGTACCATATGCGTCCGATTACATGTGTTTCTAACCAGCTGGAAATGCCAACAGGTTGGAAGCCGCGACCTCCCGCTTGGAGGATATGGCTATGTCACTGGATGACCCCAACTCGCCCAAGACCATAGCCCCCCCTGCTGTGCCTGAAGCTGCTACTCCTGAGCCTCCCAAGTCAGCTCCCGCTGCGGCACCCGCGCCGCCTCCCATCCCGCCGCAAATCCAGGACTTTGACACCCTGATTAACGAGGATGTCCGAAACTTTGTGGAACTGGGCCAGAAGATCAATGGCTTGGTCGGAGAACAGGTAAGAGAGAAAGCGCATGTTCTGCTGAGTGCATCGCTCACAATTTCCGCAGTCCAAGGTAGTCCTTCAAGCCTTCGAAGCCGAGCGCACCTACCTCCTTGTGTCCACGAAAGCTAGAAAGCCCGAGCAGCAGCCCCCGGAGCTCATGACGGGCCTCCACAATGCTTCGGACAGCATCAACAACATTCGCGAGTCGAACAGAGCTTCTCCTCTCTTCAACCACTTCAGCGCAGTCGCGGAGGGTATTGTTGCCCTGGGCTGGTTTTTCGCAGACAAGCCCGCCGATTTTGTCACTGAAATGGCTGGAGGTGTCGAATACTACGGAAACAAGGTCCTGAAGGAATACAAGGAGAAGTGCGCCGCCTAAACAACCTGTGTAATCCCAAATGGAGCTGACCCATGTTGCAGGGACCGTACCCACGTCCAGTACATCCAGGCCTACTACCAGATCTACAAGTCCCTCGCCGCATACCTGAAGAAGCACTACCCTAAGGGCCTGACCTGGAACGACAAGGATGGAATCGACGCTCAAGAAGCTCTTAGACAGGTCAAGGCCGGTAGCTCTGGCCCTGCCGCCGGCGGTGCTGCTCCTCCTCCCCCGCCACCCCCTCCAGTTCCGACTCTGAACGTTCCTGGCGGTGTTCCTCCCCCTCCTCCCCCGCCGCCCGGCGTTCCTCCTCCGCCAGCAGCAGCCCCAGCTGCACCAGATATGTCAGCTGTCTTCGACCAGCTGAACCAAGGTGAAGCCGTCACCGCTGGTCTTCGGAAGGTCGACAAATCCCAGATGACGCACAAGAACCCCAACCTTCGCGCCAGCTCCATGGTTCCCGATAGCCCAACCTCCGGAGGCAGCGCCGTTCGGGGCAAGTCGCCCGCGCCGAGCAAGAAACCCAAGCCGGAGAGCATGCGCGCTCGCAAGCCGCCGCGCAAGGATCTGGAGGGCAGCAAATGGTTCATCGAGAACTTCGACAACCCCGGCGAGATCGTTGAGATCAACGCGCAGCAGAACCACTCTATCCTCATCTCGCGCTGCAACAAGACGATCTTCAAGATCAACAACAAGGCCAACGCCATCTCCATCGACAACTGCACCGGCCTCTCCCTCATCGTCGACTCGCTCGTCAGCAGCCTTGACGTCATCAAGTCCCCCAAGTTCGCCCTCCAAATAGACGGTGTCGTCCCCACCCTCCTCCTGGACCAGGTCGATGGCGCTACCGTCTACCTGGGCCAGCAGAGCCTGGCCACCGAGGTCTTCTCCAGCAAGTGCACTGCAGTCAACATCATGCTGCCCCCTAAGGAGGGAACCGACGAGGATACCAAGGAGTGCCCCATTCCCGAGCAGATCAAGACATACGTGAAGAACGGCGTTCTGGTCAACGAGATCGTTGAGCACGCTGGTTAGATTTGCCTAGTGGATAAAGACTGCATATACATGTAGAATCTTGGATATTACTTACCCCCCCATCTCCGACAACAACAACAACAACAGCAACAACCACAACCTATTACTCCCTTACCACCCAAAATGGAGGCGATAATATGCGGCAGTTGGAAACCAACTTCTTGGAACTTCAGTGCTGTGTTTTATTCTACTCAATCTCTGTAGATAAAATCTATATTTTTCCGTTCAATCTTATCTTCCGCTATTTCTATGTAGGACGTGTTAGGACGTGTATAGAAACAGGAAGAGCCTCAGGTGTCACCTTCCCCTTTCCCCACTCCATCCACCCCCGGCATAGATGAACTACACAACACAATACTTGGTGTGATAATAAGAGACGTAGAAGAGGAGATAATCCGATTACCGTACATCAAACCTACAGTAACTATGTGACATATGTTATATAACATCCACAAGCGTAGTGCAGACTGAATCAAGACGAAACAGAAAGTAAAAACAGAAATTGTTTCCGTATTAGATGTGTCCCCCCCCCCCGCCGCCCAACCAACCCCGAGAACAATTACAAGACTGCATGACACTGCTATTCCGACAATAGAATAGAACAAAGAGGGAGGGAGATTATTGCTGCTGAACGCACAGTCCGCATCGGTTGTTTAACTAGTGTTCGATCGACATCAGGAAGAATTGAAGGTATCGGCTAAAGAAAGAGAGATAAAGGGAGGAAAGACTTGTTCAAAATATCTAAAGTAGTGGAATATGTAAAGAAGAGAGAAAGGGTGACATGTTGAGGTGGGTATATTTGCTAGTTCCCGTACTGTAATGGTTGTCCTGTGCGCCTTGCCGTGCGTATTTATTTTTAGGGAAACGGCAGGATGGCCAATTATAATGGATGAGATGATCCTGCATCTGCGCTTAAGAGGTATAGTGCTGTGCTGTTAGCTGAGGGAAGACGTGGGGTTGTCCCGCTGTGCTGTGTCGGCCTTCTTGAGGAGAAGGTTGAATACTTGAACGAGGTGTACAAAAGAAGTGAAGAAGAGGAAGCAGAAATGAAAAAAAAAGAGGTTACCATCACGATACGGTCAAGTCATGCTGGCTGGAAGCGTGCCGGCGTTATTCACAGGACTTCTGGGGGTCAGGAGAGTCGTGCTTGTGCACGTCCAAACCCCTCAGCTTCCTGGCAAGGAGGCTGTCACCAGCTTCGGAACCGTTGAAAGCGAACGGATACCCGCCATAGCCGATCTCACCCTTACCGAGTTTACCATAGAGCCCACGCTCCGTATTACACTGTTCCGCAAAACTTGAGTCGAGTTTGGGCCCTGGAGACAGTGACGGAATAGGCCGGAAAGGATGTGAGGAAGGCTGGGGAGGACTGAAGAGGCTGGAGGTGCCTCGCGGGGCACCTTCTCGGTCTGCAAGTGTACGGTCTGAGAACGGGTCCTCTGGAGCACACGTGGAGGAGCTCCCGGGGTAGGGGGGCTCTCGTGAGGTCATAGCCCCCGATGGACTCAGCATCGATGACTCTCGATCAGTGGGTGCTTTGTGTGGCATCTGGTCTGTTGATGGCCGTGCAGCTGCGTGTGTATGACTGGAGTCCCGCGAGGGTTTGTAAGGCGTGTAACGGGGATCAGGGCATTG
This sequence comes from Aspergillus piperis CBS 112811, assembly GCF_003184755.1. Taxonomy (NCBI): domain Eukaryota; kingdom Fungi; phylum Ascomycota; class Eurotiomycetes; order Eurotiales; family Aspergillaceae; genus Aspergillus; species Aspergillus piperis. Next base: position 1,401,043 of record NW_020291593.1, read on the forward strand.
AATTTCATTGCGAAGCTTTTCCTTACCGTCGGGAACTCTGTTGGCAAATACAACACGAATGCTAGAGTGAAGATAAAATCGGCCCCGAGAAGGACAACATATGTTTAGATGGATCAAGTACCGTAGAGTTGGCTTATCTTTGGGATCCTCCGAAGCGTTTAGTGACGCTTCAGGACGATCGGTTCCATAGTTCTTTCGAGCGCTCAAAGGCATATCAATGATGGGACCCACCGAATAGCTTCGTTGTCGGATGAATGTCTTTGTCCCCGGCTCCATATCGCTGAGGTCATAGGGCACGAGGAACAGCTTCACCGCTGTTTTGTTGGGGTTCTTGATCATGATCTGCAACTGACCGTGTTGTGGAATTCGGTAACAACCACCCGGTGGACTTTTGGGTGATTCCGCCCTCCTATGCCTTTTCTCGCACCTGCGCAAAGTTTCCTGATCGGTTGACTTAGGTTCTGTGGTATTTCCCATGACACAGTCACTGTGTGTTCCTGCAGGGCTCTGATGGCGCCTGCGACGTCGACTGCTACCACTGGACGTGTCCCGAGGAAGGAAATTGTCCAAGTCTATCAGGCCAACATAAGGGCTGGGGCTATCGTCCGCGATTGAGCGGCCACTGCCTGATGTAGGGTAGCTGTAAAACACCGCCGGGAATGGGATTGTCACGTGCGGTGGGCATTTGAGGTTGGCTTTGCATTTGCCTTTACCGAGGACGCCAATTTGCGCGGTGAAGTCCAAGGGCTTGGAAGGGCTCATTGACATTCTTCCACGGAGGATAGACTCCTCGTATGAGCCAACCATTGGCGCATGTGCTCTGGAAGAGACTTCTGAGCCCACTGAGGGCCTTCGGACCCTCGTGATCGGAGTTTGGACCGAGGATGCAAGCTGAAGGCTGTATGTTGAAGTCAGGGACCGCCGAGGGGATTGAAGATGATAAGATGTTGTCGTGTCCCATGGTGTGCGGTGAGCATCAGCCTGGAAGTAGATCCCCTCTGCATGGCCCCCATGCGATGCCTGCAAGTGCTGGAATGTTTCCGGTGGAAGGGTACGGCGACGACTGACTTTGTCGATGGCGTCCGAATGACCAACGTACTCCGGCCGAGGAGAGAAGTCCAGGTCTGTATTATTCGCCTGGTGAACGAGAGGGCTCGTCGGGGCTTTCAATATGTAGCTCGAAGAGAACGAGCCGAGAGAGGGAGCCCGGGAGCGGGCTGCCGGGGTTGCTGTCTGAACTGATAGAGATTGGCCTCGTAAAGAGGCAGGGAAAACGGGAGTACTGAACCAAGGCGTCGTCGGGGAGGAACTCAGTAGTGAAAAATGTGCGTTGACGGTGCGACCAGGCACCGGGGATGACGGTGGGTGTTGCTGACTCTGGACTTGAGAGCTTCCTTCCCTAAAGTCTCCTGAATGTAAAGCTGAGCGAGGGCGTTCAATATCGGCCGGCGATGCTAACTGCTGATCACTCGAGTCGGACTGGTCGCTAGGACCAGCATTTACAGGTGCTTTGTCTTTCATATTGGCGGAAGATACATCGGATGTCTGAGAGGTAGGGTTCGGACTGCTTCCCGACTATAACGAATGAATGGGTTAGCAAGGTCTCGGATACATGACAATAGAGCTTCTGCTGTTCTGGGTAAGATAGAACAAAGGAAAAGAAGAACCCGAGACAATAAGTGGGCTCTACAGTGGCAGGACATACGGAATGATGTGATGCCCATCGAGGCGCATCGGCGCTTTTAATATACTGGATCGGTTCCTCGCGATTTGTTGCATGCATTCCCGCCCGGCTTTGATCCGGAGAGGGGCCTTCGTATGGGACATTTTGAGGCCCTGTGAGGGGGTGGCTGCCCAGGGGCTCCCCAGGAGGATGTTTCCAGGGGGAGATGGTCTGACGTCGAGCATTAAGCCGTGGCTGGTGATCATCAGACCACACATCCTGGAGCCGCTGGTGTTCCGGATCCTGGAAGATGGGCATGGTCACCGGGAGAGGGGATGGGCAGAATGACGCGAAAAGAGGGCAAACATCGCAACCTCAGGAGCAGAGAGATCAGGGAGACGGACAACGAGGACCCTGATAACGCAAGAGGGAGGGGATTGCAGAGGTTGCGATGATCCGCAGAAACCGAAGTGGCGGAAGAGGAAGAGTCACGGTGGAGTCGACGATGACTTGATCTGCCTTTTGAAGAATGGCTCCGAGTGGGTAAAGTCGTTTCGGGGCGTGGGGAACCAGAGGAAGAGAAGATGGGAGAAGGTATATATATTTATATTTAGTATAGACGATAAGATAGCAAGACTGACCGGAAATTAATGAGCGATGGAATTTAACAGGACATCTGAAACGACTAGAGAATCAATCGGGCGCGAGTCAAGAGAATAAAGACCAAGAAAGCAGACGTGAGGGGGGGAGAAATGCGGAAAGAGGAGAAGAAAGAAAAAAGAGCCAGAAGATGCGGAGGCAACGCTTTCGATTCCATCATCCTGCCCAACTCTGTATTTCCCTCTCCGATTTCCCTTTCCCCTCCATTGTAACCCTACACCTGCAGAATTATTCCCTGCAATCCTCCTGATTATTGCAATAAAATCCCGCCATTCCCGGTGGAGACAACGCAGCTTTGCTTGGGAACATCCTGCAAGAGCAGCCCATCACCCGCTAAACTCGAGTTCCTGCACCCGCTCGGCCTCTGCCGTCCAAAACTTTTTTTCTTTTCTCTCTTCTGCAGCAATAAAAAAAAAAGGTCAACGAACAACACATCGCACCCCCGCCACGTTGTCGCTTGATTAGTTTCCTGCCCAATACACCGCTCCTTACATCCCGCGATCGGAGTCGAATTCCAAGAAAAAAAGAATAAAGAAAAGAAAAGCAAAGCAAGACAACCATTTCAAGTCCCAACCAACCATGGCCCCGAAACGCTCCCGCGACGATACCACCACCGCCGACGAGAAGCGGGAAACCACCAACGATGCCCCCGTGAAGAAGAGAAAGGGTTTCAGCGTCGGCCCTGCAAATCTCCCAGATGGAACATACCGTCGCAAGAGTGAGTTTTTTTTTTCCTTTTCTTCTTCCTTACCCCTCACGACAGTCTAGAACCGTGAAAGCTAACAGAAGATAAACCAAATATAGCCCAGAAAATTAAAAACGACCTAATTCAAAAAGCCAAAGTCAAAAAGGCCTACGCCAAAGTTCGCGCCGCCGAGCTTGCCGCCGCTCCATCTAGACCCATCTACACCGACGATGCCCAAGATCAAGACGAGGAGAGCAAGCGCGCGGACCCGGCCCCGGCGTCGTTGGAACTTCACCCGGACCGGCAGGCTATGCTAGACCAGCCGGCGCCGGAGCCCGAACCTACTCCTGCTGGTAGACCGCAGCGTGGGGAGAAGCGCAATGCGAAGGGCCGTCGTGAAAGAAAGCCCAAGCCCTCTGCATTTGCTCGAGAGATGGAAATTGCGGAGAAGCGGAGGAAGGAGGCGGAGAAGCGTAGGGAGGAGCGCGAGTTCAGGCAGAAGGATCGCGAAGCGATGGCGCGCGCAAAACGGCCGGATCAGGCTGGGAAGAGGAGATTGGGGAGGGAGAGTAAGGTGTTGTTGGGTCGGGTGGAACGGTTGGTTGGGAAGGCATGAGATGATGATGATGCATGGCAGGGCAGTTTCAATGTTGATTTGATTGCGAAGGTGTTCAAAAGTTTGAATATGATACCCACTAGGTAATGACTACATTCTTTTATCTTCTTTATAAGGATTAGGCTGCTACTACTTTCAAGATGGCTTGTATATTTCTCATGTGAGGATGAAGGGTGGGATCGATCTAGGCGGATGGTTTTTGCCCGTTGCCGCTCCGCGGCTTTCGGAAGCATGCAAACTCTCCTTTGGTTCTCTCTCTCAAGCGCTTCAGGATGCCTCTCATTTCTCCCAGCTCAGACTGAAGCCGTGCGCGTGCCTCGTGAGTGGTCCGTCGATCCAGCTCAACATAAATCTGACTTTGTATCGCGGATGCTTCGTCGGTCGAGAACTGCGACATAGTCTGCGCGATGAATTCGGTGTCCAGAGTGGCCTGCATGAGGGCTGGCAGAGTGTACGAGGATCGAGAACTAAAGGCGTTCAGAAGCGATGTCGACACCTGGGTCAGCAAATACGTCAGGACGACGGAGAGCAAAGAAGATTGGGCGGCGGATGAGGAGCGGCTTGGCACGGCCGTCAACGTCGAAGGGATGGTGGTGGTAATTTCCGTGTGTACGAGCACCAGGTCCAGCATGGTAGTGTAGACGTATGGACGGACCTGATCCGGGCGGGACGATGCCGGTTCCCAGTCGGGGGCAGTGATGCTGTTGACAATCGTCGTGTTCAGCGCGTTGATGGTCGGCTTAGTGTAGGACTGGAACAAGCGATCGTCGATCTGGTTGAGCACATCGCGGACGGTCTTGGCCTCCTCAGTCAACCGGACCGAGAACGAGTTCTCAAAGTTGGCGACCAGCTGCGGAACGAGATCGGCCTGGAATGCCTTGATGTTTGACAAAGTCAAGAGGATGCGCACATTCTGTAGACGCATTAGCCAAGGAACTAGCAGAAGACTGGCGTGTTAAGAATCGATGTTCTACTTACTCTATTCCGAGAATCGACCGCATCCGCAATGAGTAGCGACGGAGATGTATCAAACTGGCTTCGTGTCGCCGTTGAGCCAGCTGCGATCCACTCATCCTCATCCTCCGACGATGTAGGATGTTCCGCATTCTCAACCAGGCCACTCAGCGCCTTATAGACACTAGACACAAATTGGGTGCGAACCATCTGTAGTAGTTTGGCAGGGGGCTGGGTCACAACGTCGACGGAACCAGATCTTGCCATAGCCTCAGGGATGTAGAGGATCTTCTGCATACCCGCGATAATTGCGTTCTCAAAGGCAACAAACAGACCAGGCATCTTGGTCAAGTCTCTCTTTTCCGGGTCTCGAGTCCAGTCCTCCAACATCTTGCAAATTTCCGCATCCTTCCCCCAAGCTGCGCATGCCACACGGACTGAGCGTTCGCGTGCCACACTCACAAGGGATTTGAGAAGATCACGGGTGTTGGTACTATGCACCACAGGCTCCAAGGCGGCCATCTCGCTGGCCGCCGTGCCAATGAGCACGAGACATTGACTGAGATAGTGAATGCCACTGAGAGAATTCGAGAATGGTGGCCAGAAGGCGTAGTCTTCCCAATGCTCCCCGCGCTTCGGTGTGGGGAAGGGCATGTTCTTCGGATCAAGCTTGAAACGCGACTCTGTTGGGGTTACGCCCCGACTTCCAGGGCTGCTGGGGCTGGCTGTGGAGATTGGCGAGGTGAGGAGGGATACATCGTCCACCGGGGGATCGGCGAACAGTGAGAGAACACTCTCGCGAATGAGATTGAGAAGCTCGACTACTCCCTTTTGCAGCTCTCTGGCGTCATTGGACGAAAGTCGGTGGTGTTTGCGACTTTCTCCCTCGAACCCAGCTGGAAGAAGCTTTTGCCTGCTGCCGTCAATGAAGGATTGCGCTACTTCCCAAAAATCGAAGACTTCGCCAAGGAGACCTCCTTCAGAGGACAACAGCCTGCTCAGATAGGTATGGATACATTCCCAGAGCTCGATGACTTGGTCGCTATCGCGCATGGTTTGGGTGTCCAGAGCGCCGTCGCGAGGGGCCAACCGGAGGTATGATGCCACTGCCTGAGGCGTCGGTTTCTCACCACTAGCCAGTCGACGCCTCAGAATTTCTATCTCGACCTTGCAACGGTCACAGAATGCCGTGATCTTCTTTTTCAAGAAGTCGTAGCGACTGAGAAGCCATACCCAGATAGGATTGTCATCGACCCCTAGCTCCAGGAGAGCACCGATAAGCTCCATGTGCTCCTCTACGGGACCCGTAGCAGTAACTGTGGTCGAGGTTGTAGGCGCATCGCTGAGGCGCCTCCACAGGTCGCGTTTGAACGCTTGAATTTGCGAATCAACATCTATCCACATTCGTCCCATGGCCAGAATAACATGGGCCTCTTCATCCGTCAATGGCTGATGCTTGCTCGTTGCGGTATCGGCAATATCCCTGGCAGTCTTGGATAGAGCCCTCGCTTTTCGATACAGCTCAAAAACAGAGTCATAGTCTCTCTGCTTGATGGACTTGGAAAGGTGACCGCCTATTTCATAGATATCTCTATGTTTCTCCATTGTGTCGACAACGGACTTGAGCACCTGCTCCCTTTCACGTCCTCCCAATGCCGGACCCCACACCTCCTCTGCTTTGACAGATGCCTCGAGCAACGGAACACGGATACCCTTCATGCCGTATTCGCTCTCTTTCGTCAGAGCGTTCTTGCCGGGACCTGCATCGGAAAGGGCCGAGGTAGCTATGCTCTGTTTGCTTCCCGAGAGGCTCCGCAAATGACCAACCGACCGGCGGTTGGCATGAGGGCTCAAATACTCCTCTTTCTTGCCCTGATTTCTCATTTCTGTATATACACTGTCGATGGTCGCTTTGGCTCGAACGAATCGCTCGAAGTTCGCTTCGACGAGGACTTTCAGCGACGCGGATTTCTGGTCAATTGATTGAGAGAGAATGTTGAGACCTTCGAGAAGGGACCGTATCGACGCATCGGAATGCACTTGGGAGAGGAAGAGCGCCGGGGAGAAGGAAGTCGATGAGAGCAGGAAACGATTCCGCAGGCGACTCTCTTCATCTAGCGACAAGCCTCGCATTTTGAGGATCTTGAGCACACTGTCCCCGGTTCCCAGGGGATCAGGCTCATCCATCTTGACGAGATTCTCCCGACCATTGTTGCCTTTGAAGGAGCCTAGAGTGACCCCCTTCCGCGTGCTATTGCTGCGCTCCAGAGCAAAGTACCGGGATTTCTCCGAGCGCGAGCCACGACGTTCTAAAGCTTCGTCTTCAGAATGGTCGCTTTCATCCAGCTCAGCGGGCCATTCTTCAGGGAAAGCCGAGGGCAAGTTATAGTAACTGGCCACGTCGACGTCAGCCATGATCGGGGGTGGGTGGGTAGGTGTTTTGGGAAATCGGCGATAACGGAGGTTGTTATTATGGGGGGAGCGATTAAGCACGGAGGGGAGGGATTAGGGAGGCCACATGCAGGAAAACGCGCAGCAGCAGGGGTGGGGACAATTGGGGGGTTCAGAATTAGGGTGTTAACTATAGAAAGGATAGGCACAGCCAGGACAGGCAGTTCGGAGGGAACGTTTTGGACGTTGGGTTAGCTTGGGGAGTTATCAGATCAAGCACGGGAAGCAGACTGGAGCCGGTGGACTGACGGTAACTCGCAAGTTTGTCTCTTGTTCGGTCGGACCGGGAGCGGCGGTGCCGAGAATCACTGGATGGATTAAAGTGCCTTTCTTCGCCGCGACTTGCTCTCTTCGTTCCCGCACAAGGAAACCCGCCGCCGCCTTTTCCACCTCTCTCTCTCTCTCCTCTCTCTTCTTTCTCTTCCTTACTCTCCTCTCTTCTCCTCACCACCCCCCCAATTCCTTCTTTTTATTCCACCCTTGACCGTTTGACGTCGATCTCGGGGACTTTATCACAATGATTGCCGCCAGGAACTTTGTCGCTCCCGCCCGTCAATGCTTGCGGACAACACGTGTGTCCCCTCGCATTGCCTCGCCCTTCTCGCAGGTAACCTACCGACCGCTTTCCTCGACAACATCACCTGGAAGGATTTTCGATCTAACTGCACATGTAGCTCCGCACTTACTCCGTTGCTGCCGATGAGCGCGTCGCCAAGTTCAAGGGTCAGAAGGACACTGATGTATGTCGCGTCCCGGGCAACGCCTGAAACATTTTTTTGCGTCCATCCTTTGGTCCGGTAGCTTCCGCCGCAACCTGCGACAACGGCCTATATCCAACAGCTGTACCGAAGGATGGATCTTATATGATGGTGTTGTTGACTTGATGTGTCCTTATAGGGAAAATACACTGTTACCCTGATCGAGGGTGACGGTATCGGTCCCGAGATCTCCCAGTCGGTGAAGGATATCTTCGCTGCCGCAAACGTACGCCTCCCGCTTTCCTACGATCGCCTATGATATACAAACCCAGCGATGCTAAACTACCTGTGTGCAGGCCCCTGTCAAGTGGGAGCCCGTCGATGTTACTCCCATCCTGAAGGACGGCAAGACCGCCATCCCCGACGAAGCCATCAAGAGCGTCCAGAAGAACTACGTTGCGCTCAAGGGTCCTCTTGCTGTACGTCCTTCCTTTCTAGACTCTTTTGCGATGGATCTCTCTCTAAACGCTTCGTCACATAGACCCCCGTCGGTAAGGGACACGTCTCTCTGAACTTGACTCTCCGTCGTACTTTCAACCTCTTCGCCAACGTCCGTCCCTGCCGTTCCGTTGCCGGTTACAAGACCCCCTACGACAATGTCGACACCGTCCTGATCCGTGAGAACACCGAGGGTGAATACTCCGGCATTGAGCACGTCGTCGTCGATGGTGTCGTCCAGAGCATCAAGCTCATCACCAAGGAGGCCTCCGAGAGAGTGCTCCGCTTCGCCTTCCAGTACGCTCGTTCCATCAACAAGAAGAAGGTCCGTGTCGTGCACAAGGCCACCATCATGAAGATGTCCGACGGTCTCTTCCTCAACCTTGCTCGTGACATCGCCAAGGAGTTCCCCGACGTCGAGTTCGATGCTGAGCTGCTGGACAACTCTTGCCTGAAGATCGTTACCGACCCCACCCCCTACAACGACAAGGTCCTTGTCATGCCCAACCTGTACGGTGACATTCTGTCCGACATGTGCGCCGGTCTGATCGGTGGTCTTGGTCTGACCCCCTCCGGTAACATTGGTGACGAGTGCTCCATCTTCGAGGCCGTCCACGGTTCTGCCCCCGACATTGCTGGCAAGGGTCTTGCCAACCCCACTGCTCTGCTTCTGAGCAGTATCATGATGCTTCAGCACATGGGTCTGACCGAGCACGCCGCTCGTATCCAGAAGGCTACTTTCGACACCCTCGCCGAAGGAAAGGTAAGCTAGCATCCCATCAATTTGACGTCAACATTGCGAAAACACGATGCTAATAGTTGCAATTTTAGGCCCTCACCGGTGACTTGGGTGGTTCCGCCAAGACCCACGAGTATGCTGAGGCCATCATGAAGCGTCTGTAAGGGATTGGAACATGCCTGTACTATTCCCCTAAATTGTTTCCTTTTTAGCCTGTGAATGACTCTAGACCAAATATGTAGTGATCTACTGTATGTGCTCCCATGTATTTAGATGCCATCTATGTTGTTTTACTTTCTACCTCGATTTTCCTACTCCCAATCTGTTCAGTCATTGTTGGAGAAAGAATGATACTAGTAGCGAGTAGCATGATCGACGGAACATGCATAGTCTACCGTCCCGGTAAAAGAACAATCGATTGTAGGACCAAGGAAAAGAAAGGTGATAATACAAACAAAGCCCCATCAAAACGCCTAGTTCTCCCAAGGTATCATTATCGACGTATTTGTTACAGACAGAGCCAACGAACGTCAGCGGGAAAGCACATATCAATATCAAGGCTGACGCCGTCGACCCCTCCGAGTTCCCGTGCCTGCTGCACTTCTCCCCTTCTGCTTCGTCCTCGATGTCTGGGCGCGCGTACTTCGCGTCGTAGGCGATCCTCCCTCCGCTTCCTCATCGACCTCGCTATCATCCTTCGCAGCGTCCGAACCATCTTCATCGCCATCTTCATTCGCGCCTGTCTCCTCGCCAGAATCCCCTTCTTCCTCCGCAGCTCCGGAACCCTTCGCCGGCGGTTCAACTTCGACTTGAAGACGCGACGAACGCGTCCCTCGTCCAGAGGTACGCCCGCCACGGCCTGATTTCCGTCCTCGTGATGGCGCGGGGGAAGAGCGTGGTTCTGTGTGAGAGGAACAGCTTGCGATTAGTATGTTTCTTCCAACGATCCGACAACCGAGGTAGTAGTATCATTTACGCACCGTCCGTATCAGCCACCGTGCTCCCCCTCCTCGATCCCGCATGCGTGCTAGGATCAGGAGACGCCGTCCCTTCCATCGCCAGTCGCCGTTCGAACATCAGTTCTCCGTATTCGTCCTGGGGTAGTTCGAACGGGCAGTAGAATTCCTTCGAGTCCTCGGCGGTGTCTGTTATCAATGAATCTTCCTGTTTATCCCGTGATATTTGACGAATGTTAGCCCGAGCCGGATTTCAGAGGATGTTGAGTTTCATTGTTGGGACGAGGCATCAACCCACCCGTTCATCCAAGGCCGGAAGATTGTATAATGTCCCCAGCTTCTTCCATATCCCTGGTATCCGTGTGTGTTCTGCGTGCGCGGGCGCATACCCTTGGCTTTTCATGAACTCCGAAATCGCGATCATGCGGAAGTGCTTGTGCATGCCTTGAAAAACAGAAAGCTCATTAGCGACACACTGTTCGGAGTAGTGCTTGCCCTTGCGCCTGACAGAGGGGAATAATTGCTGACATACCTACAGGCTTCCATTTTATAATCCCCTTCAACAACGCGGTCTCTTGCTCGTCCGTCCAGGGATCTGTCACTGGGTCGTAATCCGCGGTTGTTGGCTGGTCAGTGGTGCTTGCGGACGGCTCGGCACTCTCATTTTGAGGAGTGAGTTTGGCTTTCTTGCGTGGGGGCATGGCGGTTAAATGGTATGTAACGAGAGAGCTTAGCTTGTGTGTATTCCGTAGAGGTGGGTAGGTAAATGATGGTTTGCTGAAGGGACGGAGGGGAGAGCTCTCGTCCGCGGGTTGGCTGAACCGCGGCGAATTCCTGCCGCTTCGGTTTCCCGAACAAGCGGTGGTCCGGGCGTTGGACGGGGAGAGAAGCTAGACTGTATTTGGTTTAGTGAGGCGTGATCTCGCGCTGCCAACGCGTCCTCTGGTGCTTGTCACTTGATATTCCCACGAGACTTTGATGGGTTGTGTTCGATTGAGGACGATGAATCTGGGAGAATCCACTGCTGGCCCGCTGTCTGGTCATGGCTTACAGAGTATTGGTCAGTTCGTCTTGGGGTTTCTGCATCCATCGAAGCTGTTGGCGTGGGAGTAGTTGTCCGCTGCATAGTACGAACTATATGCTGAAAGACGTCATTATTGGTTCCGGACTGCGAGTTGTTTCAAGTGTCCTATGGAGTGCAATTGACAGATTCGGCAAGAGAATGCCTCAGAGGAGAGCAGGGTGACAATGCTAAATGTGATCTGTGAGCGGTAGCCATCATGGTATTGCCCCATGAGGCTACACCTGTCGGTCGTCGGTTCCACTGTGAAATATGATTGCTGACTATGGTGCAATGCCATTGAGCTTACTGTCGCTTTCCTTCGCCAAACAGGACCGATAGTCTATCTGACTTGACCAACGTGAGTGAGCGAATGATACGATTCTGACACTGGTAAAAGAATCCTACGTTCGACTCGCGCATATTGCAGGCGCACATCAAGGCGCACTTTATCCTTTCACTTGAAGCACATTACAGTTCGTATATGTTTCTTGCGAAATTAGCGTCATTATATACAATCTAACATCGTCGTCTTCCTATACTAGTGACGAAGGCTATTTCCAGAACCGAGAAGGTGCTCCCTTCAGAAGAAATGAAGGTCCGACTCCGCCCATCCTTGCTCCAGTAGGATCTTGCGGGCGGACTTCTCCATGGCCTCTGGACCACAGATAAGCACCATGCTCTTGCCATCGGGAATGGCATACTCCTTCAGCAGGTCTTCCGATATACGTCCACGATGTCCAGTCCAACTCTCCGGAGCCTTGGTTAAGGTGTGTACCACCTTGCACTTCTTGCTATCCAACGCTTCATAGGCGTCCAGTTCGTCACGACAGAGAATGTCCTCTTCCTGTCTATTGCCATCCAGGACCACGCATGAGGTTGGGTCCTGCTTGTCCTGTATCACTGCACGTAGCACTTGGAAAATTGGCGTGATACCAGTTCCTCCACAGATCATCTTGAAAGAACTAACATGACGCTCTTTGCCGCTCACCATGATCTTGCCGTTTCCAAGGTACTCGAACCTGCCAGTGGGACCCTTGCAATCGATTTCTGATCCCAACGCAAGCTTTTCTAAAGCCATGGTCATCTTGCCACCTTTGACCGTGGGCGTGTCGAAGTAGATCTTGACCAGCAGGTCCATGGTGCCTTCCTGATTGGTATCAGATATAGGGGTGTATGAGCGGATAATGGATTCTTTGCTGGTGGGGTCGGCGACCTTGATCATGAGATGCTGGCCAATGGGCAGGCCCAGGGTCTGTTTGTCATGTTGAAGCTGGAAAGTGAAAATGCGGGTGTCCCATGACACGTCCTTCCTCTTCACAAGGGTCATCTTTGACCATGATTTGGACTGGAGGAATGTTGCGCGAGGTTCATCTGATTCTGGTGCGCTATCGTTCTTGAGCGCTTCCAACGACGCCTTATCCATGGTTCCGATATGGTAATCAGGCATCATGGCTTTGGCCGTTTCGCTATCTGTGAGTGTGTCAGTATTCCAAATTCCAATCAAAAAAAGGTCCTTAGACATACGGATGGCCAAAAATTCCTCCGAAACGTCGATGCCAGCAGAGGAAATGATACTCTGAGCTCCTCCAGGATGGCCCTCAAGGAATGCCGTGCCATCGTACACTTCGCCGTTCACGATGAACCAGGGTTTCTCATCGCTTGAGTTCTTCTTGAATTCTTCAAGGTCGATCATCCGGTTCACGCCGTCTTTCTTCATGTTGATCTCCTTCTCGGGCTCTGGCTCTGCCGGTTCCTCTCCTGCGTGTCTTTCTCCCCAGTTACCGTTGACCAGATCACCACCGGCCTTTTTGACGCGTTCCATCCATCCACCAGGCCCGGTAGGATCTGTTGGGTGGTCGAACCTGAGAGTCCCATTCTCCTTTGTGATGGTGACCCGGAACCAAGGATTATTCATCATGCCCAGAACAGACCAGTACATATCGCGCGGTTGGAGAGACAAGGCCTCATCCATGGCCCGCACAAGAATGGCATCTGTATTTTCTAGCTCGGGAATGGCGATATCCAGCGACCAAAAGCTCCAGCAGAAACAAGTCTCGCGCCAAGACATGTCTACTCTGCCACCGAACAGGTCCCCTTCGAAGTCACGATACTTGTCTTCGGCATATGAAATGTTGGCCAATCGCCAGGCTAAAACCAGGTTAGCTCTGCTTCAGCACATTTGTGCGATGATCGTCGTACATTTGCCTTTGTCTAAAGATATTTCAACTCTTGTAATCCTCCGACCGCCTCCTGCATAGGCATATCCTTTCACGTTGTACGACGGGCCTGCCGACGCAAGATCCAGCACCTCCTTGTGCTCGGGGTATACTACAGAAGAGTTCACGTTCAAATCATAAATCGCATATCGGTCATCGCGCCACCAGTTTGGGTCACTGGATGACATTTCAGGCGAAACCATTGTCCTGGATAAAAGTTAAGACAACGTACTCTTGTGGTCGGATAGGCGAGTCTTACGGTAATACTCGGTTGTCATAGATGTGGTACCAGTTATCACTGGGCGCATCAGTCAGAATGAGCTTCTTGAGCCATTTGACACTTCGGCCACCGATCTGGCCGGGTACGACGGCTCTCAGGGGACGGCCGTGGTCAGGACGGAGATCCTCGCCGTTCATTTTGTGGGCCAGCATGATTCCCCTATTGGGATCCATGGCCCAATTGAGTTTGATTGAGGTGCCGTAATACCCGTTTGGCTGAAAGCAAAATGTCAGAGCACTACATGCATGGATGGATAGGGCGACTTACCAGCTTATCTGCTCCCTCCATGCAAACATACTTGGCTTTCCTCAGAGGCTTCGCACTCCGTAGGATATCTGCCATCATTGGGCCAGTCCAAAGGGCTGTCGACAGGCCAGCGGAACCCCATGAGAAACCTTTGGTCTTCCTGACCACATTCTGCTCCTTCCGTCTGTTTCCCGCACAGACGAGAGTGATTGGTGCTGTGATCTGATCGTATTTCTGCAAGATTTCCCGGAAGTTGAGGACAAGCGGCTTCTCCACTAGGCTGCATATCCCTTGTCAGATAACGGCGCGACGTTTGGGGGAAATGATATTCTTTACCCTTCGATGCTAATCTCCCAATTTGGGATGTCTTCGTCCTTCACCAAAGGTACCGGGCCATGATTTCTCACATAGAATAGTTCCGGGGAAGTCAAGAAGCCTAGTTTCCAGTGAGCATCGCCACGACTACAAGGGCCCTTGCGCGGAGTTCAAAGGGGACAGGGCAGCAGGGAGAGAGGTTGAGTACCTTCATCGTACAGAGCCGTAAGTGGAGGCTCGACATTGAAGGGATGAACACCCGTCAGTCTGATAAGGCGAGGGTCGCGGGGGACATGATAATCGGGAGTTGGTTTGTCTATACTGAGAACTTCGGTTGGTGCTTTTGAAGGGGGCGGCAGAGGAATGTCTGGAAGTTCCACGGCAGGGAGCTCCTCTTGGTGGACCTTGATCGGACCCGACTTGAGGGCAACCCCTTGAGCGGTGAAAGGCTCTGTCAGCACCTCAGTGACAGTCGCCATGATATGCGCTTATGTGGTTCAATAGTCTCGAGGTGCCAGATCAGACATGAGACGATATCGAGAATGGAAACGAGTATAGATTCGGACCGATACAGAGCATGCAGAAGGCAGATGAGAGGAGCCAGACACACATCCGGGGAAGACCAGGGTTAGCTACGGGAAAATTAATCGCTCAAAAACCAGATGACAGATGAACCCTCAAAACTGCCGGCTTTTGGATTAGCTCAACGGGGTGACCAGCAACGGCCGGGATCTGGTACTAAGTCCACGGAGAAGAAACAGGAGGCATTCCACCTGGTTTGAGATCCTCTTGGGGGGGCGTGATTGAGGGTCAACCTTCGGCCGGAGAGATTTCCGCGGGAGCCGGTGGATTCGAACAATGAGTGATCTAACGAGCAGAGATATGTAATAGTAATACTCCGTACTCTTCAGATGGTCTAGTCATGGCCTGGTGTGTCCTCCAGCCGGGAAGACAGGGAGAAACCGGGCTTCTCATTCGAACATTCCTACGGGGGGGTGTGGGCACTTGAGACCTGGTCCCGAAAAAAAAAAAAAGTATAAAAAACCCAGACATGAAAAGAAAATCCGGAAACAAGCCTCTCCCGAGCAGCCAAGAGACTCACTAAACTAGTGACAATTTGTGCTGTAATGGAAAAACAAGCCCCAGGAGGACAGCGGCCAGATCCACTTGTCTAGAGGGCTCCACCGCCGATTAATTGCCCATTAATTGCAGCAGGATTACGAAGTCTCCAGCTGGCCGTGAACAGAGTATTGTTCTCGTGTATTCACGGTATCGGAGAATATTGAGTAAGTAATATTGCCTGGGACTGTTGAGCTTTTTGCCGCAGTGGAGACGGGCAGAAAAAAAAAAAGATGGAAAGCAATGGTCCCATCGGTCGACTAAGTAGTGGTCAGTGAGCAGACGTCTAAAAACAACTGGTAGTCAGTCAGTAGTGGTTAGTCAGTAGTACATGGTGCTATGTAGCATGCACCTGCTGCTGGAAACCAAACCATAGTCAACGCATCCCTCGAAATCCCTCACAATGAAGTTGATGATTCCAGCAACTGCAAGGAGCTTCAATCAATCAATCAATCTCTGGTACGTATACTTCCGATCACGGCCAATCAGACGCTTATCAGGAACCGATAAGGCAGTCGCGATAAGCAACAGCCTCAATGCCTTCCTTTCTCCATTGCATCTCCGCGGAGTCGCACTCGCTCGCTCGAATCCATGCAGCCACTCCCCAATTACCGATCGAACCCATCGTATGCCCGGTTCTTATCCGTCCTTTCCCCTCTCCACGAACGGTGGCTCCTCTATGATCTGCATGGCGGGTCAAGAGGTCCCTGATTACAGAACGATCGAGCATGGACCCCCTCGCAACTGATTACCTCAGAGGTCATAGTCACCCATCCAGTATCCCACGGAGAAACACAACTCAAACGCCCCTATGTCCGCAACTCCGCGCAGTTATCGGTCTCCTCTTGGCGAGATAGTTACAATGATGGTGGTTTGTTGTTCATGGCTGTGTAGCGCAGCTCCGGTGCCGCGGGGTTCTCTTTTCCCTGTGGCACAAACAAAACCGCGCTGGTTTCCTGTTGGCCACTGCCATCGATGTAGGATTCCATGATTATCCTCTGTCATCACAATGCCTCTGTTGGATGGATCAGGGAATGGTGACGCTGTCGTCATGGACAGCGTCCCCAGCGTTCTCCCTCCTGCAGTTGATTCCCTACCAGATCCGGCTACTCGCCGATCGGCTTCGAATAGGCGCCAGAAGATCGTGGTGGTCGGCTTGGGAATGGTGGCTATATCCTTCATGTATGTTTGGGCAGTCGAACAACTGTGGATTAACGCCGAAACTCGGGATGCTGACTACTCCTGTTTGTTCTTAGTGAGAAGCTCGTCAAGCAGGACTCAGAGCGACGAAAGTATGATATCGTTGTCATTGGTGAAGAACCACACATTGCCTACAATCGAGTCGGCCTATCGTCCTTTTTTGAGCATCGCAAGATCGAAGATCTATACCTGAACCCAAGAGAATGGGTGAGTACTCCGTAGTCTGCTAAGTTTCCCGATCCGCGCTCGGGATGGCGGCCCTGGTCCAGACACTAACGCCGAAGCCGGTGCCCTAACTAGTACGGTTCCATCAAAGACCGATCCTTTGACTATCACCTCAACACTCGGGTAACCGACATCTTTCCCGACCGTAAGACGGTCAAAACATCGACTGATGATGTTATTCCTTACGATATCCTTATTTTGGCTACGGGTTCTGATGCCGTACTTCCCACGCGCACCCCGGGACACGATGCCAAGGGCATCTTTGTCTACCGGACGATCTCGGATCTGGAAAAGCTCATAGAGTTTGCATCCAAGCATAAAGGTGAGACGGGCGTCACTGTAGGAGGTGGTCTGCTGGGCCTAGAGGCGGCCAAAGCAATGACAGACCTGCAAGACTTTGGCAGTGTCAAACTCGTCGATCGCAACAAGTGGGTGTTGGCGAGACAGCTGGATGGAGATGCTGGCACCCTTGTGACCCGCAAGATTCGAGAGCTGGGCTTGGAGGTACTACACGAGAAGCGCGTTGCGCGCATCAATACGGATGACGATAACAACGTTACTGGAATTGTTTTCGAAGATGGTGAAGAACTCAGCTGCTCATGCATCTGTTTTGCTGTACGTTTCCTTTTGCCATTGCCAGCTGCTTTTGGCGTGCTAACTTCCAGGGCAGATCGGAGTCAGGCCACGAGATGAGCTGGGCCAGACTGCGGGAATCCAGTGTGCCGGAAGAGGAGGTTTCGTAATCGATGAAAGGTACAGTCAGAGCTTGAAGAATCATCTAATAAATATTGACACACTACAACAGCCTCCAGACATCCATCGAAGACATTTATGCGATCGGAGAATGTGCAAGTTGGGAGAACCAAACCTTTGGTATCATCGCTCCCGGCATTGAGATGGCCGACGTGCTCGCATACAACCTCACCAACCCCGACAAGGAACCCAAAAGCTTCAAGCGACCCGATCTCAGTACCAAGCTAAAGCTGCTAGGTGTCGATGTGGCTAGCTTTGGTGACTTCTTCGCCGATCGGGATGGGCCCAAGTTCCTCCCCGGTCAACGGCCGTCAATGCCCTCCGGAGGTGCAGCTGAAGATGAGCCAGCTGTAAAGGCGCTTACATACAAGGATCCTTTTGGCGGGGTCTACAAGAAATATCTCTTTACCATGGACGGCAAATACCTCCTGGGTGGTATGATGATCGGGGATACGAAGGACTATCTCAAGTTGAACCAGATGGTCAAGTCCCAAAAAGAGCTGGACGTACCTCCCAGCCAGTTCATTCTGGGGGCTCAGAGCGGTGGGGAGGAAAATGCCGATGATCTGTAAGTTATCAGAATCGCTCAGACGCCGAAGTAATAGGCTAATACCTTATGCGCCTATAGGGATGACAGCACTCAAATTTGTGCCTGCCATAATGTTACCAAAGGCGACTTGGTTTCGAACATTAAGAATGGCACCTGCAAAACCGTTGCGGAGGTCAAATCGTGCACTAAAGCGGGAACCGGCTGTGGCGGCTGTATGCCGCTAGTGCAGTCCATCTTCAACAAGGCCATGCTGGACATGGGACAAGAAGTCTCGAACAACTGTATGTATACACTTATCTTTTGGCTTTGACATTATTCTAATGTGTATGCAGTATGTGCTCATATTCCACACTCGCGGGCCGACCTCTACAACATCATCGCCATTAAGCAACTGAAGACGTTCGAGGATGTCATGAGGACGGTCGGCAAGAACCCCGATTCGCTTGGCTGCGAGCTCTGTAAGCCTGCAATTGCCTCGATTCTCTCCAGTCTTTTCAATAGACACATCATGGATAAGGATTTGCACGAGTTACAAGAAACAAACGATCGGTTCCTTGCCAACATTCAGCGGAACGGGACCTTCTCGGTTGTTCCTCGAGTACCTGGAGGAGAAATCACGGCGGACAAATTGATTACGATCGGGCAGGTCGCCAAGAAATACAACCTTTACTGCAAGATTACTGGTGGTCAGCGTATCGATTTGTTTGGAGCCAAGAAGCAGGATCTGCTTGACATCTGGACGGAACTGGTCGATGCAGGTATGGAGAGCGGGCATGCGTATGCCAAGTCGCTTCGGACTATCAAGGTATGTAACTTCATGTTGATTCGTTGGTCGGGGTGGTCTGGGAATATACTAACGCTTCTCAGAGCTGCGTGGGGACCACATGGTGCCGGTTCGGTATTGGCGACAGTGTTGGCATGGCCATTCGGTTAGAAGAACGCTACAAGAGTATCCGCTCCCCGCACAAGCTAAAGGGCGCTGTCTCCGGCTGCGTGCGAGAATGCGCCGAGGCACAGAACAAAGAGTGAGTTTACATACATGTTCTGTATACTCAAGGCATCTGGCTAATCTGCTTCAGTTTTGGTCTTATTTCCACCGACAAGGGCTTCAACATCTTCGTTGGAGGCAACGGAGGTGCCAAACCTCGGCATTCCGAGATCCTCGCGAAAGATGTTCCCCCCGAGAAGGTCATTCCGATGATCGATCGGTATCTAATATTCTACATTCGCACGGCAGACAAGCTCCAGCGGACAGCTCGCTGGATCGAGAATCTCCCTGGTGGTATTGAATATCTACGCGAGGTAGTTGTGGAAGATAAACTGGGCATTGGGGCGGAGATGGAACAGCAGATGCAGGAACTGGTCGACAGTTACTTCTGCGAGTGGACCGAAACGGTCCGGAACCCCAAGCGGCGCAAGTACTTCCAACAATTTGCCAACACGAATGATACCGTCGACACCGTGGAGGTGATCACGGAGCGCGACCAGCAGCGCCCGACCTATTGGCCCAGCGAACCGGCCAAAGAGGACTTTAAGGGCCACCAATGGTCCAGTCTCTCGTGGCAGCCTATCATCAAGGCTGACTACTTTTCGGATGGCTCGCCACAGATGTCATCCGCCAATGTGAAGCGTGGGGATACGCAGTTGGCCATCTTCAAGGTCAAGGGCAAGTACTACGCGACGCAACAGATGTGCCCTCACAAGCGGGCGTTTGTCCTGTCAGACGGGCTGATCGGCGACGATGACGCCGGCAAGTACTGGGTGTCATGTCCCTACCACAAGCGCAACTTCGAGCTGAACGGAGAGCAAGCGGGTCGATGCTCGAACGACGAGAGCATGAACATCGCGACGTTTCCGATTGAGGAACGGGACGACGGATGGATCTATCTGAAGCTGCCGCCTGTCGAGGAGCTGGACTCAATTCTGGGGACGGAGAAGTGGAAGGTGCGGAAGGGCGAGGCGCCCGATCCTTTCAAGAAGCATGACAAGAAGTATAAGGGGATGCGAGGGAAGAAGGCGGGCGAGAAGGCATCTGGGTGCAGTACGGCTGCGTCGTCCACGGTGATTGACTGGTAGTCAGTTCGTCTGTGGCGAGGGTGATGATGATGACGATGATGATGTTACGATTTGAGCTAGAGCTTCTTTGACTGGATGAGGATGTCCGTCTACAGCACACCATGTAATTTATTCTATGTATCTTCCAATACCAGTTCCACATTGTCTACTATTGGTATTACACCTAAGCCTTAGTGGTGGCCCAGGGAGCCCTCAGACGACACACGCGACTGGATAACTGGAACCCATCGTGGATATTAAGATGGTGCCATATCCTGCCCGATGCAGCTGCTGCCTATATTAACTGTGTTTAGACCATGCTCGGGGAAGCCATACATCAGTGAGCAGATGCTAGTCCGGCCCCCAGGAGCTTACATTGGGGGCCCGGGGCAGCCGTTCGTAGCCGAGGAGCGTTCGTTGTATTTTGTGTTTGCCTTGCGTGCCTTGCATGACCACTTCGAGTATTTGCACCAAAAGCAGTCCGGCGTTCCAATTTAGGGCAGCGGCTGTCAACTTGTCCGGGCCCCCCTAATAGCAACACGCTGATTGGCTGGAACGAATGACTTATCAAGGATCAGCCCACGAGGTGGCCCGTGCATGACATTGCTTTTCTTTTTACTTTTCTTTTCTTCCCAACTGGGACAGCATTCTCATTGTTTGGGTCTCCTTATCAGCCAGTTTCAGCCTATCTCTCACTGTTTGATACGAAATCGGATGCCGAGAGTTCCTATATCGGGAGTGAAGATGTATCATTGTCCAACGTAGACAGTCGATCTGCAACCCCTTTTTTGTGCTTTTCCCTTTGTAGTCTGTCTAGTGTCTACATCTTCCATCCGGACGGAAGAGAGATGGATCCCTGAAGCAGTTCGAAACCGGGTCGAGACGGCGACTCACAGTACTAGAGGACTGAATAGATATCCACCTGCCAAACAGGCGAGGAATACGTAAGTAGTGGCCCCCGTTATTAATTTACTGCCGCCCCATCAGGCTGGCCACTACGAAGTAGTCTATAGTACGGAGTAGTGGCTGGCAGCTCGGCACCTCCTACTATACCCGACTGGGGATGTATTCTGTAGACTCTTGCAATGTCAAGCAATGGCAAGCTTCAGAAAGAGGGAGAAAATTTTTGCTAGCTCGTAGACGAAGGAGAAATGGATACCAGGACTTGCAAAATATTTCAACCGGAGGTTTGAGGAGGATGACTTGCGGTGACGATGGCCCACTTGCCGGTGGGTTGGATTTTATTTCATTTTTTTCAATTCCTTTTCTTCTTTTGTTGTGATTGTCAATTTTTAAGATGAGAGAAATTGAAGGTGACCGCGTCGCTTCCTGAGGCCCCGTCTCTGTCCTGTGATACAGTTAGTCAAGCAGGAGTAAATGAGTAACTGAGTGACTGAGTGAGTGGACTTACTCCGTAATGGGTGGCTGCCTCAATTCCCTGGGTCCCTCCCTATCTACTCCGTACGACTAGTCTATCTCTCGCCAATCTCTCTCTACCATTCCTCCCCTCCCTATCCCTCTACACGCCCACTCACTCCCCCCCGGAAATGCACAAACAGTCATCCTTCTTCCCTCTACACTCCGCGGAGTTACTTCTCCAGATCTTCTACCTTATCCTTATCAGTTCCCCAGAACCATGCCAATCATGCCCTAAACTGCCGTGCAGAGACCCTTGCTTATCTCCAGCACTGGTCTCGTTGGTCCACGCCTCTCGATGAGGGTCATGAACTCGGCCTCGATCGCCATGCCATGAACCCTGAGGTCATCTTCCTGCTTAGGTCCATGACTAGCGACTCCGGCTCTTACGCTGGACTGTCTCTCTTACCGCGCGACCCAGTATCCACAGCCACGCTCAATCCGACTGCCAGGTGTGGATCCCCGGCCATTGCTCCTAGATTGAGTTCACAGGCTTGCCTTGGTTCTGTTTATTTCGCTGCTATTGCTGCTGATAATAATTTTTTTTTTTTTGCCCTGCTGCCACACCATGTTGAGCTTGACCCATTTCCTAGGAGATACTGATTTATGTTTCTCTGAATGTTATGTCGTTTAATTATTATCAGAAGCAAGCCACTCGCATCAATCAACTGGTAATCAGACCGCTGACCCTCCTAGGAGATAGATAACTAGATAGATTGATGCCTTGAAAGAGGCCTCCCACACGGGGGTGTCGGAGCATTTCCTACGCCTGAAAAGAGCGTTTCCACTTCTTGTGACACTATCCGAAGCACCGGTCTATATATACACGTCCTCTCCATCGATCTAATTCGGTCTTAATTCTCCTGTATTGCCCTATACCACACTCTCAATACCCATTGCACTTCCAGCGGGACCCAGTCGTCCGTTGGTCTACTCGAATCTAATACGCCCTGGTGGTGTTTTGTCTTTGTTGTGATACCCCTTCTCTCTGTGCTTGCTAGATCCCTCCTGTACCTTACATCCTTGCTGTCTTACCTTGCTGTCTTGCCAGTGACAGTATACCATCAATTGATTGTGCTATTGACCGAATCTCTCTGGCGATGGATCACATCAAGCTACTCTTTGTCTCTCCGGAGATTAACCCGAGTAATCGCAAAGCACAGTCTATCCCTATCCTCAACCCGTTTGACAAATATGGTCGGGTTTTCTTCTTCTCATGGCTGGGTTTCATGGTAGCTTTCCTGTCGTGGTATGCCTTTCCACCGTTGGTGAGTGACTTCCAACCCGGATGCATGCATGGACAAAGGTTGACATAGGTTCCTCACATAGTTGACCGACACAATTCGCCAAGATCTTAACATGACAGAGACGCAGGTCGCAAACTCGAACATTGTTGCTCTGCTCGCGACGTAAGCCTCCCCGTCCCATACTCCTCTTATATATAGACATCGTTGACAATGTGCTAGTCTGCTTGTGCGATTCGTAGCAGGACCCCTTTGTGACAAATTCGGTCCTCGTCTGGTCTTCATCGGGCTGCTGCTTTGTGGGTCGATTCCAACTGCCATGGCGGGGCTTGTCACCACTCCCAATGGCCTGATTGCCCTGCGCTTCTTCGTGGGTATCCTCGGAGGTACCTTTGTCCCATGCCAGGTCTGGTGCACGGGATTCTTCGACAAGAAGATTGTTGGGACTGCAAATGCTCTTGCTGGTGGCTGGGGCAATGCTGGTGGCGGAATCACCTTGTATGTTGAACATTGTACCCCTCTGGATCATTTGGCTTACTTGTCTCAGCTTCGTTATGCCCGCTGTGTACGATTCCCTCGTCAAAGTCCAGGGCTTGCCACCACACAAAGCATGGCGCGTGGCATATATTGTGCCGTTCATCATCATCGTCGGGGTTGCCCTGACTATGCTCTTCGTATGTGAGGACACGCCGACGGGCAAATGGTCAGAGCGTCATCTCTGGGTGAAGGAGGCCACTGAGTCTGAGGGCAACATCATTGATATCAACTCGGGAATTCCATCCAAAGCCCCCTCGGTGTCCGACATGATGGCGGACGTGGAGAAGAAAGGCGGCGCCCAGACCCCCATGTCCCTGGGAGCCGAGTCCCAGCAGATTGGCCAGTTCGACGCGCTGCGGACGGACACGGTAGTAGCACCCACGCGCAAAGAGGCCCTGAACGTGCTCTTCAGTATGTTCACTGCAGCCGTCGCCATCCCATACGCCTGCACTTTCGGAGCAGAACTTGCCATCGAGTCTGTTCTGGCAAACTACTACGTAGCGAACTTTCCCAGTATGGGACAGACCGAGTCCGGACGATGGGCCGCCATGTTCGGGCTACTGAATATCATCTGCCGACCGGCCGGTGGCTTCGTGGCCGACTTTTTGTATCGAACCACACAGAGCCTATGGTCGAAGAAGATCCTGCTGGTCTCCTTGGGACTCATCACGGGAGCTTTCCAGCTCGCGATCGGACTCACCAACCCGAAGACCGAGGCCACCATGTTCGGCCTCATGGCCGGGCTTGCCTTTTTCCTCGAAGCCTGCAATGGCGCCATTTTTTCTTTGGTACCTCATGTGTATCCATTTGCCAATGGTGAGCTCACTTTGAACCCTCTATTAAATGACTTTGTGCTAATAATAATAGGTGTCGTGTCGGGTGCTGTCGGCGGTATGGGCAATTTTGGTGGAATCATCTTTGCCATCATCTTCCGCTACAATGGGTCGCACTATGCTCAATCGCTGTGGATCATCGGGGCGATCTCGCTGGCAGCGAACGTGGGCATTTCGTGGATCCGGCCAGTGGCGAAGAACCCGGTTGTGAGGCAGTAGTGTTACACTTTGTTTATGAAAGATCTTGATGATATCTAGCCGATGCGAATTCATGTTTATGTAGTAATCAATTAGAGAATGTGCTTTACTATTACTATTCTTCTGATCTTCGTTACGCCTTGCTTCCTCTGTCAAATCTGCGCTCACGTACAGTAACCCCGCTGGTTAACCTAGATCTCGTGGAGCAGCCCGAACAAACCATGGAACACAAAATTCTAGAAGCCATTTACAGCAGCACACAATGCATAGATGTGTAGATCGGATAAGAGATCCCCGGAAGACAGCGGAAAGTCAAAGCGCAATGATGATGGCATAGCGAGTAGTTTGAGTTTCGGGTCCGATTATATGAAGAGCCATATAAATGAGATGATGGATAGTTCCATCAATGCGATTGAAATATCCTGATTTTTCTATCTTATTCAAATTCAAATCGTGAATCTAATCAAATCAACTGATATTATCATACCAACTACAATATAAACACCTGAAATACTTAATATCTACCAAAATGTCTCAACGTACGTCACCCCATGTGTCAGATCCACCACCACACACCATAACTCTACATATGAACACTTACACGAAATACCTAATGATATGATATAGACCACGAAAACATCTTCGACAAAATGTTCCACCACCACAAGCACCAAGACACCCAGCAACATCATAGTGCCAGCCAAGGCGGGGAGAACGACGACGACAGCGGCAAATACCCCTCTCAGCAGAAGAGCCACTTGAATGAGGCAGAGGACGAAAGTCAACCTTCGCATCATGGAGAGGAGGAAGGAGTTGTGAATCGATTTGAGAATTATATTAAGGAGGATGAGGAGTTGGAGAGAGAGGGGCAGACGTATGGGGGGTTGATGTAATCTTTATTCATTTATTTACTATTTAATTAGTTTAGTTTCTTGTGTCAGATTGGGGATATTGGGGGTATTTATCACGATTCAGCTGACTTTAGAGATATGTTTTATTTTTGAGGGTTGTAAGTAGGGTGGGTTGTAGTATGTGATTAGTACTAATTGGCTCCGTATAGCTATTAAGTGCTGAAGGACGGTGTACTATTACTTTGGCGTTGATGGGTAGGTACTATACCCTTAGTAATAGTAGTTAGTTACTAGTAACTACTACTACCGACCAAATGGTGGTTGATGCTAACACTATAATGATATTCAGATCTTGTAGTAGAACATGAACGTCAAGAGACATTACTCGTTCAAGAGCAGAAAATGCCGCCTTGTATGAGTAATTGATAATCCAGATGAAGCCATCACAACTACTAAGTTCTACACAGCTTTTGAACAGAAACATGTAGTATCTACTAGGTCTTGTGCTATCCTACCCTAATCTATAACTGCGTAGTATACAAACAAGTAACAAACATCAAATAAATACCAATACTCCACCACCACCACCACCACCACCACCACAACATCTAGTGTGACCCCTCCTCCCTCGGTCCATCCCAACCCCCAATTCGGGCCATCATCACCCCGAATCCACAAAATCATACATATACAGCAACTACTACCACCACCATACCATCATCCTATCCTCACTTTCACAATTGAACAACTTCCCTTCAACTCAAACCATTGAACCAAGCCCAATCTCCCTCCCCCAACCGACCAATTCCCTACACACACACACACCAACAATGCCCACCCGCCGCATCGCCCAAATCGTCCACCTCAAGCCCTCCGCCATCGCCGCATACAAAGAATGTCACGCGAACGTATGGCCCGAAGTCCTACAGCAGATCAAGGAGTGTAATATTCGCGATTGTATATATCCCTCTCCCTCAGAGTCATAAACGAAGTGCAAAGTCATATATATATATATATATATATATAGAAGCAGAAGCAGAAGCTAATATGGGGCAATGGCTATTTGCAGACTCAATCTTCTTCGATAATGAGCGGACGCTGTTCGCAACGTTTAAATATGTCGGGGAAGACTTTGACGGGGATATGCAGCGGATGAAGGCCAATCCGAAGGTGAGGGAGTGGTGGGGTTTGACGGATGGGATGCAGGTATGTTTATTGCTTCTACTTATCCATTATGATGGTGTGTAGTTCAGAGCGGAATTGAAGTGAGGCTTATATATATATATTTGTACAGGAAAGCCCTATCCCTGGTGCTGTCGGAAGTGCTGAAGGTCCTGGGTGGTGGAAGGTGCTGGATGAGGTGTTTTATACTGAATAAATTGTATGAATATACTCTCAAGTTTGTTTCCGTTCTTTCACTCCTCACAAGTATAGAAATACATAAAACTACTTGACGGATCTCATTCGGATCTCATATACATGCCATGCAACAATGGGTATCTTCGCCGGGAAAATCCGTAGCCGCAAATCAGCTGCTCCAAAAAACGCCGACTCCCTCTAACGCAAATATATCGGTAACCAATCGTTATAGCTCGTGCAACACCACTAAGATCATGCCAACCACCAGGGTATAGGCAGCCCACGGTGTCGGTCTCATTCGGCGCTGCCAGGGACATCCTTCAGGATCTCCCATCCAAATTCGTCCTCTGGCCTCTCGGGCTCCATACCAAGCGCGTTGCGGTACGCCCGCACCTCGTTCTGTAGACCTGCAACAATCCTAATAGGCAGCTCTTCCTCCTCGGAGCGGAGACGGTACGCCGTCCGAATCATCTCGGCACACTTCATCGTCTGCGCATGCCAGTAGTCACGATCTAAGCGGCTCTCCAGGTGGGAGTCACGCTCCGCTTGGAGCAAATTGTTGTAGTGGCGTTTCTGAGACAGATAGTGCATGTTGTTGTTTTGGCAGTAGTTGCGGATTTGCTCAACCATCGTCCCGAGGGTTGCCTCATATTCACCGATCAGTTTGGCGTTCTCCGCCTGCTCGGTCCGTAAAACTTCAACTAAACGTCTCTCTTTGGCAAGGGCACGCTCGAGTTCGGTAATACGGGCACCTAAGCTTGTCAGCCGCTGTTCTGAGAGAATGAAATTCAGACGACCACTTACCGGTGATTTCCCCGTTCACTTGCTGCAAAGTCGGGTTGGCACCCTCCGAACCAGACCGTTTCTGTCCCTGTCAGCCCGGGTTAAACCAGACTATATAGCCTCCATGGAAGACATACCATAATTTCCTCCGCACTAGTCACTATACTTTTCGTCATTTCGCGATTGTTCTTCAACACGTCGCTCAACTCCAACACCATATCGTAGAGATGATGCAGATCCATCTGATGACCCGCGTTCATAGGAACTCCGCCATTCATACCAGGCATTCCGCCGCCGTTGACCTGAGCCGGTGGATGAGGCATCGCAGGCGACATCGAGGGACGAGGAACATTGGACATGCCTGAAGCACCGCCAGAGTTATCGCCGTAGCTGGCAAACATGGCCGACCCAGGGCTACTGCCCGTCATGCCCCCACTGCTGTTCATCGACATGTTTGCGGAGTCAAAAGCGTTGTTTAATGCGTTGAACTCGGGATCGACAGCAGGATTCGGTTTAGGGAGGTTATGGTCGTCGTCAAAGCCGAACCCAGAGGACTCCAAACCCAACACTTCTTTTCTGAATTTCTCAAGGTCACGACGAGTAACGTGGGTGGAACGGCGGCGATGCCCACGCACAAAGGGTGCCTTGGAATCAGGGGAAGGCGTAGACGCGCTGATGATGCCGGGTGAAGAGGGCTCACTTTTGCTGTAGCTGGTGTGGTGCGCGGTCGGGGTTAAATCGTCAAGGTTGGGAAAAGGAACCGTTGCGGTGAGAGCAGCAGACAATGGGGAAGCAGCAGGCAAAGCTGGGCGATGAGGGTCATCCACCTCGTCCTGATAGTGAACCGTGGCCGCGGAGAAGCCAAAACAGTCAAGCGTCGGAAATTCGGAAGATTCCAGCCGAGCACCAGCCTCGGCAGCGCCACAACTTGGGGCGGTGGCCGCACCAGAATTCTCCATGATAGCTAGTAAGTAGCTAGCTAAGTTAAACCTGGGTTATGCCAAAAAGGGATGAAGTCAAAAAACAAAAAAAGGTGTGGTGAATGTAAAACAATAAGAGGAAGGGAAATCGATGGGTAGAAAAATAAAAATGTGGGAACCAGTGAAAAGAGAAGGAACAGAGCAGCTGCTTCTGCTTCTCTGTAAGTAGTAAGTAGTAGTCCCAAAAAAACAACTGTTTGGCTCTCGTTCTTCTCCCTCCTTCCTGTCACTGGCACTTTGCTACGATCGTTGCAGCCGCAGTCAATCGTCTGGTTCCCCCCTTGCAACTTCTCAAAGTTCCGGTAATTGCATGGGAAAATCCCTCTAATTATAGCTGCCCAAAGGAGACTTGCGGCGTAGAGTCAAGAAATTGAGATCTACTGATTGATTATCCAGTTGCAATGGTTTTCATGCATCTGTGCGACCTCTTTTGCCGGCAATGCCGCATCCTCAAGCTCCAGAGGCTATGTATGTATGTATGAAGGCACAACACTCTCACAAGTGTAGGCAAGGCATGCAATTTAGGTATTCGGGCATCCTTCCATTCCATTCAATGCATGAAGTCATTCTAGCCGGGCCCTTTCTCTCTATTTGTCATCACGTCATGTCCAATAAGGCATCTAGTTTCTGGTCGCACCCCAGATACGGCTTGTCCTGCTCCTGAGCCCCCAGTTTCTTCTTCCCTTGTTCGACTCGGCCGCCCACTCGCGCAACCAGCATCCTCATCTTGTCTAACTCCTGGACTAGCTCGCCATCTCTCGTCACCAGATTAGGCTGGATGTGTTTCTGCGGTTCCCGGAACGGCTCCAGTAATTGTTGCAGCTGTCGTAATTGATCCAGGCGCCGTTGTCGCTGTTGCCGTAAGCGATCCAGGTCCGTAAGACGCTCCCGTAGTTCTTGGTATCTGTATCACGATTAACCAGCTGAAACTGTGATCGGTGCGAGAGGTATCCCAGACCTAGCTCGCTGTTCTTCGCTCGCAGATTGGTCCTCTAGCTCCAATGGGAGTTGTGCGATATTCCTGCGACATTAGATCTTTCCGCTTTCCCAGCAACAGAAGTCCGAGGCTCACAAATGACTGGATAGATCCACCGATCTCTCAATCCCTTTTATCAAAGACCCTGGGTTGTGTATTGCCTGGGTTACCGACGACCAGTATAGGCTGGTAATTTGCTGAGCGACATGCTGAACCGCTTGGGAGGAATAGACGATGCGACTATGTTGTTTCAAAGCGGCGTTCACTGGTGTCCCATAGGTTCGTTAGATACATACGCAAATTGAAGAACGATATGCTTATGAACCGCAGTGCACGATGAGCAATCATGTGCTGTAATCCCAGGATCATATACGTGAAGGCTCAATCCTGGATGAATGCACTTACACTTTTGCAGAACATCGCCGACCACCTTATCACTGAGATCATCCTCTTCGGTCTCAGCGGCGTAATTTCGCCAATCTTCGGGCGGCTCAAGGCCTTCGGATAGTATTCGGACTTGCGCCCTGATAAAGGACGACTTCAGCTCGGAGATGGTACGAGTAGATTCCATGACTCCATAGTGAGGGATTGTGATCGGCTCAGAGGATAAGAGAGGACCATCGCGATTCGGCTTCACTGAAACGCGTCCGGCGCTATCGATAAGCACACACGTGACGGATACGCAGTGCCCCCTTCCGCCAACCTGCCATCCATCGTCAATCATCACCAGAGATTGGAGTCAGCAATCTCCTTGCGTCTTGATGATTTGTACGTTTCATGCCGCTAATATTACAGGGCTTCTGCGGCGCAGGTTTGGCCTTTAGGGTCTGGAATTCCCCCTGCAGCTTTCATTGCCTCGGACCTTGATTGTAAACCATAAGCAACAACCGATCTCTCGTATCTAACCTCGGTAACTTGGACCCCAGGTCTGGTCTTCTACTACTCCGCCAAAGAACAAACATCAAGCGACATCTTCATCTTATATTTAGATCACCTTTGTCGCTGCTACCTCTACCCATCTACTGCCTTCCGAAAGCCTCTACCGACTAGTATATCGCCACTATGGCTGACAACCAACGGCCGATAGGCCTGCTGTTCGACATCGGAGGAGTGTGTGTAAGGCTGCGCGATTGCCCAACCCAGAGATAATAGCCTGTTAATAAAGCTGCAGGTTGTCTCCCCCTTTCAGGCTATTCTGGACTATGAACTGGCCCACAACATCCCCCCAGGATGGGTGAACTTCAGTATTTCTCGTACCTCGCCAAACGGCAGCTGGCACAGACTCGAGCGCGGAGAGATCAAGATGGATGCCGACTTCTTTAAGGAATTTAACAAGGATCTACGAAACCCTGACTTATGGAAGGCGTTCCACGAGAGACTTCAGAAACAGCGCCCGGATAGTGCGCCAACATCGGTTCCTCCATTACCCGCCCTGGACGCAGAGTTCCTCTTCTGGGAGATGATGAGGGTGTCTAGAACGCCGGATCCATATATGTTCCCTGCTCTGAAAAAATTGAAGCAGTCGGGAAAGTTCGTTATGGGAGCTCTGTCAAACACAGTGATATTCCCGGATGGACATCCATACAACACAGACATTGATGACAAGAAGTCGCAATTTGACTTCTTCATTTCATCTGCGCATACCGGTCTCAGGAAACCGGACGGGAAAATATATCAGGTTGCGCTGCAAGAGATGGAAAACGTAGCAAGGAAGAAGGGTCTAGGCGGTATTCGCCCGTCTGATATTGTGTTCCTTGATGACATTGGAGAGAACCTTAAGGGCGCAAAGAAAGCTGGCATGCGAACCCTGAAGGTTAATCTGGGACGGACCCAGGACGCTGTGAAGGAGCTGGAGAGAATGACCGGCCTTCAGTTGCTAGAAACTCCAGAAAAACCCCGGCTGTAAATAGTATAATTTGGCCAGCTAGTAAGATCATATTCGGACAGCCTACAAA
The DNA here is from genome assembly GCF_003184755.1 of Aspergillus piperis CBS 112811. Classification (NCBI taxonomy): domain Eukaryota; kingdom Fungi; phylum Ascomycota; class Eurotiomycetes; order Eurotiales; family Aspergillaceae; genus Aspergillus; species Aspergillus piperis. The sequence goes on from NW_020291593.1 coordinate 1,432,117, forward strand.
TTCATAACTATAAGATTTTTCCAAATAAAGATTGCTGAAAGAAAAGAGTTGGTTATGATTGTTGGGAGTACGGAGTAAGTGGTGGTACATACTTCGGTCCTTCAGCCCGCTCGTGGCCAACCGCAGTCTGGCGCCGGGATGCAGCCACGCTAAGCGAAGCCTTCCACAAAAGACATCCCACGAAATTTCCCATCTCTTCCTTTGCAGCCACCGTCGACAATCCCCGTCATCAACCAGCGGCAACCGTCAAAATGGTGAGTTTTGCTGTAATTCTCAAGTGACTGGGAACCGACTTCGTCGCAAATTCCCCCGTCGCCTGAACGAAAATTTCAGGTCATCCCACATGGGCGACCGCACTGTGGGATTGGAAACGGGTCTTTGCAAGATGCTTCGGACGGTCTTTCTCTGAAGCGCAAATTGCTGACTCGACTGTCTCTTGTAGCCTTTCCACAAGCTCGTCAAGAACAGCGCTTACTACAGGTAAGAAATTTACAAGACTCCTTTCGACACAAAGTTGTCCTGGAACTAACAAATTTTCTCTCTACAGCCGCTACCAGACCAAGTACCGTCGTCGCCGTGAGGGTAAGACCGACTACTATGCCCGTAAGCGCTTGATCACCCAGGCCAAGAACAAGTACAACGCCCCCAAGTACCGCCTGGTCGTCCGCTTCACCAACCGCGACATCATCACCCAGATCGTCTACTCTGAGATCTCCGGTGACAAGGTCTTCGCCAGCGCCTACTCCCACGAGCTCAAGCGCTATGGCATCACCAACGGTCTGACCAACTGGGCTGCCGCCTACGCCACCGGTCTCCTCCTTGCCCGCCGTACCCTCAAGAAGCTCGGCCTGGATGAGCAGTTCCCCGGTGTCGAGGAGGCCGATGGTGAGTACACCCTCACCGAGGCCGCTGAGACCGACGAGGGCTCCCGCCGCCCCTTCAAGGCTTTCCTTGATGTCGGTCTTGCCCGTACCTCCACTGGTGCCCGTGTCTTCGGTGCCATGAAGGGTGCCTCCGACGGTGGTATCTTCGTTCCCCACTCCGAGAGCCGCTTCCCCGGTTTCGACATCGAGTCCGAGGAGCTCGACGCTGAGACTCTCCGCAACTACATCTTCGGTGGCCACGTCGCTGAGTACATGGAGGGTCTTGCCGACGACGATGAGGAGCGCTTCCGCTCCCAGTTCCACAAGTACCAGGAGGCTGGTGTTGAGGCTGGTGACATTGAGGAGCTCTACACTGAGGCCCACAAGGCCATCCGTGAGGACCCCTTCAAGAAGGACGAGGATGCTGGTGAGAAGAAGACCAAGGAGGAGTGGAAGGCCGAGAGCAAGAAGTTCCGTCCTCAGCGCCTCACCCGCGAGCAGCGCAAGGAGCGTGTTGAGCAGAAGATCCGTGAGCTTGCTGCTTAAATGTCGGACTTCTTGAGGCCGATCGTGCTTGATGGTTTTTACCACCCAAAAAAGAAACTATGAGTGCGATAGTCAAAAAAGTTTGATAATTCTCTTTGAAATATAGGGGAATTAAGGTTCTTCTTGCCCACTACTACTACTTTTTTTTGTGATATCCAGTAGTCTTGATGAAATCTTCATGACCGGAGTTTATATGGCAGGGTTGAGTTTTTATGCGTTCGGAGCAATTAAGGAACGCGCACAATGGGATATTAATTGACCATCTAAGAGGTGCTCCGGTAAAATGGCAATGTAGACACTGCTTGTAGAAACCACAATAACGCCCGCTATACTAGTGTCACAGTGGACCATCATCATAATCCCCCGCCATCCTTCAAGCGTCTTACATTCTCTGTCCAAGTGGATTAATCCATCGATGGATTGTTCGAAGACCCCTCTCGGATATGTGGGGGAACGAACAAGCAGCAAAATTTCGGTAGCCCAAAAGCATTGTGCAACCCTCAAGGAGCATCTTCCCGCTCTGGGTAACATGCATCATGCACTAGTCCTTATTCGGCCTAGCCCTGAAGCCCTAACTGCCATTCCTGTTGCCGTCACTCTCGGAACATGTTGCTCTGTCCGGCCAATTGCTTCGAGATGATGAGGCTGGCTGGATAGTATACCTTCCTCGGAGAATGTAACCTGTACCATTTGTTTGTGACGGGTCCATGGAGAAAAATTTTCTGTCTGCATCGGACTAATGTTGTTTTTGACGCAGTCCATGACGAGTTGATATTTCAAAACGAATGCGGATGCTTCGGCATGGTTGTACGAAGACATTGCTTGCTACTGGTTACTTACTAGTGGGTTAATTAGGCACTTGTTGGTGGTTGATGGCAGACAAGAACAACAGCAGCAACGACGACCCAACCCGAGTAGATCGGACGCTACCGTGTAGTACTACCGACTAAGTAGTAAGTATACTCTGTAGGCGGGTAGATATTCAGCCCCAGACTTAATCTGATGAATGAGTGAATGACATGTCATTCCTTAAGCGAGAGAAGAAACTGGCAGATGACATCATCCGACATTCTACTTAAGCATATTCTGCGCAAAGATCATCCATGCTTTCAGGCTGATCTGTGTAACACCGTATGACATTTAATCCTCCTATTCAGTCTTCAAGCCTCATACGTCGAAGCTAATATTCGCCGTTCAAAGTACGTACTAACTAACTTGGCTACTTTGAGCAGGGATGGCAAAAAAGAAAGGTGCACTTTGCTGGTTAGAGTGTATGATCAACATGGTCTCCTCTCGGGTTCCATAAAGTGGATCGCGTTAAGTTCAATGGATCAAGGCACCACGTACTATGGGAACATGGGTTATTATACTCTGTTATTCGGGTTGTTTAATTTGCCATCGGACTCAAGACTTTGGATCTTCGGTTTGCTTTCTTTCAGATGGCTCGGAGAAATGAAACTTACTATCTTATGATTGTGTCCGCTGAGAGGGCCAGGAGGGATGATCATGATGGGCGTGTGGTGAGAACGCCACTCCAAAGGGAAACTGAAGAGCGGGACCTTGAGATGCCAGTAGTGGGTAGATGCTGGAGAAAGTAACTTACTTAAGAGTGTTAAGAAAGGAGATCGCTCGCGTGGCTTTATCATTCGATCAGTTCTTGCTGTTGGACAGACATGAACTCATTACTAAACTATATTATTAACTTAACCAGAACAAGAGATCTAAGCAGTTGTGGGATCGCAGTCGATCGGGTCAGGTGCTAAAAAGAGGAGTATCTAGAACCTATCACGTACGTACACACACAATGCAGAGTAACCCAGGAAAGAGTAAACGAATGGCGAGAAGAACAACGCACACGAAGATTAGTATCTACTTACTCCATACACGGTACCCATAATTACTTTCTGGTAGTGTCGGGCGCTGAATGCGACCATCAGCTCCAAACGAACGGTACTAGCCCGCCCAGGTTTAGGATTATCTGGAAATCGATGATTTGCGGGTTCGCGTACGCACTTGTAATTTCAGCACCGGTTGAGGGTGGGCTTGGCAGGTTGTCGTGTGAGTTCTGTCCTCCAATTCTCCTCGGCAAACAAATCAGGCGGAATATGCGGAAAGGACGTGTGGAAAGTGGCAAGAAGACTCCCCCGTCAGTCCATTCTTTGGGAGTGGGAAAGGACAAAAAGGATCATATTCGATGCAGGTATCGGGTGAGGATATCATCAGTCGATATATTTGCAATTTTTTTATCTTAAGTACTTCTGTAATGTGTGCAGGGTGCAGGACCAAGCGCAATGCTAAGCGTCGACAGGGGAGCCAAAGTACTTCTCCGTAGACGGAGGGAGAGAGGACACTGTAAGAAACGGTCACAAGTACCCGTTTCTAATACCGTCTAGTAATTTCTCCGCAACGGACTCGAGTATGTAATCGCCGAACTCCCCACTGGCGGGAATCATGCTATGCCCACTAGTCCCAGTTGAGCCACTTCCCTCCTCATCCCGATCGCCTTCAGTTCAACTGGTTTGCTTTGCCCGCAACCCTTTCCTCTTCCCTTCTCTCCCTTTTCCTATTCTAGACCCTTTCGAAAACTACTAGTTTTCCCTCTCCTCCTTGAAATCCCCATCTTTCATTGCACTCCCCTTTCCCCCTCGTCATATTCTTCTCACCCCCCCTATTGACGTCGCTCGTCTTACGTTCTTGTCCCCGTTTCTCCGCTGTGTCACCATGTCCGCAGTACTTCGCCGCAGTACCATGATGGAATGTACCCACCGTCACCGTTCTTAATCATCCGCTGGCTGAAACTGTGATTTTTCATTTTTCGTCGCGAGGCATAGTAGATCTGTCGGATCATTCTATTTTGGACTACTCGTGCAGCGATATAGCCTCCGAAATACGATCTGTATCCACTATCGCGCCAACTGGGTTCAGCTTTCGCCTGAGGACCGCCGCTTCGCTATTAATCAGCGAGCTGACGTCGTCTCTCTTACACCTGTTTTATCTAGTATACTGTGGTTGATTCGCTTACGGACTCAAAATGGAAGGGATTGAGACTGTGGATGTCAGCTGGCTGCATCACTCGCAAAAAGGTAAGCCGGACGCCGCTCAATTGCTACCATATCTACTCTGGTGTACCTCTCCTAACGCGATCGCAAGACCATCTGTCGCGCTGTAAGTCGGCATCATCAGTGGTTAGCGATAAGTCTGTCGCGGATTCAGATGTCACATATGCCCAAGAACGAAGTCTCGAAAAACCAAGCACTACCGATAATAACTCCTCAGCATCAGCCCCCCTCACTCCTACCATATCTAAGGGTTCGTCACAAGAAGATGATGCGAAGGCCACGAAGGAGGTCAAGAATGAAGACAAGTCAGTGGAGGGAAGGCCTACTGGCACATCGCCAGCTACTCCGAAAACCGCGCCTAGGCCGGTTACCGGACGAAGGAACTCTTGGATATCAACCCTGAGCTCCAAGTTTTCCTCTGGTTCTACGCCACCGTCGCAGTCGAATATGAAGGCACAGCAGAGCCCGAAGGCGACCTCTCCTGTTTCGAAAATGGACATGCATAATCCTTTCGGTGCGGCGTATTCCCCAAAGGACAAGGAAGAAGAGAGGACGAACGAGAATAGCCCTTTCGCCTCAACATCTCCGAAAGGTCCTTCGTTCCTTCAGAGCGCCTTCCGGAAACTTTCGTCATCCGCATCTGGTGGCACTGGTAAAGCCGCTTCTACTGGGACGATCTGCCAACGTCGCGTAATGAATATCGATCCGGATCGAGATAGGTGCAAGATCCCGGATCTAAATCCTGCCCAATTGCGTCGTGTCGCTTTCTGTGTGGATGTGGAGATTGCTGGGATATCCTACCGAGAATCGGATGAAGACAGCCCACCAGCAAGTAGTAGGCGACGTCCTGTCCCAGAGGTTAACAACCAAAAGTCCAAACGATCGCATATCAAGTCGAAAGAGAAGGAGGAAGCTGCAGCGCTGAAAAATCCTCAGGCTGTGGTTTCTTCAAAGGATAAGGGTAGCCCAACAAATGGGGCGGACGGGAAAAGTTCTGGGTCACCAGACACACCGCCAGCCGAAGCGAATGCCAATGGCGAGACAAAAGAGCCAACACGAAAGCAGGAGAAGAAGAAGAGGTCAGAAGAAGAGAGGCGTGAGCGCAGGGAAAGAAGGCGCAGACAGGCAGAAGCAAATGGCTCCATACCCATGCAACTCACAGCCGACGGCCAAGAGTATGGCTGCCGAACACCTGCGTCTAACACGAGCCGAACCAAGACACAGAGTCATCCAACGACAGATCCTGTGCGGATATATAGACGCTGTTGTCAACTGCGCGAGACGCCTGTGCTCAAGCGGATCGTTGACGAGATCTCATCACCTTCCTCCACGTTAGCCGAGTCTCCAGGAACCGTGGCCGTGCTTGACCTCAGCGACTTCCCTATGACGGCCGAGGATATTGCTACTTTCTGCGATTGGCTCGCCGTTGTGCCCGTTCGAAAGCTCATCATTGAAAGATGTGCTCTGACTGACGACTCAGTGCGATCTATTCTCGCTGCACTACTTTCCACTAGAACTGTGGAACAGATGATGCAGCGGCGTAGAAAGGGAAAGAAGGCAGAGGTGGTGTCTTCGGAGAAAGAACAGCGGTTCAGCGTCGTTGAGAAGGTGTCGCTGAAAGATAACTCCAAAATCGGACCAGAGGGATGGCGTCATATCTGCCTATTCGTCCACCTATCAAAATCCTTGAAGGCGATTGACTTGTCTGGCATTCCTCTTCCCAAGACACCCATTACTGTTAATTGCTCCAACAAAGGAGCCTCGCAAACCCAGAACGTCACCAACGTAGCAACCCTCTTCGCGAATTCGCTCGCACAACGCTTTGGCGGGGACCACCTGGAAGAATTGCTGCTGAGCGAATGCCGACCTACGACCGAAGATGTGAAGAAGATTTGTGATGCAGCCACCACTCTTGGCTTGAGGAGGCTTGGCTTTGCCAATAACGAGCTGAGCAGGGAAGGTCTGGAGCACATCGTTGATTATCTCAAAGCCGGAAAATGCGAGGGGCTAGATCTGGGTGGGAATCCCATTCAAGACCAGTTGGACTTGATCATATCTTCTTTCACGGAAGACCATCCGCTGTATGCTCTTAGCTTGGCTGACTGTTCCCTTACGCCTTCCACCGTCTACCCCCTGTTCCAAGGATTGACAAGATTGCCGGACCTTCGCTTTGTCGATTTCTCCCACAATCCAGGTCTTTTCACTATGCAGCCCGATGCGCTAGCAACCTTCAGGCGTTTTCTTCCCAAAATGCCTGCTCTTAAACGTATCCACCTTGCCGACGTCAACTTGTCTCCTGACCAAACCATTGCTTTGGCCGAGGTTCTTCCTGAGTGCCCCAGCTTATGCCACTTGAACATCCTCGAAAACCCAGCCATTACGGCGTTGGCATCTGCAACAGATCCCGCCAATCAAGAAGAGGCATGTGCTGTTTATGCATCCTTGATGGCGGCAGTGCGTGTGTCCAGAACGATCATAGCCGTGGAGATAGAAGTTCCAACTGCCGAAAACAACGAGGTTGTGAAGGCTTTGGCTTCCCAGATAGTCGCCTACTCTCTCAAGAATCTGGAGCAAGGTGCCATTGCGGCAGAGTTTTCCGATCCAACAGATACATCGACGAGATCAGCCGTCCATGTTCCGGAAATTTTGCAGCATATCGTTGGCCACGGTACTGGAGATGAGGTGGAGGAAATTGACGAGGCTGCACCTGATGAAGACTATGTCATTGGAGGGACCGGCGTGGTCAAAGCTCTCGGTGTTTGCCTCGGTAACGTGGATCGCCATATGCCAGGAGACCAGTCCGGACCCCCAAGTGGCACAACTACACCCAGGCATAGGAAGTCCAGGTCTTATGTCACTAAACGACCCCGTGACATGTCTAAGAATCTATTGGAGTCGGCGCGTAATATCCGGACGCGAATCCAGTCGGCCCTTGTGCGCGAAGACAAGGCCGGCAATGATACCAATTACCGTATGTTGTTTCTCCTACTCTCCCCCCATCTTAGGCGGTGACGCTAACCAGCTCTACCATTGCAGGGCGTCTCCAATTCCTCGACTTCACCTTACAGCGCATGATCCAGCGATTTGAAGACGAATATCCTGAGACCCGCATCATACCCCAGTCCATCCCATCGTATGCGATCCAGGATACTAGCTCACAGGGTTCTAACGACGACGGATGGAACGGGCCTGTGTCTGAAAACACCCAGCTGAATGGCACCTGCGCTGATGCCGAGGCCGTGGCAGACGAGGAGGAGGAGCAATATGCCGTCCGACTATCGCGGTCAAGCTCGATTACGTCGCTTCATTCACGCGCAATGACCTCCGAGGAAGGCCATGTTCACCGTCTCGGGCAGAACATTCGGCGCGATTTCCTCCGGCCTTCGTTCGATCAGGCTGACGATGATATGTCGGCATTCTCATTTGAGGAGTCCCATATGGCCGCCTTGCGTGATAAACTTGATCGTCTGCAGGAGGAACAAACCCACGCACCTTTTGAAAGCGTGGATGCGGACAAAGCGCTTGGAGATCTGGGTACCACAGTGGAGGAGTTATGGGCCGCTCGTAAGAACGATGCGGAAACCTTTGAGAAGTTCCGGCAAAGCCAGATCGCTGCGCAATTCAACAGTGGCAAAAGGACATCGTCTAGCAGGAGCAATGGGAACGACGATACCGAATCAGATCAGCAGGCTTCTTTCTGAGTTAGAACCTGAGTTGACTGGGTTAATCATAGCCGATTTCTGGCTTTTGTTAACACCCACAGGTGCTTCTTCCCTCGTCTAGCTGGCGATGGAGCTACTGTTTCTGTATGGACGGATGACTGGGATCTCTGCCGGCAGAGAATGGCCCTTGTTTGTATATAGGTCACCGAAAAGAGTGACATTCTTATCTGTATTCTAATCTACTTCGCACATGCAATGTGTATCTGCGGTGGCAATCTCCTTTCTTTTTACCTATTGTTTGTTTTTCTTTTTCGTTAGTGGATGGGGCAAATACAGGCTAAGGGTGGGTAAAGGCGTCGGTGGCAAAGGTGCATGGGAGAATCTGGGACATATAGAGAGTTGAGTACTACGAGAGGTGGTGAGGGTAGGGTGTTGATGTTGATACCAATTATGGGTTGAATTATTAGCGATGGTGAACGACTTAATAATCAACATTTTAGAAGAATGTAAACAGTTCCCCGCTTAGATAAGGCGGACATCCTCGGCAGGCCCCGAGAATCCGGGGAGGGAAGGAGCCCCCGGGCCTATTCACATGTCAAGCCCCCATCCATCATCCTTCCATCGTCATCCCCTCGCTCTTCTCCCCCATCAGATCTTCCTCCCTCCCTCCTTATCTCTCTTCATCTTCATCCTCTTTCTCGTTCCTCTTCATCTCCCCTCCTTTCCCTTTGTCTTCACCGGTCATGTTAGCCGTCATCGACTTCGGCTAACTACACTTCCGGGGTTCACGTCGCAACTATGGCTGCGCAATCCAAGTTATTTCCGCCCGAGCGGTCCATCCGACACCTCTTCTCCCGCCTGGCTGCCACCTACCTCCGTCATCGTAAACAAATCTCCCGTACTGTGTATTTAGCTCTTTTCGCCGCTCTCGTGAAACGCGTCCATAATGCCATCTCCGAGCAAAAGGCCGCCTCCCAGCACCAGGAAGAACTGCGCCGACGCCCTGGAACCAGTAGTCTTGGCGAAGGCGGCGATCGTCCGCGCAAAAAGGTCGAAGTCAACCGGGAATTCTTTCGCAATCTGCTTCGTCTGTTGAAGATCGTGATCCCCGGTTGGCGGAGCAAAGAGTTACGGCTTCTGTTTGGCCACAGTGTCTTCCTGGTGCTGCGGACACTGCTGAGTCTGTATGTGGCCGAGCTGGATGGCCGGCTGGTTAGCAATATGGTGAGAGGGAGAGGTAAGGACTTCTTGCTGGGGCTAGTGTGGTGGATGATAGTGGCAGTTCCTGCGACATTCACAAACTCCATGGTAAGTGGCTTCATGTCCACAGAAGAGAAAGGTCCAAGAGCTAAGTCCCTTTTGCGTTGCGGTAGCTATCTTATCACCAATGCAAACTCGCTCTCTCTTACCGCAAACGCCTGACAGACTACATCCATGACAAGTATCTGTCGAACATGACGTTCTATGCCATATCCGCTTTGGACGATCGGGTCAAGAACCCCGACCAGCTCATCACAGTAGATGTTTCCAGGTTCTCCGACAGCCTGGCAGAGCTGTACTCCAACCTGGCAAAACCCATTCTTGACATGGCCATCTACAACTACTCTCTTTCCAAGAGTGTAGGCGGAGAAGGCCTGTTTATCATGAGCCTCTTGGTGCAATTATCCGCCAATGTTATGCGAGCCTTGACGCCACCATTTGGCAAATATGTGGCCGACGAAGCACGTCTAGAAGGCGAGTTCCGGTTCCTGCACTCGCGTTTGATCGACTACAGCGAAGAGGTGGCTCTCTACCATGGTCACGAGGCAGAAAAGGATACCTTGGATAAGGGCTACTTCACTTTGATCAAACACGTGAACCGCATTCTTCGTAGACGCTTATACCACGGATTCATGGAGGATTTCGTTATCAAGTACTTCTGGGGCGCCTTGGGATTGATCCTCTGCAGTATACCTGTCTTCTTCCGCATTCCCGGCCAAGTCACTCAAACTATGGGTGACCGTACCGAGAGTAAGCATTTGCACCCAGGCTAGAGACCTACACATCAGCACTACGACTGACATTCATCAAATAGGCTTCGTTACCAATCGGAGAATGCTGCTTTCTTCCTCAGACGCCTTTGGGCGTCTAATGTTCTCCTACAAAGAAATATCCGAACTAGCCGGCCACACAGCCCGCGTCTCCTCGTTGCTAGAGGTTATGGACGACCTCTTAGCCGGCCGTTTTGAGAAGAAGCTAGTGTCCTCCGCCTCCACAGAAGAAAACACAGCCATCTTATCCGGCCGCGGAGTCGTCGAAGAAAGTGATTCAATCGAATTCACCGATGTGCCTATTGTTTCACCAAACGGTGATGTTCTGGTCCGCAAACTGTCCTTCACCGTGCACCCAGGCGACCACCTTCTGATTGTTGGGCCAAACGGATGCGGCAAGTCCTCCCTGTTTCGCATCCTCGGCGGCCTATGGCCTGTTTATGGAGGCCAGGTCAAGAAGCCCCGATTTGACGACATCTTCTACATCCCTCAGCGCCCGTATCTTTCGCGAGGTACGCTCCGCCAACAAGTTATCTACCCAGATGGTGTCCGCGAAATGCGCGCCAAGGGCATTACTGACGATGATCTCTACGAGATTCTCTCGGTCGTGGAGATCGCTTCCGTTGTTGATCGCCCTGGAGGTTGGGACGCTGAGGAAGAATGGCGCGAGGTCCTATCTGGCGGTCTGCAACAACGGATAGCCATGGCCAGACTATTTTATCATCGGCCAAAATTCGCCATTTTGGACGAGTGCACCTCCTCTGTGACTTTGGAGATTGAACGGGTCATGTACGAAACAGCCAAGAAGCTAGGTACTACGCTGATGACTGTGTCCCACCGACGGAGTCTTTGGAAATATCACAAGAAGATTCTGCAGTTTGATGGGCAAGGAAGCTACATCTTCACTGGTCTGGACTGGGAAAGGAGACTAAAGTTGGAAGAGTAAGTTGCTTCGCTCCGAGTTGTTTTGGTGGCTGCACCATGGGAGATGAGCTAACACAGCGGTTTATTACAGTGAGAAGGAGGAGCTGGACCTCCAACTTCGCATGGTGCCAGAGTTGCAGAGGCGCATGGCTGAATTGAGCGCTTAGGGCCGTGTTTTGTACACGTGTTCATTCTCTTAAAGGGATATAGAGTATATATGGGGTTTATAGTTGTCGTCGCTGTGTCACTTGCTGTGCGTGGTTGCGTTATGGTATGTGTAGCGCGTTTGGGGCAACTTACACATTCATGATTAATGTAGAAGACGCATGGAACTTTGTAAGAACAGTTATTTGCATAGAATATAGCTGTTTGATAATTGCTGATCCAAACAATGAGTTACTGCGGAGTGAATGAATGGCTCCGTCATAAGCATCTCTCTCCTGTTCATCGGGCAGCGTTACGAGTGTAGGGTCCATGTAATAGTAGAAGTTCAATCCAACTCGCCAAGAGGAAAGAAAAGCGGAAGAATAGAGCGGGTGACAAAACGGCAAACCGAAAGGAAGGACCAGATGATGCAGGAGTCCAACTTCAACAATGGCCACTGTCTAATTTTCCACCTCGAGGGGCTCTACATTCCAAATGCTTTCGGCGTACTCATTGATCACGCGGTCGGTCGAGAAGAAACCCATGCGTGCCACACTGGTGATGGACTTGGCTAACCACTCTTCGCGGTTCTGGAATGACTCATCTACCAAGTCCTGCGTGGTGATATACGAGTTGAAGTCGTCAGACACTAGGTAGTAATCTCCGTGCTCAACAATGGAGGCGATGAGTGCGGAGAAGTTGTTTACATCACCGAACATGCCGCCACGAATTGCATCGAAGACTTTAGCCAAGTGAGGATCGAGCTGGAAATCGCCGTAGAGGTGTCGGTGGCGAAGCTCTTCCACATCTTCTGCTAGATTTCCAAAGAGAAATATGTTCTGCTCCCCAATTTCTCTGGTAATCTCGATCTATACAGGGGCAATAGTCAGTGCTAGCATCGCAGACAGGATATAGGGCTTCATACGTTAGCACCGTCGCAGGTTCCAATGATCAAGCCACCGTTCATGACGAATTTCATATTACTAGTACCGCTGCCCTCCGTACCAGCGGTTGAGATGTGCTCGCTGATATCAGACGCTGGACAGATAATCTCGGCCTTACTGACGTTGTAGTCCTCGACAAAGATCACCTTCAAAAGATCACCAACTTCAGGGTCATTGTTTACCACGGATGCAACTTTGTTAATCAGGTGAATAACAGTCTTTGCCATCCAGTAGCCTGGGGCTGCTTTGCCTCCAAAGACAGATACGCGCGGCAGTGCCTTCTTTTTCTCTTCCGCAGACATTGACTTGATCCTCAAGTATCGGTGGATGACACCGAAGATGTTAAGCTGCTGCCGCTTGTACTCATGGATACGCTTGACTTGAATATCAAACAAAGCCTGTGGATTCACACTGTAACCGGTTGTCTCTTTGATGTGTTTAGCGAGACGAATCTTGTTCGCGGTCTTAATCTCGGCCCATTCACGTTGGAAAGCCTTGTCATCAACGAAAGCCTCGAGCCGGTCTAAAAGTGTCAAATCAGTCAAGAATTGATATCCTCCGAGCCTGGAAGCGATTAGATCAGACAATCGTGGGTTTGCCTGGTGTAGCCAACGACGTGGAGTAACACCATTGGTAACATTGGTGAACTTGTCCGGGCCGTATATTGTCACGAAATCCTTGAAGAGGGTGGTCCGCAATAGATCTGAGTGTAGTTCTGCGACCCCATTGACTTTATGGGAGCCAATAATAGCGATGTAAGCCATCCTCACCATCTTCGGGTGGGACTCTTCAATAATCGACACCCGAGACAGTAAGTCTCTATCTTGCGGAAAGTTCTTTTCAACATGTTGGAGGAAATATAAGTTGATGTCGAAAATGATCTGCATGTGCCGTGGTAGCAGGTTTTGCACCAACGGGACAGACCACTTCTCCAGGGCCTCTGGCAAAACCGTGTGATTCGTATACCCGAAGGTCTTTGTCACGATAGCCCATGCCTCGTCCCACTCGAGACCTTCATTATCAATCAAAATGCGCTGAAGTTCGACTATAGCCAAGGTTGGGTGGGTGTCATTCAATTGAATGGCAACCTGGTCGGGAAACTCGCTCCAAACTCTCTTGGTCTTCTTGAATCTCCGGACAATGTCGAACAGAGAGGCAGCACACCAGAAGTACTGTTGTTTAAGTCTTAGCTCCTTACCCCTGTCAAGGTTGTCATTCGGATAGAGCACCGCAGAGATTGTCTCCGCACGTTGTTGCTCTGCGACAGCACTTTCGTAATCGCCAGCGTTGAATTTCTGGAAGTTGAACTCTCCGCTGGAAGCCTTGCAAGACCACAGCCGAAGATTGTTCGTGGTCCGTGTGCCATAGCCCGGGACAGGAACATCGTACGCTACTGCTTGCACAGTTTCGCCGTCTTGCCATGAGTGGATGGTTTTACCATTCTCGTCCTGGTATTTTCTCACCCAGCCATAAAACTGAATATCGACAGTGATTTCATGCCGAGGGAACTCCCATGGGTTGAAGTCAAGCCAGTAGTCGGGGACTTCCATCTGATACCCGTCTACAATTTCCTGCTTGAAAATACCATAACGGTAGCGTAGACCGTAGCCCCAGGCTGGATAGTTCAATGTCGCCAGACTGTCGAGTAGACACGCAGCCAAGCGTCCAAGACCTCCATTTCCCAGTGCAGCATCATGCTCCTGGCTAATGACATCTTCGACTCGGAAGCCAAGGTCCTTCAGACCCTCTTATCTCATAGGATTAGTAAGATGTATTGGGCATTTGTTCCAGGATTCCTACCTCTTGCAACGTCCTTCAAGCCGACATTGAGCATGGCATTATCCAAAGCTCGGCCCATAAGGAATTCGAGAGAAAGATCTGGCAAGTGTTCTCACAGATAAGTGAATGATAGTCTAAGTATTTCAAGGATCCGCTCACAATACACTCGCTTCTGGTCGGCAGAAGCTTGTCGCTGTTGCGTCTTATTCCATTCGATGATCAAGCGATCTCGAAAGGCTAGGGCGGTTCCAGAGTATGCGGCCCTAATACGTCAGCGGTTCGTTCCCTGATGCTGTCCAGCGAGTGTTAAAATACAATTCGTCACAGTTGTACAAGGAGCGAGCCAAAGTAGTTTCGATGTGGCGGACCAGCTCATCCTATTCACATCATAAGTGAAATGCTCGACGCTGTATGTACTATCCAACTTACTTCGAACTCTTCTTTGTTGGCAAATCCATTGACGGACTATGACAAACACAGGCTTAGCAAAACGATCTCAGATGTCAAAGCGCGTCATCGAGTATCCTACGTGCTTCCGCCATCTAGGATACAATGCAGGTCAGCGATACTCCTGTGACGGTTGAATATGAAACAAGCTTGCAGCTTTGCAGCTATGGAGAGCGATAGGCTATCATGGCAAAAGGGCTATATCAGGAGCAATACTCACGCCTCCCTAAGATGCTCGGGAATACTAGCTTCGACACTTTTGATCTCTGCGGGTCCGAAGCCGGTGAAGGTACGTCTGTGCTTGGGACGACTGAAGCCGGGACCAATAGGTCCTTGGAGCTCAGACACCGGAGCTCCAACCGAAGGCTTTCTTTCACGACGAGGCTGTTCCGAGGCCATTGTAGCTGAACAAGCGTTGAAGTGGCGGAAACACTAGCTAGTTCAAGAAGTGGTCAATAGACTAGCCCAACGATTTGAGTATGAGGCATTCAATAACAAAGAAGCCTGAGCTAAGGGGAGCGCCTCGAATCCTATTGTGGGAAAAGGCGAAAGAGAAAAGGGGGAAAGACTTGGGAGGGAGGGGGAGAAGACAAAGAAGAAGGAAGGAAGGAAGGAAGTAGTGGGAGGGGGGTGGGAGCGAGGTACTGTAAGTAGTACCACGGACTGACTATACTTCACTATAGTAAGAATAGAGAGTAGCAGACCTTCACTTCCCCCTCCCTCCCTTTCTGTCAATCAACCGCGTGACAAGGGTGTCTAAATTGCAATGCTGGGATCAAAGCAGGGCATGCGAAACAACCGGGAGGGGTAATATGGAAGTCTGGGATGGCAGTTGGCGATAGATGGAGGATCGAACAGGAATCCGGAATGGATGATCATACGTTTGGCCCCCGGGTTCTCATGCAATGTCGTGCGAGGCAAGTGTCTAGACTTTCATGGAACTTCCAACTAGCTCAATTCGCAAAGAGAACAGCGTAACTGGGCAACGCCCTAAGCTGCCGTGTAGCTCCCTGAATGCTAGACCAGCATTGGATGGAGGAGGATGTGTGTGTTGACTGACGGATTGTCCGGAACTGGGCCTGAACTCAATAGAAGTCACGACGTTTCCTTGGAAAGAGGGGTTTTAGGCGACAGAAACGAGACAAAACAGCATGAATTAATTCATCACTGCTCCACCACCACCATCTCGTCCGTCTGACAGTCGCCGTCTGGCCTGACCGGAGCTGCCGCTATGACGCATGGTGAATCGGGGAGGGGAGGAAGTAGTAACTACTAGTGGAGTGGATGGAGGAAGGATTGACTCTGGAACTGGGTGACGGTGTATCGATACCGTATAGTAAGTAAACAGTCTTGTCTACTCCAGTTACTACTAACAGTTGCTGCTTTTTTGATCGCCAGAACTACTAAACTGCCACTACTACAGGTCTGGTCTCTACGACATCAACCACATGTAATGTTGCATACAATACAATGTACTATTTCTGTTATACTCTTTACTTTTCCCTCTTTTGATTGCATCTTCCTTTCTACAGCTCTTTGGAATAAATCTACTACTACTACTACTACTAACCACCCGCCCGCAGCTCAGTCCTCCGGGTCCAGTCCATCTCCGGCCTCATCCCCCCCACCCCCGCACTGCAACCTTCCTGTTTGATCGGCGGGTCATCAACGTTCTCCCCCGTCTATCATTTCATTCGAGCGCTAGGATCAACGGTCTGAGCTCGAGGAACTCCGCGCGAGCCATGGGCGTTTCCCATGACCTTTGCACGATGCAAGCCCTCGCCAATGTCTTGACTGGTTCCCGTAAACTAGCGAAAGAAACCAACATGAAGCGGCGCTCGGAGCTTTCCATACCTACATGCCCAGTCGACCTCGCTGCGAATTGTCTGGCCGCACTCTCAACCACCAGCTGGGACGGTAATGGTGTCTGGAGGCACTGCCACAACTGGCTTTGGCCTAGATATGCTCGCCTTTTGGGCGGGCAAGAGAACGTCAAAAGAAGTAACATCGACTTCAAGACAGTAAGCAGCACGCCTAACAGCATCATCTGATCGGAGCCGCTCCGCTTGCAATGGGCAGCATCACTGCACAAAGGGCACGGTGACATTTCATGGGTAAGAGATCAATTGCATGCATAGGATCGCTACAACAAGCTGCGTGGTATAGACGGGACGATAGAAAATCAACAGCAACAAAACAGAATGCCGGGTAATAGCATAGAAAATTAGAGAAGTATGTAAAGAGAGATCGCCATTAGATGCAGAAACAAGTCATGGGAAAAGAAAAGAAAAGAAAAAAAGAAAAAAATAAGGGTTATAGGAAATTCCGGGGGCATGAAACAGGATATCAAAAGGCTTTGCGCAGTCCACGTGCAAAGAATGTAATGCCAAGGCCTGTGGCTCCCTCTTCCTGTTATTGAGGACCTTGAGCTCATTGATTGAAGATCAGCCCCAGGAGTTGGACGTGGTCTGTTATGGCCGATGCAGATAGAAAAGCCCCAAGAAACATATCATCCTGAAAGATCACAAATGAGAAGGAAAACTTGACACCATGCCACAAATTCCAATGACCATGAACCAACCCAGCGCCAGGCACATTGAACTGTGAGGTCAACTTAGCACCGTAACGCCGATGCCTACCGACTGAACACAATGTGATGAACAAACGAACAAAGAAAATCAAAAGATAACGAACGCCAAAGCTGCAAAAAGGGTGTAAATCAGAAGCATCAAAGCTTCAGAGAAATGAGGTTCATCAGTAAAACCGGGCTGGAAGACTGACGAGTGAGAGGGCAGATAGGACGGCCTCTACACAACGTAGGCAATCGCCGAAGTGGAGAATCACGGTAACGTAAACCGGGTCTAGTTGCTCTTTCAACGATAGCTGCCTCACAGAATACCCGAATCCTTGAGGGCATTTTGCAGGATTGTTTCCTTTACAGCGGCGAATACCAGACGGATATTCGTCGTGTCGGTAGCCTGAGTCAGACTTGAGGGCGAATTAGTGATTACACAGCACGAGCAGGTATGACCAAAACTTACTGAGGGTAAAGATTCAGATGCGCTCTGTTGACTTGATTGAATCTCCAAAGAAGGTATTTGGCCGCCCGATTCACGTCATTGCCGCCGGAATAGTCCGGAAAGTAATGGTTCAATGGAGATCGAGGAAGCTTTTGTTTGAAAAGATCGACCTTGTTTAGGAAAAGAATTATGCTCGTTCGCATAAACCATCGAGAATTGACCACGGAATCGAACAGGACTAAGCTTTCCATCATGCGATTCTGAAAGCGAGATCAGCAGTGGCGCATGGGCAGGGCGATGAAGCGCTCCGAGACATACCTGATTGCTCTCCTCCAATAATACTTGGTCATACTCACTCAGCGCCACGCAGAAGATGATGGATGTTACGTTTTCAAAGCAATGAATCCACTTCTTCCGCTCGCTCCGCTGGCCGCCAACATCGAACATACTATGTGACAAGTCAGCAAATTGTCGATGAAACAGGGGTCACCTTCAAGGAGAGGACAGGTCATACTGTATGCTAAGCTGGCCCATGGTAAATCGCGTCTCATATATACCTGTCGTTTTTGTTCGCGCGCGGAGTACATCATTTACGTTGGGTATGTAATCTGGGGAAGCTATCCGCTTAGCTTCATCAAAGAAACTAGAAGGACTCGGTCAGCAGCTGTGCTTGTGGTAGGACTCGATTTGACGCAAGCACTTACTATGGCGCAGAATCCATCAGATAGAATTCGTTCTGATGCTCCAGCACATTGGAAGTACAAGGGTCATTCCAGAGATACGTTATCGCATCACCGACCCGAGAATCCAGGGGTATATTTGGATCAGGGTCAATGTTATAATCGGAAAGGAATTGGATGTAGTCGCGGACTTTTTGACTTGAAGGTTCTAGCGAGAACTGGTGGTAGGCTGCTATGAGAGATTTGGTACAATCGAGGAGGTTCTTGTAGACCGTTAGGCGATATAACGCCAGCTCTTCAACTGTGTACCCATTTTGGTGGATGATCTTCATTTGCTTGACGATGGTCGACTTGCCGCTTTCTCCGGAACCTAACATCACACACGATATCACAGTTAGCAAGAGTTGAGCTTGAGATAGCATCGGCCGTCGTATAGCCGGATGAGGAGAATGCAACTAACCAAGCAATAGGATCTTGCACTCTCGCCGTAGTCGCCTAGAGTCCTCTTCTAGTTTTCGGTCGATTGCCTGGCTCCTCCGCTTCGACTCCGCATCTCCTGTCGCTTCCGTGCTCACACACGAACCCATGTTCTCGGTATGATTCCCAGACAGCGAAAAGCTAACCCATTAGCTGCCTGCGGAAGGATACGGCATCAACCTGTCAGGACGCTGAGACCCGACGCCGACGGGAGAGGCGAATACCCAGACGAGTGGCAGCTCCAACGACCCAAACAGACAGATGTGATTGCGGACGGAAGGTTATGAGCGGCGCAATGGGGAGGATATCGCTGCAGCGATCGGAACGGGGAGAGCAAGAGAGACGTTGGTATATGCGATCGACAATGGAGTTCGATCAGGGATCGAGGCTTGCGCGCGTAGTGGCCGAAGGCAGAGCCACAACAGACGGCTCGAGGTCGAAACGGGGAAGGCCGGAGCGACGACGACTGCAAGCTCCCGGGGAGGCGGAGGTGTTGGCTCGTGACGCAGGAGGTGGAAAGGAAGCAGGGGAGACAGCGAAGCAACGAAAAGACGCCGAGCCCAAGCGCGGAGTAGGATGGTTCTGCTGGAGGTTTGATCGAGAGGGTGAGGGGTGTCAAGAGAACCAACTGCGGAGCAGGAAAGCGAGCGAGAATGACGACCTGACGCTAAAAAGGGTAGTTAAAGTCGATCGGGGGGGTGATGATGTGGGAGAGTGGATGAGAGCGCGGATCTCGAGTGTGAGATAATGTAAGCAATGGGGATCAGTCGTCGGTCGGGTCGATCAATCAGGCGGGTAATAGTAGTTAAGGGAGGAAGGAGATGAGATGGGATGGGATGGGATGGGATGGAGGATGGGGGGGAAATAATGCGCGGACGTGTGAATATGAAAGGGAATTAGGTATTATTACTGGTCATTATAAAGGAGAAAATAAGTTCGTGTGCGTTAATTAGTAGGAAAGGAAAAATGAGGGGGTGGAGGGAGGAAGAGGAGTAAGGTGAATGGTAGGATGTGATTGATTGATGGAAGGTTAGTTCGTAGTGGTTGGTAGAGAGGATGGGATGGAATGGGGATGGGATGGGATGGGATGGATGGGCCAGTTGTGGATGTTTCCCAATCGTCATCTAGACAGGTGGAAGTGGAGATGGCAGAAAGACAGAGGAGAGGATTACATACTCGCTCGATCGTAGGGGCGCGGGTGGGTATTTGGGAAAAACGTGGACCGGGCGACCCAAGCTTACCGCGAGTGAAAGACATAAAGGGAGAGATGGAGAGACCAAGAGAGAGGAGAAAGAGAACTTCTGGCGCTAAATGGGGGTTTGAATGGGTGAATGGATCTGATCGATCTTGGGGTTGTATGTAAGTATAATATTCCCTCCCTCCAAAAAAAAATAACGATAATAATAATAATAATAATAATAATAATACCCTCTACTATTCCGATCTCTATGTCAATGGTCGGGTTCACCTGATGGCCAAAGTTCTCCCTCTCCAGAGCATGTCTGATAGTACTCCTACTTCTTTTAGACCCTCCCCATTAGCCCCTAAAGAAACATAACCCACGCTTTACCTACTACTACTAGGCTACTATTCTTGTGGTCAGATTTGTGGGCAGGCCGGGGGAGGCAAAAAGAAAAAGGGACTAATGTACTAGTAACCCAAAACGCCAGTGGCAGCAATTACAACGAGTCAGGCCAGACAGGGCACACTCAGTTTGCCTAGCTGCTAGGCTTTCTCTGTCGCTCGTAATATTTTAGCGTGTGTCTTGTCTTCTTCCCTTTCCTCCAACCAACACTTACTACAACGACTACTGTGCGTCCACAAACCCCGAGTGAAGGGTTTGATTCTCTATTGACGGTATTTGTGTCACATCTGGTCTAGAGCCGATTCGGTGGTACGCCGTGCTCCTGAATATCCAAACAAACATTATTCGCATATCCTCTTGACGCAGGGAGTGAGTGTCGATCCTCTTATATACTTGATCTTCTATATGATACATTTCTTCTTTGGTTGATTATTGTGTATTTCTTATTCGTATTGATGGTATCCTTTTTCTCAGTTTCATTTACCTTTCAGAGCATCATCTTGCCCAGCAGCACATGAAGTGAGGCTGTGGCTAACAACAGCACCCGAGTGGAACACTGTGTGCTTAGAAGATCGTCAGACTAACCGGGGCAATTCATGAGGCTACCTGGTCACTTGTCGCTACATCCAATAACATCATCCAACAGTCCCGATCAACTTAGTACTTTGCACTTAAGCATGATAGATACCAGTATTCGCTGGCCTGTCAATATAAAGATCAGCTCAGCCCCCAATTGACTGCAATTGAAGTACCAACTTGTGTTATAGCCATGTTTGGACTGTATCAAGAATACTAGTGTAGTGGCGCCCCTTGTCGAGCATCCCGTCCTGGATGATCGTTTTGGACGTATCCGAAAATGAATGACTTGATTCTAAGTTTTCTCATTTTCTCACTATGGAGTACACTAGTATCCGTTTTGAACTCCTCTTTTCCCCCCACTGCCCTCGAATCCTTCGTTAATAATAGGAACTTGGATCGGAGAAATGTTTTGAGACAACAACCATGTGCACATGAAACACTGGCTGTAGCTACCACAACTGAAAACACCCCTAGCCCTCTTTCTTTTCCCTCACCATAGTTACATCCATTTTTACTCTCTTGACCATCAGAACTTTATGCTGTAAAACACAGAAGATGGTGTGGTAAATCCTAACATCTCTGTACACAACAGCAGAAATTCACCTCGAGAGCGTGCCATGCGAGTGAAAGAAAATTGAGGATGGATAACCGAGTTTAAATGCAATGGAATGATGGATTCTAATGATGACATGCCGTTTATATTCATATCATGTCAGCAATTCGCGCTCGGATTTAATATTGCTTGCCCGTTGCATCTTACAATTTTGGGCTCTGGAGACACGGACGGGTGACATTATACTTCCACTCGAGATTAATTGGCCCTGGCTTGTACTTGTCTATATATTCACAGCGACATTCTGCAGCTTATAGTGGCATATTAATTGACACTGAGCCTGAGAAGCATAAGCATTGTCCAGAACCGTTAGTCGCGGTCACTGGCTTTAATCAAGGTTACATAGAATGCGGCTTCACGGACCTACCGGGCTTAGACGTTACCTCGTGTAGTAGCATGCCAACGAGTCTATGAAATACCGCTGGACCCATTCCCAACGGAGCCAACTTCAATGTGTTGACTGCAGTATTCATGCTGATATTAAATGTTCATTGGAAAGTTAGACATACAGTGGACCATATACTTAGGAATGTTGAGCAGTTAATAATGACTCCCATTAGACACCGTCAAATAATCTCGCAGTTTATAACAGGAACTCTTCATCCAGTGTTTTGACATCAGCTCTGCAACCCCTCACATAGAACGGTCACGCCGTAGGACGTTCCTTTCTTCATGCCAACATGAAACCAGTCTGTTGTAGTACAGCAGGGATGGCTGTGTCAAAGCGGCATGTCATGTGGCATTTGCCCATTGTCGAAACGTACTTCCATTGTGCGACAAACTCCTTGCAGGTATGAGAACCAGTCTTCTACCGGTCGCTCCGAACTTGAAATCTTGTGTACTTAGTATCAGTGTTGGGAGAGAAACAGCTTTATGGTCAGAGCGCAGATAATGATGGGGTTGGACCATCTCGGGTAAATTAGGTTGTAACTATCGGCATATAGTCAGTCATCCTGAGACCTCGCTCCCCTCCTGTCAGGCAGCATGGCCGCTGCCGAGCACTAGTAGCTGCGTTGGCACCCCGTGCCAATTTCCTTGTGCTGAAACTCCTCGATTCTAATAATGGCATACGAAGGGAAATCTGTCAAACAAATAATCATGACAGCCTGAACAGCCTTACACAAACCCGGATATAGTTTCCATACATAGCACGGAGTACTGTACTAATGTTAGTAATCACCTGACTGTCCTCCTTTCTGTCCTTTCCTCCCCGGGTCGCCCCTTAGCCAGAATTAGAAGCTTTGACGAAAACAAGATGAGTGTGCGAGAAGAACGTTGTTCGGCCGACATAGTATGTTAGATATGAATTTATCAATGGGACAGGAATAAATATTGATGGGTTGTTCGTCACGAAATTGGTGGAATTGATTGGAACCGGCTGAGCCCCACCGAGGGGGGGGTATGATGACATTGAGGAGCACAGCTTGATGCTAACTACTAAGTACTACTGATAGTATGGTTCGCCCCGGTTGGGCATTACGTAGTAGTAGACGCCTTCTTGGAATCATACTTACTGTGAGTAGTATTCCGATCGATCGCGATGATGGTAGCCCATCTATCGATCATTACTCTAGTTAATGGCCATATGAATGGGCTGACACGGGATCTTGAGGTATACTGCAGGAGACATGAATCTTTTCCACATACACACACTCCCTCCCTCTCTTTCTCTCTCTCGCCATATTCTAAATAGTTAGGTTGGGATGTTTTAAGGTACCAATAGTAGTCTGCGGCGGTACGTATATGCTCCATGTCTATTCGCCTGTTGAGATTGTTGCAGATGCACTGGAGAAACAATTCTGGTAGACCCCGCGGGGCATTGATACTTCTTTATATATACAACATCGCAAAAGATCTAATAAAAGAACTACTAACCCATGAAGGACTACATATCAATTGCATGCCAATGATAATGATGATATGATTCTCTGGATAAAATTTCCCATGGACTGTTAGGTAAGCGTGACGGGCTTTCTTCCCTGAAATTTGGAACCGTCTTCCAACCAATCCAACCAATGGGTATGACTCAAGAGTCTAGACAAGACCGCGTCACAGTGGCAGTGGCACTAGTAGTCGATCGGTAGACGAGAGGGAAAAGAGAAAGGAACTAAGAATCGCAGAGCTGCTCTTACACAGTACACAGTAGTAGTAGTAATAGTTGTGCCCACACCCAGCCGGACCTTTCTGCGATACCCTGCTTCCGTCGCGGACGTCATCGGTCTTGTTTTGGGCGTTCCGGAGACTGAGAACCTCAACGGACTAGTAGGAATTACTAGAGAGAGACTCGTTTTCCCCACACACACCCTGCTGGGCGCCACCTACGGTCTTTTGCTGCCTCTTTCTCTCTCCAACACCAACTACCAGTTGTACCTCGTTCCTACTTACATCCCGCATTTTTATTCTTGCTCTTGTCGTCGTTCACTTTAGCCTCTCCTGCTACTGCTTCTTTTTTTTTATCCCTCTCACTCGACACTCCTCTCCCACCTCACTCCCCTCGATCTCTTGTCTCTTTTGGCTTCCACTCCTAATCCCCAAATCTCCTGAGAACGAGCTCCGAGGCTCCCACTTTTACCCCCTCCTTGAGTGCGGTGTACCGTCATCCTTACTCCAAAATGGCGGAATTCGTGCGTGCCCAAATCTTCGGCACCACCTTCGAGATTACAAGCAGGTGCGACTCTTTTTTTGACGATTTAAAGAAGATCAGTATGATCTATCGATCATTTACTCATCCTCTCGCAGGTACACAGACCTGCAGCCCGTGGGAATGGGCGCTTTTGGTCTCGTCTGGTGAGTTCGACAACCCCTCTTCTGGATTTCGCCGCCACGCGGATGGCTTTTGTGGCCCGCCCGAACAGCACATGGACTGACGCCTGTCATGGTATAATTCAGTTCTGCGAGGGATCAATTGACAGCACAGCCGGTCGCCGTCAAGAAGATTATGAAGCCGTTCAGCACACCAGTTCTGTCCAAGAGAACGTACCGCGAGTTGAAGCTGTTGAAGCATCTACGACACGAAAATGTTAGCCAAACCCCCCCCCCCCCACCAAGAGGCGGTCCGCCATCCGCCGTACCGCAATGCTGACTATGAGTAGATAATCAGTCTCAGTGATATTTTCATTTCTCCGCTCGAGGATATGTAAGAAGTTTTGCCTGCTTCGAGTTCTCACTAAGTTGCCTTGTTTCCTTTTTATTCTGACGATCGCCGCAGCTATTTCGTCACGGAACTCCTGGGAACCGACCTCCATAGACTCCTCACCTCCCGTCCTCTGGAAAAGCAGTTCATTCAGTATTTCCTCTACCAAATTCTGGTACGCCATTCTGACATTTGTTTCCGCGCTTTATCTATCGTGGATCTTTCCCCTGGCGTACGCTGACCATCCGCAGCGAGGACTAAAATATGTCCACTCGGCCGGTGTTGTCCATCGCGATCTTAAGCCGAGCAACATCCTCATCAACGAGAACTGCGACTTGAAGATTTGCGACTTTGGTCTTGCCCGTATTCAAGACCCCCAAATGACAGGCTATGTCTCGACCCGGTATTATCGCGCTCCCGAGATCATGCTCACATGGCAAAAATACGACGTGGAAGTGGATATTTGGAGTGCGGCCTGCATTTTTGCGGAGATGCTGGAGGGAAAGCCATTGTTCCCAGGAAAGGATCATGTCAACCAATTTTCGATTATTACAGAGCTTTTGGGCACCCCGCCGGACGACGTTATTCAGACCATCTGCAGTGAGAACGTGAGCATCTCCTCCCCGCTACCGTGAACGCTGCTCTTTCGATGATCTATCGCTAATACTTTATCATGTTAGACTCTGCGATTCGTCAAGTCGCTGCCTAAACGCGAACGTCAACCTCTGGCTAGCAAGTTCAAGAATGCCGACCCAGATGGTATGTATATCACCATCACTCAAATCAGTCGACGCTGGCCCGGTCTCTAACATCATCATAGCTGTTGATCTCCTCGAACGAATGCTAGTTTTTGACCCCAAGAAGCGAATCCGTGCAGGCGAAGCGCTTGCGCATGAGTATCTCGCACCTTACCACGATCCCACCGACGAACCTGTGGCCGAAGAGAAGTTCGATTGGTCCTTCAACGACGCCGACCTGCCGGTGGACACCTGGAAGATTATGATGTGGGTCTTTGCGAAGTAGGGTTGCCAAGTATTGAATGCTAACCTAGACTAGGTACTCGGAGATTCTTGACTTCCACAACATTGACCAGGCCAACGATGCTGGCCAAGTGCTCGTTGAAGGAGCAGTCGCCGATGGACAGCAGACCTTCGCATGAGGAGGTTCCACAATATAATGCCATGGACAAGGCGCAGGCAGCGATGCGATATGATTATGACGTCGTCAATTCCTTCGATTTCTCTTGGTATGTAGACTGGAAGCGGGGACTGTGATATGGTGTTTTTTTTTTTGCCCGACACGGGTCTTCTTGTGCTCCCTTACCAAATTTTTCTTTTTACTCTTTCATCAATCTTACATCCAGGCGTTTACACACGACCCGCGCTTGGAAACTTTTCTACCTGCGTTGAGAGTCGGACGAACTGGAGATTGGACCCGTCTGTAACACGACTGAATTATTTTCTGTTACCCATTCTTGATGCTATATATACACTTCTTCTTGGTCCACGATTGATGAGCATGCGTGTTATAAATCTCTTTTTGATTAACTCGAGTGTATTGGGGTGTGTTGTGTCTGTCCCTCCCTCTCTCCCTCTGTGTGTGTGTGTTTGAGGAAACTTGTTGGATTTGCGTACGTTGCGCCATAGAATCGAATTTAAGAAAAAAAAAAAAAAAAAAAAAAAAAAACATACTAATTTTCGTGACGTTTGGGGTCTTTCTGGTTTCCTTTGGGTCTAAGGAGGGAGGGTGGGGAGATAGAATTGGAACACAAGTATCGTGCGAGATCGTAATCCCTAATAAAACTGCTAAGGAGCAAGAGGGCGTCAATTCCTTATCTTTCATCGAAGCCATCAGCACCTTAGATAGTAGCCAACCTTAATCCCGAGGCAGCCTGTCCAGCGGGGCGTATGGGGCCCTCCTTTTCCAAGAGTTATGTCTCTCTTCCCCCAACTTCCCGTCACCGCCCGACCGGGGGAACCAATCTGCCAGCAGCTTGCTCCTTCCCCCCCTGGTCGGGGTCCAGTTTAATTCCAAGACTACCGACTGACTCGGACTAGTGATCGCTTCCTCGAGTCTTGCATTAATTGTCTGTCGTCCCTTTCGTCCCACGTGAGGCCTCGTCCGTTTTATCTTTTTATTGGGTTCTCTTCTAGACAGGAGGGGTTTCCTCCTATTCTCAAAAAGGTGGAAATTGGCTTGGAACGTGTCACTTCTCAGTCCCCATTTTCTATGACCGTCCCCACGCCATGTCTTGCGTCCGCAGTGGTCAGGATCCCATTGTCATGGTCATAGATTTTCACCATGCAAGGTGAGTGTCTCGTCGTCGGCTGAAGCAAGCCCATGAGGGGCAAGAAAGATGTTCCAGAAGGGAGGCAGGCTATGGAGACGGTGGCTTGCTCCCCAATCATTATCAACATTCCTCGATTGCACACCCTTTACTACTACTACTAGTAGTGGCTCACCCCCCCCCCCCCCCCCCCGGTATTATGGTGACTGGGTCGGAGTCAAGCACTAGCACTTGTACCTCATCTCTGTTTCCTGTGTCTCACTTATTCTCTTCATTTGATCCATCGCGCAACGAGCTGGATTTGCTAACCATCGATATTCATTTACTCTGCCAGGGGTCCCGAAATAGAACTATGCGTTGGAGACGATGGAAGCGATCCTGCAGCGGAGAATGACTGGTCATTGTTACCGTTTATGGCCTTATCCGATGGAGCGCATATGTACGACCCGAACTGTCTTATCGTCCCTCGTGGATCCATACAACTACTGAGAGATCGTTCTGAGCTGCGTTGACACACATTGTACCTTCTAGGTCCACCGAAGAGTTCTCGTACTTCACCGTGCGGCGGAAGGAGACTCCTACTGAACCTGCGACTTCACTCTTCGGCATCTCTTGTTCCCGACAGATCGATTCGAATCTTCTCATATATCGCCCTCCGGATGTTACAAGATCCACGGTGCAAAAAGCGGTGGTAGTGGTGACGGATAACCCTCGGAGCTTGGGACAACTGATGGAGAAACTGTCTGTTGTGACTTCGGCTTGGTTTGCCCAACGGTATGTCTATCAGCCGATGCCAATTCCTGGGACGATCTGCTCTCGCTTGCTATTGGGCAATGGTACATCGGGTAATATCGTCGGGTGTCTTGGCTGACACAGCATCAACAGGGATTTTTCGGATATCGATATTCTAAAGGTGCGCTCTTAGATAGAAGTCTGTCTCGACCCTTACTCACATCTTCTTAGAAATTTAGGGAAGGCCTCGTGATCAGTCTGAGGAAGGATGAGGGATCAAAAGACCAAAACCTAGGTATGACTGCCCTGCATTTTGGCTTCGCGCTTCCCTCTGGTTGACGTTTTGTATCAAGGTCTTTCCCTGCGGGAGATGATCCATGAGTTCAAATATCAAACCTTGGTTCTCTTCAAGGCTCTACTTCTACAGCCAAAGGTAAGCAGTGCCCAGAACAACGGTATACTTCACATACTAATGTTACGTAGATGCTCTTCTTTGGCTCCCGATGCGAACGGCTGTGCATGATTCAGTTCTCTCTCGTTTCTCTCATTCCTGGGCTTTTGAATAAGTTACAGGACTGTGCTGATCCCGCGTTTGATACCTACGCACAGACCGTGGAACAGCCGACGTCCCTCAAGACGAGTGATAGAAATTCTTGTAGGTCATCTAATCCCTTCTTCACTGGGTGTATACTAATATCACAGTATTGGCATATATGGGTCTACCTCTGCAGATTTTCGGCAAGGTTCGTTAAACACCATTTGTAGAGTTTAGGCTCTTCTAACATGATCTAGGGAAGCATGTTCGGGCCCTACACGCCATTGCAGCAGCTGGATCTGCTAGCAGATTATGGAACAAAGTCGTACGTTGTCGGCTCGACAAATTCATTACTGTTACAGCAAAAGGATCGCTATAGCGACATACTAGTTAATGTGAGAACATTTCGACCCTTTGTAGATTCTCTGCTAACATCTGAACTCTTAGCTTGACGAAGATACCATCAATATCTCGTCTCCCACCCTCCGGAATGCCTTGGCACTATCTGTCGCAGACCGGCGCTGGATTGACCTTCTCACCCAAATCATCAACGACACATGGGATGAGGCCCATCCAGAGCAGCCTAAGACCCACGGATATATGGGGTCGGAGGAATTCATTAGACTACAATTTGAAGAATACCTCTTAGCACTCCTCGCCTGCATGCAGTATCACGAAGAGCTCAACTCTCTGAATGCTGACGAGTTAGGCCGGAGGAGCCGTGCCCATCTAGAAGCATTCAATATTGAGGGAGACCCGGCTTTGGAATTCAATTCCGAATTCTTGGCGCAGTGGAGGAACACGCCGAATTATTCGCTGTTCAAACGTCTGACCTCTGATGCGCTTCTTTTTTCGATCGTTGAGCCTCGCCATCCCTGCGCAGGAGGGCTGACCATTGATGATGTCCAACGACGTTTGTCTCAACAAGTCGCGGAGCTTCACTTAGACGAAAGGGTCCGTGAAAGTCGCGAGGCTCTGAACAGGCACATTTCTACTGGACAGAAGAAAGTGAGCGCGGCATTCAACAGCTTCTGGGCGGACATCGAATCCATGCGCGAAGCCCAACGCAAAAAGAATGAAGAGAAGGCCTCCCAATCGCAACGTTCATCCTTGGACAAAGGCTCTCGGAACTCTCCACCATTTTCACCGTCCGACACCGCATCGGTGCATTCCACCAGCGGTGCTTCCTGGTTCTCTGCGCGTAAAGCTCCTGCTGTCGATCTCACCCAAGCACAGGCATCCGTGAGTGCAGCAAGCCAGAAGGCAGGTGCTTATCTCAGCTCCTGGGGCTCTTGGGCCAGTGAGAAGCGGAAGGAATGGCAAGAGAAGAAAACCACGCCGGCATCACCAACTTCCGTCAATTCGCCATCGGCTCCGGCACTAAACAGCATCACAGAAGCCAGCGAGGCGGACCGAGGAAGACGGCGGTCCATGCAGTCTCGCCGCAGCGAAGACTCCACAATCTCCCGCAGTGGAAGCAGAAGAAAGCGGTGGAGCAACATTCTCCTGCGGCGGGAAAGCGGGGAGTTCAGCTCCGCCTACCGAAAGGACGACGAGAGCAGCAACAACGGCGAGCAGGACACGTATTCGAGATCGCCCTTGTCTCGCACAGCTTCATCAGTTCACGATGACGAGGTCCCCGCGATAGAATCAACCGAACCGCCTATTGAGCCCACAACCCATTCCGCACCCGAAATCAATGAGCCCGCACCTACCACTGCAGCGGAACATACGAACAAGTCACCACCTGATGAAGCAGAAACCTCTAAACTGAAGTCCCTGGAAGACGAAGCGAAGGCTCCTACTACTACCCACTTGCAACCATCTCCTGACATCAAGGAAATGTCACCGGAACCGATCGAGCCGCATGCCGAGAAATAAGACAATCATTCTGTTGATGTCTACTCGATCATTATAATAGTAATAAGGGAACAACCTATGTCCCCCTGTTCCCATTCTGTATGTAAGCCTCCCGCTTTATGTCACGACAGGCTTTTTTTCTATTTCTCCCTTTCGGGGAGACCCCCCTCTCACCCATGCTCATCTATCATCGAGAGCTCCTGATACCCGAAGAGGACACAAATAATGCCTGTATATATGACGACGCATGCCATCTATCTCAAATGTCGTGTATACTCTGTCCCATCATGTGAACTGATACATAGTAATAGCATAGTAGCTAGATAACGCTCATAGTGTTTTGATACCAATCATACATAATATTTGCATCAAATTTTTACTCACTAGTTCTTGATAGTATAGTCTAATGAAGGGCTTGTCTTTCTACATATTATGAAATATTCCATTTTTCTACTAATTACTGAGATCGTTGCTCAGCCCAGCCTCGAAGGTTTTCAGTTTATATGAACTTAGATGAAGGAATATGATGAGAAAGTGAAAAGTGTGATCCAGTCTAATTGTATATCTGGGTTGTCATTTGTCGTAGCAGCGCTGTGAAGAAAAGAAAAACACGTTTCCCATCCGCCGCTCCTCGATGTGCCATTGGGACAATATGAGTCAAGATAGAAGAAGACTAATATAAAAATAAGGAGGCTACTGCGCTAACAGGACATTTGAGATGATGGTTGATGTGATGTTTGTGATCTTGATCCAGGATGAGGGGATTGAACCGCCAAGATGAAAGGAAAGGATGAGGAAAGGGAATGGAGAATTCGGGCTGTATGGCGATCACGCAATGTAAGCGATCTCATCACCGTCCAGCCGCTCTATATAGTCCTTCTCCATGAGTGCTTCGATGTTCTTCTTGATGTCCGGGACCTTGGGAGGGAAACGCGACTTGACCTGTTGGATCACTTCTTGGACAAGTTGCACATGCTTCATCTTCTTGCGAGATTTCATGATACGGACAATAGCGGACTGTGTTATACACATGTTAGCGACATGGGAATTCTTCTAATATGACATATGTGCAAGGGACATACCTGAAGCAGCAGCTTCCGATCCTCCTCAATCGTCTTGTGCGTATCATCAGACTCAACCTTCTGCTCAGACTTGATCTGGATGTTGAGGTTGACCTTGATCTTCTTGTTCTTGAAGTTATAGTTCAGGGAGAAGGATGTACCAGGTTCTGGCTTCGACCCCTCCGGATTTATGATGAGCACCTTGGCCTTCAGGAAGATACTCAGGTTCGGGTCAAGGATCTCGGGAGCAAGGGATGTGGCTTTTTGGATTTCCTCGTAGGACAGAGTGTCATGTTCGTTGAACAGTAAGAGAATACCCATCTGGAAGGTCGACACCTGGAACGTGTACGGAACCTTGGTGTTTTTGATGTAGTTGGTCTTGATTTCACCTTTGCATAGCTGCCAGAGCCATGTCAACTTACGACCGTTATGCTTGTCAAAATAGAAACTCTGGAACCGTTCAGCAGTCTTGACAATTTCCGGTGGCGCGAGGAAGTCAGTCGAAGGCGCACTAAGGGGCCAGAATCCAGTTCCCAGGATCTGGAAGTGTGAGTCCACCAGTTTCCTCCGATCGTCATCGTCGAGAATCTTTTCCTGCCAGTCTCTGTAGCTGGCGTTAAGGTCTTTCGAAATCTGAATGTCTTGGAACATGCGCTGCAGCTTGTTGGTGTACTCGAATCCACATGCCTCCTTAAGCTTGCTAATCATACTGGTCTCTGCATCGTCAGAGACCGAGCTGACGTGGACGAGACGTTTAGCCAGCATCTTGGAATAGAACTTCTGGAAAACATCCTTGTCTTCAATGTACTTGAAGACAGTCATGATCTGCACCAGCATTTCTTCGAGTTCAGACTCCTCCGCTGCCTTGGAGCCCTTCTTGAGCAGTGAATCTGTGTACCGGGCCAGCAATTCCGGGGTCTTTGTTGAACCAGATTTGCAGATCTTATTGCGGTTTACAAATTCACGGCAAGCATTATCCAGAGACCGGACGAACTCCGACTCGCCGTTGAAGGCTTCGCTTACCAGACTCTGATACCGGGTGTGCACCTGCAACAGTGCATCGACGTAGAGCTTGGGCTCAAAGGATTCGCCATCCGCGGCAACCTTTTCCACGGCAGCCAAGCCTGCTTTTCTGACGTGGGCTTCAAACTTGGTGCGGAGAGGGTCCAGGCCATCTTTAATGCGAGACAAGAGTCTGTACATCCGGGCTAGATCTTCTTGGCGTTCATTATCCAACAACACCTGGAACTCGTCCCGCAAGAGTTCGGAGTGCGCGGTAACAAGCACATCCAGGCACGTGTCAGTGAGGTGCTTAGAGATATCCGGGTGCAGATACAAGCCCACGCGAGCCTTCTCTTCATCCAGACGAGCCTCCGCCTTCTTCATGTACTCAACAACACTGTTCTCTGCGACAAACTGGCGTGACTCATTCTCGTAATAGACCCTAGTGGCGTCAATGAAGGGCTTCTCGAAGTAATACCGATAGACCTCCAGGGTGGATTTGCTAGAGTCGCTCTCGTCCAAGCCAAGGGAGACGAAGGAGTCAACAATGCTCTTGATCTGAGACTGCTCGATGGTTTCGCCGTTTCTCTGCTTCTCGACCAAGTTGAGCACCGCTTCCATGACCTTCTCATGGACCTTCATGAAGAAGTCATCCTTCCACTTGACCAAGTGCAAGGTATACACATCGTATACATTCTTCTTGCCTTCGTCAATCTCCCGCTTGACCCAGTGACGGTTCAAATATTTGAAAAGATGGTTGATGTACTTCGCCGCCGTCGTGTAACGGAGCCACTCTCGGATGTAAAATCCTAGCAGGGCCTCTTCCGCATGACCCTCGGACTCTTGGTATACCGCGTCAAGGTGACGAGAAAGGTACTCCCCGAGCAACTTGTACAGTTCCTCTCCTAGTAGATGTGCTGGTGATGCCGTCAGCTGTGGAGTTCTGAGACTTAAGAATTTGTGTGGTTGTGACCGACCGCCATGATGCGCTTTTATGTTTTGGCTGCTACCGATGGCCTTCTGTGACGTGCAAAAGTTATGGACGGCGCTTGTTTTATGCAGGTTAGCCAATACATGGGGGCAGGAGACGCCTCGGAACCAGGACATACGTATACAACGCCATGTACTAGAACAACGAAGATGATATGTCAGCAGACCATCCAGCTCGGCAGATAATGATGGTCCTGACGGGGAAGCCAGGCAAAGAAAGTTGAACGGCATACAGTTTTCATATCCACACCTTCCTCCAACTTGAGCATCACGCTGTCGATGCCCTTCTCTAGGAACGTCCATCTGCACACCATCAGCCAAGGTCCCGACCAAAGCCGCTATATGATTCCTTCTGACAAGAGCGGCCGCCCGGCTTAAAAGGACTCACGTTTCATCCAGATCATCCTTGTGAGGGATTTGGGGGATAAGAGCAGGCATTCTGCGAGCTATGGATAGTCGAGTTCGAGCCTTGAGCACAGGTCTATGGAGTAAACGGGACAGCATTAGCTTATGCGAATTTGAGACGACTCCTTTTGAGGAGTTGTCAAGGCGGCGGAAGGTTCTAGTTATGGGACGAAACAATGGACAAGGAGACGATAGCGACCAGGCACAAAGACATGTGAGGAATGAAAGGGAACACGGAACTTACCTCAACGTCTCAAGGATAAAATGAGTGACCGCGCGATGAGCGGTGGGCGGCTAAGCTTTAAGGCAGCGATGATGAGTCTAGATATCAGCTTCAGGACCTCAGCCTAGCATTTAAGGCAGAAGAGAAGCTGGCGCGCTGTGGGAGACGACCCAAGGAGCCACGAGGATTGCACTGCAAATGCCCGGAACTACTAGAGTAGGTAGTGACGCGCCTTGGGGGAGAGAGGGTGGGGAGGGTAGAAAAGCGAAGGCGGGGAGGAGATATGATTTGAGCAAAGGAAGCAGAAAGAGGGCGTGGCGGTTGGGCGGAAGAACTAAGATGGGGGGAGGATGATGATGGCTGGTGGTTGGTGGTTGGTTTAGTTTGGCGGTTACTAAGTAACTTGGTGGAGGTTCCTCCAACAGAGGGGGGGAATTGCTCGCTGTTTGCGGTAGGCGGTCAAGCCCTCTCGATCTAGATTTCGATTCCCCAGGCCGCCCTGCTGAGTGATCGGGACTAGTACAGAGTCCTGTGAACAGTCTTTCTTTAATTTTAATTACTTGAAGGTTTGTTCCAGGTCTCTTCAGCATCGTGTTACACTGTGCACGTCCAGCTTTATACCTCCCCTCAAATTCTCCCCCAAACTGCATCCCAATACCCTTTGGGTAGGCTGTCACGGGACCCGACCCTTGAGACCAAACTGCTACGTAACCGCCTACCCTATTTCTGACCCCCCCAAAATGTTCATCTGTCACACAGTCAATGTCGATCTGACTGGACACATCCTCCGCCGTTGGAGAGAAGACGTATCTAAGATCTCCTGGCATCAATGACACGTTGGATGCGAGACAATCAGCTCATTGCGTGACGAAATGCTAACTGTCATGCATTCTTCGTCCCCTCACAGGGGGCAAGCAGTACTAATGACGTCACACATACTCTCATTACGGATGAACTGATCTTTAAAACTTAAGAAAAATGAACCACCACAACTCCGAGTCCATTAGCACTAACATAAGAGAAGAAAGACAAGAACGAATGGCCGTGTTGAAAGTCGATCAATCATGTCGTTCTCTCCTCCTTCAGAAATTTCCGTGACATCTCGCCAGATCCCCAAATGGGGTGGCATTCCCAACACCTCGATCCAGTCTAAGCCACTCATGATCTACCACAAAGCTTTTAACGCGTCCGCTAACGATCTCGCGGCGCACCTGGAGGAAATTGGCGAGGTCAGACCACAGTGGGTCTATTCCATGTACAGTCAAACGCACTTTCACAGCACCACTCACGAGGTGCTGGGTGTGGTTTCCGGCCGTGCACGGCTTTGCTTCGGTGGGGAAGCGAACCCCGAACGCTTCGAGCCGACCGTCGAAAAAGGAGATCTGATTATCGTGCCCGCCGGCGTCGGCCACCGGCTGCTGGAGGAGCTCGGCTCTGACCAGGGTGACCCTTTCCAGATGGTTGGCGCTTATCCGCCTCAGAAACAATGGGATATGTGCTATGGTGACTCAAGGGAGGAAGACAAGGTTTCGCGGAATATCCATGCCTTAAGTTGGTTCCACAGCGACCCCTTGTGTGGGCAGGATGGGCCTGTGCTGCACGTCTGAAGGATTCCTTGGGATAGATCTTCGAGCGATAACAGCGGCCGTGGATTCTTTACCATCAAGATTTCATATGTACATAATGTTCTTATCCTATATGCACAGTGATCGTGTAATCCAAAAAAGAAATCAGATTTTCCCTTTCCGACCCAATGCTTTGAAACTCCAACCGACCACCACGACAGAAATAAAACTCCATAACTAAGCTCACGAAGCAAGGATATAGCGCCAAGTAAAGCAAACGGGGGAATGAGAAGGAGGAATTGAAGGAAGTTGAAAGGGGTAAGCCAAGAAAGGAGTAAGAAAAGAACTACCGGAAAAGCAATTCGGGGTATTAATGTGGTGGAAGGGGGGATAGAAAATTGCCCCAAAGGGACTATAATAGAGAGATGGATAAGGGGGTTGGGGGTATATTGTAGAGCTGCACTTTATGAAGCAACTCGTTCGACAAGTCTAAATGGAAGCTGTCAGTATCGTCATTCGTGTAACATGGTAGGACTCTCGTACCTGAGGACACTGATGGAAAAGGTGGTAAGCCAGGCTAGGAGCGCAATCAGTAGTACACAAGCTAAGGCGATCTGCCGGTCGCATATTGCGTCGTTTTTCGGCGCAACCTCTTGGTTAACTTCAGCCATTGTGCATGCGCCCCTCACGGTCGAGAGTGATTCGAACGCCAAACTGAGATTGGCCGAGTCGAACACAATGAAAAAGATGTCCAGAAGAATGAGTCGCGCCTTGGCGGAGGGAGAGCGGAGACCCAACGGTTTGGATGTGTATTCATCAAATGTAATGTAAACGAGGTAAACCAAGGCAACCGCATCGACGATAATCGCCATTAGTGCAGAGGGGCCTTGGGGATGCTGGTACGTCCCCGAGAGATGTTGGATAGAGCCTCCAAGAGCTAATGCAGTGAGGGAAAAGCACCACACCGTAAGTCGAAAGATCAAGGGGACCATAGGGCTCTTGAGAAGCGTGCTGTGGAAGCGCTTGAACCAAATTTCTCGTCGTCTTCTCATCCTCAAGGGGTCTTCGGTATCTTCATCCGGTTCGCCTTGACCTCGCCAAGGTTCAGAATAATCACCGAGATTCTCATTCAACCAGTCCGGCGTGACGGATTTCTCCTCAACTCCTTGTTCTCGGGGGTATGCAATGTCCCTGGAAAAGTTCTTCCAGCGCGACTCGCGCTCTCGTCCAATGAAACCCCTGCTACTTTCACCCTGTCCACTCGAAAGGGTAGGTCTTGATGCCGCATAAGGCGAATGATTGTGCTGGGCGACAACAGCTTCTCCGGGCTGTGATGGAAGCAGCCTATCTGTGACAGCTGCATCTACCTCGTCCTCCGTATACTCGACTGAACGGATCCATGCTATACAGGTTATCGTTGGTTAGCTGACTTAACCCGGTGGATCCGAGATCAATCAGGACACAAGGGGAAACTCACCTGGTAAAGTCCGAGGTTTCTTCCCCATTGCCGGGATGTTGTCGAATTCGCCCACGACTGTACTCTCTGGAGAACGTGAGTGCCCAGCCGAGTAGTCTACTGCATCATGTGGGTGGACGATATCATTATCGCTGTGGAGCGCGCCAGTGGAATGGTTCGATTGCGCCGACATCCACTCGGTAGCGGAGGGTTGCTCCGACAGCTGTTCGTCGGAGAGGGGAGCGGCATCCGGAGGCTGCAAATGTGAGTCGCGCACATCTTGTGCCATTGCCGTACAGTTCAGCGGTGGTTCCAGGCGAAGATGCGTCGGCGGGTCGGAAGCTGGGGGCAAGCCGCGGATCTAGTCTGCATCGCCTCAATGTCCCTCGGAAGATTAGCGGGCACCGGGCTTGACTGAAATTTGGGAAGCCTTGGCCCTTGGGAGAGATAGGATCATCGAGAGAATAGTCAGGATGGGTGAAACAAAGCGACAATGAACTGAGATCAGACGTCGCAGAAGGAGGGGAAAAGAGAGCGAAAGGCTGGGAGGCTGGTTTACAAGAAATTTGGATGATGGAAGCCTACGTAGTAATTCGTCCGGGCTGTAATCTTAGCTGGAGGAGCTAAACCCCCAACCGGTTAGCTGCGTAACTTTCGGCCAGGTACACTCAGTACTTACCATACCGTACAACCTGCAGCCACGATGCTCCATACTATCGGTAGTTGCAGTGTCATGCATACCGTCACAACAGTAAGCTGAATGACGTCTGAGATGCAACTAAGCAAAGCATCATCCATCATCACCACCGCCGCCGCCAATTAATGGTCCGGCAACCTCCACGCATCCATCTTCGCTACACCCATTCATTCCCTGATATCAATTCAGAAAACGGTAACAACTACGACTCGAAAAGCCAATTCAGGCCCCGTGACCTTCGAATACCCTCATCAGACAGGAAAGGCATGCCACTTTCATCTACGCCCTTGAATCGGTTATTTTCTCTAGTCGATCGCTAGCTCTCCCTGGCTGCCTCCCAAATTTGCCCAAATCAGCCATTGTCGCTGATCCTTGGAAACACGCCACGGCACTCATAATAATATCACAGAACGGATCCCTTCCTCAGTTGCTATGCGACTCTTCGTCATCCCTATCTCGACGCGACAAGCTCTAATCTACGCTCGACCCCTCCGCCGTGGTCCGTCGCAGAAGCCTTCGATACATGACCGGGTCATACAAAAGGCTGCAGAAACATGGGCGAAATGGGAGGAGGCCGATAAGGGCTGGAAGAAGCATTTGGTCTCTTGGGGTAATCGGGTGCAGCAACGCATCCCGTATCAAGAATGGGGTCTGAAAAGTATCCCATCTCTCGCAGCGGTGCGGCGACTTGACGAATCCTACGGGACCAAGAAAGTGGACGTACTATTCCCGGGGAATGCTATTCGGCCGGAAAAGCTACAAAAGATGTTGCAAGCAATTGCGACGGAAAGGCAGGACTTGCATCGCCGAAGGATGTGGTTGAGCTTGCTTGCGACGCCCTTGACCGCTCCCGTTGGGCTTATTCCCCTGTATGGAGCTCTTCTGATTTACCCCGATTTTAATGGCTTGGTTGACCCGTATATGCTAATCACACAACCATACCTACAATATAGTGTACCTAATGTGCCTTTCTTCTACCTCGTGTACCGAGCATGGTCCCATGGACGAGGTTGGCTTACCACTTCTTTCTTACTCATGACAGTTCGTGAACTGACCATCCCAAGCACTTAACGGCTCCAAACACTTGGAGTTTCTTCTAGAGAAGAATCTCCTGAATCCGATATCATACCCTGGGCTCGAAGAACTGTACGCGAAGCGCGTATCTTACGCACTGGAGAATACTGGAGTGGACAAACCCATTGCGGAGATGGTAGAAGACGTGGAGAAGAGTGATGATAAATTACTTCTCCGCATGACAGATGCGAAGAAACTAGCCTCGATACTCGAGGCACCGGATCTTGCGCTTGAAGCCGAGCGAGCTATCATACAAGTGGAGGAAAAGCTGAAGGCTGATGCGAAGAAAGATGCTGAGGATGGGGCCTCTGAAAAGAAAGATACATGAGCAAAGGGGATAACTATGGGAAGGATTCCTACACGGCAACCATCATGGCCCGTGGCTGCCCCAGGTCTTCCGAGGGCAAGTCAGTACATAGTGTTTGTAAATGGTGCATGGCGAATGGAGCTTGGAAGCACACGCCCAGTTAGAGTGATAGGAAGTATCTAGACATATTGCGAAATAATGAAAATCACACGACTCTCCAAGCACTTCATAGCTATCGATTTATGAGGCTATCCGGAGACTATCTATCTAAGATAAAGTCGATTATCTGGAGTAGTACCTGGACGGAACTAACTTGTTCCGGTAATCCCAGCGGAGCCATTGCGGGACGCCCGAACCGGATGACGCCCAGCAATCCAGCCAAACAACTTCCCCCCATTTATTCCCCCCATCCTGTTCACTTCATTCATTCTTACCTCCTGCCTCCCATTGCTCGGTGTCCTGCTGAACCCCCCAAGTCGACAAGCGACTCTGCCTCCAATCATGTCAACCAAGAAGATCGAGCAGTGGGAAATCGAACGGTACTGGGAGATCTTCGCATCGCTGGCAGGCGGCCAGCCGCGTTTGAACAACTCCCAAGCGGCCTCGGTACTCAGGAACAGTCGGCTTCGTGATGACCAACTGGAAAAGGTCTGGGACCTGGCAGATGTTGATGGTGATGGCGAACTGGACTTTGAGGAGTTCTGTGTTGCCATGCGATTGGTGTTCGACCTTGTCAATGGGGTATGTGAGCTCCCCTACTGCGGCGCCTCCCGGTCCCTCCTGGTGCTGCATGTCTCCTTTCCCGCCCGCTTCTGCAGTCCAATGCTTCCCCCACTCCATTACGTTACATGCTAATATATCCAATCCGCAAAGGAACTACAAGCAGTGCCAAACGTTCTTCCGGATTGGCTTGTGCCCGAATCCAAAGCTCATTTAGTTCATGCGACCCGGGCCCTGAGCGGTCGTCCAGAGCAATTCGAACGGATAGAAGACGAGGATGACACTCCCGGCTTGAAAGATGGCTTTGAATGGTACATGAACCCATCCGATAAGTCTAAATACGAAGAAATCTATCTCGCGAACAAGAACCACCGCGGGGAGATCTCCTGTATGTCCGAATTCAAGCTCACCCCCAACTTCTACCTTCCGGGTCATGAAACTGACATGATGCGGGTCTCATATAGTCGAATCGTTACAGCCTCTTTACGACTCCCTTGACGTCCCGGACACAGACATCCGCTCTGCATGGAACCTAGTTAACCCTTCTGCTTCCCCGACCATCAACAAAGACGCTACGCTTGCATTCTTGCATATGCTTAACTACCGCCACGAGGGCTTCCGCATTCCCCGCGCCATTCCTGCATCCCTGCGCGCTTCGTTCGAGAACAACCAGATCGACTACCAAGTCGACAATGCCCGTCCCGCCCAGAAATGGGGCGCAAGCGGCGATACGGAGACCCTCACGGGCAAGAAAGCCAAGTTCGGAGATACCTACTTGAGTCGACTGGGTGCCGGAGGAAAGACATCCTATACACCCAAGGGCACGGATTTCAGCGACACCATCCAGGATGAAGAGTGGGAGAAGGTCCGGTTGAGGCGCGAGCTGGCGGAGATTGAGTCCAAGCTGGATTCTGCTAGAAAGGCCTCTGAAGGACGGCGCGATCGACCTCGGAACGACGGCCGGCCCAACTGGGTGTTGATCAAGAAAGAAGCACTGCAGCTGCTGGAGTACAAGGAGCGGGAGCTACGGGAGCTGCGTGAAGGCGCGGGCCGATCCAAAGACGGCCAGAACGTAGAACGTCTCAGAGATGATGTCAAGACCGTTGGCGAGCAAGTCGAAGGTTTGAAGAGCCATCTGGCGCAACGGAGGGAGGTGCTCTCTGATCTGCGGGCACAGGTCGAAGAGGCAAAGTTGTCCCGGTAATCATCTAATCTATTCCTCGTTCGACTTGCCTTTCCCTTTCCTTGCTTCGTTTTCTTGAATATACTTTTCACCTGGGTTGCTTTCTGGTATTTCCTTCTTGCCGTGAGGGGTCTACGCTCACGAGCTTTGCTATCGTGTTGTTGTCGTTGTATAGCCATTTTCTTGGCGAGGAGCATCAGGCGCTTAATGGATTGATTCGTGTCTCGTGTGTTTATTTTCATGCATGCTTCGCTTCCACTAGAGGTGTGATTTGTTCCAACTCATTTGAGTCCTCAGTTTGGACTTGCTCTCGCGCATTACCCGCCTATTACTCCTCTTCCTTTTCCAGTCACCCCCTCTATCTAATGTACAGTACATAATAAGAACGCCCTATAAACCTAGCCTAGGTTCCGCTTTCCCTGACCTGACGCCCACCTCATAGCAAGTAGGTCATAATGATTGATGAAGGGGGCAAACAACCTAAACGCCCGCCTTCATGAGGAATAAACAAAAAGAAAAGCGAGAACCAGAAGAAGGAAGATTAAAGAAATATTACTTCCCAATAATCTGCGCCATTAAACCATCACCATCCCTCTTCGTCTCGACAGCCATGAAGGCCCGTCCAGTAGTATCCAATCCCTTCTCAGCACGAGCATACGCCTCCTCACTGCGATCCGTCAAGATATCCAAATCCTTCTTCGAAAGCAAAGTGGCCGGGTCCGCACCAGCCTCAAAGCTCTCATATTCATCCTGCCCCAGCGCCTTCTTCAAATCATCAACATCATTGGAGCTAAGTCCACCGGAGTCCAACAGACTCCGGAACTTGCCCTTCTGAATGACCAACCTTTCGAGACGACGCTTCGAGTCCGCTTTCTCGAGCAGCGTCTGCTCCACAGTTCCCTTTGTCGCGAGGCGATAGACAATAACCGGTTTCGTTTGCCCGATGCGGTGGGCACGGTCTTGCGCCTGCAGATCCTGCTGCGGGTTCCAGTCGGAGTCGAAGAGGATGACGGTGTCGGCGGCCATGAGGTTGATCCCTTGGCCACCGGCGCGAGTGCTGAGGAGGAAGAGCTTGTAGTCTTTGTCGGTGTTGAAGGCTTTGATTTGTGCGCGG
The DNA here is from genome assembly GCF_003184755.1 of Aspergillus piperis CBS 112811. Taxonomy (NCBI): domain Eukaryota; kingdom Fungi; phylum Ascomycota; class Eurotiomycetes; order Eurotiales; family Aspergillaceae; genus Aspergillus; species Aspergillus piperis. Next base: position 1,473,813 of record NW_020291593.1, read on the forward strand.
CGGTCTTCTTGGCTGACGGCGCCGTCGATGCGGCAGCAGTTCCAGGAGCGTAGTTGCGTGGCCCAGTCTTGGAGGATGTCGAGTTGGGTCTTGAATTGGGAGAAGATGAGGATTTTGTGGCCCTTTTTGAGAAGGCAGGGGACTAGCCGGTCTAAGAGGAGCATTTTGCCAGATGCTGTGACGAGGGTTTCGTCGATGGAGGTTGGATCGTCCATCCATGGCCAGTAGAAGTTATGTGGGGAGTTGCAGGCAAGTCGGGCTTGCATGATGGGGTTTTGCATCTTCTTTTGAGCGATTTCTTTCTCTAAGAGGTGGGAAGGAGATGTTAGTTTTCCGATGTAGGATGAGGGCAGGGATATGGAGGTGCTTACTGGCAAGCCGGATGGTTTTGGCTCTCTCTTGCTCCTCCTGTTCTGTCTCGCTGGGTTGTTCAGCGATGTCCAGATCTTCTTCTAAGCCTTGCTCGAGTCTGCGAAGTCTAGAGTTGAATTCGCGGTCGCTCAGCTCCTTGTAGCTCGACACCTTGCCGCGTCTCCGGGATGTGGGCAATGCTGCACTGGCTGGTGTGGATGAGCGGCTAGATTTGAGACTCTTGTTCGGTGATGAAGCTTCGCTGGTATCAGCGCTGCGTTTCAGGCTCTGAGATCGTGACGGTCTTCCACTCTTAGCCATGAGACGTTCCGTGGCTTTTTCCTCGAGGTACTGGCGACCAGTGCCGTTGAGAATCTCACGATAAAGGTCTTTCTGTTCTGCTGTCAACGGCGCATATAGGATGTACTCCCGCTTCTTGGGAAGGGACGTCTCAACATCGGTCTTCACACGTCTGAGGAGGAAAGGCTTCAAGATCGAGTGCATGGTGGATACCAGCGTGCGCTTTCGACGTTCCATGACATCCGTCTGACCATTGTTGTCCAGCATGGACGAGAAGTCAAACCAACCCTGGAAGCTGTTGAGATCATTGAAGATCTCAGGTAAGAGGAAGTGCAGTAGTGACCAAAGTTCGGTGATGTTGTTCTGTAATGGTGTGCCCGTGATGAGGAGCCTGTTGGCCGAGTTGTAGGTGAGCAATTCCTTGATCAGTTTGCAGTTCATGTTCTTCAAGCGATGTCCTTCATCCTGCAAACATGTTAGAGAATCGAATCATTTCAAATGGTCATGCGATGGGGAAGCAGAACATACCACAATGATATACCGCCACTGATATTGTGCGAGGAACTTTCGATCGTTCATGCAGATTTCATAGGAAGTGCAGACGACAGGAAAATCCGCGCTCCTCTGGTCCTTCATGTTCATGAACTTCCTCCTAATGGTTGCACGTTCATCCCTTGTCCCATGGTACAAGACCGTCTTAATTCCAGGCGTCCACTTTGCAAACTCATCCACCCAATTGCTCACCGTGCTCAAGGGAGCAGCGATCAGGAAAGGGCCAGAGACATTCTTCTCCTTGAAGAACGCAATTAGTGAGATAGCCTGAACGGTCTTCCCAAGGCCCATCTCATCAGCCAGAATGCCACACAGTCCATTCATCCAAAGCGACTTGAGCCACTCCAACCCCTCCAATTGATACTTCTTCATCTTCCCTCCGGTCACCAACTCCGGCTGCTGGGTAGCAACTAGTTCCTGGCCACCCAGTGCCGTTGGATTCGCTTCATACTCATCTGCGGCATGCTCCAAAGCTTCCTGAACCGTCGGCTTATCCTCATCGACCTTCACATCCGCCTTCTTGAAGTAGCTGGAGATGGTGTTGCCATTCGCAGCCGCAGAAGCAGGCTTCCTTCCCCGGCCTCTCCTGGTCTTAGTGATTTCCTGTTCTTCCTCCTTCTTCTCTTCTTCAACGGCAGCTTCCGTTGTGGTGGCAGCGGACTGCCTTGCACTCGTACGCGTCTGTCGCCGTCCAACCGGCTCGCTAGCACCCTTGGGTTTGGTTTCAGTCTTTTTCCCTTGCTGTTGCTGTTGTTGTTGCTTGGCTGCTTCAAGCCTCGCCTCTTCCTGCTGTTTCTTCATTTTGTCCGCCATTATCGCAACGAAGACCTATCAAGAGAGAGCGAACTCATCAGCAATAGTTCTGCGCCACCAAAATCTCTTCCAACCCCATGATCGAACAATCGCACCTCACTGGTGTTAAGAAGATGCATCAGCGCCTTCGCCTTCACATCCATCCCCTCAATATCTTCCGATAAATCCATCTTATCCTGCGGCGTGGTCTTCTGGTCTTGGTCGGGTCCGTCTGCCATCGGCGTGGACGCCTGCGAAGAGCCTGTTTGTGGGGCGAATTCATCAAGGGAATCAGTCCCGGTAATGGGGGTATCTGGATTCGACATCTTCCCACTTCGATTTTGCGTATTGCAGGGATGTCGCTTATAGGGTCTGTCGTTCAGCTAAATATTCGTTCTGCGCGGCCAATGTCGCAATTGCCTCCCACAGCGGGATACCGGAGCAGAGTGGGCCTGTCCGATTGCAGATTCACTCAAAAGGCCTGCGGTGAGTCTTTATCTCCCAGGCGTCCTGCAACTCCGTTGAACAAGAGGCGATAATGGTGCCCTGGAAATGGGGCCAGAGCATCAACACTGGGCAGGCAGCCTGCACGCATGACGGACGGGCGGCGCGCCTTTGTTCTCCCACGCGGATTTTCGCGTCAGCGCACGGACCATCTCTAAATGGGATTTTGCCTTTCACATGAACAACCGCTTCTTCCTCTTCCTCACTAAGACACCACCTACTTGATACAGTACCGCAAATATATGCAAACGATGTTCTAAGGTCCAGGTACTTGTGGGCCTCACCGATCATGCTGATAATGATTTATGATTTAATAGTGCATCGTGGTTCTGCTATAATCAGAGCCAGTTCTGCAGGACCCGGAAAGTACTGTATAACTATGGATTATCCCCCGACATATAAACCATCATCATCATCATCATCATCATCATCATCATCATCATCATCATCATGATGCATGGTTGTGTTCAGTGCAAGTTGCCAGCTTTTAAGGCACAGCTAAACTACCCTGTACCCTCTATCGGGCCCCAGTGACACCTTTATTGTCCTGCAACGGAACATACCAAGCATCCACGCGTTCTTTGTCTCGATGCAAGAAAAGGTTTACACGCCATGGTGCTGACGTCCTTCGATGCCCTTTGCTAAGGCTCTCTCTTAGAAGGGACAGCTTCCTACTAATCTAATAGAGTCCATTAGGGACCTTCCATTCAATATTGCATACCCCGTACATAGGACTCCTGTGGTTTATGATACCTGAGCTTCCTCCACATATTCATGCTACTACATATAAAATGCAGAGGGACACCACTAGATCTTCCTATTTCCTGCTCGCTCATTTCAGTACAGGCCCCGCTGAATTTAAGCTAAGCAAGAAACAATAACTCTCTTGCAAGGTATACCTCGCTCAGGCATCATGGATCGATTGCCCCCCGAACTGCATATACGAATCGGCCGATATCTCTTGATTGATGATTTATACCGGCTGGTTCTCGTATCGAAATACTACTATTCCACTTTCACCCCGGAGCTCTACCGCGAGATTCAAGTTTCAGGAAGATACCGGCTGTTGAACACCGATTTCCACCTAGACAAGATTGGCCCTCCTGCCCGATGCCTCCCTTATGCCATCGATGAAAACCCAGGTCTTGCTGGTTTCGTCCGGTCACTGGAGTTGGTCCCTTTCGTATATCCGGGTTCTCCAAAAATAAAGCTGTCTAGAGCTCTTCAGGAAACAGAAGGGGGAGACTTGCTCTCTCGTCCGCTGACCAGACAGATGATCCAGCGTTGGCAAAAGGAACTTGAATCTGACCAAAGACTCGACTCCTGTCAGCCCCTGAGGAATCCCTGGTTCGCTCTGCTATTGCTTCGGCTAAAGAATCTACAACGTCTTTCTGTTTTCTTGCCATGCAATGAGCACGAATATGGCCAAAGCGGTCCCGCTCCCACGCCTCGTTTTGACGAAGTCATCTCATCGGCAGCATGCCCTGAATCAGGGATCCTCACCCGCTTGACACATCTTACACTCGAAGAATCTCAACCAACTAATTCTTATAAACCGCCAGGTATACCCCTGGCCCGCCTGATTCCATTTCTCGAAATCCTTTCCTTGAGACATATTCGTGTTACGCGGATTACCGAGCAAAACGAACAAGCTCTCCCTCGCAACTTCAACAGCAGAGTAACCCATATTGACGTCGAACAATGCGATAAAACCGTCACTCAATTACCGCAGCTGCTCATGGGGTGTTCAGAGCTCGAATCCTTCACCTGGACGCTTGAGGAGTCAACACCCCACCGACGTGGGTACCCGCACAGCCCTGGCTTTCACTGGGAACCCAACCGCGCATATGATTCTCTTTACCAACTCCGCTCAACGCTGCGGCACCTTAGTATAACATCTCACATATGCGATAGCATCAGCTACCCTCATCACGATGTGGAGTATCCCCAGCCAGCATACTTCGGGTCCTTGTGTGACTTTCCCGTCCTAGAAACCCTACAAATGCGGATGGTCAATCTAATGCCATTTCAACCCGGCACCCAGCTCCCAGTTTTCCCTCTGTGGAAGACTCTTCCAAGTTCGCTGAAGTTCCTATCTATAGACAATTGTCTTAAGCAGACTTCTAATACGCTGTGCGATGAGCTGGAGGACTTGGCAGTACATTGCCCGACACATTTCCCTCAGCTAGAAGTGGTGCACATTGCGTATTCCCAATATGAGAAGATAAATGGGCAGCAATGTCTAGCCTGTCAAGGCTGGAGTTCTGCCATTTCGTACAGCAATGTCAAGGCAAACCCAGCACTCGTTGCGCGGCTTCTGGCATTGGTCTACAAATTTGGAAAGCACAGGGTAGGTTTCCGCCCCTTCGGTAAATTCAAGGACGGAAAATATATCGGTGGTGGTAAATAAGTACAATGTTAGATTTTTTGAACAGGGCTTGTGATTATGGTCAGTGTCTAATCTTCAATATCACTTTGCTGGTTTTCAGGCTTACGTTTACTACACTTATATTATGGATCAGCTGTACTAAGAGATGTGCATCAGTCTCTATGCTGAATACTGATCACTTTGATTTGAACTAGTCCAAGTTGAAGAAACAGAAGGCGACATAGATAGCGATGTGGTTTATCAAAGCAAGGCCCTCGAACATAGAACCTGATGTAACATTGAATGCATGTATTCGACTTAGCTTTATACAACAGTGTTCTGTACGGAAAGAAAGTTAGATGCATGGCTTTGCAATACATATTGATGCAATGGCAAGTCCAGGCTCCTCCCCTCTTTTCATATATCTCAATAACGATAAATAACATGCTCTGCTCACCAGCAGAATCTTGATAGTGATGCAGTGGTTTCGTGAAACGCTTTTTCCTGTCATGGTGGGTGGGTGTGTGTATGATCTTCATACTATCCCCATGCCCTCAAACTCCAGAGGGATATAAACTAGAACTTTGTAAAATCCAACTCAGACTGTTCACGACAAAACGCACTGCGGCCTCTCTTCAAAAACTTCCCGTAGCCCTTCTGACCTACAATACCCCCGTTATCCCGATCCCAGACGACCTCCCCACGCAGCAGGGTGTATCGCGGCCACTGGGTTACCATGTGCCCTTCATACGGTGTATAGTCCACATTATGATGTAAAGCGGAATTCGTGATAGGGAATGGTTCCAGAGCAGATGGATACCAGATCATGAGATCCGCATCGGATATACCCGGGATAATGGAGCCTTTCTGCGGATAAAGTCCGTACATTTTGGCTGGGTTGGTGCTCGCGACCTCAACGAACTTCTGAGGCGTGAGACGGTTGGAGTTCCAGACTAAAGGAAGACGTGTCTCAACTCCCGGACAGCCGTTGGGGACATTTCGGAAGCGGCCTAGGGATTCGTCGCCATTGATGGCTATCTTTTTCCCATTGACATCGTCGTCGTAAACATATGGGCTATGATCAGAGGAAAGGATTGTGAATGTTCCATTTTGCAGCCCTGTCCAGATGCTTTCCAGGTCGTTCTCACCCTCGCGGGGTGGGGGTGAGCATATGCATTTGGCGCCCTCGAAGCCGAGCTTGTCGAGGTCTTTCCTAGTCAGAAACAAATACTGTGGACATGTTTCGGCAAAGATAGGCCATCCGTTGGTCTGCGCGCCGCGAATCATGTTTGCGGCTAGCGGCGAGGAAACGTGGACGATCAAGATTGGTGTGTGGATGAATTGGCTCAGGGATATGGCTCGACTGGTAGCTTCATACTCCATGATTTGGGGCCGCGAAGTGGCATGATATTTCGGTTCTAGTAACTGGCGATTTTCGAGCTGCTCAGTCATCCAGGTGAGCATGTCGCCGTTTTCAGCATGGATAAGTACGGTTACTCCATCTTTGCGGCCCTGCATCAAGACATCCATGACCTGGCAGTCACGTAGCTGCATAGATTCGTAGGTCATGAAGATTTTGGCTGAGGACACGCCGCGCTCGCGGAGAATGGAAAATTCGTCGAGAACCTCTCGGCTTGGGTTGGATATCATAAGGTGAAGAGAATAGTCACAGTATGCAGCATATTCGGCTTTCTTTTGCGCTGTTTCCAGCGCCTTGACTAAGGATGGATCAGACTTATCCTGAGGAGCAAATGCGATGATGCTTGTTGTGCCACCAGCAATAGCAGAGCGGCTTCCGGTCGTGAAAGTATCTGACGCTTGACCCTGGCCTGGCGGTTCGGCCAGGTGGACATGCGCATCGATGCCGCCTGGCTAATGGTGACCTGTCAGTAATTGAGACCATCGCTGTACTTTTTGTATGAATGAAACTTACCATAACATATGCACCCTCGGCGTCAATAACTCGAGAAGCGCGAGCTATGGCCAAGGACCGCGCAGGAGCAAGTATAGCTATCTTTCCATCTTTAATGCCAATATCATACCGACCAACATCAGCGGCCGTAACAACGGTGCCATCTAGCACAACACAGTCAAATGAAGTGGTGAGCATGCTAGGTGCCAGTGCAGCTGTTTCACCTTAACAACCCTTTAGGGAGTGGACTAAGGTAGTGATAGCGTGGAGAAGCAGAAGAATGCCCTTATGTAGGGTGCAGTGATTTACCGTTCTAGGCAGGATGAATGCGACACCATCAACGAGACCAGGGAAGCAAAGGCCAGACCTTCAACGTAATCCACACCACTCGGCCTCGATGGATCTATCTATCTCCAGACTGATCAATAAGGGATGGGCCTAATTCCACTATCAATCCCGGTTTCTCGGGGCTTTGAAATACCTTTATAGGCATCCCAGAAGTATCCAAAACCCTGAAAGTTTATCGCCAGATCAAAACCCGAATTGGATCATGGGTGCTAGTGGCTGTCAGATCCTAGGTCGTGGAATTCCAGCGTACGTAGACAACCACTGTTGTCGGATAAACAAGTCATCCAGCCGAGCAAAACAGGTTTATCGCCCATTACAGATAGTATCCCCATAGTTTAGGCCATCGTCATGTGGCGTCGTGGTGGTTAAGGTTATCGCTTCGAGTACCATCAACCTTCTTGTGGATACAAATACCTTCGTACACACTCTTACATGGCTCTGATCACCTAGTCATCTGGACCTTGCAGATCGGTACTATGTACTTTCAGCAAGCCTGCCGGAAAGCGAACCCACAGAAAAGGGCACAGCCAGCTTATCGACGCCACTATGACACGGCCGAGAAGGAGCCTCTTGTGTTGCAAGGGCTCTGATGGATACACGATTCCAGGGGCGATTGTGCCATTTTTGGTAGCATCTCGCCTCTCCTGGCAGGCTAGTTTCATGGTGCAATACCCCTTCCGCAGACCTCAAATGGTTATCCTCTTTACGGTCCCGATAGCACTGCGTACTAAATGACTTCTTTGGCTGGCTAAGCTTTAGGCAGTGCTAGGCTCAGTTGGAGGCCTGCGGTCAGCTCGGCTCTTCGAAGTAGCTGCTCTTGTAGACCGCATCTCTCACTTGATACCGATGACCCGTTCAATTCGCTCGTACGAGTGGGCCTTAGATGCTGGCTCAAAGGCTTCGAATCGAGTAATGGTTCCACCTCAGCTCCTGCCTTTCGCGTATTAGATCCTTTGCCACTGTAAACTTATTGAGTATGCTTTTCAATTTGGGAAGAGTTGGTTTTGTGCCGGGTATGTCCGTAATATAAACCTAGTAAGCTGAGGACTTGATCAACAGCCTTCTTCAATGGAGAATTAATGGCATTACCCAATGAGCAAGGTTTGCCCCCAAGACGCACTTACCTGGATTGCTTCGAGAGGTTGGTGACATGGATCATGAATTGTGAATCCGATGGGATATAGGTTGCATATCTATACTGATGAGATGGGGATCGCACAGATAAAGAAGTAAAGAGATGAGAAATGAGAAAGGAAAGATCCCGTGACTCGTAGATAATATCACGCGACGTGTTCTGGCGTGGCCCTGCGAATAGATGCTGTTCCAAGCTCTTGGCCTCACGTACTTCTGGTGGATTTTAGTTCTTGATCTTGCACTTAGATCGCAAGTAAATCTGCTCTTGAAGGACTCGCAGCCTTTGGCATGAATTGATGGACTAAACCCGCTGGGAGCGGCTACAAACCTAAGAAAATCAGCAAATACAGAAACGTCGGACTAAGAAATTAAAAGAGTCTAGGTTGTATAATGCATCTCAGTTCCGTCTTTGTGGCCAGATATTCACTATGGTCAATACTACTCTTTGCTGCGTGCAAATTACATCTGATGGTAAAGGACCATTAACGAAAATGTGGGCAAGGTAAACGGTAAGGAGTCTCTAACAGCAACAGTCTAATCTTCGCAAATTCTGGAAAACCTGGTCAGTCTAATTCGGGTACCACTGCTCTAGGGACGTGCACTCTCGATCTTCTTCCCTAGTTTGCGTCCTTACTAGAGTTCCTTGTGAGTGACTATACAGGTAGAAGTACCACCTCATCATAGTCGCTGTCATGGCTATTCTCGCTGCTGTCATCTCCGTCGCTCGGTTTTTTAGACGAATGCACTTTGTTCTCTTTGGAGACTAATGATTCGACTGGACGTTTCGGGGGGGTTCCCAGCCTCGAGTCCTCAGTTAGCACTTCGTGACCAGAATTCTGTGCAGCTGATTCTCTGAGAACCTTCTTCGCTTCCAGTGGGGACTGCGGTGCACTGGTTACATGCGGTGATTGTTTGTTCTCATCTGCGGCAAGACAGTCTGGGCTTGTGGTTGATACTGCTGTATTTGGGGTGGCTTTGGGGGACCAGATTACGGGGCTTGAAGTTTTCCCTGATTCAGATAAGGTAGCATACGTGCTGCCACTGCTTGATCTGAGTGGAATCTCTTTGCGTACTTCTGTTGCTGAACTTCCGTGTCGTGGGTCAGGCCCTGATGAAAAGGCGGTTTGGCCTGCACGTCTGTCAGTCATACTTCCATAAGGAGGTCTGGTCGGAGGAACGAAAGCTGCATTCTGGGACCTCCTTGCGTCGAGTTTGTTGCCGTGGGTATTATAAAATGTTCCAAGGATTGGCCGTGGCCCATTAAAGGACAGACTCGTCAGAGGCATCTCCCAAGGTCTCGATACCAGCTTGGGAATTCTCCCTCTCGTATCGCAAACATGAGCAGCTTTCTCCGCGCCAACGCTCAGGCGACAGGGCTCACTCCCTCGAGGGTCATAATACACTACCTTGTGTCTGGGTTGAGAATCTTTGTTACATTGCCTGGGCTTGTTGAAACGGAATTGGTGTAGGTACTTGTTCCTTTCAGAGTTCGGGCAGTATTTGGCCATTTCATACGCCTGTATCGTGCAATTATCATCCGGGTCGGGCACATTAGCATTTTCATCCCCTTGTGCTGAGAGACCTGTTGCATCAAATTCTGCACAATCCACAAGGGGCTGATGGGTCCTTTGGTCATCATCGAGACACGGCTCAATGTCATCGTCTTCAAGTGCCTGCCAAGCAGACGTACCATTACCCCATTCTCCTGCATATTTGCGGTCGAGTCCACGCATGCGCAGAAACATTTTGGCATCTAGCAGCTCACTTGCCTGGCACATTGAAATGTCCGAGTCGATCTGATCCTGTAATTGTCCGGAAACCTGACGGGAAATCTTGCTGAAGATACCTTGGTGTGGAACGCGATTATGTCCACTTTTAGTATTGTCGACTCGCAGGAGTGCCCTCAGTTGCCTTTCCCTCATATCTTCCAACTGTATATCTTCCTGCTTAGCTTGCCGATCCCATTGGCGAATATTCTGCTGGGTTTCCTCACGCTCCTCTGCCGTCAGCCCCAGTAAATGGCATGTGGTTGGCCAGTCAAATTCTTGGAGCATATTGTCAATGATCTCAACTTGAATTTGTGGGGAAAGGTCGCTCCATTTACAGGGACGAACGGAGGCTGTCGCTGAAGGAGCCTGTGCAAGGACAAGAAGTTTGTTAGACACTGGTTGTTAAGAAATGCGTGAAGGATAGGATTTAGTTCATGCTCAACGTACCTCTATATCCTCCTCGTCAGGGGCGTCATTCATGGGTTCATCCATGTCGCTGTCCATTAGATATCTCTCGATCGATGACTCCCGACCAACATTAGCAAGAATGGTCATATTTCTCCTGTAGACCGGGTTAAAGTCTCCGTTGTCTAAGATACAATTTTGACCTGATGCTGGAGGTCTGGTCTGTACGCCTGAATCTACCCCACGCACACGCTTGTTCTCGATATTTTCGTCATCTTTCTCCTGCCCTCTGGGGCGCTTGGAGAGATCTGCCTCCTGCCCTTTCCAATGTCCGCTTTCTTTATCGCGTAGGCTGGGGGGAGACGGATGATCTAGCGTAGGAAACGCTGCCGGAGGTAGATTGGGATCAAAGGGAGTGCTATGAATGCAGTCTTGGTTTTGTGGCACACGTAAAGATCTCTTTGTACATGGGCTGTAGAACTGATCTTGGTTGAAGCGCTCTGGTGGGCGAATGCTGTTGCGAAGTTTCATGGTGCTCTTGGGTGGATAAGGAGTACACATTGCTAGAGATATGTAAAGTCACTGTGAAATAAAGATGAGATGTTAATCGTCATCAATCCCGTATATCAGTTCGTGGTGTGGGGAGGTGAAGGTGAAGGCAGAAGTAGTGGCATAGACAAGGCAGTGAATGCTATTTCATAGTTTATGGGCTGAAGGCGAAAGAGCAGATGCTCTGCGTAGTTATGAGCTTCTCGGGGATACTTCCGGAAAAGAAACCATATAAAAATGAGAAATATTTATTGATGGGCCTTGCAGGTTTGTATTTGCCATTGGGCTTTGGGGTCATCTGTTGACTTTACGAGGCGACAAAAGCACGGCGCCTTCCATCTCGGTACGGTATCTGATTGCAAGCACGGCATGCCTTAGAATGCACGCGGAAGGAGGCATAATGAAAACTGTTATTTCCCGCTTTACTCTAACATATCTCTTGTCGCTACCAAGCACAATCTATCAATTTCCTGTGACAACTACTCTCGGAGAATAGCATTAGAGATCAGTCGGTAGAACGATCTTGGAACGGTGGCAGCGGTTTTCTCTCCAGATCCCAAAACTCGATCTCATCAATATCCATGTCGTCGGTATCTCGGCTGTTGGTTCGCTTCTTGGAGGAAGCTGATGTATCCAGGATGCTGGCTCGGCGCACTCTTTCGACATCCCGTTTGGCCATGATGATAGCTTCAAATGCCAACAGTAACTGCGACGCCGGCCCGTCCACGATTACACTCAATCGCTGCGACTGGACTAGATCCAAGGCCCTCATTGGACTGATATTGAGCATCACCATCAGATAGGCCATCACCACCAAAGCCGACGATTGGTTGCCTGTTTCACAGAATACAAGAACCTTCTTTTCGATGCTCCGGCTCAAGCCGAGGGGAACCGAGGACGCGATGTGTTCATTGATGCCGTAAATTACATCAGGAAGATTGCTAATGAGTTCTTGATTATCTTGATAATCAACAGAGGCTGTCATAATATTAAGCGCGGCGGCTGCCTTGGCTCCAGAAAGAAGACCCGCCTTGGCCAATTGACTATGTCGGATGCCTAGGAGCAGGGTGATTCCCTCTTGATTAAGCCAATCTCTATCCGCGAGGCAGCTCCAGGGCCCCAGGTATAGGAATGGAAGTATTTGATGAACCTGTCTGCGCTTCTCGTATCTCCAGTCCACACTTTGAGAGAGGGTATCTTTGAAGAGATTTATGTCGACCTTGTCGAAGAACCCAGATGGAACAAACTTCCCCTCAGGGAATTGATGCACGGCAGGGTTATCAGTGTCACGGAGGTTTGAGTTCCCCACCCCGAGCGGCGACCACGTGTATACTGAAGGCTGCTGGCTTGAATTCCTCGAGCTATACTCTTGAGTTGCAGTGTAGTGGGCGTTGGCGCTATGGGACATGGGAAGCTCCGCCGGATGGTACGGTTGAGCCATTGTTTCGCGGGGGCTTGCGTGCACAGCACAGCCCAATTTCTTCTTGGAGTTTTCCAGGGAAACAAAAGTCTGAAGATGTGGAGTGATTCGGGGAGAGGGAGGAGACCCTCCCTTATAAAGCGGGACTGGGTCAAGTTCAAGTGAATTGGGTCTAGTCATTAGGGGAGGGGGGAGAGAGTCTATTCCAACCATTGTGGGCCATCTTGTCATGTGTTTGTCTTGTTTCTCTTTCACTCTTATTCATTGTCGGATGGGTTTCTTTCTTGTCCCTTTGTAGGCTGCCGAGGACAGTGCATTTTCTTTGCTCACAATCTTCGTATTATCGGATAATACCAGCTTGCCAGAAGGGGCATAGTTCTCGGACAGGTTCATCCTTGGTTCACTCCGCCGTGGTTTATTCCCGACTCGTCCGGCGTCTGTTCTATGCCAGAGATAGCGACGCTTTAGGCGGCTCTCAACTCGTTCTGTACTGTAACTACATGGATGTCTCCGACTAGACGATTGCTGGGCTCTTCTGTGTGATTTAATGTACCTAACACTCTGTTCCTTTGCTGCCTTATGTTTCCCGTATCATCCATAAGAGGCCTGGGTGTTGGGAGCGGGGTGATACCCTGTGGGTCGATAGTAATCTGTTGCACTTTGCGATTGAGGATCCTGTTAGGTCCCCGGTAATAAGGAGGGTGCTGTGCAATCGACTGGTATACCCGTTTTTTTGCTTCACGGTCGGCGCTTTCTAGCCGACTACTTCCCCCGGAGAACATTGAAGATGCTGGGTTTGATCTTAGTGATATGACAGACTGGTCTGGGAGTGTTCTACAGTGGCTGGATTTCAACTAGAGCGCTCTAGTACCACCACGAGGTTGTCGCTTGATGGGTCTCCTGGGGTTGTTCCTGATTCAAGATTCTTGTGTGCGACATTACCACGGGCTGTTCCGTCGTTTGAATCCAATCGTGTGTGGTACTGGTGCCGCTAATATATTTATTGTCGTGTCATTCGGCGGGAGCCATTTGCGGGACATTCCATTGGAGGATGTTATCCATATATATAATCAGACCGTGCACCAGAAACTCTCTCGAAACATTCGCGAACATGTCTTGATGTAGTAGTAGCACCTCTTCATTCAACCTGGAAATGGGGCCACTGAAGTTGCCGCCTAGTGGTATTCACTACTCGGTCTAAAGCTTCTGATGATCATAAACATCTTGGTCGAGTACAACCTCCACTGTGTACACCCGCACCATCGAACATGAGATTCAAGGAAGGCTACCCCAAGCGTTTGTTTCCTCACATAATTCCAGAAACTCGACCAAAACAGCATCACAAGTCAGTGTGGCCGAGTGGTTAAGGCGATAGACTAGAAATCTATTGGGTTCGCCCGCACAGGTTCGAGTCCTGTCGCTGACGATCTTTTTGTTTTCTCTTTTTTTGTCCTGGGATACCTTTTTCCTTACCCAGCCACTTCCTGTGGGAGTGGATCCAGCGGGTAACTGAAACCACAGGAGTCGGACTGCACAGCCAGGACTGCCACTTCGGTATACTGACAAAGTTCTTTTACATACGTAGTATAGACGCCTCGATACCTGCCGGAGGATTGCCTTATGTATTCTTGACTCCCACTGTCAGTTAATGCGGCCTCAGAAAAATATACACTAGACTCGTGAATGGCCCCAACCCTGCCTCTGAGGACGCTCATATTTTGCTGGTAGTGCTAGGAACTATAGCATGAGTCCAAGACATGCGACCTGGAGGCATATGGGCACATATAGCTTGTCTACAAGTATGTACCATAATAACAGCCTCCAAAACAAGCAACAGTCAGTGTGGCCGAGTGGTTAAGGCGATAGACTAGAAATCTATTGGGTTCGCCCGCACAGGTTCGAGTCCTGTCGCTGACGTTTCTTTTTTGTTCTTTTTCTTTTTGTTCCTATCATGTATGTCTCGATCCAGATCCGTATGTGCCGCCACAACAAGACCGAGCCATTGTTTTGCAATCGCATTAGAATGCCCGATGACCCGTTCTCCTAGCTAGTAGTGCCCCAAGCCGTCCACACCCGGGGATACCGTACTGATTGAATGAAGCATGCCACTCTGTGCTGGATCGTTTCATCGCCAGCCCTGACTCGTATGCAGAACCAAAGAGTCCTAATGGGGGAGTTTCTCTGAATTTTCTTGATATTCCGGGGCAGGCAAGGTAATGCCGAAGAATTCGACTCGCACATAGTGTACATTTCTTGCGTGTGACATTGGGTCATTACACACAAAACTCTGCCTGAATGTCAGGGAGTGGATCGAAGTCCCAAAGGATGAATGCAGTCTTAAATGCCCTGAGCCAACAGACCATGGGTTCCTTCCTTCTAGTGAATACTGCATGGACACTATCGTGCTTCTCCACTGCGAATACGGCACGGATGCCGACCATCTTAGGCCTAATAATGACACAAATTCCCTCAGATATCTGCACTTGTCAAGCCAGGGTATTGTATTCTGTTTTGCCAGCCCCATAGATGATGCAATTCCTATGAATCAGTTTAATAGACTGCAATAGAGCAATAAGTGCAAGGTAACCTACCCAATATGTATACTAAAACGATACGGTCGAATTCGCAGCGAGCTAATAGATCTCAGAGAAACGGGTGATCTATAGGTTTTGTTTGTCGCACTCGCCATCAAGTCAACAATATGTCAACCCCTCGAGGTGCAGGGTAACAGTGCCACCCAGAACCAGAAGCAGATACATACGCCAGGAACGCACGAAAAGCTGCTTCCGGTAGTTTGCCGTGGGCAACATTTGCACCTTCCCGACTAGGGAGGGATGCCAGCGGATCTTCCACATCTTGCGCTCATTCTTCCTCCTATATCATTAGCTAGCTCTCAAAATAGAGACATTCAGCATTTTGAAGCTACTATCCAGAGCTTTCTAATCTTATCTTTCACCTATAGAACAGGCATCAAACCGCAGCCCGAGACGACCGTGCCATACCAGCCTCCACTAGCACGGCCAGGAGTCACACATAACATGCAAACACATCGTCACAGGCAACACAAGACGCGTATAGACATCATGATGAGGTGAATGCAAAGTTTCTAGCGCGTCTCTTCGACACGTCCCCATTGGACAGAAGCAAGAAGTGGATTTTCGCGATTGTTCCAACATCTCGCCCAGTTGAGGGTTCTCATTGGTCTGCCAGATCATATCAGATTGATCTCACAGTTACTTCGATTACCGTGGGCCTGACGTCTAGCTCATCGTTAGTCACCAGCCGGACTCCCGTACTGTTGACCTCACAGCCCAGCGACCTACGAGGTCACCATAGCCGAACTTCCGACCCAGGGGTCCTAAGAGAGTCGACCAAGCTTCCATCTATTTCGTGCTGAGCTGTGAGTTATAGTGACTTGTAGTATACTGGTCAATCTGTTCTAACTTTGAGCTTTAGAAGAGAAGTCCTACGCTTGACCTCGTGAGCATGCCTATATCGCGAATACAACAACATGGAAGCCAGATGAGCTAGCAGCTTCACAAAAACATACACTGGATACTGTGTGTCTTGCAGCTGGTCATGTATGCAGGTAACTTTGTAGGGTCAGCATGCATGAACGGTGTATTCAATACAGAGGCCATTGAAGTATCTCGTGCAAGTTTGATACGATTCGAACTTGGCTCTTGCAAGGCGACACTTACAGTTAGACTTCTCAGGGTCGTTGCCATTAATGTTGATAGATTCGACATCGGAGAACCTGTGTTAACGCTCTCATTTCTACCTACGGCCAGCACACTGCCCTGATCATAGCTGATTACCACGAAAACGAACCTACACATTACAATATATCATCTTCTATGTCGCAGCCAGAATTGATTAATGTACTGCTTACCATGGCGCATCGTGCCGCTGGCAAGGAAGTCTGTCTCCAAACAGAGAGTCAATGACTGAGGTTTATGACAGCCAGAGTTTCCTCCCACCAAGACTGGACGACAATGCAGCTATATCTCTTCTATAGTAGAGGCCTGGCATATCAAAACAGTCAATCCAGTGATCACCGTAGTACACACATTGATAAATGCGCAGAGCAAAAGGAAGGGCAAAAAGATGATGTGGTGGAGAATACTGAACGGTTCGATTCCCCCACCGGATTCGAAGAAAGCAAAAAACGTCAGCGACAGGACTCGAACCTGTGCGGGCGAACCCAATAGATTTCTAGTCTATCGCCTTAACCACTCGGCCACACTGACTAATTGATGTAATGTGGTTCAGTTTTAGGGAATAGGAAGCAGCAATAAATAACCCAACACATGGCTCAGCTGACATACTGTGGATGCTGCCTGCACCACCAGGCATCCAACCTTCGAATATCAACCTCCTTCTCAGCATCGTTATCACATGCGATCGATGCATCCTAATACATTACATTTTCCTTACCACGCCCTTCTCAGTTCCACCACTAAGCGTTACCCAATTTAGTCCCAACAGATACCGCCTCAGGATCCCTACGCGCTACCACGGCGCCTACCCATAACAGTACATATCCGCCGAACACGGCGCAACATTCATAAGCCATCAATTCTCCTACCCCTCTCCACAACACATCTGCCTCATTCTACGGCTGTGGATCCTCAGAAGAAGCTAGATGTACACTTGTCACCCAGCACCAACACCACACCACATCTAATCCTCCATCGACCCAACGGAGTATATCCAGGGCATGCATACGGCCAATCACCAATAAGCAATCTATACCCTCACCACAACCGCAAGTAGATTCCTACCAGCTAGCCCCAACGACCTACCCATCAGGTTCAAACATACTACTCTCATCTACAAGGCTAAAATAACAACCGACCAACCAACAACAACCCAGCTAATCAACAGGCACATGAAATCCGAACTACCTCTCCTGAGTCATATCAGATAAGCACCCACTCAACTACTCAGTAAACAAGCTAGTCCAGTAGTAGATATCTACCGAGAGTGAGTGAGTGCTTACTACCGAGACGCCAGAAGCATGAGTCACGGAAAGAGTCACGCGCAGTAATCTAGACCGGGTAGTGTCTGTGTCCTTCCTGGAAAGGGAGCCACGTTGGGCTGGCTGGACCTTATGTACTATGTAAGGGGGGAAGAGGAAGTGAGTGAGTGGGTGACGACGACAACTGACTACCAAGTGAGACTCACTATGGGGCTTGCTTGTTACCCGGACTACTGCTGTACATGGCTAGTTGGCTGGTCACTAGGTAGGTGGTGAGAAGGAAGGAAGGATGATACGTGAGGTATGTGTCATACTATAGTATGATACATGGTGAGTAATTGAGTGCTTACTAGCCTTGTTGTGGTGATTTGCTTGGTAATCATGGAGTCAAGAGTGGGATGGATGGATGGAAGGAAGGATGAAAGATAGTGAGGGAGTGGTGAGTGAGGCTGGTAGCCTTGGATGCAAGGCCAACAGATGCCTGCCTGCCTGCCTGCCTTCCTGCCTAGTCTAAACAGAGGAGATCATGAACGATGCAGAGCCCGAGGACTACTAAGTACTAGACTAGTATGTGACCAGGGATGTACGTGCCAGTCATTATTACAATTTTCGATACGGAAGGAGCCCCTTGGCGGCATCCAGCTTGTCACGAAGACAAATAGATGATTAGATAGGTAGTTAGATGACAGACATCTTTTATGATTTCACCCCACTGACGTGGTGGAGGGACTACGCATCCCCAGGATCGACAGCTACGTTTGCATCGGAGAAATTTTGAAGGCACAAGTGAAGAGAGACACGATTATGGAGAAAGGTCAAGAGGCAACAACAAAAGAAACGGGGTGAAAAACGCCTGGGTATATTTCAGGGAATAATAAGTAATGAGAAAATAGAGAGAGATAAAAAAAAAATATAGGGAAAGAGATGAAAGGGGGGTTAGGAACCATAAGGATAAATCAAAATAAAAGAGAAAAAAAAACACCACCTGGTCTGTATCAACGACCTCGAGCAAACGCCATCATCTTCAGAGCTGCCTGATCTTTATCCATGCGTTCCGAGATGTAGACCGACCCATATGAACCACCCGTAGATGTTGTAGACAGATCCGCGAAAACAACCAAGGCCCCGTAATTTGCATAGTTTGAACGCCCTTAGAATGCAAATTTCATACAACAAACCATGAAAATGAAGTGAAATGACTCTGAACCAAAAAAAAAGTGAGAAGCGGGGAGGAAGGGAAAGCGAAAGGGAAAGAGCCAAAGTAGCACGAAACAAGGAAACGCAACAAATGATAAGAAAGAGAACGAGCGATCAAATCAATACCACGTTGAAATCTTGATCCAGCGCATCCAGCTAGCCCTGCGACGTCGCGGTCTGAGGAATAGCCTGCTGTAGTCCAGCCACGATGCGTTCCAACTCCTCCAGTCGGCGATCCTTCTCTTGGACCTCACGACGCAGCCTCTTCAGTTCATTGCGAAGATCCACCCCGTTCTCTTCCTCCTCGGGAAGCTCGAGGGTGGCCGGATCATCTCCGAGAGATTCGCGTTTCCTCTTCAAGGCTGCGGATGCCGTCGCAAGAGACGTGGTGCCATCCAGATCGGGAGACGGGGCGATGGGCAGCTCGGACGCATGTCCGTTCTCAGTGTGCATGTGGCGGCGGCGAAGGTGCTCCTTCAGGTTTTCTTGACGCGTAAATCCGTTCCCTGTGCTGCGATTGCAGTCGGCGTACGGACACATCAAGGGTTTCTTGGCATTGATGTTCTTCTTATGCACCTCGCGCTGATGCCTCAGCAGACCGCCAGAGTATGTAAAACCTTGAATCTTGTCGCAGCCGGGTTCCATGCACTTGTACGGGCGGTCGTGTTTGTCCATGTGTTTGCTGTGAAGTGGCAAACGGTTAGCTTTTCCTTGAATCGGGGATTTTGTAGCTTTGTCTTTTTTCTTAATCATCATAACCATCATGAGGGGAAAAACTTACTTCCATTCGCACGGACGGCGAAATGTTGGGGGCGAGTGCTGGCACTCGGGATGGTCGCAGTAGATTTGACCGGCAGTGTTCTTGGGCGGATCCCGCGCTCTTCTCACCGACAGTCGTGGGCGCGTCCCTTCCATGAAGTTCGGAGACAGCTGGTCGTTCATTTTGGGAGCTGGAGAAAGCGAGTCTGGGACAGTGACGAGAACAGAGGTAGGTCCACCGGGACCTTCACTTCGTGGACTAGGATAATCAGAGCCGTCACCCATAGCGTAGCTACAACCCCGCCGTCAATTGCGAAGGGGGTTGGCCCTGGTGGCGTTCGGAAAACGAGGCGGAGAATAGAAGATAGGTAGACGGTGGTAAAAATGAAGTAAGGTCAAGTGCAGCGGTTGAAAAGATGGGAGGAAGAGGGAGTTGATATTAGCTTGGTTGTCGAGCTCAATGCGCGTCGGGTGGCACTGGGCGATGGATGGTTGTTTGCTCAGTTCGGAAGGACGGATTGCCAATTTTTTCAGGACGGAAAACAAGGCATCTAGCGACACGCGCACGTGACAACAGTTGTTGGCCAGTTGGGTAATGTCTTGGCGGATCCGCCACTCGATTGAAAAGGGAAGGTCGAAGTTGGGTGTTGGGGAAGGAGCAATGTACGTATCTTGTTTTAATAATAGAGAGGGAGAAAGACAAGAGAGATAGTTGAATCTTTGGTTAGTACTTATACGGCATTCATAATACCAGTTACTTGTGGCATAGTAGAATCCAACAGCAACACCCGTCTATTTTTTATTTTTTCAAAAACCCAGATTTAGACGCTGGTAAGGATACTCAAGTATCATGCCTGCACACGTGGTGTGATCGGAGACAACTACGCCGGATTTGTGTTTTGTATGTATCAGTCAAGCCTTGATGGGCGCCGAATCACGATGGATTGACTGCGGCATGGATGGCAAAATTTTTGTAAAGGGTCTTTAGGCTGCGACTAGTGAGTCATGCTAGGCAGGCAACCAAGATAACTTACAGTAACTTCCTTCCTGTGCTATTACTAGGATCTACCAAAGGTCGGCTCTCTCTCGTTCCTTCCCTAATATCTTTGCTCAGCTTCGACAAGGCCATCCGCCACAATTCCCACCCCAGTCGGGTTGCATGCCTCATTGCTGCCTGCCAATCAGGGCCCTCCAGCACGTGGTCTGCCTTTTTCACCCCCCAGCCACATTGCCGGTTTCGGTCAATTCTCTGTGGCGTCTCGGAAGTCATGGGATCTGCCTTACAAACCAACTCGGACATGCCGGTTGTTGCTGTTATTATTTCAAATCTTAACTATTCTTCGAGTTTCTAATGTATTTCCTTACGTCACAAAATAGAGCATAGTATACTCTATTACTCCTGCGTGGCAGATGGGAGGAGAAAAGAGGTGTGAGGTATCTACGTAAGTAGTAAGGTGATAGGTACCTTAGGTACCCAGCAACAGCATAACTCCGGCAGCGGTTCTTGCCCAATCCTATGCTCGGCGTTCCGTCAGGCAAAGAACCCGCTTAAGCGCTCTGAGCCCAAGGCAAATGGAATCCTCGGAAAACCAACCCCCCCCCAACACGAGGCAATAATGAGAGAAAAAGAATTAGAAAAAAGCTGAGACGCTTGACTTGCTTTCCACGCCAAGGTCCAAAAAAGCAAAACTGGAAAAAAAGGAAAGACAAGAGAATAGTTCTACTGCTTACTTACTGACAGGGTTGTTTGTAACAATGTATGCCAACCCTGATCCACTCGGACGGGATCTTCCCACGTCTGACAGGCAAGAGATTCATACATACTAACCAGTAGTAATGCTTGAGCTGCATACAGTTATGATCGAATAGATAGATCTTTTCTCTCATCCTCACTCTTGATCCCTGTTTGTAACAAATCGCCCTTCCCGTGTCAACGTCAAGATATCTGCCGCCCATCCCTTGCATAGGCGACAATTCACGCCCAAAAACTATGCCTGGACAGGGCGAATCGCTCCCTGCCTCGTTTAGATTGCCAGCAAACGTAAACTACTAACCTAATTAGCCGGCGTGCATTTCCCTCAAGCTCAGACTGTTTGACATGGTTGTTAATCGTTAATTGAATCGTTAGTTGGTCTTGGTTATTGTTGATGTTGTTGCCTGCAAAGCACGGCCACAATCGCAAACCACAGAAAAAGTAAATTAATCATATACGTCAACATCTTGATGGAGGGTGATTGTCAGGAAACCAAATCCTTCGATATCAGATCGTCGTAGGCATCTTCATTCTTCAAAAATAGCATCATCAGAGACGTCTGAGTGGGGGAAGGGTTACTGATTCCCCTTTTGTGAGAGGACGGATCTTCCCCAGCCAGTGGCGCAGCGCCCGCCACGATGTATGCAAGACCATCCTTGTCACTCCGAGAGAGATCTGCATGGACCAGTAGTTAAAGCATCCTTCAGTGATCTTGTTACCCCCCCCTCTTGTCCTCATTCCTTCTTCTCCACACACGAGACGGCCGGTGTCTCCGTGGATGATGGGATGCCCGTGTGGCTTAGAGGTCTTCCTTCAGTGGAATGAGTAGTGCCTAAATGCATCGCCTGCAGGTAGCTGGCTCTAATTCGCGTGTGCTGCTCCTGACAGGACCACTAGATGAAGAACCAATGCAGGTTACTCTCGGTTATTCATGACAAGATCGTGGCGGAGTCTTCTATCGAACGTGCGGATCATTCTGCGAAGGTGGACCGGCGGACGTATCCGCCGTCATCAATTTACAAATAACTACCGGACAGCTGCTAAGGATGCGAGATATGCGGATGCCTACTCATCCTGCAGACGATCGTTATCTTTGCTCGCATACTGAGACGTATCATGGTGAAGCTACGAGGCGGTGTGGTGAATGAACGACAGTAGTTGAATTGAGATGAGGGACTAAACGGCTCATTCGAGTCGACAATCGGCATTGCCATGACTCTCGAAATCCGAGACATACGCGTAAAGAGACACAATGGGCAGGCAGTGTTCGGGAAAATATCCTCCTGGTCCCAGTTGCCGAGATTCAGAGAGAATTACTGCTTAGCCATAGCAGTGCCACAAAACACGCGAGAACGATGAAAACAGGAATTGGGCAAGAAGCACGAAACAGAAAATAGGCAGTCATAGGATTTTAAAATAGTATCGGGTAAACCAGGATTGGCAACAAATAGAAATGTGTAGCATCATCGGTGATGAGCCACCCTCTTCCAGCTCTCCGCGAGAATGCTAGGACTCACCAGCTTCCTCGAATCAAGTCGAACCCGAGTGCAGCCGTAAGCCAGAAAGATTGCCTTGACATACCACTGACTCTTTTCCCTATGGAAATAGTCGATGGCGACAAACCATATCGATAATGGGCCATGTACACGGAATAGTCGCTGCCGTTGCATGCCATGTCGCAGAGCGTTCTATGTTGTCATCTGACGGGAGAGTCACTTGTCTAGATGACACGTAACCGTACGTAGCTCCTGTAGACTGGCATCTTTCCATATGGATAAAAGCAATGCGAAAGAATCCGAGGAATGCCTCATTTCCCACCAGATGGTTGAGGGGTGGCTCTCGCCAACGCTTCCCTGAATCTTACAGATGTCTCACGCCTAACGGTGACATGGATGACGTCGAGCAAAATCCCAGGAATCAATTCAGTTGGAGTAACCTGATGATTCGATGGACGATTGCCCCCCGAGCTTCGGGAAAGGCTGCAAGCTACTGGGCCCGCTCTAAACCGAAAAGGGTACGAGTGCTCCCCAATCAATCATAGTTGCCCCCAACCTGACTGGCAAATGCCGTCGAAACACTGCGCGTATCATCGTCATCATGAATGTGGCCTGGCACACCACGAGTGACACGAATGCTAGCAGAGCTCCCGCCGAAAATGCTGCCGTTATCGGGAACGCCGGGCTTGTAAGGCTCCCGGCCACCGGATTCCACGTAGCGCTTCAGCCGATCAGACTGACTGAGACTGGGCTGCTTGCCCATATCGTTGATGCTCAAGCCAGCAAGGCTGACACCGCCTTGGTCGACGCTCTTCCCATCAATGATGCTTCCAGTAACATCAGACTCGGTGGCCGCCACAGATTCTCCGGCAATGCTAGGTGCTCCCTTCATTCGGTTACCATTGGCCCGACGGGCTCCGGGAAGAGCGGGCCACGAGTCCGCGAAGTTTTGAAACATGGGAGGATACCCAGAAGGAATGCCAACCCCACCCAGGGCAGAGGAGTGGACGGAAGAGACATCATCGGGGATGTAACCAACCACCGAGCCGGTGTCATGGAAGTCATTGCGGTGACCGTTTCTTCCATTCATCAACCCGCTCGTAACGTTAGAGGCATGGTTGTACGCCATCTGGAAGCGTTGAGGACCCCGGTATGCCTGCTTGGGTCGGCTGAACTGGATCAAAGACTCTTGCAGGTTAGACAAGGGTCCCTCAACCAGACAGTGCCTTTCCTTGAAATGCTGCAGGAGACAGTTCCACAGAGGATGCTTCGACAAGACCTTAGGGTTTCCAAGAATGGCCAAGCCATACTTGGCACGAGTGAGAGCGACGTTGAGACGGCGAGGGTCACTCAGGAAACCAATGCCCTGGTGGTCGTTGGAACGAACACAAGAGAGGATAATGAAGTCCTTCTCACGACCCTGGAAGGCATCGACTGAGGCTACTTCAATCTCCTTGTAGTGTTCCTTCTTGAAGGTGCCATTAGCTTGCATGGAGCTAACAATGTAGCTGCGCTGACCCTCATAAGGAGTGATGATACCAATATCCTGGGGCTGAACTCCAGCTTTGAAGAAGCGGGTGACAATTTTCTCCACGTTCGTCGCTTCAGTGCGGTTAAGGTAAGAGGTTCCGGAGGCCGAAATCTCCTCATTACCCAGATTCGACCAGAACATCATAGGGTTATCAGCAATGGGCCAGGGAAAGTCGACATCACGGCGGAGACGCTCAAACGAAGATATACCGTTCTGTAGAGAACCTTCATAAAACATGTTCGACGGGAACTCCGACAGGCATGGGTGCATACGGTACTGAACGTTCAGACGGATAGGGGAGCAGCCAAGAATGACGAGACGTTCAAAGAGTGACTGGTTCAGACCTGCCTTAGCTGCCTTCTTGTTCATGATAACAGGTCCCAGCTGTTGGTGATCACCGACAAGGACGACTTGCTTGCATCCAAGGACCAAGGGAATCATACACTCTGGCTCAGCCGATTGGGTCGATTCGTCAATCAAGACGGTACGGAACTTGAGCTTCGCCAAACGAGGATCACCAGCACCAACGCAAGTACAGCAGATAACGTCAGCGTTATTCAGGATCTCGCGCTCCGCTGAGCGAGTTAGTTGTTTCAGTCGCTTCTCATCTTGACTGGACAATTCTCCAAGCTCGGCCTTGAGCTGATTGAGCTTGATGAGTTCGATGTTGGTATCGTTGATGCGGACTTGCTCATGCAAAGACAAGAAGCCAACCGGCGATTCAACATCCTCTCGTGATTTAGCTGTCACACGTACAGTCTTCAGACCTGTTCGGTGGATACGCTCGCAAAGTTGATCGACCGCAACGTTCGAGGGGGCGCACACCAATACCTGCCCACCGTTGATCTTCGCAAGGTGGTAGATGATCGTAGCAGAGGTGACAGTCTTTCCCGTTCCCGGAGGTCCCTGAATCAAACTCAAAGGTCTCTGCAGCACGCTCTTCACAGCGTTGATCTGACTACCGTTTAGTTCAGGAAGTCCCGGAACGCTGAACTTCTTCGGCATTTGGGTCTTCATCGGCGCGGCGGCGACTTCGTGTCCGAGAAGGCGATGGAAAATGTAACCGGAGACACTCATCTCATCCACGGCAAAAGTCTTCATGGCCAGCTGCATACGATCGAAGGATGTAGACTTCCAGACGTAGTCGGCCGTGAAATTGTGTGTGCACTCTGTAGGCACAGACTTATGATCACCCTTTGCTCGCAACTCGATCGTCACCTCATCAGACTGGTTGTTCGGAATCTTGATGACATATCCAACACCTTCCCACTTGGGCCGCAGTTCACCGGTATACTTGAGGCGCATCTCATCTCCCACAGCCAACTTAACATCGCCAAGTTCAAGCTTGGGCAGAATGAAGCTAGCCAGATGCTTGTTGTTAAGACCAAGGTCCCAGCGTACGATCAATCCATCCTGCGACTGAGATTCCTTCAATTTGCG
The DNA here is from genome assembly GCF_003184755.1 of Aspergillus piperis CBS 112811. Lineage (NCBI taxonomy): Eukaryota > Fungi > Ascomycota > Eurotiomycetes > Eurotiales > Aspergillaceae > Aspergillus > Aspergillus piperis. The sequence continues at coordinate 1,499,374 of NW_020291593.1, forward strand.
GTCATAGTCGGCCTCAATCTTGACCAGAGGCCCAAAGATGTTCTGATACTGGAAGGCATCATCATAACGCAGAAGCACGGGTGCTGGCTCATCGTCCACAGCCGTGGCCTTCTCCAAATCCGAGAAAGTCGCTTGGGAATTTTCCTTCCACATCTCTTCCAACTTAGCAATCAACTGCGGACTAAGGTGGCGAGCGCGGAGCTGCTCCTGGTCGGAAGGGGCAGCAACCAACCATGGCAAGAACGAACGGTCTTCAATCAATGGTTGCCAACGCGAAGTGTCCCAGTTCATATCTTTGGAAGATGGCATAGCGGCGCATGGTTGACGGCATAGCAACACGACGACCGTGTCAGACTTGGCTGGGATGAATCCAAGAAGGAAAACGTTCTTGGTTCCGCAATTGTAGCATTCCAATATCGTATCTCCAAGCGACGAAGCCGGATGCAACTGAACTTCCTTGTGGCGTGCTCGAACGAGGTGATTGACAATATGGGAGGACGAAGTGTTACCACGGGCGCTGCAAAACCACTTGCTGCAGGCCAGGCACTTGACTACGCTGCTCGGGTTATGGATTCCGCAATACCTGTAGAGGAGCTCCATGTCAGTGAAGATGTAACAGAGCAAACGCTACGATATACTCACGCGCAAGCATGTGGCGGAAGTTCCTTCTCCTCCTCAAAGTGACCCTGGTGATGCTTGTTGTCGGCTGCCTGAGCACTAGTTGTGCTCTCTACGTCGTCGTCTCCTGAAGCCTCATCGTCATCGTCATGTCTCCGCGGGCGGAACTGGGAAGCTGCGTCGTCCATCTCCGGCGGAAGCCTGTCATCGCCAAGTGCCGCCATAATGATGTAGGAGAAAGAAAAAAATCCGATGCTTAAACCCCAATATCGCTACCCAGGTCAAGGCAGAAAGAGCGAAATCAGCGGAAGCGAAAGCGAAAGACGCCCAGGACACCGAAGATTATGCGGTCATACACGAGTTTGAAATGTCACGCGAGGCGATTTGAAAGATGTAAAGAGTGTGGAGGACGAAACAGCCGTGACTGTCCGAGGACAGAGGCAGGGGATGTTGTGTTTTCTTTATCGGAGGTCACCAGTGTGCCACAGCAGAGGGGCAACTGTATATGAGATTAGAACTGAAATCCAGTCAGATTCACTTTTGTCCGTGGGAATTTATGAAGCCAACTGGTAATGAAGATGCCTTACATTCAAGTCACAGAGCCCTGCCGCCACTGAAGAGCTTGACGCAAGTGAATTGGGGCGTGTCCTGGAAGGCAGGGAATGATGGACAATCCACAGGACCGGATGGTGGATGATTTGCGATCGGCTCAGGCCAAGGCATTCGGAGTCGTTGCCGCCAAATCCCACACAACTCCGGTGGCCAAGGCGGACCAGACCGGCAGTTGCCGCAAGAAAAAAAGTTGCCCGCCTTTTGCGTTCCAGACCCCATTCTGATCTACTCAATCATTCTTCATATATATACACACACGATGTTGGTATGTCGCTGCTTGGGATTTTAGAAAATAGCCATTCCCCGTGGTTCCAGACCTCTTATCGCTAACTACTGATTCTTCAGCGTCGTCAAGCCCGTGAACGTCGCGATTATCTGTACCGGAGAGCTCTCACTCTCCGCGATGCCTCCATTGCTGAAAAGCGAGCCCAGCTGAAGGCATCGCTGGCCTCCGGAAAACCCCTCGACCCCTCCATCGCTGAAGACAAATCGCTGCGCGAAGATTTCAAGTACGATGAATCCATCACCCCGGATAACCAGAACAAGGATGGCGACGTCGATCTCGATGATGAATATGCCCTCACCTCCGGCATCGCCGACCCCCGTCCTATCGTGACAACCTCTCGCTCCCCTTCTGTCCGTCTGGGCACTTTCGCTAAGGAGATCCGTCTGCTTCTTCCAACCTCCATTCGCTTGAACCGTGGTAACCTCGTTCTTCCGGACTTGGTTTCAAGCGCAACTGCCGCTGCGCTGACCGACATGATTCTCGTGCACGAACACCGTGGTACGCCCACTGCGATGACAATCTCCCACCTTCCCCATGGACCGACCGCTAGCTTCTCCCTGCATAACGTTGTTCTCCGTGCAGATATCCCTAATGCCGCTCGCGGAACTGTGTCGGAGAGCTACCCTCACCTCATCTTCGAAGGTTTCAAGACCAAGCTGGGTCTTCGTGTGGTTCAGATTCTGAAGCATCTGTTCCCCCCGCGTGAGACCGGCAAGGTTGGAAACCGTGTCGTCAGCTTCGTGAACAAGGAAGACAACATTGAGGTCCGTCATCACGTGTTCGTCAAGACCGGATATCGGGATGTTGAGCTGGCGGAAGTTGGTCCTCGTATGACCATGCGACTGTTCGAGATCCGCGGTGGAACCTTGGAGAAAGGTTCTAGTGGTGATGTTGAATGGGCTCTTACCCAGTACACCAGGACGAGCAAGAAGAAGGATTATCTGTGAGCCAGTTTTAGTCTTGAGGACACCTGTGGCTTTCAGTTGGCTGTGTATAATCATTTACGAAGGCAAAAAGAAAAGTCTGATTCGGCGCATGAGGTGTTCAGGAAGGAGCTCAAAGGGGCGGCTTTTACATTTGGCATATCTGATCGCTATTGTATACCCATCTGAAAGAAATTTTTTCATTACTTCTCTCCTTTCTACCTAGAAATCATGTAGCCATCAAAGTATGATCGCAGTGGTAACAGAGGTAACAGATTGAAAATCTAGTATACGGCCGAACCAATTGAAGGCCCTGCCTCAGCATCAATTAGGGCTAGCCGACCGGATATATTTGTCTCGGGGACAGCTCAGAATCTTAATGTCCGGACCAGTCAAATCGTATAGATTATCGGCTCGTCACTGCCCGGCCACTCACCATTCCCATCCTGTGCCGACTCGTGCTCAATGCCCTGCAATGATGCATCTAGATAATCTTGCTTAACAGTCACCATGCCATCGCCGTCGGGTGCATCAACTCCCCGAAGGAAATTTGACAACAGCCCAGCCCGATCCTCGTAGTAGAACCAATTCTGGTGAGGAGGCAGTAACTTGCCATCAGTATCTCTCTTACCTTCTGGTAAGATATCATCCAGTCGCTCTTCCCACTCCTTACCTGTTTTGTCCTTGAAAGTCTCCTTGAACGCCGTCACCGCGGAGTCACGATCTGCTTTCAGCGGTGTCAGGAGTTGGCTCTGCTGCTTGCCAATACGGCTGTACTCGAGATGTGTAGCGTAGACATGAGGTTCTCTATTAGACTCGTATACCTACATACAATTTCTCAATTAGCCCTTCTCCTGATACGTATACCTCATCTGCCTGGAGAGAAATAAACGACCGCGACTCCACAGCATTATGACTAACTCACCCTGACCACATATCTCTCCTTGCAGCTTTTGCCCTGCATCAACCGGACAAGCGTAGCATTGTACGTCACCCTCGCTTCTTCATCCGTATAGATGTGATACCTCGCTACATCACCAGCCCGAATCAGCCTGCGTAATACGCAGGAACAAGATAGATGATAGCATACAAACCGCAGTCCCGGCCTTTACGCCCTTTCTCTTCCTACCAAAAGGATCCCGATTCTTCAGATTACCTAGTAACGTCGTGTTAGTCACCAAAAACTTATATCATCTAGTCAAGTCCGTTCGACTTCACTTTGTCTGTTGGACTCCACTCCAACGGTCAACAACTTGCCCCAAGAGCAAAAGAGCAAACGTACCTTTTTTCCTAGGCTCTTCTTTCTCCCTCTCCCTTATTTTCACTTTCTCGTTTCCCCTCTTCTTCTTCTCGCGTTTGAGTATATTCGCAAGAAGATACTCTGTCTCACGCTTCGGTCTTCGATTCTTAGATAAGAGAGAGTCTTCCAGCCAGTCAAAGGAGACTATTTTTATAGTTCGTAGTCGTTTAGCTTCTCGAACTATCATTCGGTTTCCCTGTCAGACATATATGCGTAACTTGAACCCCATAGTTTCGAAGTACCTACCTGCTTCAACATTATCCTTGAACGCTTCTTTGGTGGTGATCAAATGAGTGAGGTTTTTGCTGATGTCCTTGGAATATTGGCCTCCGTTGGCCCGTATCCACTGGGGTATTTTGTCCGAAAGTCCATCGAATTTGCCGAATGAGCTGGCATGTATGTTTTTAAAGGTCTTGCCCATTCTGAAGGGAACTTGGAGAGGTAGTATTCCGGTGGAGTCCGATGGAACCGTTGAAGTAGAGTCTCTTCAGCTGACCGTATGAAGGGTGCGTTGAGTGGATATAAGGAATCTTAAAGGTATATAGTAAGTGGAAAGCTCGGGGAAGAATATAACAAGTACTACTACTATTACGATACTACTCGATCAATGGCAGAATGGACGAACACTGAGAAAAGGAATAGGTGACTATCTCGTCAATGAATAGTGAGGCTACTGTAAGCTGGCAAGAGTGTAGGATATCTGAAGTGGCCGTGTCATTGTTTGGCATCATGGCTATGGTAGATCCGAAAGGTATCAACAAAGTAAAAGGTAATGAGACTCAAAGAAAATCAAATGAAAAGACCAATGTGCCTAGTAATCCCATGCTAAGGGATATATAGAGACGATTGAAAGCTAAAGTCCCCTCACGGCCTGCACAAACGCGCGGATTTTGCCAAGATCCTGAGCGCCGTCTGACTCTACGCCAGAACTGACATCTACGCCAACGACTTTGCGACCAGATTCGCCAAGCTTCTGGACAATGCCAGCAACATTGGTAGGATCTAAACCACCCGCCAAAATAACGCGCAAACCACTGTCCTTATCGAGGATATTCTGAACGCGGGACTGGTCCAGCAACTCACCAGTTCCCCCAACGCCAGAATCCAGTAACGGTAGGGCGTGGTAAGCCCTGCGGGCGATCGCAGGCTCGTCAAGTCCAAACTTGCGGATGACAGGCACTGGGATCAATTTGGCCCATTCAAGCGGCTCAGATCCGTGAAGTTGCACAACGTCAAGTCCCAACTTTTGTTGCTGACTCAATATATAATCAAGGGGCTGGTTCTGGAAGACGCCCACGAGAAGCGCCCGGCTAGGGTGACGCAGAATTTTGGCTGAGTGATCAAAGTACTCCACAGATGTCGCAGCGGAAGGTTCTTGAGATGTGTGAAGAGTTTGACTAGCAGGTTTTGGGGTGGACTTGATCACTTGGGATATGCGGAGCGCCACGTCATCAGGGACGCATCGCGTTCGCCCTTGCACCATAATAATTCCAATTAGGTCTGCTCCAGCCTCGATCGCTGCTCGTGCAGCTTCTTCAGATCGAGTACCGCAGATCTTTACCAACGGCGATCTCCGGGACTCGCTGGAAACGGTTTGTGAGCTGCCTCCAAGAAGCTCAGCAATGAAAGCAGCCGTGTCTGCTGCCCGCATCAGGGCTTCTCCTACTAGGATAGCTTTGACACCCTCCTTCTTGTAAGCCTCCACATCCTTAGGCCCGGAGATCCCACTGAGAGCACACACGATGGTGCTGCTGGGCACCTGATCCATGAGCCGGCTAGTAGTGCCGAGATCAACCTCGAAGCTTGTGAGGTCCCTATTGTTGACACCGATAACCTCGGCTCCAAGATCGACCGCAATCTTCATCTCTTCGGGTGTGTTCACTTCAACCAAAGGCTCCATGCCAAGGCTACGGGAGTAGTGATACAACCGAGTGAGGAGTTCAACACTAAGCATCTTCACAATGAGCAAGACCGTGTCGGCACCGGCCAAACGGGCCTCTAGGATCTGGTATTCGTCAAAAACGAATTCCTTCCGCAAAATGGCAGGCCTGTTCGTCATGCCCTCCAGACTTTGGCGAACGGCACGCAAATCGTCAATGCTGCCTTTGAACCATTCAGGCTCTGTGAGCACAGAGATGACACTGGCACCGGCCTTCGCGTACCGCCTGGCCTGAGCAGGCGCGCATGCATTTTCGGCTATCATACCCTTAGAGGGAGAAGCACGCTTGATCTCTGCCATAAGGGACAGTGGGTAGGGCGATTGTCTAAGACGAGCCGGAAATGGGACCTGGGGAGGGGCGAGATTAAGGTCGTAGGCAGCCTGGAGGTCGGCTGGCCGCTGCGAGGGGATAGTCTTCTGCACGGCGACAGCGGCTCTCCGATGGTCGTAGATCCTTTCGAGGATGGACAACTTCTTGTCCGTTTTCGGGGCAGGGTTTGAGGGAACGGTGGCCTTGGTAGTGCTGCTCTGCTCACCAAAATGTTTCCCGTTTCCTTCCCAGGTGCCTGCAGTAAGTTTGAGGAAATTGCGGAACATGATGCGGCCGTACTCAGTGAGGATACTTTCGGGGTGGAACTGAACCCCCTCCACGGCCAATTTCTTGTGTCTCACGCCCATGATGACATCCTTGTTACTGTCATCCGCCAACTGAACGGAAGATGACACCTCCAGACAGTCGGGAATTGTCGCATGTGTACCAGCTAGAGAGTGATAGCGAGTGACGGCGAGCGAGCCAGGTAGTCCTTCATAGGCGCCCTTGCCGTCATGTTTAAGCGGGGATGTCTTGCCATGAAGAATCTCGCCGGTGACATCAACTTTTCCACCAAAGCAAGTAATAATACATTGCTGACCCATGCATACACCGAAGATGGGAATCTTGCCGCTGAAGTATTGAATGGCTGCACTGCTGATACCAGCGTCAGTCTCGGGGTGACCGGGACCGGGACTGATGACCAGCTGTGTGGGCTTTTTGGCGATCAGTTCCTCCAAAGTGATCTGGTCATTACGAAACACATTGACTGTAGCACCCTCGAGAACTAAGTACTGGTAGACATTCCAAGTAAACGAGTCGTAGTTATCGATCAAGATAACATTCGATGCGGTGCTCAGTTGGGCGGCCTTGGTGGGATGGTGGGGGGAATGATCGACGAGTCCGGAGTCCGCCATGACGAAAATCTGCGCAGGACAGGATCTTCAATTAGATGAAATCGAAGAGCAATGCGATAAGGAAAAAGCAGCCAGGGGCGATGCGCATAGAGACACACTCACCTTTTTGAAGTTGAACTGTCAACTGCCGGAGTAAAGTGAGGGCGGAGCAAACATCGACGGTGGCTGCGGCCTGACTCAGATCCTCGGTGGATCGTGTCGCCTTCCAGATTGGGGTTGGTAAGCAAACGGCGCAAAACTTCAGCTCACCGCCTTGGGCTAAACCCAGATAGGCAGTCATTGTTGACCTCCAGCCAAACCCGCTCCTGGAATAATATTCTTGGGTTTCCCGCCTTTGAGCTTGTGAGCTCTCTGCTTAACACTCTCAACTTGCCTGCCCTTTTGCTCCGGGTCTCTGTCGCTTTGGACCCTCGCGAGCAGCACATCCTTTCCGCATCCCATCGAGCATCTAGAATGATATAATTGTCTCGCCAATGGCTCCCGTCCCGGAAGCCTATTTCCCGTCCCTGGACAAGTGCTTCTCCGGGGACGTCCAGCTTCTGTATGGGCTTTACATGCGTCTCTTCCCAATTGACGAGCATTCACTGATTGTCTATGCGATCTTAGGTCCTGGAAGAGAGCCTTCCTTCACATATGCAAAATCGATAGCAACGTCGAAGATGTGGAAAGACTCCATGCCTTCCTATCGCATCCCGACAGCGTCCAAATCCTCTCGAATTGCCTCACCGGTTTTCCTTCTCCTTCCACCAAATCAAAATCCGACTTTGAATCTAAGACAGCCGCAATCAATGTTGAGACAAATGCGCAATCCTCGTATGATTTGAAGGAGATCAAAGCAGATGCTCTGTGGTTGAGCGAGAAGGCGGGTATTGATGAAATCAGCGCGCTCCGATTAACAGTATTAGAATGGCAAACCCGACCTGCCACGCGCCTTCTCAACCGTTTTGCCGACGAGGAAACAACCAGCTTGCAAAGCGCGGCGGGAGGTGACAATCTTCGTGTGTCTCTCGCAGGACCTGCCCTGGCCGAAATTTTCAATCAGAAAGCAGCCCATGTTGACGAGGCTTCCGATTTTTCTTCTGAAACTAGCCGCCGCCTGCGGCTGCGCAGCTTATATCTATCGGAGAGAAGCCATGTCGTCAAAGTGGCATGCAAGCTGCTTGCGTTGCATCTCAGAGATAACCAAGAGCCGGCTTCCCAGCGTTCTTCGGACCTTCCCTCTCAGCAGCTGTCCAAGCTAGGTGGCACAGTATTCAATGGAAAGTCCAAGGGCGAAGGCTGGCGCACGTTCAACAAGAGCTGCGTCGAAGCTGTGCGGAGTCGGCTGTCTTCGTTGGACAGCGGTGGTGGCTGGCTAGGCGCCACCGAGAGTAGCCAAGAAATCGAAGAATTATGGGCCACTATCCTTGTTGAGGAGGTAGTACATATTACACAGATGTTGTTCCTGCAACTTCAGGCGTCTACAGAAATTCCTGGTGCGGAGCTTCTGCTTTCTTGGCTTCGTCTGATGGTTGACTACAACTTCCTAGAGCCGCTCCGAGTCGTGAGTACTGCCGTATTATGTTTACCGCATGATCTTGTTGCTAACTACAAGAAGCCATGTCAGAATCCTCTGGAGCTGTTGGTCCCACTTCAAGGCTTCGTCTCTTTGACAACACTAGCTTTTCTGAAGCTGTCATTGTCGGTCCCATCGATCATCAACAATTCCTCACATAAAGGCCCGTCGGCTGAGGCACCTTACTACCTCTCAAAGGAAGAGATTGGCCAGATAAACGAGCTCTTCTTGACAGCTGGTGTAGAATCTAAAATTGCTAATCCAGCTGCGTTTTCCTGGGGACTGATAATGCATACTATGAGGGAGCTTGCACTCAGCGACAGAGAAAGCCGAGAGTTGGAGCAATTTCACAGTGCAGTGGATTCTTTCCAATCGAATACACCTCATTCGAATCCAACCAAAGCCTCGGAGATCACTTTGTATGAAGAGTTGCTCGAGAACGCACGTACTCCGACCTGCACAGCGGATGAGGCGATAACTCTTCTAAGCTCAGATGCAATGAAGGATATGGTGTTTGAAACCGTCCTTGTTCTGGCCACGAAAGTTGGAGCTACCTCAGCAGTCACTGACATTTTGACAAGCCAATGGATTCAGCTCGTGCTTCTAGATTTCATCCGGACCGCTGTGGTGTACCTAGACTATTCCCCCGAGATCGTTGGGTCCACACTGGCAGTTCTCCAGGGCTCACCGGTAGAATCGCAGTGGTTTCACGGTGCCCCGTTAAACCCCATCAGCGACCCTCGTTCGGTTTTCGTTAAGGATGATGCTCTGATGGACAACATTTTCCGCATAGCGCGTTCTCGCTTCCCCTATGAAACAGTGCCTTTCCTGCAGCTGTGCCGTGCATTGGTCAGCAAAGATCTGGTGAATGAGGAAGGCCTTCCAGTTATACTTGGAGAATTGGAGAACATGGATTCCTTTACGCAGGTCGTACCCCACGGATTCCAAGGCTACGAAACGATTCGCGAGGATGAGAACGCAAATTTCGTCACCCTTGTTCAGTCCCTTCCCATGGTCGGCACATCTCCCCGAAGGCAGCTTACTGATCAGGAAACCAGTAACGCCCTGGTTGTTACGGGCTCTTCGCAGATACCGTCTTCAGCAATTGGACAGGTCGTCTCCGAGTCAAGGCCTGCGGTGGTCATGTGGCACCATCAGTATTCCTGCCTGAGCTATCTCGGCAGCTGGCTAGAGGAATGGAATGAGAATGGAGGCTTTTCAGCAGGTTATGGAGAAGATTCCTTGGCCGATTCGATAGGTCTTTTGGCCGACCTTCTCTTTGCAGCAAAGGACTCGCAAGTGCAAAGCGGCGATGGCTCAAGTGCTAAGAGAATCTTGGAGATCGCGAGCGATGGGCTATCCCGCCAAAGCGACATTATCTCGCTTGTTTTCGAGATTTTTGAGCGCAATCTACCCAACATCGGACCCAGAACAGGATCTGATATTGTGATGGAGACTACAATTGCCTGTCTGCGATTCATCTGCGTCCTCATCGACGTTCTGCCAGGCAGAGTGTGGCCCCTACTTTCTCGCAGCAGCTTGCTGGGCTCTGATGGTAAGGGTGGCATCCTGACTGCGATTGTCTCAGCTACAGAAGTGACATCGGGAGACTATCCCTTCTTGCTGGGCTGTGTTCGTCTGTTCCAAGCAGTTGTTGACGACGCTGCTTCTCGGGCCGTGTTAAGAAGGAGCCCCAACGGTCCCAATGGGAAGGCTATTCTTCCTTCCGATTTCACCGCGGGCGTTCCCTCGCATATGTTGAGAGGAACTCTTCTGAACTTTGTACGGGTGATGGTGGAAGTTTACAACAGCAATGGCAATTGGAGGTTCAATGTGCCGGAACAGAAGCTTGAAATTAGCACGAAACTCGCAACGGTGTTTGAGAGGGTACTCTACTACGCTTATGGTACGAACGAAATCACCAAGCTGGACACCAAGATCACGGGCGTCTTTTCTTCGTCAGCAACCTATCTTCTCAGTGTCTTACGGCCGCAGTCGGCCGCGGATTTGCCCTTCAATTCCATCCTTCGCCTCATTGTCGATGGCCTTCAGACACCGTCGACGCTATATCTCCGTTACATGATTTTTGTGCAAAGGCAGGTGTTAGCGACCTTGGACCTCTCGATCAGGCTGCTACAGGCGGCTCAGCTCCTTGAACAGCCACTATCCTTGCTGGAGGACCAACTGTTCAAGGCTACACCCGCTCTGATCAAACTGTATGCTTTGGATGATGCCTATCGGCTCCCTGTGGCTTCACTGCTCAATGTTCTCATAACAGGCGCAGCTTTGGACCCGGCAAATGAGCCGCCGTCCTTGGTCGGTCACCTGGGAGCGGAATCCGCATGTCTTTTCCTCGACGTCCTTTCGCAGTTTGACAAGCCGCTCAGCGATTCCAACCTGCGCTTGAGTATATGGCACTTACTAACAACCCTTGTCAGCAAGCGCCAACAGTGGCTGGCCGTCTACATCCTTACGGGCACCTCACCACGCCAGTCGCTGAGGAAAACTGACACAGACAAGGGAGCAGCAATGAGGGGTACCCCGTTCCTGAAAATAGCACTTGATATGCTGTCTCATATTGAGCAGCTTGACCTTCAACTGGCTGTCGCGCTGCTGGAATTTGTCTCCCATGCTCAGGAAAACTGGCCATGGGCAACCCCAGAATTGAAGAAACATTCCCTTTTCTTCACCAGCCTGGTGAATTACGTCTCGAAACTGAGAATATCGTCCCTGACCATCAAGGAACAGATTTCTGCTACCCGTATCGCAGCTGTCGTGGCAGATATCTGCGCCGTATATCTGCACTCAGCCAAGGAGATGCAGGACCGAGGCTTTTACAAGACTTTAATTCCGCTCGTGTCTTGGTATTCCAAGGATGCGGTTGATGTGTCCGGTTATAATGCCTCGCTGCATGCCAATCTGAAGAAGAATTTCGAGATGAGGTATCCCGGGTGCAAGCTCGTAGACTTCAAGCGGACACCTTTGCAGTCTCGCTACCTCGGCCAAGACTATTACTACGACATCCAACTCGGCAGAAAGCTCCTTTCTTATGATTTCGCGTGGACTGGAAGTCGCAACCAGGGATTCGCCGAAGAATTCCAGCGGGCCAATCTGAACCTGTCTTTGGTCGAGGCGCAAGTGGTAAGTACTGACCGAATCAATCAACGAAATTATTCTAATTGTTGGGACTGCGCAGAGCCTTCTTCATAGTTGGAAATTCTTCGCCGTCGAACACTGTGCGGACTTCATGGCGGACCGTGAGGTTCAGAAGTCGATGGCTGTTGTTGTGCAAAGTTGCCTGGAAGCCAACACCCGAGGCGTCCCGCAGGAAGCGATCTTCGAGAGGATACAACAAACTCGGGTAGAATTCGCCCAAGCTCTCCTCCAGCGACTGGTTGCAATCGGAGCCAAGGGTGCCGAAGTCTTTGGTCTCCTCAAAATCGTATGGGATGCTCTACGCACGCGCCGCGCCACCTACGAAGACGCATTGATCAACGATGACACGGAATATTACCGATCCCTTCTTAATGTCCTCTTCCTCGCTCTCCAGTTCCATCTGGATTCACCCTCGCGAACAGCACCTGAAACAATTACCAAGAAACCAGAGGTATCATCTGACCTGGGAATTATCGTTGAGATTGTGAAGGTGGTCGTGGCACAAGGGTTCAAGGCTTTGACAACCTACCTACATGATCAACCAGACAAGTGCACGCCAAAAGATTTCGCCATCCTGATCGCAATTCTGCAGAGCTCACTCCAAGTAAAGCACGTCGACCGCCTCTTTGAGCACATCGTCTACCACGTAGCCGACAATGACACCGCGAGACTGGCGACATCATTGTTCTCGTGGGCTGATCAGCTAGCTGTAGCCGGCGATCCGGTATACGGCGACCTCAGCATGTCACTCCTGGTTAAGATGTCTACGATCCCTATGCTGGCGGAACATTTGGCGGTTGAGGTGGTTCTGTCTCGGCTCTCCACCTGCCGCCTCACGAACATCCTGCGCGATTCGAAAGGGTTTGGGCCTTTTGACCCTGTGCCCCGCCTGTACTCCATCTGGACCGGTGGCATCCTTCCTCTGTGCCTGAACCTTCTCTACCACGTCGTTCGCACTGCGCCCGAGGTAGCGGCATTTCTCAACCAGTTCGAAGGCCAGCTCAAACGTGCTGCTGACTCTTTTGCTGCCGGTCGCACGACAGCGTCGGTCTCCCGAATCAGTCTGAGCATGGTCTCCGAGGCGTACTCACTGGCGCTTATCTCATACATCCTGACCCGATTCCGGGAAGCTGGAGCCAGCCTTGGCATTGATGCGCAGTCGATCCAGGAGCTCAAGTGGGACAAAGCTCAAGTGAAGGAGGATATTGAAGAACTTCTGGAACGGAAGCACAATCTTCGGGCGCGGATCGTTGCGACGAGTGAAAAGGAGCTGGAGTTGTCGCGCCAGAAGCCGGTCGATGCAGCATCGGGAGCACAAAGTCGGCTGGAGGAGAAGATTGTGAGTGAGCTCAAGGCAACGTTGGCGTGCCTGGGAGGGGATGGTGACGAGGCATAATGACATTTAAAGTGACAATGGGTGTTCATAGCTGATTTTATAAGGTGTGCGGGGGATGGTCTAATCGATTTTCTATCTTTTCTTCTTGGTTCTCCCTCTCTGTTCGTATAGTGATGATGCCCCATCTATTCCATATCCTCTGCCTTGTTTTCAGTCCGCATCATCTAGCCAGCATGCATCAATCTAGGTATACAGTGACTTGTCTCAGTATGTCTCATGAATACCAGTGATAAGGATCCATGATTCCACCAAGTCTGCATGCATGTCGCCAGTTGACTTATAGCTCTGACTGCACTGCACATCGCCGCGGACCTCTTCTCCCTTTCCGTGGTATCCCTGTCACACCTTGCCTTGTTCTGTCGGTACAATAATTTCCATAATCTCCGGAACATAAACAAAAAACAGACTAGTGCTCAAGCACAAGGATGGTAACTAGTAGTACGTACTAGCATCTATAGTTCTTCCTAACAGTACAGCAATGTGATGTGATAGTGATCAGTTCGATCTCACACATAAGATGTTTTACTATATGTACTTCCCTCGTTCCCAAGAGTAGTAAGTAGCATCCGAGGTACGTAGAAGTGCACCAATTGAGTGTAGATACTTACTGTAATAGGAAAGGAACACCACACCCCCGCTCTTGCTCTGACTGACAAAACCAACACCCAAACACCCAGCATAACTAGTTACCTGTTTCCCTCCTTACTCTTTCTGTTATTTTCCTCTCCTCATTTTTTGGTTATTCCCTCGGCTCAGAGACCACATTCGATGGACCGAGGAGCACAACCAAACCACAACAACAACAACCACAACCGATTGGCTCGCTCGGTTCTTAACTTTCCTTCCTTCCTTCCTTCCTTCTCCAATAAACCCAAATGCGGGGAAAGCTTTAATCCCCTTTCACCTTCTTTTTATTCCATTCCTACCCGCCTTACTAAGTTAAGTAGTAAGTGGGTTGGTCGTAAGTACCTTCCCAGTGTAAAAGCAATAGTAACTATACTTCTTTAAGAACGTTGTGACAACGGGTGTCCCGGAAAAGCAGGGATTAATGAATGTGGGGTCCCTCTATTCATTTTCCCTTTGTCTTTTTTCTTTGTCTTGTTGCTTATGTGCTGACGTGGATGCATGGATTGTGTTCCTTGTTTCGGGGGGTTCGACTTGACTGGTCCGAAATACAGATGAGAGTTTATGAAGGAGTATGAGTGCATAGGAAGATGATGAGGGGGAATTTAAGGGAAAAAATTGACTTTCGGTGGGTGCCAGGGTTAATGAGTAGTAAGATGTTATATCATATTATACTGTTACTCCTATTAGTACTTGAGATTGGAATCGCCTCTTTCTCTTTCTCCCTCTCTCTTCTCTCCCTTCCTTACTCTTCTTTCTTGGTTCAAACTGTCGATACGAGGCATTGTTGCATGTTTGGAGGGATTGCATAGTCCCTACTATTTCGATTATATACTGCAAGGTTGGGTGTAAGGAGTCACTTATTACCACCACTACTTAAAGTCACACAACATATCATCTTTCCAACCGGGGAACACAGGGTTACTGCGACGGTTATTCACGATTAGTACTTACTTGTTGTCCAACTGCATGGGATCACAACAGATTGTCTGAGTTGTTCAATTCGCGCATTTTCACACATTCCAATCATCTATTCAGCATCAGTATTACTAGTAGTAGTCATTTACCGTGCATTGCTGGCAAAGATGCCGTTCAAGTCGCGCTGGCAGATTGACATCCCCAACACCCATCTGGCCTCGGCTTTGCTGACTTCGCCGACTCACCCCCTCTCCAAGACGCACCGCTGCTTCTCGGAGGCTGCTCGTCCCGACACCCACTACTTCACCCCCCACGATTTCCGTCTATGGTGTCAACGATTTGCTGCAGGCTTGCGCAAGCATGGACTACAGGCGGGTGACCGTTTATTACTTTACTCCGGCAATGACTTGTTCTTCCCTGTCGTTTTTCTCGGCACCATCATGGCTGGCGGCATCTTCACCGGCGCAAATCCATCCTACGTCGCCAGGGAACTGGCCTATCAGTTGCAGGATTCCGGTGCATCGTATCTGATCTGCGCCGAAGGCAGTCTGGACACTGGAATTGAAGCCGCGAGGCTGGCTGGACTCAACCGCGATCGGGTGTTTGTCTTCAACAATGCCATTTATGATGGTCAAGGACATGCCGTCAACGGCTGCCGCTACTGGGGCGACCTGATAGCGTCTGAGGACGAAGGCAGCGGATTCGCATGGGATGACTTGTCAAGCCCGGAGTTGGCCGATCGGACTCTGGCCCTGAACTACTCCAGTGGCACCACTGGCAGACCCAAAGGGGTCGAGATCACGCACAAGAACTATGTCGCCAACCTGAGACAATTCAACCACCTCTCCTACCTCAATCCGGATTGGAAGGACAAGCAGTCCCGCTTGCGCTGGCTCTGTTTCCTTCCCATGTACCATGCCATGGCGCAGAACATCTTCATCGCGTCTGCCCTGAGTCGCGATATACCCGTATATATCATGCCAAAATTTGACTTTCTCAAAGTTCTCGAGTACACGGAGAAGTTCCGCATCAGCGATCTCATCGTGGTTCCACCGGTGGCGGTCGCATTGGCCAAGCACCCTGCAGTCAAGAGCGGCAAATACGACCTGAGTAGCGTGGAAAGTATATCCTGCGGCGCGGCACCTCTAGGGAGGGAGGTATGTGTGGAGGTAGAGGCATTGTGGGAACCTGGACGCATCAACCTCAAACAGGGATGGGGCATGACCGAGTAAGCTATCCACCCATTGCTTTTGTATATTCAGTGGCGAAGAATCTGCAGGCTAACGAAGTTTCTGTTTTTCTCGCCTAAAGGGCTACGTGCTCTATGATGGGCTGGGATCCCAATGAGATATGCGAATCGGCGTCGGTGGGAGAGCCCAATGCCAACTGTGAGGCGAAGATCATGGCCGATGATGGCGTGACAGAATTGGGACGCAATCAGCGCGGTGAACTTTGGGTTCGAGGTCAGAATGTCATGAAGGGCTACTGGAGAAATCCGCAAGCCACGAGGGAGACCAAGACGGAGGATGGATGGCTGAAGACAGGAGACATCGCTTATGTCGACGACAGCAACAAGTTCCACATAGTTGACCGAAAGAAGGTGAGCTGAAAAAAACAAGAAGAAAAAAAGTCCCAGACTCGCCACCTGCGGTGCAGGCCAATATCCAACACATTGCTTCTGTCTCGTGTTGCATGGTGCTAACTGGCATGGTTTCGCTAGGAGTTGATCAAAGTCAAAGGCAACCAGGTCGCACCGGCTGAACTGGAAGCCCTTCTGCTGGAGCATCCCGGAGTGGCCGATGCTGCAGTCATTGGTGTTCCAAGGTGGGTTAATAAGAGGGGTTCAATCTAGCGAGCAAATGGGCTGATGTGGTGTTGACGAATAGAAATGACGACGAGAGTCCCCGGGCCTATGTTGTACTAAAATCCGGACAAACCGCCACCGAGAAGGATATTATGGCGTTCATGGATGGCAAAGTGTCTGCGATCAAAAGACTTACCGGAGGGGTGGTATTCGTTGATGCGATTCCGAAGAATCCTTCAGGAAAGATCTTGCGCAAGGCGCTCCGCGATCGCGCTAAGGAGGAGATGCAGAGAGATGCTGTTGCCGCTAAACTGTAGGCAGGCGACTTCGCGGGGCCCTTCATTACATGCGGCACTTGCCCGGGACGCCAAATTGCCCGTCCAGTCGCATTGGCCGACCCAACCAGGAGGATGAGAGTTGTCAGATTCGGATATCGCCTGTGGTGGGGTGCATGCAGCGTAGTATTTGGAATGGATATGGAAACTCAATAGATCGCTGACGTGCGTTTGAAGAGAACCCGGTGCTTGGGTCGTGGGCTTGGAAATTGGGGGTGGAGAGAGCAATCAGATCCCGACGATAGACAGTGATAGTACCAGTAGACCCATAGCAATGCAGATGAATGAGCGAATGAATAATAGTGAATGGAGAATGCTTCCGGGGCCAAAAATGGCGCGGCGTGTTTAGTTTTAGTTGGTACTGTAGGCCAGGCCGGCCGAGGAGCCTGTGAGCCTGTCAGAGGGCAAAGACAGGGCAAATCTAGCGCCACACTGATCGCCGAGAACACCGCCACACTGGGGCGCTAGACGGATCTCGTTCCTGAGTCGCCCATCTTCGGGGAATCCCAAGGGAGACGCGGGATGAGAAGAGAGAATAATGTAAAAATAAAGTGGCAGCCTGTCCAAAGTCAGATGTCATGAATGTCTCATAAAGCATAATCCACTCTGCAATGGCGAGCTGATGATAACTATATTCATGAAAACCCCCACCGGGTCAGGACCCGAAAAACCGTGGAAGTCGAACTGGATCTGCGGCAATCCAGACGATCAATTTCATTATTCTGGAGGGAGAAATTCGGGAAAATGGCGCAGCTGAGGTAAATGGACGGGCTGTGAAGGGTAATGGAGAGCGACGACACCAGGAAGCCATGAAACAAACTGGTGATAGTTTAGACAAAAGGGAAGGATGAGTAGGAAAAGGAGGAAGGAAAGGGGAAAAGAGGCGTTGAGTTGTTGTGTTGTACTAGTAGTAGCAGGGAAGTTCTACATTTCTAGATCACGAGGCCGGTAATCTTACAGGGGGGTGGAAGAATACTACTTAGAGTATACAGCATGTTGGGGTGGGACAGGTAATAATACGCGTGAGCACCTGACCGGAGGTATCCCTAGTCGAGATTGATTTGATTTCTAAAATTGATTTGCATTTATGGAGAATTATAGATTGTTACACACGCACAACTACGTACTACTGTACTACTAGCTAGTCAGTCGATACATACAGTCGACATGTTCAGTTCAGTATCTAGTAGTCATGAATATCTTCTAGTAGTTAGTTATATCCATCCCGTCCAACGACTTTTCTTTTCTCCACTCAGTCTTGGTCGCTGCACTACTACTAAACTAAAAAGACTCCACTTCAACACGCTCGGTCTTACTCTGGCTTCAGCGGACAAATTAGAGACTCAAGACAAGACTAGACTCTCCTCTCTTCAGTCCGCCATCTCCTGGTCCCGACAAGTAGACTACCAGTCTAGTGTTCGAGCCTCACCCGGTCCAGGTCGCCTTATACCGTCGATACTGGATACTTTGCTGGTTTGCTTGATCTTCACTGGGTCGGGAACACTCGCTAATGAGTTTAGCGGGCCCTTTTTCTCCCCCCATCTTTCCTCCGCCAGCCGATATCCTGAATGTGGCGCTCTATCTGGACAGCTGAACCTGCCTTGCGTTGAGACGTTCCTGGTCCTATGACGGGGGTGCATTACAGTTGGAGTCCCCATTCCCGTGGGTTTCGTCTTCCCCTTCATTATGCTCTCGTGGCTGAACATGACAGAGCTGGACCTGGAGGGGCCACTTTCACACTATCCCAACACAAACCCCCCCCCTCTCCTCTCTTTCCTTCTTCCTCTTTCTCTCTTCCCTGTCCGTAGTTAGCTTAGTTTACACATACCTGCAATGCGAGCTTCAAAACCACGCTGCGATCCCACTAGACGGGGATTTTTGTTTTACTGTAGATGTCCCTGCATGGTGGAGTCGCGCGCACCTTTCCTTTTCTCCCTGGATACTATAATATCAAAACAGACTATGGGAATTTCCCTCACCGGATCATTCTAGGACTGGTGCTTGAATATTTTTTTTCTTTTTGATTTGTTGATGCGCCATGCTTGCGCCATGTTGGTCTTGGTTATAAGTACCTCCTAGATCGCATCCTTGAGAAAAGAAGTCGTTGGTTTTGAATTATAACCACTTGCCTTATCCATTCTTCATTTACTTCCTCTCTCATACCTCCCACCCCATCTTCCAACCCTATCTGTGATACTCTGCGACTACTTCTACCACAAACTGGCCTGGGAGGGACTATCTCTCACTCTATCTCTTCTACTACTATCGTCATTTCTTCCCCTTTCTGGAACGGAAAGAAGTACTTAATATACTATAAAGAGATTCCAGCTATATCCGGTACATAACCACTATTTCCCAATTGCGCGGGTGACACAGCTCTCTCCCCTCCCAAAAAATAGATATACCTAATACTTACTGAAACACCCTAGAAAACAATCAAAACCTGCATTATTCCGTCAGCAGGAGAAAGCAAGCAGTGCGTGTGAGTGTGTGGTGTGCGGCCCTAGGACCCAGCACATCTAGAGAATCCTGCAATGAGCTGTATGGACAATGAATGGTCAATCCCGAAAAAAGACATTCGGATCCTCTCCTTCGCCATTCTATACGTGATTGCCAGCATATTCTGCATTCTGGTCCTACTAGTTCAGCGTCTTCGCCGTCCACCACCCTTTAGATCCTACGCCTACGTACCGCCAGAGAGGCAAATGATGGACCCGCCACCTTTTACGCCGTCCGAGAAGTGCGATCGTGGTGGTATCGTGGGTAGTGGTGGCGAAGAGCCCGTCGGCAGGACTGCAGCAGTGGGCCTAGGCCTAGTTCAGGGCCACGGCTACGGCGTAGGCTATCTCAATGACCCAGCCTCCCAGGGCGTTGGTCCATTCCCTTCAGCCTGTGATGTCCTGCAGCCACTTTCCCAGCTGTCTCCCTTACCTTCTAGTGGTTATCTAGCGGCTGTCCTGGCCCGCGAGCGGAGCCTTTGGACAAAGCAAGCATCTGGAACCGACGGTCATCTGGTGCCGTTGTCGCCCGGGTGTGCCGCCTCCGCCCCTGTCCACGACCATCGTTCAGCTACACCCCCCGCGGTGAGGTTGGATGATCGCCTCGGTGACTCGTCATCTGAAGCGCCAACTCACGGTTCCATGGTGGTGTCAGATCCTCAGCGCCAGCCCGGAATTCCTGCGCCGGTTCAGTGGTATGCCAACCCTATTGCTACTAGCCACGAACAGGGGGTCCCCAGTATCGCAAACCTTATCGGATCCCATCCTTCCCAAAAATGCGGCTACGCAGTCCAATTCATGCACGATGTAGATGAGGAGGGTACGCGCTCCTGGCGACGGTTGATGATTGAGTACAGCTAGCCTTAGCTGACTGATGGTGTGATGTTTCCTCTTCGAGAACGATGCATTGTGGGGTTCTTTTCATCCTCCGGGATTTGGCTTGCTCTTTTTCCCTTTCCCTTTTTCAGTTGTGGGTTTCGCTGTTCAGTTTACCTGTTCTTTTTTCCCTCTCTCGGGGACGCTTATGAGGATTTTCGGGCTAGTAGCATAGGGCGTCTGTCCCGAACGACAGCGCCCAAAAGGGTGGCAGACTGTGCTTTAGTTTTATTATTTTTCGCGCCTACCTAGCTTAGCATTCAATGACGATTAATGACCTCCACGATGATAATCATCTGGTACCTTTCCGAGCATTTCTTGGAGGCGACAAACTCCCCCAGCAAGCGCGAGAGAGAAGAGAACAACTGAACCCCGAGACGCTCTATAGTCCCCGATTTCCTGATTAGGACTAGCCCAAACAACCAGCTCGATCTGTATGAGTCAGCAGATCTACAGGCCTCCCCGTCACCACATGATGGAATGGCCAGAAGAGCTTCATGCCCAACCTTCCCCTCCTCTTGACTTCTCCCAGCACACATAGCAGAAGCAGAGAAGATGACTCTCACAGCATACTCCTCATACCCGGACTCTCCGGACCTCGCAGCTTTGAACCTCTCGCGCCTGGTTGCTCGTTTAGAACATAACCTCCTCTCCTCATCCGCGGATCTGAAGCCACTACGCCAGTCAGAATACCAGCGCATGAGAGTCGGAGCAGTACGTCCTCGTGCCTTTTCTTCACTCGAAACTACCTATCGCTTTGCATAGTAGAGGATACAGCTACAGCCACGAGCCATGACTATTGACTAACTTCCCATCAAAGAACATAGACTACGCCCGCACCAACCTTCAAACCCTCGAACGCACCCTCCCCCAGATCAAACCCACCGACCGTCGCAACGACCTGCAGTCCGACCTAGCACGTCAACGGCAGGTCCTCAAACAACTCCAGAATGTCCTCGACGAGATCAGTAGTTCCCAGGCGGAACCTCAATCCGACGACGACGAAGAGGAAGACGACTCTCTAGACGGTGAAGACCTCCTCGGCACCCCAGACGAGGGCAGCACCACCGACGAACAACTCGAACATGAAGAGAAGGACCGTGATATCGTACCGCATGATAAAGAGCCAACAACGACGACAACAACAACAACAGCATCCGCCACCAACACCCCATCCGCACCACCAATGACCACCGAACCACCCTCCCAAACAGCAGAAGCCACTCCCGCCCCGACACAAGAACAACCATCAACTCTCCGAAACAGATCACACGCACCCACAACCATCCCCTCCACGGCAACAGCCAGCGCAACCGGATCATCTCTCCAGAAGAACCCACCTTCCCCACAGCAATCCTCAGACTCTCGATTACACGCGACAGAAGAGACGCTGTCATCTCATCGCGCGGAACAGGAAGACCTGACATCGTCTATGCTTGCGCTAGCAACGCAGCTGAAGACTTCGGCGCAGACGTTCCACTCCTCCCTGGAGGCGGAGAAGTCGGTGCTGGCTCGCGCGGTGGATGGGATTGATCGAACGGCCGGGAACATGAAGGTCGCGGAGCAGCGTATGGGCATGTTGCGGAGGATGACGGAGGGGAAGGGCTGGTGGGGACGGATGATGTTGTATGCGTGGATTTTTGGGATGTGGCTGGTAGCTATTCTGATTGTGTTCTTGGGGCCGAAGCTGAGGTTTTGATTTTCTTTCTGGGGAATGTGAGTGTCCATTGGGGAGGGAGGGAGTGCCGAGTACCACTAGTTAGTAGATAGTATTATTATCCGCTGGGCGGATATTGAAGCTGGACCTGGGCCTAGAACCTGGACACTTGGTGTAGATACATGCTGATAATTGATAAAACATTGTTAAACACTTTTATTAGTTCTAATGTACACCGACTCTACGCGAAAACACATTTTTAACAGAAGATATATTTCACAATCCTTAACTCTGACTATAACCCAATGACCGACCCGGCATGACACATGAGGAAAAGACATGATATTCAGCGTACCCTGTCAATCTCCCGTGCCCGTGGCCTTGTCGTCGTTCATTGCCCTCCAATGCACGTGAGACCCATATGGAAGAATGCGTGATATATGGTTACACACAGAATTGCGGACGAGGGGCACCAAGAGATGATGGGATATCCAGCTGGGGAAAGAAGACACAGGATGAAAAAGGAAAAGCGGAAAGAGGGGGTGGAGGGTAACGCGAACACGGAGGGAGGTAGACAAGAAAACGACGCGGGAATCCCATATAAGTAAATAAAGGAGAAAAGAAGACACGCAAGCACGGGCTCTGATAAATCTATAAATTCCGATGGAACCACAGATGACCCGCTGCTCACAGAGAAGAGAAACAGAATAGAAAGTGCAAAGGTAAAACAACTCCTGCTCTGTGTCATGGGATGGATATCGGTAATGCTGATAACAAAGAGCCGGCTAGATATCATTTCAAGACAAAGGAAATAGGGAATTAGTAAAATAGACAAGTGAATGTCTCAACGCCAGGATCTCTCAAAAGGGAGGAATAAAAAGAACAGAGTGCGACATGGTATGGCAAAAAGCAAAACAGACAAGATTACAAGTCACATAGCATACGGTCTAAATGTCGAGAAGTTCTCACTCGAGCGAAATATACCGGTCATTAGATCAGACCACACAGTCTCAGGTTTTCTTGGATGATGATGTCTAATGAGAGTCAGTATCTGAGCATGAAACGGTTCGATAAGTGTGCGGGACATACCGTTAACTGCGGCCATGACGAAACGGATCTGTGTGGTATCCGTAGCACATGTGAAGTGAGTGTAAATCTGCTTCTGCTCGGCTTGGTTGAGAGAGACAAAGCGGTTGAGGATGTAGTCGCAGGCGGCGGCGTAGTCGGCACCACCCTCGTAGTCGGGGAAGTAGTTCTTCATAGGGCTGACGGGCAGCTTCTCCTTGAAACGATCGATCTTGTTCAGGAAGAGAATGATGGAAGTCTTGACGAACCACCGGGAGTTGCAGATGGAGTCGAACAGGGTAAGCGCTTCCTGCATACGGTTGACGGTCTCGTCCTCGAACAACAGCTGGTCGTATTCGGAGATGGCGACCAGGAAAAGGATCGTGGTGACGTTCTCGAAGCAGTGGATCCACTTCTTACGTTCCGAACGCTGGCCACCGACGTCGAACATGCGGTAGGTCAAATCACCGATGATGAAAGTAGTCTCGGTGATACCGGTGGTCTTGACACGAGAGCGGAGGACATCCTGGTCGGTGGGGAGGTAGTCAGGCTGCGCGATACGGTCGATGGCATCGAAGTAGCTAAGAAATCGGTTAACAGAGGCTCCTGACGAGCCCGAGACAGATGCGGCACTTACTACTTGGCGGAGTCGTTCAGCTGGTATTCACGAGACCGCTTGAAGCACTCCTGAACACCGCTGTCGCGCCACAGAGCACCAATGGCATTGCCGACCTCCGGGGGCAGGTTGTCGCCCTCGATCTGAGCAGGCTGCATGAAGACGGTCTGGACGTGGTACTCGTTGCGAGCATCCTCCAGAGGCAGCTCCAGCGACTCCATAGCCTCCAAGATGACGCGCATAGACTGGACGGTGTTGCTGTAGATGATTTCCTTGAAGGACTCACGCTCATCGCGGGAGTAGCTGCCCTCGTGGATCAGCTTCATCTGCTTGAGAATGGTCGATTTTCCGGACTCTCCAGCACCTGTTCAAGACATCGTTAATCTTGCGTCCCAGCGCGAAACCTGCACGGGGGTAGAGAGAGAGAGCGCATACCGAGCAACAGCATCTTAATCTCGTTGCGCTGCATCATCTTGTCCCGCTTGAGCTGGTTCTCAATCTCCTCGTTACGGGCCTTGCCCTCCTTGTCTTCAGTACTCATTCCACAACCCATTTTGGCGGCGATTAATGAACGTGGGAGTGATGGATGAAAAGTCTAATGTGTAGCGGGGGGACGGAGTTGGGTGGGCGGGTGGTAGTGAACGTCAAGAGTAACGAGCCTGTCCGTAGGGAAAGATGTCAGTCAGCCATGAAAGCGAATTCTCCGTGTATTGTAAAAGTGGGATCCGGCCAGCCCCTTGCCCCGTCGACCGTGGGTGTACGCGGAAAGAACCACTATCGGACACCCCAAGAAAAAACAATCGAATGAACGATGCACGATTTGATTTTTGAGTGTCGGAAGAGGATCAGAACCAAAAGGCAGCAGTCTCCCCCAGGCCCAGAGATCGTGCTGACGCAAGGAGGTGCAGCTGATGCATCAACCGGAAGGCTTGGGAGCACCGTCCACCATGGGGGGAGGGATTCCGGGGCAGAGAGGAAGCGCGAGGAGGAAAAGGGAACAACGACGTGAAAAGGGCCACTCACTTTGCTCGAAAACTTGATATATCAAACTCCAACTGAGAGGAGGAGAAAGAGAAGAATGGAATTAAGCCGGGGATGATATTATTACTAAAGGCCAAGCGGACGCAAAGGAACGGGCGGCAGGGGAAAAATCAAATATAAGCGCGGAGCGTCTGGGACTAGTAGGCGGAAAGGAGGCGAAAGGAAGGTGGAACAGGGAAATACACCAATCGCGGTGATTTCAACAAGGATAATCCAGAGAAATGGGACTGAAGAGGATAGCGAAAGGAGAAGTAAAATAATGGAGAAAAGAATTGGACGAAGTAAACCCAGGGATTCTAAAGGGAGATGCTGGTTCTATCCCAATCCGTGAAAAAGTTGGGGTTTGAAAGGAGGAGAAAGGAAGAAGAAGAAGAGGAGGAGGGGGGGGTGTGGGAATAGATGAGACAAGAGATCGAAAGGGAAAAGAAAAGAGAGAGAGAGAGAGAGGGTAAAGCGAGCGAGGCTGAAGGGCCGGAGGGAAAGGATTAAGCTCAACAGGTTGTAAGGGGGGGCAGACTTTCAGCGTGAGTGAGTCGGGCAACGGAAAAAAGAGGGGCCAAGATGAGATCCTGAGGCAGTCCCGGGAGCGTGCCAGAAAAGTTGAGCAACGAGAGAGCGTGTGTGAGGGCAACTAGCCTGGAGAGCAGACAGAAACCCGGGAAAAGGAGGGATTGATTGGGGGGAAGTCTGAGGAAGAGGGGATGAACTAGAGAGAACGCAGCAGGCTGATACGCCGACTCCATTACTACTACTACTACTACTTACTTACCGGGTGTCGGTACCTGCTTGCTGCTAGTCTACTAGTAAACTATTCTAGTACCAAGTGAGTATCGGGGGGTGAAGCCTGAGGAAAGGTTCTTCCTCTTCTTTTTCGATTTTGATTTTGATTTTCCCCAATAAAAATTTTATAAACCTTTTTTCCCTTTTTTCTCCTTCTTCTTTCTGCCATTGACCATTCCCGCTTTTTTCTGGAACGATAAGCTGGCCCGGTTCCAACCTATGAGTGACGATGACTGGACCACTTCAATAGGGGCAGTGGAGTCGTCTCGTTTGGTAAATGCGATGGCGACCCAGTCATAGACTGCTGATTGGCTCTGCTGGTAAGGGGTGGCAGTGGAGGAAAAACCAGCACGATCCAATGGCCTTGCGAATCTAATGAGTAGCCTTCCCCTTTTTCGACGACCGGCTCTTCTCTGACTTAGGAGTCTGCTCTGTCCGAAATTTGTTGTGCTCCAACTGGGATTCTTCTCCCGATGGTAAGACCAGCACAGTTCAGAAGAGGCATAGTCTCATACATCTCTTACATTTCAGTCCCGAAAAGCCCATCCCAGACACAACTACAACAGTACTATCTACTACCACACCATCCTCTGCGTCATAGATACTGCCAGTCGGCAGCATAAGATAGACATGATACAGTGATGAGACAGCAAAGAGGTCCAAACCCAGATCCCATATAGAGTTACAAACTACGTAGTTCCAAGGCTGTCGTTACCGTAGATATTATAATCAATGATTCAGTTGCATGAATTAATTTCCGGATGACGCAGATCTGCAGTGCGCACCTGTAGGAGATGGCCATGGCGACCGGGATGCCATTCGACAGCCAGCCCATCAGGCGTTTTTTAACTCTTCAAATCATACTAAGCGCTGACCTCCACTGGTGACGAAATCCATCCCAGATCTCTCTTGTCTCTGCTGCTCATCAGTAACGGGCTAGACTAATCCTGCAGCAGTAATAACGACAACGACAGCAGCAGCAGCAGAAGACATCGTCCACAGTTCGCAGTAGCCGACCGTTGCTAAATCTGGTAAGGGTGCAACTTGGAAGGGCGCCTGCAGTTTCAGGTGCCCACCACGCGGTGGAGGTCCGGCACGCTCAGCGCGCCCGATCGCCAGGTACACCGCGCCATCTCACAAAGTTACGCGGTCGGTTGGCTTGTTCCAGAATGTCTTGAGAGTTGAGAGGCTTGAGCTGATAGAGCCAGTGACGCAGTTTGTGTCTATTCATAGGCAGAACATTCTGAGGAATCAAACGTGGCGGAATAATCATGCATGTCTGATGTGATGATATACGGGGTAGAATGCATTCCAGTGGAGGCTACTACTGCAGCTCTAGACTACCATGTGGAAAGAAAAAAAAGGTGGATGGCCTCAAGATTGGGATGGGCATTAGCGTACGGAGGAATATTGTCGTTCCTGTTCCTACGGCCAGGTACCGTATGGTAAAACTCCACTTGCAACTGCCCGTCGATCGCTTCTCCGCACAAAAGGGAGAAAATGGATGAGAAACATGCATTCACAAAGACCCATTCGTTTGTTCATCATATCATCTGATACACGCTTGTGGTTTCGTCCAGTGGCAACCTCTTGGTTTTAGTATGTACTTCTTCCATCGCAACAGCTCATGCTGTGACAACAACTTCCATGGATGAAGGAGGATTCAACCACTGCTGCCTCCCATGGCCACCGGACATGCACAGACGGAACGACCCGCCTGAATCGTGCAAGATGAATCTGCTCAGATGCTGCTTGCTGGAATGGAAGTCGGTAACCGAAATCCGTGGTTCTGCAACTCGACTAGAGACCAACTTCTCCACTGTCTAGTCGCCTTAGTCGCTTGCTTTTACCGCCCACGCTATTATTCATGATGATTGTCGTCTCCTTACCATCACATCACATCTTTCACCCCTTTGTGACTGGGGAAAGGGCCTCGTGGCGAGCTGCCTGACATGTTCTCTCCTACCATTCTGGGTTATAGTTAGTTACTAATTATGATGAATAACTCAAGTTATACATAGTTAGTTAGTATATCCCCTGGAGGGTCGCGACTGCTTATACTTTCAATCGAGAAATCCTGCCGCTGTCGACCGATAACCTAAGAAGGCAGCTCGAAATGGACATATCCCCATCTTTGCATGGAGCATGGCCAGACTATTGACTTGGTTTCCACTCTTCACTGGCTTGGTGACCTTGGCATAGACACCTTATTATGTAGACGCTTTTACTGATTCGGTTGCATAACCTGGGAGAAATGCGGAATACGGTCAATGCTGAGCAGAACCGATGGAGGTGATGATGATGATTTCTGGGTCCAGCTGCAAGAATGCCGAATGGGTAAAGGATTGGTGGATGATGATGGTCGGCAAGATCCCCAGTAAGCTCGGAAATGGGCTGACAGCCTTCTAAAGTGTTCCAGTCCGTTGTAACTCGTGATGGGGGTGGCTGACCGTGCATCCTGTCAATACGAAGGAGGAACTGAGGAAGACCGTGCAGAGTAAGACACTCAACTCCAACCCGATAACTAGATTGTCGCCTACCGCATGAAGTTATCTAAGAATGAATTGAGGAGACCATGGATCTCCAATCCAGCCCAGCCTTTTTTCATGTGCGATTCCGTCCACGATCCCTGGCTGGCTCATCGGCCAATCCGATCGCCGCTCCACTGATCCATCCACGGATCCAATCCCCGATCCATCCATCTCTCAGGGACTGCAACATCCACTCGCGCGATCGGCCTTCCTTCACAGCCTCGCCTTTGCGCTACACTTTTTTTTTGCGACCGAGGACATCGCATACAGACTAATACCCGTACGGATTGACTATCCGTCGCAGATACGCCCCGTCGTTATCATTGCAACCTGCATCTTTCGCTAGACACCCCTTTTCGTCAAAATGCATGAGCATGAAATGTCCTACATGGGCCCTCGGGGTAAGATCCCTTCCGACCTTCATAGCCACAATCTCCAATAAACTAACCACACCGTTACCGAAGCCTTCAGTCACGATCAGAGCCAAGATGCAGAGGCCGAATACGACCGTCTCCGCAACCTAGCCCGACAAGAAGCTTCAAAGCGCAACTCATGTTTCCAACGGGTACGCCATTGACAACCACTACCGCAACCACCCAACCACTCGCCAAATCAGAGAGGAACAAACAACTAACTAGTATTCAATGGCCAGTCCCAGGAAGCCTACTCCAGCGGCGATGGCGCCAAGGCCAAAGAGCTCTCCGAACAAGGCAAAGCCCACGGTCGCAAGATGGAAGAATACAACAAGCAAGCGTCGGAGTTCATCTTCCGTGAGAACAACGCCAACGGGCGCGTTGCGGCAGACACCATCGATCTGCACGGACAATTTGTCGAAGAGGCAGAGGAGATCCTAGAGGAGAGGATCAAGTATGCGAAGGCGCACGGTCAGGATCATCTCCATGTGTAAGCTTCCTTTTCATGTTACACACTACACAGGCTCCTTCCTTACTCTCGACACAAATCGCTAATCATCCAACTTTCTGCCATTCAATAGGATCGTCGGCAAAGGAAACCACTCGGCCAACCATATCCAGAAAATCAAGCCCCGAGTAGAGCAAGTCTGTCAGGAACTTGGTCTTCAGTATGCGACTGAGGAAAATGCTGGGCGCATTTATGTGAATCTGACTGGTGGTCCGGCGGATATGGACACTGCCCCTACGCCCAATCATCCTCACTATCAGCAATACCCTCAGCAGCAGCAGCATTCGTCGGGCACCTATGCTCACCCGCATCAACAGCAACAGCAGCAGCAATATCCCGGTTCGCAACAGCAGCAGTATTCTGGTTCTCAGCAGCAACAACAAGGCGCGGGTAACCAGGATGAGATCGAGCAGGTGGTCAATGCGGTTCTGCCTAAGATCCTTAATAAGCTGGAGAAGGCTTGCTGTGTGGTCATGTGAAGAGAGATTCGCGCTTGGATACATAACAATTTTGGGCTAAAGAGTAACTTTTTGGGCCTATATATGATACGATCTGATGTGTGATTGATATAGACAGAGAAGGGTGCGTGGGCAGACACGACCGATCATTGGACTTCTCGCGCAATTGGGCATTTGGCAGAAGACAACATATACCCCGGGGCTGTGTATTGGATTCGGTACTATCTAGACGTTCAGTGATTAACATGTTCTGGTTTCTTTTTGTTACGGGCTAGAAGACAAGGAAAAGAAAAAGAAGCAAAGAAGAAAATCAAAGTTCGTATTAAGAGTCGCCATGAGTGCAATGTTTCAGATCACAAGGCAATCTGATTAATAGGCTAAAAGGTATCACGTTTCAACATCCTGCATAATAAATACGAGGTCCCATGCAATCGACCAACCAACCAACCAGGGATGGCGGTGAATAACCTCCGAGCATGGACGCTTGATCATCGTCCGTTGAACTTACTGGGGACCACACTCCCCCAGTGTCGATTCGGTGATCTTGTTAAGGATCGCCCGAACCATGGCGCCGTCCTCACGTCCATCTGCTTGATCACCATCGATCGCTTGGATGAGGGTCAGTGCTTTGGCTCGCAATTCTCGGACCACGTCCCGCGTGTGCGCGAAACTGCCAGTACTTTCCATGTAACTGACTGCATACAGCTTGACTTCTTCATCTTTCGTCTTTTGCTTGAGAATGCTGAGGAGCTGATGGTTTCCGGGGTTGGAGCGGATACTATGGATGATGGGAAAGGAG
Organism: Aspergillus piperis CBS 112811; assembly: GCF_003184755.1. Classification (NCBI taxonomy): domain Eukaryota; kingdom Fungi; phylum Ascomycota; class Eurotiomycetes; order Eurotiales; family Aspergillaceae; genus Aspergillus; species Aspergillus piperis. The sequence continues at coordinate 1,529,309 of NW_020291593.1, forward strand.
AACTTTCCCTCCGTGAGGTCTTCACAAAGACCTTTGTTCTTGGTGTACGTAGTGTTGGACAGGTTGAGATAGTCGTCGCAGATTTGGAAAATCAGTCCCATGACGTTGACAAGGCTCACGCAGTCCTTGCCGGAGCTACTTTCGGCCTGCATTAATTTCACTGCAAGTCGGAACAAACCACCAGTTTTGTTGCCGACCATCTCCAAATATTCGTCCTCGCTGGGGCAAGTCAAGGTATCTCGCCAGAAGAGATCCATTCCTTGACCGCGGTGTAGGTTCAGTAACTCTTGAACGTAGATGTCAATCGCAGCGGGGTTGTTCAACTTCTGCACCTCTTGTAGAGCGAGGAAATATACATAATTCGCAGAGTTGATGGTCTGCGCGGTGCCGTATATGTTATGGGCTACTGGGATACCTCGTCGCAAAATGGAGTTGTCTTCGACATCATCGATCCTGGCTCATACGCCATAGGTCAGGTAGGTGTCCAGACTAAACCGAGGCATGATGTAGAGAGCTTACAGTAACGATGCAGTATGAAGCATGGCCACCACCTTTGTGATGATTGAAAGGCTCTCCGGAGGTACCTTCAACCACATATTGAAGGCGTTGATAAGCTGCCGCCGTATGTCCTTGCCGGGGTGCTGTAGCATATAGTCGTACGGCCCCATAACAATCCTCTCATTTTCAGGCGACCATTGTCCATCTTTGTATTTGGTTCCATCGACGCTGGAGCGATTACGATTGTGCATGCGCGAGTGGTTCGTGTTTGTGGCGAGCCCATCATCGTTTGAGCTTGCGTGATCCATGGCGGGACTCACCAGGAGATCTGGCTTCCCCAGGCTAGCTGCGCCTGTGCCGTCAATTGAACTACCTGCGAGAAAATACAATCCGGGGTGAGGAGGTCCGCTAGCAGAGATTTCAGAAACCGGTCCTGCAGACATGGTTTGAGTGTTAATCGCTTGCGTGTTTTACGGGGTGATTGCTGGGTCTCGTCACGAACAGAGAGGGGGAGGTTTTTGGCGAGCGGGCAATGCTGTAACAGCCAGGCAATCGTGAGAAAGGGGAGGAGTGAGCAAGCCCATCTTACAGGTAATCAGGAAGAAGGGCACAGCCGCAATAAGTAAGGTCCGTGTCCCATAAGAATGAAGGCAAAAGTAACCAAGTTGAAAGGGTATCTTGCAGGCTGCACAAGGCTCTCTCAAGAGAGCTTCTGCTGCGGGGAAATCGGCCAAATGACGAGGAGCATCACATGCATTGCCGTCGCTTTCTCCTGTTGAGGTCACATGACTCACGTGTCGGCGAAACTGGGAAACTCCGATCCGGTGACAGCTGGGAATGCTCCCTCCCTCACTTCCCCTCTCTTTACTAAAGTTACACCAAACTCCCCCTCCCTGTGTGATCCCCAGTGTGACGAGTGTGACGGTATTTTCAATTCTACCGCCTGCAAGGGGTGGTGACGTTTGAGTGGTTGCACCAGCCACGAGCAGCAAGTACTCGTAGTTGTCGTGGGCACGGTCGGTGGGCCGGTAAACACCCATTCCATGCTCTGGAGACTGCTTCCGTGTTGGTTCTCATACTGACCGACTTCTTCAAGAAACTCTTGCAACCCAACGGGTGACGGCATGATAACCATCAGGCCTTTATCTTGGCCAGGGATTGACTTGGTGGCGTAGCTGAAAAATGGATCCCTTTTCTTGACATCATTAGCTGAAGGCTATCAAGGAGATCCTGTTCTTCATGGCGTCGAATGTAGCACGCCTATTGGAACACGATCGTGCGTCTCCGGGACAACCATCGGGTGTTTGTGTCGGATGTGGGGGAGCTGCAGTCACTAAGGCTGGCCAGTGACCGAGTCTAAATCGGCTCGATCAGCTTCACACGATGACAACAACTATTTCTTCGCTAGTTGATCGAGCCCACCGACTATCGCTCACCAATCATTGTAGCCTTTAATTAAGGCCCCCATTTTCCAAGCGCCTGGGCTCAGCCGTGTTCGATTATTATTCTGGCTCCTCTCTCTAAGTTAAGGTACTACATATAGATAGCGCCGTATCTCTTGGCCCAGGGTCCTTTGCGACTGACAGATCACGGCCCGTCTTTTTCTTTTTCAACCCCCGGTTTCCTTCACCTGCAACCTAGTTCCTTATTTCCCTGTTATTTCTGGAAATAGCCGTGCTACTCATCATCTCTGCCCTTCTTGTATTACTCATGGAGGCTTTGCTGGCACACTCGTTCGACTACCTTTCCTCTTACGAACCAAGCAAAGTTCGCAAAGGGCTGCGGCAGGTCGAAGGGCTCCTCGCACAGATCTGTTTATCCAAGACGAAACGCCCGGCGTCTGACAAACGCCGTTCTCTTTTGTCGTTTGGGGCTCCGCAACCGGTGCCCAAGTCTTTGGCCGAGCTTCGAGATGATCCGGCCTTCAGGGAATTTTTCAAACTTCAGGAAGGGTTTCAATGGAATGGTAAGTGTCGCTATCCGCCGACTCAACGATTATGTGAGTCCCCAACACTAATGCACTGCAACCAGTCGCAATGCGCTTGGTGACATGTCTCGAACACCTGCTTGGGCGGGGGAGCAATGGCACCAATGACCTTCTCATCGTCTCCACACTCGATCTGATACAGGGCGTGCTCCTCCTCCACCCTCCATCGCGCACACTGTTCGCGCGCGAAATTTACATGAACCTACTGCTGGACCTCCTCGATCCAATCAACTGCCCCGCCATTCAGTCTGCGACCCTTCTCACCTTGGTCACGGCTCTATTGGACCACCCCGCCAACACGCGCACTTTCGAGGAACTTGACGGACTGCTTACGGTGACCTCGCTTTTCAAGCAACGAGCAACATCTCGTGAAGTCAAGCTCAAACTCGTCGAATTTCTGTACTTCTACCTGATGCCGGAAACACCGATGATCCCCACTAGCGCAGCGAGCGCGCCCAATACGGCAGTCCTTGGACATCAACGGAGTCCAAGTAAACTTGGTGTTTCCCCGGTCTCCCGGAGTGTTAATGTCCCCGGTGCCCACAGCGGCGGAAAGGCGCATCGGGATACACGTACGACTGACGAGAAGCAAGCATTATTGGGCCGGTACTTGAACAATGTGGAGGATCTGGTCGAGGATTTGAAAGAAACAGCGCCCTTTGGAGCAACAGTCTATTAGCGGTGTTACGAGCGTCATTGGGTTCTGAATTCCTTTGTTTATGTTGAGCGTGCATGGATAACGGTATCATGGCTGGGGTTCTTTTTCTTTAATGGTTTTCTTTTTCTCTTGATATCCTCAATCTTCTATTTCCTTTGTTCCTTTGTTCCTCTATTTCCTTTGTGTCTTGTTTTCTCTTCAGCCTTTCCCGTCTGGTACGGTCTATGCATCCGGCACAACAGCCTCTATCCTGTTTCTTCCCTCACTTTTTGTCAATGCCTTTCCTATATGACTCATGCATCCGCCTGATGTCTCATGTGTCACGTTGCGACCATGTCTTTATAATCTTATGCGACCCTGAATGAATTGTTATGAATGACAATAGTTTTGCTGCCGAGTAGTGTGACCCATGCCTGGGGCCAATGCATGTCTTAGATCCGAGCTCCGGCAACTTCTGAGCCAAACTTTCTGAGCCACATCGCTATGGAAACCACAATCTCTCGTACAACTCTGTGTCTACCTCCATATGTACAGTCTATCATCTGCCCACCTACCTGGCTATTCATGACCCCTATCTAGTTACTCCATTCCAACCTTACTCAACAACCAACCCCCATTCTGCAATGTCTGAAAGACCGCCTCGGGATCATACTTCCTCGCCACCTCCTTCAATCGTCTTACGTTCTCCGCACCATAACTCGCCAACGGATCCTGGTCCCACGCCGCATAGTTCGAATACTTGTAGGGGAGATACACACCCGTCCGTTTTGCCGCGGATTCCGCCGCATCCACGATTTTGCGTACTGCCTCGCGCACCCGTTCCTCATCTTGGATGTTCTTCCAGTCTGCTCGGGCGAGGAACCCTGTACGCAAAAATAGATGTATTAGCTACCAGGAGGAAACGTAAGACATCTTCTTTCTTGTGGGTATACGTACACTGCTGTCCAACGGGCTCCAGACCTAGAGGACTTCCGCCATTCTTAAGCGATTCTCTCATGGCGAGTGATGACATAGGCTGAATGACGGTCGTCAAG